>NC_090442.1:278838913-279463913 GCF_031143425.1 Pleurodeles waltl
TATATTTCTGTATGATTGATTGCAGCCAGCAGCTATGGGTGCTTCCTAATGCCTGGTTGGGCCATTGTTTTCCAAAGCTGGTGCTGCATGCAGTGCAAGACACTGGGCAAGCACACAATTTAAAGGGCCTGAAGTTGTACCACTGTACAATTTGCACATTAAAGTAACTGTTGAACGTATTAATGCAGTAAGATATGGGACAGTTTTTAATGTGTTTAGTATTTCAGGACTATATGTACCCACTGCTTTATAAACCTTGCTTTCTCACTAAATTCATTTGCTTTCAAGTTCACCATTTGTCAATCTTTTTTCAATTTTCTACAGGGAGGAGGACTCACCTTGGACCACATGTCTGTCCATTTAGCTTGCTTGCTTCACTCGCTACATAAAAGGCATACCCAATTTTTACACCTCACCACTTTCAAATGTCACCAGCCGCCCTGAACGTAAGGCAATTTAACTATGTGTCCCCATCTGCAGGATCCACTACCCTGAAGCATTCTCTAGATAGAGCAGCAAAACGTGACTAAGGAATGTATCATCTCCCCCCCACTACAATGGGGTTTCTAGGCTTCAACCCCTGTGACCCCATATAATCCACTGGACAGTCATCATGATTCATTTCAACTGACATTATTTTTATCTGAAAAGTATTCTTGCTTGCAGGTGGCAGTCTGGTTTCAGAATACCAAGATGTAAATCTCTATGTTCTGGGACCAATTTTCCTTCAGTCCTCCCAGCTATTCTTTTAAACCTTGCCTGTGTTGGAGCTTATCTGCTCCTCAAAAGCTAGTTCCCCGGGATGGGAACACAAAGTACAACAGCCCTTCTTTATTTTCATGTGAGCCCTCTAATTAGTTTCTATCTCCCCTTTGATTAGAAACAAGCCCATCTTCCGTGTTTTGGCAACCATACAATTCAAAGGGTAATAATTAATTGATCTTCTCCTAATCTGATTGTACAGATCTTCACTTTCTTTGCCCTCATGGGTGCTCCACATTCACAGCTGTAGACATCCCAGTCCTGATGAAGACCCCAATCAAATAATTTACCACTATAGTGGTTGAAACATTGACCTACTTACTATTGGGCTGCTGTAGCGTAGAAAAAATATGTGTTCTTAAACTTTGGCTACCTGTCAGAATACACTAACCTGAAATCAAGATCCTGCAGAGGCAATAAGCAGCACTTCTCTTTGCTGTAACAATGAACAGACACTTACAATAGGAATGCATATAGTTAGCATTTCACCCAGGGAAAGATGAATGGAATAAGAGAGAAAACAGAGGCAATGGATATCACCAATCTGACTCTTCGCTCTTTTGATTGCTGTTCCCTACATGGGTTATAGTGGACCATCTAAGAACAAGATTGCACCTTTGTGATTGTGTCTCCGTGAATACCCTTTGGTAATACACAAAATTCCTCCAGAATATATCTGAACCTCTGGCTCTTTTGGGTACTAATGAAACTCTGGTTATGGTGGGAATGTCGCGCACATCGTGTATAATTGTGTTCGGCTGCTTTGGGCACCCGACTGCGAGTATCTGGTATCCCAGTTTTGATTTTTGGCCCGTCAACACAATAAGCTAGCATTTTTGCTGTGGCCTCAGCCTGTTCTTTGACATAAATAAGATGAGTACTGGGCCTGTCCTATGAGCTGGAGGGGTGCATCAAGCACACACTTATTAACAGAAAATGGATTACTTTCCCTGTTACGACTTTAGCATATAGAACAGTGGTGATAGTGTACCATGTTTTGGGAATACATAATTGTGGACAGACTTTTTTATCTGGCGTGGAGGCCTACTGGCCCACTTGTGTAAAATTCTGCCTCTATAAGCTTACCTAAATCTTAACACCCACATCTGAAGTATATATTGTGCTTATTTGTGTATAGCCTGCAAGAGAGATAGTGTGTGTGAGTGAACCAGAGTGATCCTGAAGCTGGAGGGAGGAGACCTAGACACTGAAGTGAGGGAGGAGGACCAAAACTCCTTTAGAAATTAATTTAGGGCTTTTCCAGAGCCTTGGGCTTCTGAATAGTCCTTCTGAAGGGCTGGCATTTGGTCAAGGGTAGGGGTGAGAGTGGGACTCAGACTCTGTTGTGCAAAGTCAACGGAACCCATTAGGTGAGGCCCAGCATTTGGTCCTTCCCGTATCAGTCTGTTAGTTGGCTGATGACAGCAAAGTGAAGAAACCTGAAGCGCTTAAAAGCTATCCTACTTGTTCATAGAGGGAAGGAACCTTCATTCTTGGAGGAGGAGTGACTATCCAGGATGAGTAAGGTTCAGCATGACTCTGGTGGATATTGAGGGTTATTCTCACACAGGATTTGGATGGCATACCAGAAGGTAATGATATACATATGTTTGTGAGTTGCCCGGAGTTAGCCTTATTTTGAGGCAAAGTAGGTAAAATAGTATTTGCAATCTTTCTTTGAAAGGTCAAGGTAAGCCTCAATTTAATAATTTTCAGCATTGATGAAGGCATTAGCACATGCGAACAACCTTTGCACAAAATCATATTTTTTTTTACTACTTCTGGCCAAGTCCAGACTTTCCAAACAACAGCTGTCACCATATTGCCCTGTTTTGGCTGATCTGCTGAAGGCAATCCACTGCATATACACAAGTGCTAGGGAATGTTTTCCTCATAGATCTCATAGTCTCTGGCAAAGCTATGAAAAGTGGTTGGATTGTGAAAACACAAATCAGTGATGTCTGATGATTGCACTCGTAATGCTACTGAAGTCTGGTCCCTTTGTGTCGAATGTATCAGCAAAAATTTAATCAGATGTGCAAGGGTTGGTTGGGAATTATTAATATATCAGGTGGTGGCATGGAGACTTACAAAAATGAGATATTGGCCTGACTGGAAGTGCACAGATCACTTTTTCACTTGTTCCATGTGTGATCCAGACTTCAGTGGGCTCCACCATCCCTGCCCGAGAGACTGCTATCTACAGTCATATGATACATGACAAAGCAACCTCACCAATGATGCATCTGCTGCTGACCACGCGCCTGCTGCTACAGAGGACACTGTGCTAGATATGCCAGATTGAGCGCTCGTTGACAATTGGAAGAGAGAGTGCTTGGAGACAAAGCATGGACATCTGCCAATTTCACTGACTCCACCTCAGATGAAGAACCAGCTGACCATTTGTAGCACAGCAAAAAACTCAGAGTGGGACAAACCTGTATGCTATCTATACCGTGGCTGTAAACTTCCAGGGTAAGCCTCTATGCCATTTCCCAGTTTTCTGTTGGTGGTCCCAACTTTTTCAAAGTCCTGGGAAGGTTCCTTTTTTAAATCCTGCAGCCCCCTACATCTCAGAACTAGGCACCAGGTCTCTCTTCAGCCATGTCTCCTGCAGGTTCTGGTCCTTAGAGGTCAGCTGGGCCTTCTTGGGATCAGGAGGCTTTATGTTGTTTGTGTCCTGGAAACAGGAAAGCAAGGATCCAACCACTTGAACCTTGGAGAGCAATGCAAGTCTGTGGGGGTGGCTGCAGGATTAGGTGTCTCTGAGCCCCTTCTTTCATCAGGAGTTGTTTTGCTTTCCTTCTCTTATCTTGTGGCCGAGTTGACAAAACTTCTCTGGAATGCACTTCTTAGTTTAAAGAAGACATTTATTATTATTACTACACCACGAGGTTTCTGAAAGATGAGATTAGTAGGTTGGAAGCACACGTTTAAAAGTAGTCACAGCAAAGAAAGCAAAATATATCAAAGTACTTCTCAGTTGCAATGTACACAGCAAATACATGTGATTATATTATAGCATAACTTCAAAGCAAAGAATAAAAGTCAAAATTGCATCACCGTAGGGCCTATCCCTGCTTGTCATCTTTCTCCTATCTTCAAGTTGATGACTCCGGTTCAACTGTGAGAAAGAGACTTTCCACCCAAACGGGAGCCAAGCAGCTGACGTCCGCTCCTGAAAGATCTCTCCCTGCTGCTGCCACAGGGCCACTGTTACAAAAACCTGCCCCTTTCTCTCAGACTCGGGAAATAAAACAAGCCATTGGAGATTGGCCAGATCTCCTAGGCCCCTCCCCTTCCCAAGGCTGAGCAGAAAGGAAAACACCAAATATACGCTCTCTTATCACGTTAGGGTTCGTGTGAATTCAATTTGAAAAACACAGCTTGGTCAACCATGTGGAAAAACACAGTTGGAAAAACACAGCTCATCTGCAAGGTCTCAACTGCAATGTCTACCTCCACGTTAAAGCCAATAGGCAGCTAACCTAAACACCAAATGTAATGTCTAATGCCATGTTAAAGTCAATAGGCAGCTAAACTGAATACAGAATGTAATGGCTAATGCCATGTTAAAGCCAATAGGCTGCTAGCCTAAATACCAAATGTAATGTCTAATGCCACGTTAAAGCCAATAGGTAGCTAACCTAAATACCAAATGTAATGTCTAATGCCATGTTAAAACTAATAGGCAGCTGACCTAAATACAAATGTAATGTCTAATGCCATGTTAAAGCCAATATGCAGCTAAGCTGAAAACAACATGTAATGTGCTACTGGTGAACATTGAGCAACTAATATGCGCAGTGGTGAAACACAAAGTCATTGGTCAAACACAATCAATAGCATAACAGGAGTCAGGAGTCTTCATCAAGCAAGTCTTTTTATGTTTTACCTGCAAATCACTTGTGCTGTACTTGCAAAATCTCTTGTAAGTAAAAACAAATCTAAAAAGGGTCTTAGAGCCCACCCATTGCTTGCCTTTACTTACCATTGGTTGGCTCCCACATCACTCTTGTTTTTATGCTTCATTAGTCAGGAGCTCCTCCTATCTTCTGGCTTCCTCTAGGCTTCAGAGCATTCCTCCATGCTGTGGAACTTGGGCCAAATACTGCTTCCTGTGGCCAGTGTCCTTCCACTGGGCAGCAGACTCCTGCAGATACTCATTCTCTTTATTTACATACTGGCATACACGTTTTGAGTGCATGTGTCGTCTGCAGTCCCTCTCTTTCATCCCCTACCTCTTCCTAATTTTAGTCTTGCACAGGACCTGTAGCTCATGTTTTACTTTGGAGAATTCAATTAATCAGGTATCAGAAAACGAATTTGTGTAATCCGGAACAACACACAAGGTAAGCCTACAGAATTTCCAAAGGTAAACAATCCCTCTCCTGCGTTTCTGGAAGACTTGTAGTTCTGCACATTCTTTTGTGTCACGAAGCAGACTGCTGGCTCTGTGACTAATGCCATTTTTTGTGTAAACAGCAAACATTAGAAGCTGCAGGGGAATGGCAAGAGAGTACAGATATCATCCTAGGGCATAAACAGACAGACAGACATGTTTCTCTGCTTATGTATGTTTTTCGTTTTTGTTGTCTTGCGTGCTTTAATGCAGGCTCAGAGAGAATTCCTCATTGAGAACGATAGTGATGAAAACGCAAACAACATGCAGCTCTTGTAATTTACAACTCGACTGCCTCGCCCAGAAAATGATATTTAGAGTCAAAGAAAAACCTAGGGATTGGTATTTGATCCAAATCACGCCTGTATGCCTTTAAATAATAGCATCCTTGAATGTTGAATTGTTTTCTGCCTAGATGCCGGGAGAGCCTGGGCAGGAGCGCAGGCTATGCTGGCCTTTAGTGTTTTTTATGGCAGCAAATGCTTCATCTTTGCAGAGCACAGTATCTCTATATCCTCAGCCCATGATGGGTATCCTCCTCGGGCACAAAGGGATGCAGATGGAGCTTCCAATCCAGGGAGAAGCTGTTTAACAAAATGTGTTTTTCCAATATGAGGTGAGCATGGAAGGGGTTTGCAGTGGAACAAGGACTAAGATGTAGTCTGCATCCTACAACACAATCTCACTTAGTATGTGACCTTTACATACCAAGTAAGCATTGGCAAAATGTATTGGATGTGTCAATTTCTTTACATGTTACAGAGCAGTTGGCCTGCTGTGCAACATGGCTCAAAGTAAAAAAAAAAAGCAAAAAGCAAAAATAAAATGCTATGACGTGGACAGCTTTGCCTGCATCATAGAATTTTGTTTGTTTTACTCAAAGCCATGTTGTACAGCAGCTCAATTGCTGTGCAACATGTAAAAAACATTAACAAAGCCAATAGATTTTGCATAGGTGAAACCTATTGGCTTTGCCAATCCTTGTTTTCAAATGGAGGCTTCCCCGGTCTAGGACTGTTTTGATGAGACAGTAATGGGGGATCTAGATTTATCCTGTGCACTATCTACCACCCAGTCCTAACTATTTTCTCACAGTACTACACCTCATTTTGCAGCACTTCCTATTTGCCAAGCCATAAAAGTACCCAGGAGTCCCTGTTTCAAGATGGCATGACCATGCTGTCACACAACAGGCATGTTTTCAGCTAATGATCTACTGCCTTCATCTAATGAGAAATCAGCTCTCCTTCAGCCTTACAGGGTCAAAACTATTTTGCTGTCCTACAATGACTGGAGCTTGGCTATTTGGGGGAGACATGGAAATAAACAGGAAAAGCCCTCATTGTCATCTCCAAGTCAAAAGAGTTGGTCAATAAACTGCAGCTTGTTCTGCCAACTGTTCTTGTCCATGCTCAGATAGTTAACCCCTGCTAAGTGGTTAGCAGTTAATCTTTCTGCTGAATTTATCAAAATCTGAATTCCCTATTAAATTAAATTTTAAAAAACGGCGGGAAATAGCTTTGAATCCTTTTTCTAGCCTTTTCCAAAGCAAAGCTAGGGAATTAACATTTTAATCCTGTTTAATCTTAGGGAACAGTCTAGTAAAGCTTACATAGCGAAATAGCTTTCTGCTTGTATTTTAATGTGATGGCACAATAACCCCACTATTCAGTGTGCCATATTTCATATTTTAGCACAATGTTCTGTGTGTGTACAAGGCACACAGTAGGAGTAACCTATAAATAAAATAAAAATAGGGTTTTCCTACATGACAAATGCATTTCCCTGCCATTTGTCATTGTAGTCCATTTAATTTTCAGCCCAGCCAGAGCACAGCAGTGTTCCTGCCAGATACCTATTATTTTTTATGCATCTGGGTGGTATAAATATTCACTAAAGCCAAGATATAGCATTTGACTTTCCATGCGCTATTTAAAATAGAATGATAGGAAAATTAAATAGGCCAAATAGGGAGTTACAATGTCAAGCACACGTTTTAGAGGGAAAGCACATGCACTTTACTACTGTTTAGAAGTGGTGAATGTAGGAAGTTGGGTTCTGGTTGCAGAAGCCCCGCCTGCCCCCCCACACTTGCCTGGTTTCAGATGCAACTTTAACTGAGATGCACTAGGTTCCTTCTAACCACGTCCCCAGTGCCAGTGTTCCTTCCCCAAAACAAGACACTTGGGCACTTGATCCCCAAGTGGCCAGGCCCTTCAGCACCTCTGTAAGTCCCTAGTAAATGGTACCTCTGATACCTAGGGCCTGGGTACTAAAGAGGGTCCCTAAGAGCTGCAGCACAACTTGCGCCACTCCAAGGGACCCAGCACTAAACTCATATAGACTAGTACTGCAAGCTGCATGACAAGGTGCTCCAAAAGTGAAAACACAACATGGCACACAGCCTGTGTGCCATGCCCCCTAAACATTGCCTTTAATATTTGTAAGTCACCCCTGCAGAAGGCCTTTATGACCCTAAGGCAGGGTGCGTTGTATTACAGGTCAGGGCATATATGCATAAGCAGATATGCCCCTGCTATGTCTTTGTCGATTCTTAGACATAGTAAGTGAACACAGAAGCCATTTTAAATACATGTGCTGGACACTGGTTAATAGGAGTTTCCCAGCTACATAATGGCTCCACTGAAATTAGGGATGTTTCGTATCAGGTATCTCATATTAAGAAACCCTTACTGATTCCAGTGAAGGATTTATTAATGCATGCACCAAAAGGGCACCATAGAGGTGCCCCCTGAAAACCTACCAACTGCTGGTGGGCTCACTGAATAATTCTAGCCAGCTGCCACCATCAGATGAGTTTCTGACCCACCAGGGGTGAGGACAGTTGCTCTCAGGAGGTCAGGAACAAATGCCTGCTTTGACAGGAGTGATCAACATCCCTCCCAACAGGCTGATCTGCAAATCTGCATTCCAAGACAGAAGTCTTAAAACAGCCCACTGCCTTTGGTATGTGAATCTGGCTTCCCTCAGAGGAAGATGCCGACTCCCCTGCCCCAGTGCCAATTTGGCACCTGGACAGGTGGGAAAATTAGCTATGCAGGAGGCGTATTGCATTTGCAGACTGCACACACCCCTAGGGTGACCAGAATTAGGAACTCTGGGACAGGATAAATCCCACTCTCCAAAGGAAGTGGTCACCTAGGGGGTCTAGTGGCCCCAAGGGTACGCAGCACATTGGCTACTACCCTTCACTCCACTTAATGCCCCTTAAATTGAGTATTTAGGGGACCCCCTGATACCAGGAAAACAGATCTTAGCTGGACACAAAAGAGGGAGTGGACTAGAAGCCTGCTAACCCGAGAACTGAGGAGGATGACATACTTGACACCAACCCTCCCAGCCTACCTGCCGCACTCGACCCTAGAGGAGCAACTGACCTGTCCTGCCGCTGCAGCATCCAAGAAACTGGGAGAGCTGCCAGTGCTTTGCAAATCAGCTAGAAGAACTCCCTTGGAGCAGGGAAGTTGCTTTCCTGCATCTGCAAGCATCTAAAAAAAGAACTGTGAGGACCGGGTCTGCCAAAACCCACAGCCAGACATCATCACTGCACCCGAGCTGCCTAGCCTGAGCTAAAGTGGGCCAACGGTGTCAGTGTGGTCCACAAGCTATCCCGAGACCAAAGCCACATTGAGCTCTCCCACTGTGGACTTCTTGATGGCATCTGCATCCAGTTTCTGTAGGCCCCCCTTTCACTGTGGCAGCCTCTGCTGATGGCGACCCGATGGTCCACTACACCTCTGCACCCAGATTCCCCCGGACTGAGGAGAGGAGGACCACTGGTGTCCCTACGTCCCCCAGACTTGTGAGGCCTGAGGCCACTTGTTGATTCGGCCGGACTCGTTTCCCAGTCCACGTTTGTAGACTGTTTCTGCAGGCCCTCGCTAAAGCCACCGACACCGGTGACGGAAAACCTGATGGTCCATACCACCTTTGCACCTGGCTGCCTCAGAGCAATGAGAACAGGACCACTGGTGTCCCTACATCTCTGAACATTGCAAGACTTGAACCCAGTTGGTGGTTCGCCCAGACTAGACTCTCAATCCTCCCCTGCAGCATCTTTGTGACGGGGCCGACCCCATAGACCCCCTCAGGGCACTCACAACTGAACTGCACCCAGCAGCCCAAGTGCTATCTGAGGTGACCTGTTGGTGTGGTCTTGGACCCTGTCCTGTATTCACCTTAAGTCTATAAGATTGGTCCTGTAAGTTGCTGTGAGGTTCCTGTTTGCCATGTATGTTTTCTCTCCCATATTGTAACATTGCAGCTACAGAAACATGCACTAAGGGGCATATTTACAAGCCCCTAGCACCACCTTGTTGATTTGTTGTTTTTGTTGATGCTAAGGTGGCATTAATGATGCCTTTCTCCTGGGCTATATTTACAAAGTGGCGCAATGCTTGCATTGCGCCACTTTGTAAACCCTTGTGCCACATTATGCCTGCGCCATGCATAATCTTCTGACGTGGGGAGGCCCAAAAAAATGCAAAAAAAATTCCATCATTTTTAATGCCTGCTGAGAGCAGGCGTTAAAATGACACACCCATTGTAATCAATGGGCCTCCTTGTGCTTTGCTGCACTACCATTAACATTTTTGATGCTAGTGCAGCAAAGCGCCTCAATAACGTCAAAACGTTTGGCGCTATTGTCCTAACTACTGCCATGGTGCATCATATTGTAAATACGTTGCAACCATCGTATTGTTAATTGGGGCAGGGGTGACACAAGAAAAGTGGTGCATCAGGACCAATGTGCACTTTCTTGTAAATATGCCCCTAAGTGTCTACTTTTGAAAACTCTAAAAAGCTATGTCTTGAAAAGTACTCACCTGATTCTGGTGATCCTGGTATCTAAATATAAATAACACTATGGGGGTCATTATGACCTCGGCGGTCTTTTTGAAAGACCGCTGAGGGACCGCCGTGCTGAAGACCGCCAGTGGTGGCGGTTTTCCACTCGGCGTATTATGACTGTTTGCAGCTCTCTGTCCTTTTACGGACGGAGAGCCATCAACAGCCATACTGGCGGGCGGCGGGAAGTGGAGGTTGCTCCACCTCCACCGCCACACCAACAGAACACAGCCCACCGAATCACATCCTGTGATTCGGCGTGGCAGTGTTCTGTTGACGGTGTGGTGTCGGCGGAGCAGCCCCCATGGATCCCGTCCCCTCCCGGAGGATCGATGGACCAGGTAAGTCGATCGTCCGTTATGGGAGGGGGGTTATTGTGTGTTGTGTGCGTGCATGGGGTTGTGCGTGTGTGTATGTAGAGGGCGTGTGTGAGTGTGTGTATGCTTGCGGGGTGTTGTGTGTTTGGGAATGAGTGCGTGTATGTCTGTATGGATGTGTGTGTGTATGTTTGAGTGTGGGTGTGCGTGTCTGACTGTGTGTGTGGATGTTGCCATGTATGTCGGTGTGTGCGTGTATGTGTGTTGGTGGTGCCTGCGTGCGTGTCATGTGTAAGTGAGTGTCGTCTGATGTTGGGGGTCAGGGTGGGGAAGGGGGTCCTGCCACCTTTGGGGGGTGGCAGGGGTGGTGGGGGTGTAGGGGAGGGAGTCAGGGTGGGGGTGGGATTATGGGGGAGACCCCTATCAGTGCCAGGGAAGTAATTCCCTGGCACTGATAGTGCTTACCGCCGTGGATTTCATGGCGGTTTCAAACCGCATGAAATCCATGGGGGTCAGCCGGGTCCAAATACCGCCGGCGGTATAGTGACGGCCGCCGGGCTGGAGACTTAGGTTTCCAGCCCGGCGGTCATCTCCGCCCTGGCGGGCAGAACGGAGAACCGTCGGATGACCATGGCGGTAACCGCCATGGTCATAATTCCAAAAAAAAGACCGCCAGCCTGTTGGCGGTCTTACCACCGCTTCTCCGCCTTCCGCCAGGGTCATAATGACCCCCTATGTGTTATTTTTTTAATTGGTGGTGGATTTCTTTATTGAGTGTGTGTCTCACTGACTGTATGCATGTGTGCCTTACATGCGCAGAACTACTCTCTGATATGCCTAACTGCTCTTCCACACTACCACAAAAGAGAACATTATGGTTGTCATTTAATCCTCTGTGATATCTCTAGGGTTTGCCTGGACTCTTTGTATTATTTGCACAGTGTACCACTCTGGATCCACTATACAAAGAGCCAGCTTCCTACAGCAAAATCCACCAATTAGGGTCCTGAAAAGGACAAAAAAATGGAGCACCTTTGCAGATAAATTTGCACACAGCTGCTGTCCGTTTGTTGAGCCCTGAACTCGTGCACCTCCACACTACCTCACTTAGAAGCCTGTGACTGCTCACCATCGCCACCATTGAGAGTCAAGTGCTGTGTTTGTTGTTCTTAGTCCAGTTTGCAGAACTGTAGCAGAATAAACCTTGGGATCTGGGCATACTTCACATGTACCTTTACAGCCCCCCTCAATTCTAATAAGTGCATACGTCCAAAGCAATGGACTTATTTGGTCCCCTTGAACCATATGGTAGAGGGCATAGGCATATCCTGGTTATATAGATTTTATCTCCCTCTACCTAGAGGCATTTTCCGTAAGACGCATCACTGCTGCCTATTTATGTGATGTTCTTATTCCACACTTTACTTGGGTAGGCCTATCTATAGAGACATTCACAGACCAGTGTACTGATTTCATACCTTGGCTGATGGCACAAGTTTGTAAAAGATTAAACATGTATTGCATGAAGACCTCTTTGTACCATTCGCAGACTAATGGCTTTGCAGATTGCTGTAACAGATCCTAAAGGATATGTTTTGAAAAGCTGTGTGACCAGTTTGAGAAGGCTGAGACAAAGTTTTACTTCTTATTATCGTCTCCATTCGTAGTAAGTATTCCCCAAGCTTCTACAAAGTTGTCCTCTTTTGAGGTTGTATTTGGAAAACACCCCAATTAATTTTGGGCATGGCTTTGGAGATGAAAAGATGAAGCCAGAATGATGGAAGAATTATAACCAGGGTGAGATATGCCATAAACCTGAATGTCAGACTTTGAACCGTAAGACAAATGGCTGCAGAACCCCTTTAAGATGTTCGAAATACCCAGGAAGAACAGCATAGTAAAGGAACTTTTCTTCGTACCTTGGAGGTGGGAGATAGGGCTTTAGTCCTCCTACCCACATGTCATATTAAAGTACTGATGAAGTGACATGGACCCTGTAAGATTATTGTAAAGATGGACCTTTTATTTTACAGACCAGCAAATATGCAGCCAAGCTTTACCACATTATTCTATTAAAAAATTAAAAGAGCTAGCAAATACTGGGCTAACTGCTCAGGGAACGATTTATAGACAGAGTTTGTAAATCAGCCTCAACTATTGTTAGAAATAGGGTCTCTAGTTGGCAGTCAGATTACACCCTGTCCAAGTAGGGACTGGGGACCCTCACTCTAGCCAGGGTAAGGGAATCACAATCACACTCACCACATTGGTAGCTTGGCATGAGCAGTCATGCTTATCTCAGAGGCGATGTGTTCAGTATTTGTACCCACACACAGTAACACAGTGAAAACATTAGAAATGGACACCACACCCATTTAGAAAAATACCCAATATTTATCTAAGTAAAACAAGACCAACATGACAAAAAAACAACATACTCAACCAAAGATATGAATTTTAAAAGATTAAATCCCAAAAAAGCCCTTAGAAACACACTAGTTCTAAATGATGCTATCATGGTGTTGTGACAGAGTCGTTTCCAACAGTCTGACATGACTTGCGAGGGAGTGCAGCGCTGGTCATGGAGTCGCACGGACCCCAGGCACAGTACCTTAGATACAAGGCAGAGTCAAAGGCATGGCACAGAGTCGGGGAGGTGAGGTGTCACTGGAGCCGGCGGGGCATCAGTTCTGTACTGCTATGCAAGAGGTGAGGCATTGGTTCCTTACTGCTACGCAGGAAGGGTGAGCTGTTGGTTCCTTATGGAGGCAGCGGAGGTTAGGCAGCAGCAAGCTGACGGTTCCTTACGATCTGGTGGGGTTGATGAGTCCAGCGGGTCAAGATGCGATTGAGCGACTACTTCGGATCACGGTCACACTATGGCCCACAGGCGTCCAAGTGGAGTCAGGTGTCATGGACGTTGGTGACACGACGCTTGGGACTCACTGTGTTGCGGGACTTCAGAGGCACTGCAGCGGCGTCTGGCCTGTGGTGTTGGTCACAGTCATCACACTTCAGTGGGGACCATGGCTTAGGGTGCAGGCAGCTGCGGGGAGTTGGGCACTGGCGCTGGTCCGGGAGTCGTCTGGAATCGGGGTGCCTGGTTCTTCTTGTTTTATGCTAGATTTCACTCCCAAGGGCCCAGGAACTTGAGTGGGCACCTCTTGGCAAGTCAGGGTCCTCAGCAAGAGAACCCAGGAGCCGACAGGTGAAGTCTTTGATGTCCCTGAGACTTCTTAAGAGGAGGCATGGTCAGCCCAAGCCCTTGAAGAAACTTCACAAGCAGGATACACAGCAAAGTTCAGTCTTTGTCCTCTCCAAAGCAGAAGCAACAACTGCGGGCCAATTCAGGAAAGGACACACAGGAAAGGAACAGTACTCCTCCTCACAGCTCTTCAGCTCTTCTTGTTGGGGGAGTCTCCTCTTGATCCAGAACTGTTCTAAAAGTCTGGGCTTTTGGGTCCAATCCTTATACTCATGCCTGCCTTTGAAGTATGCAAACTTCAAAGGAAAGTCTTTGTAGTGCACAAGATCCTGCCTTTCCTGCCCTGGTCCCAGGCATACTTTAGGGGGTTGAAGACTGTATTGTGTAAAGACAGGCACAGCCCTATGGAGGTGCAAATGTCAGCACCTCCAACCACTCTTGTCCAGGAAGACCCATAAGGAAATGCAGGGCACACCTCAGCTTCCTTTGTGTTACTGTCTAGAGTGTTTTCACAAACAGTCCAACTGTCATCCTGACCCAGACATGAATTCCAGCAGACAGGCAGAGGCACAGAATGGTTAAGCAAGAAAATGCCCACTTTCTAAAAGTGGCATTTTCAGACTTACAGTCTAAAAACCAACTTCACCAAAAGATGTATTATTTAAATTGTGAGTTCAGAGACCTGAAACTCCTTATCACGATCTGCTCCCAAAGGGACATTACACTTAAAAGGTATCAAGACAATCCCTATGTTAACCTATGGGAAAGATATGCCTTGCAATTGAGAAAAATGAATTTAGCTGTTTTTCACTATCAGGACATGTGAAACACAACAGTACAAATCCTACCTTTTAAAAACACTGCACGCTGCCCATTGGGCTGCCTTGGGCCTACCTTAGGGGTGACTTACATGTAGTAAAAAGGAAGGTTTGGGCCTGGCAAGTGGGTGCACTTGACAGGTCGACATGGCAGTTTAAAGCTGCACACACAGACACTGCAATGACAGGTCTGAGACATGTTTACAGGGATACTCATGTGGGTGGCACAATCAGTGCTGCAGGCCCACTTGTAGCATGTGATTTACAGGCCCTGGGTACACCTGGCGCACTGTACGAGGAACTTCCTAGCAAATCAAATCTGTCAATCATGGATAACCAATCATAATCACAATTTACACAGGGAGCACTTGCACTTTGGCACTGATCAACAGAGGTAAAGTGCCCAGAGTACCAAAACCAGCAAATACAGACCCAACACACAGTCACAAATACAGGAGGCAGAGACAAAAAGCCAGGGAAACCACACCAAGGATTCCAAGTCTAACACTATCTTCTGAAAAGTGAGAATTTTGATGTACATTAATGAGGAGGGTTGGAGATGTAATTTCAACTTTACCAGGTTGTACTAATTTTGTGAAACATATAATAGAGACTTCTTCACAAACCAAAAATAAAGTCAGACCCTGCGGAATCCCAGACGCTTGCAGAGGGTGAGGAAACAGTAAATAGCAGCTACAAAATTGGCATTATGTGCTTCAGCTTTTTACTCGACAGACATCTTGATTTTTACCTTATTACCTTTGACTTCCTCGTGCATGTTAAACGCCACATTGTTGCAATAATGTGCATAGACCCTTAGTATATCTCCATACTTGTCTAGTGAATTAAATCCAGTGTACAGCTATACAGTATAAATCCTGTAATGGCGTTCTGAAATATCACTTTACAAATTATATTAGAGGCATTTTCTTGAGTTTCAGACTAAAATCAATAGATTCAAGTACTATATTTTTAATGTTGAAAGGAAAACAACAACCAAGTAATTCTGGTAACAAACATAGGAAAACAAATCTGTTCATTCCATAGGTAGGCAAATAATTCCCTGTTTGAAATATTGAAATGTGGTTAAGGTTTTGATCAATTTGCTGCCACATTTTCTCAGTTTGTGTTCTAAATATTCCCCTCGTTTGTCTTTATCCAGATGCTGCATCCCAATGAATCTTACGCCCTTTATTTCTGCAGTTGCAAGCTGCTATTTAAAATGATTGTCCATCGAATACCTACTGTCCCCATTTTTTAGTGCTGGAATGTATTCTTGGCAGCTGCCATTAAGCAATATAATGGCTGAACCCACATAGTACAATCTGCACATGTAGAGACACATATGAACACACTATTTGATTTTGCTATTCAATTAGATTTTGGTCATTAGGTTGTACTTGTCTCATAGAAAGGAAATTCCTTACATTTATCACATTTATCAATTGTGAATTTACAGCAATTACACTTACATTTGTAAAGAAAAAAGCAAGTTGCAATTGAGGTCATCATCCTTTGTTTTTTATTAGTATCATAGTATTATTAGTATTTTATTAGTATTATATTATCTGTGCCACTAGCCCATCACATTTGTGTTAAAGTCATTGATCTCCAGTATGTCATCAATGACTTCGGATAAACATTTTTTTTACCATTATTATCAAGTTTTACGACATACCAATTTCTTCTTAAGGCTTTGAACACTTGTCTAAAATTAGACTGTATCTAATAATAAAGCAAACTACACTGTGGGTCCTTTGAGTAAACAGTTTCTCCTTAAGAAGATATATTTTTGGCTCTGCAAGCGTTTTAACCACATTAGAGGGAACCTTGTGGTTGTGCCTCTGTTTGTGTATTTTCTCACAAGTTTAACTTCTTCTTTTTGAACATGCTTTTCACTACAGTTCCTTTTAGCCCTCAAAAGATGCCATTTGGGAGTTATCCTTCCGTTTACTCGAGTGTCTTAGAGGCTTTTTAGTATAAAAGCTTGCTGAGTGGTTTCTTGTTCCTAATTTGATAATATTCGCTCCTCATAAGTCTTTACTGCCCAAGCGCCTGATGGGGTCCCAGTTTCTATATACAAGCAAAATCCCTATTTTTGGGCACAGATAATTTTCTGCTGTACTTATACATTGCTTATTTAAAATTGATGTGGGTGCTTCTTGGTATGGAAGGTTGAGTATTACAATTTGTAAAAAAAAAGGCTCAAGACCACTAGCTATCATCTTTCGCCCCTTTACCTTGTTAGATTTTTAATCCAAAGTGTTCAAAAATGTTGTTCTTAATAGATTGACTATTTGGGGCATATCAGTCCCTCTAATCCCACTTCAACAGGGAGGTTCCTCAACATTATGTGTACAACAGATAATGTCTTAATGTTCCGAACAAATACATAAAGTATGTTATTATTAGGGGAAAAAGATGCTTGCAGCATTTATAGACTTTTCTAATGCATTTGATCCTGGAGATATTTTTTTCTTGAAGCTAAAACTAAGCAACTAGGCGTCCCTGCTGATCTGCAGCACATACTAGCCAATCCTCAATACTAACAACAAAATTAGGGTACCACTAGGTCCAAATATTTCCAAAAAAATGGGTTGTGATGGTATGAAACAGAGGTGAATACGGTTTCCCCTTCGATTCTCACTATACACTGCAGGACTTCCAGGATAAGTACATTTAGTCAGTTTGTTTCCACTGAGAACTGCTGATACCGCTGCTGATTTAGTTATTTTTGGATAAATCTCCATTGCACTACAATGTTTGTTTGCCAGTTTATCAATTTATACTAGCAAGAATGGATTGGTAATTGTTAGAAATGATTATTTGTGTGGTGTTTCCTAAGTCTTTGCCTTCTGCAGCTGAACCCGCCATTAGGTTTCTGTGCACGTTATCCTTGCCAATCAGTGTCAAGGTGTGAGTGCTCTTTCCTTTTCACTTGGTAAAATTAGTATCCACCTGATGACCCATTTAATTTACTTATAAATCCATAGTATATTGTATTTGAGAAGGCCTTCAAATTACATGCTACGTGTGGGCTGCAGCACTCATGGTGCCACCCAATAAAGTACTTGCCTAAAGCATGCGCAGGCCTGCCTTTGCAGTCTGCAATCTCCAGGCCTGTCTTTGCAGGTTTTGAACTGCAGTTTCTACTTGACTAGTCAACCCCTTTGCCAAGCATCAGTCTTCCTTTTTAATACCTATTAGTCACCCTTAAGGAAGGCCCTATAAGTTCATAGGCAAGGATGGAGGGTATTTAAAAAGTAAGATACCTATATTTAATCTTTTGCATGTCCTGGTAGTTAAAAACCTCCAAGGTAGTTTTTCACTCTGGCAAGACTGCCTTTCAATAGGCTAACACTGGTTTACATTATTACATTTACTAATTGCTAAATTCATTTTAGGAACAGCTAGAGAAATACCTCTTCCACTAATTTCATTTGTAATTTAACATCCACTTTAAGGGGAAAATCAGATTTTAAATTGTTATTTTGGAAATGCCACTTTCAGAAAGATGGCATTACCCTGCCTATGTTTCTACCTGGGTGGCCGCCAATGTTCACGAAGTGTACTTATTAATAGCTTATTATTATGAAGTATTGAGCTTATGTTTGATTAATGTAGTAATATGTCATATTAAGGGTTATGTATTATGTATTAGCTTTATTAATCGTAGACCTTAACTTAGCGAGTACTTGGCCTAGTTGCACGGCCTCATGTCAAGCTGCATTTCTTGATCGACTTATGAAATGGCCGTTCAAAGAACTAAATTGTGATTTCCACTGTGCTGACCAAGTGCTCGTACCTAAAAGTCTTTCTCAAGAGAACTGCTTGCTAGAAGATGATGTACTTGCTAGTGAAACAATGTTTAACATAGTGTGTAAGATTGACTTTCCCAGGAGAACACAAGGGATGCACTGACTGGAGTATAAGTTGCAACATATTGATACCTGACAAGCCAAACGATAGGAACAGGAGAAGAAGAGCCAATCTTCGACATGTGAACCATGTAGTACTAGAAGTGTAGATTTAGGGTTTTAGTTTCATTGGACAAAATGCGAATATGCGATTCTTAAACCAATAGGGACATGGGAAGTAGTTTTAGGAAATCTAACACAGAGAGGAGCCAGCCCATTTTTCCTGAGAAGAGACATGCTTAACTTTGTTGCCTAAAGAGACCTTTGATGCCGAACCTGATGCCTTGCTGACCAAATTGATGTCCTATTGACAAAGACTGCCACAGCCTGCTGAACCATATTGAGGATTGGTATTAAAACTATGTTACTGATTGTGATGTCTATTTGCTTTTGTTTCTCTGTACCAACCACTAATTTTTATAGAGCCATAGTTAGATGTTTTTCCAAATTTGTGTAGACTAAATTATTTTGCATGAATACAAACATGCTATTCTAATTTGATGGTAGTTAGGGTTCTCGCTGATTATGCTCGCTATATGTAATAACAGTTGATGTCTTTTCTTTTCTGAATTCTAAATGTATGTTATTTCGTTTGCGCAGTATTCTTGCTATTAATTTGTACTGTAACTTTAGAATGTGTAGTGGCTCAAGCTTTGATTAGATTGCGATTCTTTCGCCGCTTTGGTCAGCCAGTGTTGTTTCTGTACGTTTATCATTTGATTTTGAGATTAAGTTACGTGACATTAGCATTGTTACTATAGGGAAATAAGCATTCTAACTTTTACATAAAGGTGTGGTTATTCATGGCCGCAAGATCATGGTGTGTGAAAATTACTGACTCCGATTGATTATTGATGTAATTGATTGTTATTGCTATTGACTTGTATTGGTATGGGGTTCATGTTGGGAAACTGTGAAGAGCAGTCAAAAGGTCCATCGTCTATTCGCGTCTCCTTGTAAGTTTACTAATTAAGGTCTAACGCGCTAACAATGGCTCTTTCACTGGGAAATATCCAATGGGACCGGACAGCAGACAAAAGGCCCTGGGTGTAAAGGGGACTAGATCTTCCTGACGGGATGGCCTGGAAGAAGCTGTGCCCTGCCCAGATTACACTTCAAGGGAACCTGCCCCAGCAGCCACAAAGGCATCTGGCACAAGACCTTCTCCAGTCTTTTGTCCCGCTAGCCAAGGCGGAACAAGAACTTGCCAGAATTAATTTGGGAGTAGGCAAAGTACTGCTGCCACCCACAGGCTGGCACTAGGCATAAAAACTGGGAACCCCAGAACTTGAAATCAGAACACTCTAGGACCTAAGAAGATTCAGAAGAAGTACTGCCCTACTGTCTGAAGAAGGAAGACTTGACTTGCTTGGCCTGAACCCAGAATCCTAGACGTGACTTAAAGCGTCAGTTGACTGACCTCCTGTTTCAGCTACAGGGACACAACATGCTTCCAGAGGTCTTTCCTGTTTTCCAGGTGACCAGCACCAACTGGACCTCTACTGGTGCCTTCTGCTGGCCTCTGTGGGTGTGAGGCCTGACCCCCAAGTGCAGTCCTCACTGGACAGTTGATTGGGGTCAAAGTGCACTTCTCTCTGAATAACTGAAGCTTTTACCGGTTCTGACGCTGTGCTTTGCAGAGCTACGCAGCTTCTAACCAAAGAGTCACTAAATCTGACGCTGAGTGTCGGCGAGCTCTGCAAAGCCATGCCATGCAGATTGCAACTGAAAGCTTCACTGTATACAATACAGAATGATGTCAAGTCTCGCAGAGCTGCCCAGCTCCTACCTGAAAGCTTAACCAGATCTGATGCCAAGCACCACAGAGCCGTACAGACAGTTGCAGTTTGCGGGGCGCAGAAGGGGTGGGGTAGCACGCAGAGGGGGGAATAAACATGAATTCTTGTTTTTTTTAAAACCCATTTACCTGCACCCCGCTGCGCCTCTCCGTTCCTCCGTCTCCTCTGCTTCGTAGCTGAAGGCACATGCACCTAGCCTGCCCTGTGGCCAATTCTGACGCTGCTCAGAGCAGCATCAGGATTGGCTGGGAGCACCCAGCCAGAGCACTCCCATGCAGACTAGGAGCCTGTGCATGCTCTCTCCAGCCCGGCAACTGTGTTGCTGGGCTGGAGAGAGCCTACTGTGCATGTGTGTTTGACTGGCCCAAGACATGCGCTCATCACCCCGTAGCCCTGCCCCTTTACAAGAAAACAATAATAAACACAGTTTATTTTCATTTCTTGTAAAGGTTTTGCAGCTGCTTCTTCTGCCTTAATGGAGGAGCCGCCCCTGCCTACAGAGCCACAGTGCGCAGCTTCTGACTGAAAGTTTCACTTAAACCAACACTGAACCCTGACAAGCAATGCCACCCAGACTCTGCACCTAAGTCAAAAAGTAAACCCCCACCAAGATAAACTTGGTCCTTTATCGTGCTCCATAACTGCAGACTGAACTTCAGTTGGCATTTCATGGCTCTTGGCACTATTTTTTCTTAAACTTTAAAAACTCTTAGCATTTTGGTGTCATATTAATTATTTAAAATTCCTAATTAATCTACATTTCTTTGGGATTCTTCTTGTATCTTGTTTTTACTTTAATACTATTTAAGTATTGCAAAGGTTCTTCACACATTGCCTCTAAGTTAAGCCTGACAGGTTTGTGCCAAACTACCATAGGCTTAAGCAAAGGATTATGCATTGGCATTTATGCTTCCTCCTGACAAGGCTTGTGATTATTCTTTGAAGTAGTTTCTAACTTCCTTCAACAAATAACACAATTTTGAACAGTTATTAACTTAAGTAAAACCCATACAATGGACTTTAACCAACAGGAAAGGGTGTAGTTGGATTTTTGTTGGATGAATGGTGTAAAACTGGACAATATCAAAGAATACACAAGTAGAAGTGGTGATCTCTGTTAACCCTTCTTGTACATCTTATATTATAACTTGATGATTAAATTTAGTTTGCTAGTTAATTAAAACCACAACCAAACACAAATCAAAAAATCTTAAAATTATTCATTCAGTAAAAAGGTAAAAATCACATTATATTACAACTTCTTTGGCAAGTTTTTCATAAGGGTGGTTATTAATGAGATTCTTACATCAATGAGGAGGAAAAATATACTTACTTGTGTAAAATTTACAATGTGAAGATTCCTACGATATGCTATGTATTCTAATCTTCAAAGCGTGCTGCTCTAAATAGGCATATAAAATAAGGGGCCAAACTATGGAAACTATTGTTGTCAATGAGGAAAGGGTCTTCAATTGAGGGCATCTGAATAGAACTTAGTCATGCTCCCTTAAAATATCAAGCTTGTGCCCCAATTGTACGTATTAATTTGCTTGTCCCAAGGGGGATACTGATATATATTTGAAGACTCAAATTGAATTCTGAAAAGTCTGCCAATTTGAACTTTAATCTACTGTTACAGTACTCTTTAAATAATTTGGGCTTAAACGTTTCTGATATAAATGCTATGCAATTTAGTCTGTGCATCAAATCTTGACTAAACGTTATGAAAATACAAAAATGGTTTACAATGATTATGGCCAATATTGTTAAATTAAAAACGGTGGCCCATCGTTCCGAGTGCACACCTTGCTACTGTGCAATTTTATGTACGTGCTAATTTGGAACCTGAAGTGCAATGATTTTATCGTAGTTTTCAAATGGGCGTTCTAACATTTCACAAACATCACTGGATCAAAAATGATGACAGCTTTAGTAATAAGAGTATGCTAGTATAAAAGTGCACTATGTGTACTTGTCCAATGCAGGATCTAATATATCTCATATTTTCTTGTCTGAAACTATGTGTTGAAAAAGACAAATTGAGCAATCCGGTATTTGTTAAATGAAACATGACATTACCATCAGGTGCTAGACGTTTATAATTATGTCAGTGTATTTTAATTAGTATTCAGTGGAAGTCTTTTATAAATAAAATATATTAAATGTTCTTAACATGAAATTTCTAAAATCATTAAGAAATGCATGTTATCTTAACTGATCCTCTAATGTTCCATTCCATATCATTAAGATAGGAACTATCTATATGCCTCAAATAAGTATTTGATCCTAAAGTACTTGTTCCCGTCATGCTTCCTCTTCTACCAATCCTTAAAAAGGCTGGCATTACAGGAAGCAAAGCTCAAAACCATCATCATTCTCTTTTCTGGTGGAGGTGTGTACTGATATAGGAACTGGTTTTACTGTGAAGGAATAAAAGAAATAGGCAAGGTAAAGGTAAATTATCAAGAATTACTGTGATGTTTGATGGACTGACTGTTTTATCTTTATGTTCAGATATTTGCATCTCTGAGGACATGAACCACAGTAAGAGAGCCCTAGAAAATTGCTGCACAATTGTTGATATTTACCCATAAAAATATACTTTCCATTGGAACTAATCTGTACATAGATTTTCTTTCTCCCACCATCCCCATGGTCCTTGGGTCTAAAGGTGAGGGCATGCATACCAAGCAGAATGCCCATGGTGATGTATGCCGCATACCCAGACATATGATTCAATTAAGGGGGTATGAGGTAGCACAAAACTATATCTTTCTACAAAAGCTAGAAAGAAAGGCGTAAGACACACTGGTGGTGAAGAAAAGCACAATTGATGCTAGGCTAATTTGTAAAATCTCCTACCACAAGCATATAATAGCAGATCATGCAGAGATTCACATTCTAAGGAATTGATAACCCAGCCAAACGTCATGGTGATACATTGAGTTCGCTATGAGGAATAGACAAACTGGAGCAGTGCAATTCCAACTTTATCTTTTTCATTCTGGTCTTTACTTTTGACACCAGGAATCTTAGTATCAAGTCCTAAATCTGCACTAATATTTAATTTAGTTTTGTCAGGTACCTCTAATGATATTGGCCAGTGTTAAATCCTCTGCCATTACAAAATAATCACACTAGTATGAAACATCCTTTGTAATGTGTAACGTTTTCTGCACACTAACCATTTTCTGGGTTTCAAGCTCACCTAATGTTTTTGATTTCTCCTTTCAGGCTCAGTACTATGGGGAAGTAAGTGTTGGCACCCCACCCCAGAACTTCACGGTGGTATTTGACACAGGATCATCCAACTTCTGGGTGCCATCAGCCTACTGTATCAGTGAAGCATGCCGTAAGATAAATCACTTATTTATGACTGTATTTTACATATTCTAATGACAATTATGTAAACGGAACGCAGAGAAATTGGTAAATCAATAGGCTATATATTGGGTGTTTACAATCATTACAAGGGCATCCATCTTCTCCTGTTCTTAGTGATGCAGTGAAAGACTGTTTTGCCTTTTATAATTAAAATGAGATAATATGGGTTTTCCAAATCTGAAACCTCCTTCTGGGAAAAGGCATGCCAGCCCTGTGGTCTGAACTACAGAATATAAATAAATACACATTGAAGCAGTTCCGACACCATTCCTGGGAGAAAACAAAAACGGAAGAGTTCAGCATAATGTTGTAAGGACATCACAGACCTGTGACACAGTGCAAAAGCCTACCAAGTATGGAAGACTTTTTAGATTGAGCCAGACCCCCACATCTGTCTTATTGTGATGTAAAGTTCTAATTTGAAACTCTCCCACTTAAAATCTTACATCTAAATTTTATAAAGTCTGCAATGTGTGACTGTGTATGTGAATGTGTATTTTACCTTCACAGTAATCTCCACACATCGCTTCTATACTAAACACTGAACAGACACTCAAACACCAACACACATCAAACACGACCAGTTGACTGACTTCCCTTTTTCAAAAGAAAGGACACTCAGAGATTTTGCCATGATGTCATTGAAATTGAAGTTGCCGCTGAACAAATGAGAACAGTACAACATAACATGACAGGAAATGACATAGGATGAGATTTCAAGTGATCATCGAGTTCTTCAGGTCGTTTCAACACTGCCAGTTCCATTTGTAAGACATGGAGACCGAGAGCCTTCTGTCCAAGGCATGCTGACCTGTCTGCTAAAATATCCTCATTATGCAGCTGCTGCCCATTAAGTTAATTTTGCATGAAATACGTGTTCTTGCACGGATTTGCAAGCGTGAGGGTATAGGTTAAAGCAGTGTGTTATTGTTTTATTTTTGGCGATCTTACCATATTTAGGCCTCACTGGGTTGTAATGTTAATCTCGTGATTAGAAGCCCTTAGAACTGTTTATCTAAGTGCTAGTTGATAAAGGCCTTATATGCATATTGATGCTCAACTTTCGTGCAAGTTTTATGTTGTTAATTAATTATATACGGTTGAATGTACTCGAATTTTTAAATTCTGTTTTTAATTTTATGAATATTTTGTCAGAAACAAAATGCTATGAAATGATAATAAATTCAATAGCTATAGGCCTGGTGTGGTATCGCTGTTTGCAAACTAGTGATGTGCAGATTCCACACAGACTGAATTGGAAATGGGGTTGTAAATTGTGATGCAGCCTGTATACTAATAGGTCACATTGCAAATTGGTAATTTGCAAGGGGTCACACAATTACCTAACTAATGAATGTTAATTAGAGATAGTCTCGTAGTGGCCTACAAATGAGAGCAGGCTTCTATCCCTGCATTTGCTGTCCCAAATAGGATTTATTTTAGACAGTCCATGCCTATTAAAGAGATAGGTGCTGCTAATCAAACAAAATCTTGTAGGGGAACTCATCAGGGGCACCATGCAATAGTGACTAAGCACCCCCCGGACCCCCCCTCCCGTACCCGATCAACTCAATTTCCTGAAGGAAGCAGCCACACAAGAACAGCTTCCTCTTTGGCAATCAGTAACCATCTAAACTTACTTAAGAGGTCCTAACTTTTCAATCCTTTGCGACTTGTAAAGAGGCGGAAGACGCTTATTTCAAGCTCCCTAATTTTTGCGATTTGGAAGACATTGGAAAACTCCTTGCAGGAGTTGGAAAGACGTTTCCAACTAGTGAAAGGTATTTGTACATTGTGAAAATGTGTTTTACTGATGTAAAGCCTGATTCACATGCACTGAGGCCACAATAAGGGCTAGATTTAAGGGGTCTGTGTTGCCCCCTGCGCCGGCGCTGAATTTGCTGCTGTGCGCCAACGCAGCAATTTCTTGCACCATAGTGCAAGGATGGCTGCGTTGAGATGGAGATTTTTTTTGTGCAGGACGGAACACCTTCCTGCACAAAAACAATCTTAAATGGCAATTTGCTCTTTCTATGTGTGCTGCAGAATGCAGCACACATAGAAAGAGCAGACAATGAGGAGAAATGAAAGCATTTCTCCTTGTTGAGCTATGCTAAAGCCATCCTGGGGTGGCGTTAGATTTTGGCGCTGCCTCAGGTTTACAAAAACTCGTAAGTATGGGGCAGCGTCAAAATGCAATGGGTGTTGATGTGGCACGCCCACAGCAACACCCCTTCCACACCCCTTCCACGCAAAGTGCTGTGTGCGAAGGGGCCGTCTTTAGAAGGTGGCATTAAGCCACAACAAGTATTTACGAGGTGCTGTTCCACCACCTTGTAAATACGGTGCAGTGCATAACGCCACTGGAGCGTCACTAAAAGTGATGCTCTGGTGGCGCTAAGGGCTCTTACATATGTCCCTAACTGTCAGCAGCTGCGACCCTGAAGGCACTATTGTTCTTAGTGTGGTGCCTTTATAATTCACATGCTATGAACTGAAGTGAACTTTTCTTAGATTTGTATTAAAGGGTTAACTTCCACCTCAGTGTTCTGGGCTCTGCTTTTCACCTTCAGTCTCAAATAAATTCCTGTTAGCTGCATCTGTGAGTATAGTCTCCCGATCATCCTTGTAACTTCTGTTGTCTTTAGGAGACCTGAAAAGATAATCCAGTGCTAAACTCCTTACATGCCTCATGGGCCAAATTTCACTTTCAGCTTTAAAATAGAACGTAGGTCTGGGTAAGCCAGCTCTGATGATGGAGACAATTATATGTGCGTATTGATGTACCTTTTCAGTAACTGTGCCTCCTGGAGTTCATTAACTTTGAACATATACATCTGTAAGAATGACCTAATAGATGGATATCCCCATATGAAGAGGAGCATAACCCAATGTTGCTCAGTGACAGTGTGTGGGTAACACTGTACCGTCCAGCTGATCATCAAATGAGCTTTATGGCATCTCATGTAATATTAGCTTTAGACCATTGCCATGCCAAGGGAGAATACAAAGAGTGCAAATATGCCCCTCTTATGTAATCCCTGCCTTCACTGACACCACATTCATTCTCTGGATTGAACTACCTCGCCACCTCCTTGAAGTGATATTAGTTTTTCAATTATTCCATTAGATTTTGATGAGTGTGTAAAGGTCACTATTTCACAACGAACTCCTCAATGTGCAACCACCGATGACAAAACACTTTTATCAAGAGCCAAAAATCAGGCAAATACATTTTAGTAAAGCACGTGAGAAAATGTGTCATGTTCTTAGTCATGCCACACACAACACAAGTGCAGATTATTGTGCATGCAAACAGCACAGATTTTTTAACATTAGCCATTAAACTTGTAAAGTGGAGGACATTTAATGAAGTGGTGTGTACAGCGAGGAGAGCTGACAAGTGCATCCAAATATCTCCTTCCTAGCAATTATTGTATTGGCATTAGGCCAATGATGTATACATGAGAGGTCTACTATCCATCAAATGGTCATACTTTTGTCATGCATCTGTATAGCTGGAGTTCTGCCCCCTGTTGACTGTCTCGCCTCCCTCAATCAATTCCCTTCCTTAGTCAATTACCTTTCCAGAACAATCCCTCCCCAGTCCACTCTCCTGGAATATACTTCTTCCCATGGAAGAGCAATTTTATGAAGCCTGCACTTCACATGAGGCTGCCAAGTCTATATTCTTCCATTAGTCCACCATCTCCTGGTGTCCATCCCCTGATGGGTGATGCTTTGTGTAGTATAAGACTGTGTGGTTTAGGAGTAATATATGCTGAGTGCTTGTGTTTTGGGTGCTGGAGATATATAGATAGTTATGGGTGGGTTCTCATGCCTTCTTTACCACCCAAAAGTATTTCCCAATATTTGCTGGACTTAAGTGAGATGGAGTCATTTAATAGTTAATGATTTTAGCTCAAATAAATATTACACTTCACGAACACCTAACAACAATCAATCAAATGTTTATCATCAAATTTGCTTCATCAACATCAGCATGTGTATTTATGTAGCATTTACATCCAAGAGTTCCAAGAGAATCTAGAGCCAAGAGGTGGAATTTGAAGAGGTATGTCTTCAAAGTTCTTCTACAAAGCAGATCAATGTGTCTGACAAGTTTAGGCTGTAGGTTCCATATAGTAGAGGCGTTGGAAGAAAGCACATCTTCAAGTTCTACTGTGTTGACCCTAGGAGTTTAAATAGTCCAATGTACTCCACTGAGGTCAAGTAGCCAATGGGGCTTTGTCTACTAGAGTAAATGGCTTAAATATAAATGTTGCCCGTTTCTTAACTGGTAGCCAGTGCATTGCTTCCATTGTTGGGTTGACAAGACTATATTTTGATATGTTTTTCACAACTCTGGGTGTGGAGTTTTGCAAAATATATATCTTAGTTACATTTTTGCAGAAGGTTTCAACCAGCCGAGCTGTAATTGTCCAATCCTGCTCACACCAGAGGGATTTCAATTTCTAGGGCTGACTTTATCCAAGACCTTTTCATTTTACTAAAACTAAGTGGCAGCTGCTTCGTTTTAAAAGTGGTTGGGCACATAAACAATTACATTAAACATAAAAATAAAATTACCTTGCCTGATGATCTTCTGCAGTACACATACACCCGAACTTCCTCCTGCCTCCTGCCTCCTGCCTCCTGCTGCTTTCTGGACAATGGCATCTGGGCCAATCTATGCACTGCTCTTTTGCTTACAATACTTCACAGCGTAAGAGCAGTGCTAGGAATGGCTGAAGCAGGCAAACACAGTGCTTCATCTGACACCTACCGGGCTGTGCCTATGCTTCTCAGCTGCCTTTCAGCTGTTGATTGCAGAAGCCTGAACTGCGCATGTCAGGCTGGCAACAGTGAAAACGCCGGCCATTTTGACATGTGCAGTTCATTTTATCCAGTCTCAGGCTGTCCCACTGAATTGCTGTGATACAGTGGGGAGGTCACGGGGTCAATGCCCCCATATCCCTATAGATGAACCACCCCTGCTAAAATTATATGTAGTGTATTCTTGCTGAAGGAGGCTTTCAACCAGCTCTCTCCATCTTTCAGTCATTCAACATTTTTCTTTCACCTGCTACAGCATAATTCATGGGGTACTGGCCAACTCACTTCAGCCATTGGCCAATTTTCTGATGACATTCTACTCCTTTACAAGAGGCACATCTAAACAAAGCAGTTCCAAAAAATACTTTTGCTTTTAGTCAATTTTTGATTTAGATAGAGGGGGCCCTGGCAGCTTTCCCAACAATAATGTTTGGCAAATATAAAAAGACATAGACAAAGACAAACACCAGGTGCTCCTTGAGCCAAGGGTGTTATTTTCCAACAGTCCGTGCCTTTTTTTAAAAGTATTGGTGATGAGCAGCAGTGGCACTCTGACTTCATCAGAGTAAGAGTGGTGGCAGCCAAAGACTTTTGAAAGCCCACCAGACACCAAGGATTATTATTTTTTACAATAAAGAATAAGGTATGAGGTGAGGATGGCACGCTTAGGCACACGTAAAGGCCCCAATTGTCTTTGTGTTCCCCTGGGAAGCTAACACACTCAGTCAGAACAATGGGCTTGTTGGAAGGGCCAGCCAGTACACTAGGCACTACGGATCAAGTTTTTGTTGGCAAAACAAATTGAATAGGGACAGGCTGCTCAGACATTTAGCCCCCCACACTTGAATTCATAATGGGGTTCATGCAAGTCACACCACCCTGGACTGCCATGTGAGTATAGTTCTCTGAAACGTTTGGGTTTAGTTTACCTGGGTGGAATATGAGACTGGGCCCAAATACCATAGATACCCAAGTCACCAAAATGGGTTAATTTTCATGGCGAAAAGTTGATGTCTCTATGTCGCTGTTTGAGGCCTGTCATGTTGCAGGCACTACACTCAATTCACGCAAGTGGGCAAGCATTTGCATCTGGAGAAGTGTGCAAAAGCTGCGTGGTAGACATTTTGTGGATCCCTTCAGATTCTGGAACTTTTCCTTGCAAAATTGTGAAGAGAATGTGTAATTTTAGCAACAGTTTGAGGTTTGCAGGGTATTCTCGTTATGAAAACATAGTGAGATGCATACGTCATACCACCCTAGACTCCCCTGGGAGTCTAGTTTTTAGAAAAGTCCGGGTTTAGTAGGTTTTCCTTGGTGGCATGCAAGCCCTTGCCCACGTGCTGCATCTACCCACATTGCCGACATGGGTCAATTTTCAAGGTGAAAAATTGATGTCTTTGCATTGTGTTCTGGGGACTTTCCTGCCATGGGTGATACACCAACCCACACATGTGGGGTGATATTTTTATTGGGAGAACAGTTGAACATTTGTTAGTATAGATTGAATTTATCTCAATTATTTGCTTCCAAATGCAATCCAGCGTCCAAAAAAGAACACATTTTGCAAAATACTCTCTTACTCATATGGCAGTATAGGTAACCCCAAATTCAGAGTTGTACAAATAACCACTATTCCTAACCTGCATCTAGAGCATATTTAATGCAAAGATTTCTTTCAAACCTATTTTTAATTCATTAGATTTTCCCAAACAAATTGATGCATGGTAAGTACAAGTTGAAATTTGATTACAAGCTGCCCCTCAGTTGTCTGTTTTCTGTTTCGTGTGATTTTGGACAACCAACAAGCGCTATATAACCCTGCAACCAAAAAGGTATGCTTGAAATAACAGTATATTACTTTTGTAAACTGGAGCAAACAATTACAAATTAAAATATTGTCACCTATTTCTTTATTTCTATTTTTTCTATTATTTTTTATTTCAAAGAATACTTTATAAGGGAAAAGTATGAGCAATCTACACAGTTGAACTCAGATTTCTTTTTACTGTTAAGAAGTGTATAGATTTCCATATTCACTTCTGTGAATGTGGAAATCCCACCTGTTTCCACTGCAAGTAGGTAGAAAACATAAAAATTGGAAAAATCAATTATTGATTAGCACAATGCAAAAACTATGGTTAAAAATGTTTTTTTACAGCTGTGTGTGGCCCTGAGAGCTGAGGAGATGCTGATCTGTGCAGAGCACCTTTCCCATTTTTTAAAAGTAAAAAGGTTTGCTATGTTTTGCCTATTTTTCACATCCCTAAAGGGGAATCCACAAACCCTGGTTATCTGTAGAGTTCCCAATGTATAGTAACAAAAGGACGCAAACCTGGCATTTGTACCTTTTATGGAAAAATGGTATGCAGGCTTAAGCAACACCTACCATATTTGTGGAACAAGCATTGTCAAAACAATAGGTCTGGCTTTGACAATCTGGTTTGATAGTTATTTTATGCTTTTTAATCCAAGCATGTGCCACAATAAAAAGGAAAGTGCATGGTGAGTGACACACAATTACAAAAAAAGTTAACTTTTTTTAAAAAAAAACAGTAACCATTGATTATTATAATTTTTATACAGCAGAGATGTTTCCTAGCAGGCAGATATACTTACAAGAAGTATGGATTTGTTTTTTAGTTTTGTAGCACATCACATGAAAATCTGATTTTTAGTGGTGCAAAACAAAAGTACTCTTGGGTTTGAAATACTGTAAACTGAAGATATAGTTGAAACACACAATGGTAACTACAACAAATTAAAAGGATAAAGAGCGTGGCAACATAAAGTAGTGTTCCATCAACCTTGGCATTGAAGTGCACTTTTAATAGGTGGAGGTGCATATTAGATCAGGCAAATTGTTGTGCCTAACAATGCAAGACAGCGTATGACTAAAGTTACCTGCCCCATGCTATATGCTGTAATGAGCAGAAGCAAAATGTATATGACAGTTTAACAGAATAATGGCTAAAGAGGCTTGACCTAAGTACCCTCTAAGTATGTATATATTTTTATTTATGTTCTTTTTGTTTATTACATGAGGGTAGCAAAGAGCTAAATATGTGTCTAAGTCATTCCCAAAAAGTGGGGTGGGTGAAAAATTCTGCTCTGCCAGCGGAGTTCGCAGAATTTCACCCACTCTGCATTATGCTTGGAGCACGGGGTTCCGGCAAAACTCCGCCAACCACCGTATGGTGTTTTGTCTCACGCAGCGCTCACCAACATTAAGATGGCGAGTGAGAATTTGCATCCGCTATCATGTTTTTGGGAGCTAGAACACCTCCTGGTGAGATTTTTCAATGTGGACGGTCGCTGCAGGTCACGACCGTTCACATTGAGAAAGCTGCAGCTCAAATAAATTTTTTACGAAAGAGGCAGAAAGAAGCAGCGCCCTCTGGCATGCCTTGTGGTGTCATATGCGCTGATTTTACAACATGGAACAAGCTCCAATCGCTAAAAATCAGCGTGAGCATCGTGAAGTCCCTCGCTTGTGGAACTCCTCTGAATCTGATGGCGTGTTTCTGTAACTCTGCAGAATTCCGCCCACCCTTACTAAAAAAGAGAGGGGGAAGAGCACAAATAAAGCAATTTTGCCTTTGAACTTAATCTAGGCATAACTGTGATTGGTAATACAAAGGTAGCATGGGGCATATAGTTATGTAGAAAAACAGTTGGTGATGGGGAGAGGTCCCTTGTAACATGCGTCAGGCAAACTTGTGCATGAAGTAAAGGGAGGGTAGAGAAGACTAAGGGGGTATAAATGCATAGCCATAAGAACTGCTGCAACAGTAAAGCTGAGAATACAGTAGTAGTCTGTCTTCGACAAAAGGCACTCGGAGCAGGCAGTTACGCATCCAATAAGTTGGCTTCTTAAGCGAGATGAACAAACTGCACAAGGCGGCTTGATTATAGTGCCATACAAGGCACGTGTTACTATTGGCTTCCATCCCTAAGTAGGTGGGAGCATTGTACATTAGTGTACATTATGGTCAACAGTGCAGAGATAGTGATTCCAAGACATCTTTACAAAAGATCCAGAGCATTAAAATCTTGTTTGCCTGGAAAGCAAGAAAAGGGTACTAGGTGGTGTACTACAAATCATCTCCACTTGAAGCCCAGGGACAGTACACATGGTTTAATCTTTATGTTATGAGCATTTTTACCTAACTCATCGTCTCACTGGTTTGGTACTGTAATGCCTCGGTTACCTGGGCACCCTTTAGGAACTTTCATGCCCTGGTTCTGTGTGATTGTTTGTGTTTGGTGGGGATGGTTAGTAGACATTTCCGAGATGTCTAGTGTAGTAATGGTTTGTGCTCGTTAACTTAAAATTTAAATTATTTTGATCCTGCTAAAAATGCCCCTTTTAGTGTGAAATCAATATGTATGGGTTTGAAGAGGGACTGAGTTTTTGGATTGAGTTGGGTCATTGGATATTCATGTACCTGGGCAGTACACATTCCCTTCTAGACAGCAATGAAAAGCAGTAAATGTGAAACCCCCTTTGTGCTGCTGTACCTACCGTAGAGACCACAAACACTATACTCAGCAAGTGGTAAAACGGAAGAGCAGCTCAGCTGGGAGGATGCCTCAGTGGGATGAAACTTTGCAGCTCACAGATGTGGTGATCCGAAGCTCATGAGCTTGAATTCCAGCAGGGCACACTGAGCCTTTCACCATTCCGAGGCTGGTAAATAGAATAGTTGTAACAGTAGCAACTTACAGTGCTTACAAATGCTGTAGGCGCTGTATAAAGCGCAATAAGCACACAAGAAAATTATGAGTGCTTCGGGGGAGCCAGGATTGGCCTCATATGGTAATCGATGAACGTATCAGTTGAAAATTCTATGACTGATTACGTTTTACCAGAGGGTTTGAATCCCCCTAACATCCTGAATTATTGACAGCAATATAATACGTAACTAGAGGAAAGAAAAGCTTTCCAATGAAGATGTCAAGATGCCACACCAATTTAACTTTTGCCTACCTTTTGTAATACGTCACAATTACAGGATCTAGAATTCCAAAGTAAAAGGCAAAGTATGGGCCAGAAACAAGCAGGTATACAGTTTTAAACATACAGAAAATTATTTTTCTTTTGAGATACTGTGTCCGAGCAATATATGAAAACAATGAAGTGGGTTGCAGTGGCAATGAGACTTTAAAGGATTGTTGTATGCCTCTTCTCCAATAACTTGTTCCGGGAAACAAAATGTCTGATGCCGTAAAAGATAGTTATTGCTGCATACAATCAAGAGCCCACAAAGACAAACACTAGTACTCTGGAGGTCATAAGTCAACTGCCGTAACAGCCAAGCAGGATCAACCAGAGAAACTCAGTTGAACATAAATCATCACATTCTTCAACGGCTCACAGAGCCAGTTTTAGAACACAGAATACAGCTTGGATACACACAAGTTCTTATTGAGCCTAATGGTACGTGCACAATCTAACAACGAAAAGCACATGCTGCGTTTAAACATTTATTAGCGCACATATATACAACACTCCCCCCTTTTCAATAAAAAAAAATAAAAATAAAAAATAAACAAATATATCAATAAATAAAAACTGAAAAAAAGATAAAATTAAAACATAAAACTAATACATTTTGCATATAAAATCCTGACATTTTTTGAACATACCCACATTCCTTTGTAGTCTTTTCTGCTTTATCTTATTTTCAATGTCTTCTGATACCTCTTCTGCAGACACCATTTCTTGACAATTTAAAGAAGTAGATGCCTCATTCACCTCAATACACGATTCCTGGCCAGTCGAACTATGAGATTGTATATCAACAAGTAAATCATAATCCTGGCTGCTTTCAGCACCCTTCTGTAAAATAATGTTTATAGCTTGTTTTTCTGTAATTTTTACTATATCTCTTTTGCTCCACCATCCTTTGTTGTAAAGAATAACCGATCCCTTGGATACTTTATCTACTAGACAATGGCTAAAAAATGTTAAATTAGGTTGGCAATTCTGACTAAAACCCAATCCCCAACTTGAACATCCACCATTTTGACCTTGTGTTTTTCGTCAATATCTTTTTTTGATTTACTTTGATTACTTAGTACAATGGACTTAACTTATGAAATATTTTCAAATGTCTTGTTATTCATTTCCCTCACCCAATCTGGTAATATGCCACATCTGGGAAGACGTTTACGCAGTAACACAAATGGACAAACACCAGTAGTACTATGTAGAGTCAACAAATATTACCATATTTTGTTTCTCAGAAACATTTTAACATAATGACCCATCGCTAACGCAGTTTGAATTCTTTCCTTCACATATTTGTTGATTCGTTCGACTAGACCATTTGAAGATAGAGAATAAAGAGCAATTTTGACTTGTGTAATACTATGTTGACGCAAGGAATCCACCATCTTTTTAGACGTGAAGTGTGTTCCATTATCAGTAACAATTTCTTTTGGAGTACCTTCAATAGCAAAAACATAGTCCAAAAATGTGATTACAGAATCAGTGTCAGGTTTTGATGTGTCTCCAACGTACACCCATTTAGAAAAATAATCTATTAGCACAATCATATATTTCAATGAACATGGAAGTAAATCAAATGGGGCAGCAAAATCTAGTGCCAGGCACTGTCTGGATAAGAAACATTCTGAAGGAGAGTTTCATGAATTTTCCAATGTTTATCAGAAACTAGGCAAGTAGTGCAATGTCTTATAAAATTAGATACTTGAGAGTCCATACCAGGCCACCAACAGAATTGTTTAAGGGGCTTGCAGGTGCTACTTATTCCTAAGGTCCCTTTATGTGCTTCTTCAATTAACATCTTCCTTACCGGAAATGGGGGTAACAAACAGTCAGCACGTACCAAAACACCATCCACTAATGAGAGTTCACCAGCAACGTGAATAAAGGGACGAAGTGATCCTTCGACACTTCTTTCACAAGGCCAACCAGAATGCAAAAATGAGGTGACTTTTGTCAAAATAGAATCCTTGCTTAAAGCTTCCACCAAGTTGTTGTGGGACAGAACACCTTGGTCAAGTAAAACTTCTTCAGTCATCTCAACCACACATTCACTTTCACCACCCACGCATTTCTCTTCATTAACAGGCAACCTAGAAAGACAGTCTGCTCTGACACTTTTACCTCCTAGAATATATTTGAGAATAAAAATCATATTCTTGTAATTTAGAAAGTAGCCTAACTAGCGTAGCTGAAGCTTTACCCGTAGCAGTACATTTCAGCAGATGAATAAGTGGTTTATGATCAGCGTACATGTCAAATTGATTTCCCCAAATGTAGTTCTTAAATCTTTCCACTGCCCAAGAACATGGTAATACCTCACATTCAATTGTGATGTAATGAGGCTCATCAGAACTTAAGGAACGCGAGGCAAAAACAATGGTGTTTTTTTGCTCTTGAACCCATTGAGAAAGTACAGCACCCAGGCCTAATTGACTTGCGTCTACAGAAATGAAACATCTCTTATCAGCAATGAAAGGTGATAAGGCAGGTGCTGAAACAATCATACTTTTTTACATTTTTGAAAGCTTTATCAATATCCTCAGACCAAATATATTTAGTGCCTTTCTTCAACAAATTTCTTAAAAGTTGTACACTATATGCATACCCCTTGATGAATCTAGAATACTATTCACTAAGGCCTAAAAAAGACATAAGAGTGTCCTTGTCTCAAGGAACTTCTGCATCCTAGATAACTTTAACTAAAGAATACTTTGGAGAAATACCATCAGGACTAATTATGTGTCATAAATATTCAACATTTTTAACATTAATCCTGCATTTGTCAGCACGTAACGTGATACCAAACCTTTTAACCCTATCAAAAAGTTTTTTAAGATTTTGTTATGCTCAGCTAAAGTATCTGCAAAAATTAGAACATCATCCTGGAAGGCCTGTACTCCCACAATCCCTTCCAGCATCATGTCCATGAGCCTCTGAAAAACACTGGCCGCTGACACCAACCCAAATGGTAGTCTAGTGAACTTGTATACACCAAAAGGTGTGATGAAGGTTGTAAGTTCTTGAGAAGCTTGATCAAGCGGCATCTTATGGTATGCTGCTTTTAGAGCCAACAGAGAAAAGAACTGAGAATGTCCAATATTGGCTAGAAGTTCTTTCACCTTGGGTAAAAGATGGCACTCAACCATTATGTTTCTATTGAGGGTGCGAAGGTCAGCACACAATCTTAAGGAACCATCCTTTCTACGAACAAGAACTATGGGACTGACCCGTGAAGAGGGTCCTCCATCAACAATAATGCCTTCCTTTAATATGTCATCAAGTAATTTTTGTAATTCTTTTCTAATGCTGAGCAGTACTGGACGAACTTAATGAGCTACTGGAATAGCATTTTTCTTCAATTTGACTGAATGGGTATAATTTAGTATGTGCCCAAGGGAACCTTTGAATAATTCAGGGTATGCCTGAGAGATGTCCTCAGATAACAATTTATCTTGAAATTGAATCATGGAAATAGGCATATTTTTCACACAAACAGAATGTTCTGCACCAGGTACCAGCATGAGGCCCAACTTAGCCAAAGCACGCCATCCATGTGTCTACCCTTAACAGCAATGTAAATCTTAGTAAAATTACTCCTGCCTAGGCAAATTAGTTGATCCTCAAAATAACCAACCATGTCAATATCTTTATGCCCATAGGTCTTAGGATGAACATCAGTATCTTTTAATTTCACTCTGCCTTTCCAATGTGTGTTAAACAAAGTGTCTGAGATGATAGTGATAGGTGCACCTGAATCACACATCATAAGCATAGTTGTAGAATCACCGATTTGTACTTGCCACTCAGGATCTTTGATTCTTGTACCCGCATTTTCTTCAATTACTAAATTAAGAACCAAATTTGACAAATCTAGTGTATCATTATTTAAATCCAAACTGATACGTTGAAGCTTAAGATTGTTGCGAGCTTTACAAACACTGAAGAAATGTCCTACTTTTCTACATCTTGTGCAGCGATTCCCACGAGCTGGGCATTGAGGACAATTGCCCAGATGTGTTCTTGAACCACACCTAAAACAAATTAGATTACCTTTAAGAGCATTACTTTTCCCACTCTTGCCTTTGACCTGAACTAGGTCTACTTGTTATTCTTACCTAATTGTATTTACAACATTCGAAAAAGAATTAATGCATTCATGGGACATAATACATGAAGAAATTAATGATCTCTCAATACTTTTAGCTAAGCTTAATACTTCACTTAACAATGGATCCCTACGGCTTATTAAGCTTTCTTGAATTTTTTTAGAGTAATAACTGTAAACAAACTGATCACGTAAGTAAGTATCAAGTGCTGCCCCAAAGTAGCATGTAGTAGAAGTGCTCTTAAGGCTGACACAAAATCTTCAACAGAGTCATCTGGAGATTGTTTCTTTTTAAAAAAAATTCTAGGACACTTAGGTCTTCAGTAAATTGTGTCTCTAAACATGCAATGGCTTCTGCAAAATGTTCCAATCTCCTGCTGCATCCTCAGCAGGAACAATTTTAGATAGGTTGTCAAATAACTGCTGTCCTTCACAGCCCAGATGACTAAATAAAATAGCTGCTTTACATTTGGGTTCATAATCATCTGGACCTACAGCAACCAAATAGTTTTCAAAAGAGCGTAACCAACACTTCCATTTAATGGGTGGTATTCCAGGTTGCTGCTGGAACGGAGTAATATTGGCTAAGTTGCTTGCAGGTAAGTAAGGCATGTTTGAAGTAATAAATCAGATATACATATAATGTAAATATGTAAAAAGTAATTACCTAAACAAAATACTCATAAAGAACAGCCAAAGGTGTGCCTGTCACTGACAAACATATAGAAAATGACTAGTGTAGACTTGGTGTATCTATCAATTCCAATATAAATAGCTGGGTACTTGTAGGAAAGTACCATCTTGCCTGGCATGTTACCCCCATTTTCTCACTGTATATATGTTGTTTTAGTTGTATGTGTCACTGGGACCCTGACAGCCAAGGCCCCAGTGCTCATAAGTGTGCCCTGAATGTGTTACCTGTGTTATGACTAACTGTCTCACTGAGGCTCTGCTATTCAGAACCTCAGTGGTTATGCTCTCTCATTTCTTTCCAAATTGTCACTAACAGGCTAGTGACCAATTTCACCAATTTACATTGGCATACTGGAACACCCTTATAATTCCCTAGTATATGGTACTGAGGTACCCAGGGTATTGGGGTTCCAGGAGGTCCCTATGGGCTGCAGCATTTCTTTTGCCACCCATAGGGAGCTCTGACAACTCTTACACAGGCCTGCCACTGCAGCCTGAGTGAAATAACGTCCATGTTATTTCACAGCCATTTACTACTGCACTTAAGTAACTTATAAGTCACCTATATGTCTAACCTTTACCTGGTAAAGGTTAGGTGCAAAGTTACTTAGTGTGTGGGCACCCTGGCACTAGCCAAGGTGCCCCCACATAGTTCAGGGCAAATTCCCCGGACTTTGTGAGTGCGGGGACACCATTACACGCGTGCACTACACATAGGTCACTACCTATGTGTAGCTTCACAATGGTAACTCCGAATATGGTCATGTAACATGTCTATGATCATGGAATTGCCCCCTCTATGCCATCCTGGCATTGTTGGCACAATCCCATGATCCCACGGGTCTCTAGCACAGACCCGGGTACTGCCAAACTGCCTTTTCAGGGGTTTCACTGCAGCTGCTGCTGCTGCCAACCCCTCAGACAGGTTTCTGCCCTCCTGGGGTCCAGCCAGGCTTGGCCCAGGAAGGCAGAACAAAGGACTTCCTCAGAGAGAGGGTGTTACACCCTCTCCCTTTGTAAAAAGATGTTAAGGCAGGGGAGGAGTAGCCTTCCCCAGCCTCTGGAAATGCTTTCATGGGCACAGATGGTGCCCATTTCTGCATAAGCCAGTCTACACTGGTTCAGGGACCCCTCAGCCCTGCTCTGGCGCGAAACTGGACAAAGTAAAGGGGAGTGACCACTCCCCTGACCTGCACCTCCCCTGGGAGGTGCCCAGAGCTCCTCCAGTGTGCTCCAGACCTCTGCCATCTTGGAAACAGAGGTGCTGCTGGCACACTGGACTGCTCTGAGTGGCCAGGGCCAGCAGGTGACGTCAGAGACTCCTTCTGATATGCTCCTTCAGGTGTTGCTAGCCTATCCTCTCTCCTAAGTAGCCAAACCCTCTTTTCTGGCTATTTAGGGTCTCTGCTTTGGGGATTTCCTTAGATAACGAATGCAAGAGCTCATCCGAGTTCCTCTGCATCTCTCTCTTCACCTTCTGCCAAGGAATCGACTGCTGACCGTGCTGGAAGCCGGCAAAACTGCAACAAAGTAGCAAAGACAACTACTGCGACACTGTAACGCTGATCCTGCCGCCTTCTCGACTGTTTTCCTGGTGGTGCATGCTGTGGGGGTAGTCTGCCCCCTCTCTGCAGTAGAAGCTCCGAAGAAATCTCCCGTGGGTCGACGGAATCGTCCCCCTGCAACCGCAGGCACCAAAGAACTGCATCACCGGTCCTCTGGGTCTCCTCTCAGCATGACGAGCGAGGTCCCTTGAACTCAGCAACTCTGTCCAAGTGACTCCCACAGTGCAGTGACTCTTCAGTCCAAGTTTGGTGGAGGTAAGTCCTTGCCTCCCCAAGCCAGACTGCATTGCTGGGAACCGCGTGTTTTGCTGCTACTCCGGCTCCTGTGCACTTTCCGAGGGAATCCTTTGTGCACAGCCAAGCCTGGGTCCACGGCACTCTAACCTGCATTGCACGACCTCCTGAGTTGTCCTCCGGCGGCGTGGGACTCTCTTGTGCAACTTCGGGTGAGAACCGTTTCACTCCACTTTGTAGTGCCTGTTCTGGCACTTCTGCGGGTGATGCCTGCTTTTGAGAGGGCTCTTTGTCTTGCTGGGCGCCCCCTCTGTCCCCTGACGCAATTGGCGACATCCTGGTCCCTCCTGGGCTACAGCAGCATCCAAAAACCCTAACCGCAAGCTTTGCAGCTAGCAAGGCTTGTTTACAGTCTTTCTGCAAGAAAACACTTCTGCACAACTCTTCACAACGTGGGACATCCAACCTCCAAAGGGGAAGTTTCTAGCCCTTGTCGTTTTTGCAGAATCCTCAGCTTCTACTGTCCAGTAGCAGCTTCTTTGCACCCACAGCTGGCATTTCCTGGGCATCTGCCCACTCTCGACTTGGTCGTGACTTTTGGACTTGGTCCCCTTGTTCCACAGGTACCCTCATCTGGAAATCCATTGTTGTTGCATTGCTGGTTTTGGTCTTTCCTGCAGAATTCCCCTATCACGACTTCTGTGCTCTTTGGGGAACTTTAGTGCACTTTGCACTCACTTTTCAGGGTCTTGGGGTGGGCTATTTTTCTAACCCTCACTGTTTTCTTACAGTCCCAGCGACCCTCTACAAGGTCACATAGGTTTGGGGTCCATTCGTGGTTCGCATTCCACTTTTGGAGTATATGGTTTGTGTTGCCCCTATCCCTATGTGTCCCCATTGCATCCTATCGTAACTATACATTGTTTGCACTGTTTTCTAATACTATACTGCATATTTTTGGTATTGTGTACATATATCTTGTGTATATTTGCTATCCTCATAGTGAGGGTACTCACTAAGATACTTTGGCATATTGTCATAAAAATAAAGTACCTTTATTTTTAGTATATCTGTGTATTGTGTTTTCTTATGATATTGTGCATATGACACTAGTGGCACTGTAGGAGCTTCACTCGTCTCCTAGTTCAGCCTAAGCTTCTCTGCTAAGCTACCATTATCTATCAGCCTAAGCTGCTAGACACCCTATACACTAATAAGGGATACCTGGGTCTGGTGCAAGGTGTAAGTACCCCTTGGTACTCACTACAAGCCAGTCCAGCCTCCTACAGTACTAAATTAGTAGTGATGAACAGTCAAGGTGCACTTGTCACCGACAAGCAAGTGCAGGAAATAATTACCGTAACTTGGTGTGCCTATCACCATTGATAGGCTCCTGAAAACCAGTCCCAAACAGCCAGGGTAAAGGTACACGTAAGGAGAATAAATCCTGTCAGATCGTGTGTGCACAACTCTGCGCATGCACCAAAATAAAACACCTTCCAAGAAGTGTTATCTGAGCTGTCAAAATAAAAGCCTGCAGCAGGACCTGCTGCCTTCAGAGAACTGCCGGAAGCCAACCAATGCCACCTGCCAAGGATTCACTGTGTTCAGTATGCCTTTTTAATTCAGCATAAACAGCCTGCAGAAAATATTCTTTGTGGGCTCCTAAACTAAAAATATCTCCAAAAGCTGCTTAACTTTTTTTTTTTCCACTCATCGCCACATTTTTGTATGCCTCTTCTCTAATAACATGTCTGATGAGACGTAAAATATATTTATTGCTGCATACATACAAGAGCCCACAAAGATAAACACCAGTGCTCTGGAGGTCATAAGTCAACTGCCGTAACAGCCAAGCTGGACCAGCCAGTGAAACTCAGTTGAACTTAAATCATCACATTCCTTAAAGGCTCGCAGAGCCAGTTTCAGAACACAGAATACAGCTTGTATGAACACAGGTTCTTACTGAGCCTAATGGCACGTGCAAAACCTAACAACTAAAAGCACGTGCTGCGTTTAAACATTTATTAGCCTATGTAACAAGTGTGCAGTGTGATTCGAGCAGATCGGGTGTCAGTGCAGTGGGGTACAATGCTTGTGGGCTTGTGTCCACTATAAGTGGACCGAAGGCAGTGTGGCTGGTGATGGGTGCAGTAGATGGAGTGCACTTAAAACATCGGTGGTATGAGTGCAGCAAAGGTCTATAAGAGTACAACGAAGTGTGCTTTGAGTGTGGTTCAGAGTAGTGTAGGGGTGAGGTGTGAGTGCAAGTGAATTCTGAGTGCCATGGGGTTTGGTGTGAGTTTTGTGAGGTGCTGTATGTCCTCTGTGTGCAGTAGAGTTTTGTGTTAGTGCATTGAAGTGCACGGTGAGTTTTGTATGAGGAGTGTAATTTAGCGTCAGCGAAGTTGTGTTCAGTGTAAATGCTCCTGGGTTTCTCATTTATTTAGGGTTGCTTTAAAAAGCCGCCGTCCTGCAAGAGCTTTGAAGCGCCTGTTTTTACAGATACGGTAGCTCGATAACAATGTGCAGTGGCCAGTAGGTCTTTGGAATTCAGGAGAATTTAGTGTGAACCGTGCTGCAGAGTGAAAACACATTATGAGAGATTTGGGGTGCAGTGTGAAACTTTGAGGTGCAGTGACTGGAATATGCAACCTTTTCCAGAACTCTCAATTTTTCCAAGTTAATGCATGACAAACACAACTAGTTTAGGTTTTTAGCTTTCCATTCTTGGGCTTGTAGTCTTCATTGGATAATGGGCTAAAATTGAACTACACGTCCCAGAAGGCAAAGCAAAACCTGAACTGGATAAGCAACTCACGCATGGACCTGACAAACACAAGAGCTCTGGAAACCGGTGCATAATCCAGTCAATGGAATCCAAAGACAATTAGACACATATTAGCTAAGTTAATACTGGATACTGTTTTCGAGATATTAACTTGAAGTATATATTAGTATTGCACTGAATCATTATAATATGGGCTGTGTTTCTAAAGAAAGAAGATATAATATCTTTGTGAGACCATAAAATGCCAAAGTATGTAATTTTGTTTAATATAACCTCATGCTAGAGCATTGCTCCTTTATCCACCCACTTCCGCATGTGAGAGTGGCTTGTTCTACTAATACAATATGGGGGTATATTTATCAAAATATCGCATAGCTCAGCAAGTCACCTTGCTGCGCTCCGTGATAGGGAAAGGGCTAGAATGTGTTGTACTTAACATTGCATGACTCATTCCTGTCATTTTCCAGTGTTGGAGCACAATGTGCTGCCTAACGCCAATGCAGGCACCCTTGCACCAAGTGGGTGATGGCATTGTAAGCAGGATTGTTTTTGTGCATATTCCTCTTTCCATGTGTGCTTCAGAATACAGCAGTATTAGAAATGGCCTTTTCTGCAGGGTTACCCCCAAACTTTTTGCCTTTTTACTCCTATTTTTCTGACCTTCTTTTTGTTGACTTTAGGACTCTGGCCCCTTTACCACTGTTAATCAGAACTAAAGTGCATGTGCTCTCTCCCCTAAAACTTGGCATGATTTGCTTATACCTGTTTAGCATTTTTAATTTACCTGTAAGTCCCTTGTAAAGTGGTATACCATATACCCAGGGCCTGTAAATTAAATGCTACTAGTAGGCCTGCAGAGCTGATTGTGCCACCCGCAGAACTAGCCTTTCAAACATATCTCAGGCCTGCCACTGCAGTGCCTGCGTACACACTTTATTGCCACATTGAGTTGTCATTTCAAACTTTTTGCCAGGGACTAAACTTCCCTTTTACTACACCTAAGTCACCCCTAAGGTAGACCCTTGGTAGCCCTATGGGCAGGGTGCTGTGTATCTGAAAGATAGGACATGTACTTTTATGTTTTTCAAGCCCTAGTAGTGACAAATAGCCTATTTTGTTTTTCACTACTGTGAGAGCTTCTCCCCTCATAGGTTAGCATTTCAAGTTCCCTTGTATAAGTGGTAATTTCTGATCTGAAAGAAGTAGCGTGGGCATGTTTGTTTTGTTTGGAATAGTAGTTAGAAATCCTGCTTACTGGTGAAGTTGGATTTTTCATTACTATTTTAGAAATGTCACTTTTAGAAAGTTGGTATGTCTCTGTGCTTATGACTGTAGTGTTTTGCAGCCTGATTCCAATCCACGTCTAGGGCAGAGTGACCGTTACACGTTGTGCATACTTTCCAGACAACCACAACACATGAGGGGCCGAGTGTGACAAGAGAGGCATCTGCATCCATTTCCTTACTAGTAATCTTCCTAGACTAGGAGAGAAGGAGGTGGGGCACACATCCATGTCAATATGTTGTGTCCCTGCTGTAGGAAACTGGCCCCTTGTTTGCAGTACCTCCCACTTTTTTCCTGATATCTGATGGTATCTTGACTGAGTGTGTGCTTGGATCCTGCTAACCAGGCACCAGCACCAGTGTTCTTTCCCTAAACTATACAATTGTTTCCACAATTGGCACACCCCTGGCACACAGCTAAATACCTTGTAAAAGGTACCAGTGGTGCCAAGGGTTCTGTGACAAGGGCGAGTCCTTAAGGGTTGCAGCATGTATTGTGCCACCTTAAGGCCCCCCTACCAAACACATACACACTGCCATTGCAGATTGTGTGTGTTGGTGGTGACAAAAAGGTAAAGTTGACATTGCACCACTCTGAGGGAGCCATGCCCACAAGCCACTGCCTGTGGCATGGATACATCACCCCTCTAGCAGGCCTTACAGCCCTATGGCAGGGTGCACTATACCACAGGTGAGGGCATATCTGTATTAGCAATATGCACCTGCAGTGGCTAAGTCAATTTTTAGACATTGTAAGTGCAGTGTGACCATATTGAGTACATGGGCTGGGAGTTTGTCACTACGAGCTCTACAGCTCTTTGATGGCTTCACTGAAGATTGGGAAGTTTTGTATCAAACTCCTCAGCACAATTAACTCCACACTGATGCCAGTGTTGGATTTATTGTAAAATGCACACAGAGTGCAACTTAGAGATGCCCCCTCTATTTTACTCAACCCTTTAGTGCATGGTTGACCAGTCTGTGCCAGCCTGCCACTAACAGACAAGTTTCTGACCCCATGAAGCAAGAGCCTTCGTGCTCTCTGTGGTCAGAAATAAAGCCTGCTCTGGGCGGAGGTGCTTCACACCTCCCCCCGGCAGGAAATGGCTCAAGCCTCCTGTTACAATGCCCCCAGGACACTCCAGCTAGTGGTGATGCCCCCCCCCCCCCAAACCAAGCCCCACTTTTGGTAGCAGGTCCGGCTGGAAAATTAGGAAAAACTAAAAGGAGTGGCCACTTCAGCTGGGACCACCCCAAAGGTGTCCAGAGCTGAAGTGACCCCCTCCTTGCAGAATCATCCATCTTGGTTTGGAGGAGAGGGACCAATAGGGATAGGATTGTGCTCCCCTCCCCAAAGGGACCCATATAATACCTCTAAATGTAGTATTTAGGGGCACCACTGAACCTTACTTACCAGATTCCTGGTGACCTCAAGAAGAAAGAAGGACAGCCAAGCTGACCCCAGCAGGCAACTGACTCGGCCCCAGTCCGACCGGCTTGTCTGCAGCTTCAAAAACCCCTGCTCCAAAAAGGCGACGCATCCTGTGGGACCAGCTACCTCTACAAGCCCCCAGAGGACCACCTTGGGTTGACCCCTCCTGGCCAACACAACGACGCCTGAAGCCTGAATCCAGAGGACCCTCTGACCGGATCCGATGAAAATACCCGAAGCCCAAGGAGACCCCTGCACCTGCAGCCCCCTGGCACTGGGGAATCTGACCAATGGTTAAAAAAACGTCTAGCAGGCACCTCCCCTACGTGTACAGCCTTTGGTTTCCCAGAACCTACCCCTTAGATCTAGTCTGCAGCATCTTTTGAAAAGCATTGGGCACCCAGTTCCGTGTTTGCACCCGACTGCCCATGAGCCACTGAGGGTGTGTATTTGGTGTGAACCTGTGCCCCCTTGGTGCAGACCTAAACCCCCTAGGCCTTTGTCCTGGAACTGCGGGTACTTACCTGCAATATGGGCACCTCCTGTCCTTAAAGGATTCCATTGTAATCCCAATGACAACTTTGGTCTCTGCACCCAGCTGGCCCATGTTGCTGGTGGTTTATCTTCGGGTCAGCCTAAATTTTGACCTGTGGACATCCTAACCCCAAAGACTGGGATAGTAAGTTGTGTACTTACCTGTTAACTGTACTAATACTCCCCCCCCCCATGACTCTATTGACTCCTATGAAAAATTGCACTGGTCAACTTTTGAAGTGTTACTTACGTATAAACTGCTTTATCTGCAAAAAACAAACAAAGTACATTTGATACATATGCTTGATACCTATTGACAACTGCACTTACCAGCAACTAAAATCTTCTGGTTCTCGAAATAAAGTAACAAAATATTTTTTTTCTACATAAAACAATTGGCCTGGAGTTAGTTTTTGAGTGTGTGCCTCATTTCTTGACTGTGTGTGTGCAACAAATGTTTTGCACTACCCTCTGATAAGCCTAACTGCTCGATCACACTACCACAAAAGAGAACATTAGTATTATCTATTTTAGCCTCTGTTAAGCATCTGGAGAACCCCTGGACTCTGTGCACACTATACTTCATTTTCATATAGTATATGCAGAGCCAGCTTAGCTTTCTACACCTGCCTTACACAATGGGCTGATTAACCCCCTACTGATATCTGGAGGCAGGGCTGGGTTTTACGGGGGTTGTTTTACACTTCAAAGCATTCCTTTGAAGTCACTCCTTAAATAAGGACTTTTTTGGGTACAAGTCCAGGTGCTCTGACTCCATAATTGTAGAGCACTTTTGGTACTGGGAGTGAACCAGAAGGGCTGCTGCACTGCACAAAGGACCCAGCTGGACTGATCTTCTACTGTTACCCTGCTGCCTGCTTCTTGATGAGTAACCTAAAGGACTCACTGGATTGCTTTTCTGTTTGTTTCCCTGCTGCTAGCTGCTCCCTGACCCTGTCCTACCAGGGCACTGGGGTGCTGCCAGGAGAAAGTACCACCCTACTAACTGCTTTGTTGTGCTGGCCAGCTGCCTATTTGTTGGGCTGAAGGAGGGACTGCCACTTTGCCAATAAGGTTGGATGAGCTGGCCTGCTCCCTGCTTCTTTGCCCTCAAACTACTCTCCAAGGACATGGTTGCTTGTCCCCCTTTTGCCAAGGTCTCAGAGCCCTAAAAGACCTTGTAGTATTCAGGCGCTACACTCCAGGAGTAATCAGTGACGGCTTGTGTTAACCTACCACCTCAGGATTGTAGCGAGCGGCATCCCCAAGATCGGCCGCCCATTGGTTTCAGCGTACAGTGACATCAGCATCCGCTCTTCTGCTTAACTTGAATTTTCAGCCAGCCACACCCCCGTGAGCGCCGCTCTGGGTTGTGAATGCACAACTAGGGTAGGAAATGCTGCTGAGGGTGAACAGAGGGCCTAGCAAGTCTGAGAGGCCATGAAGGGCCAAGATCACACTCTGAGTCATAATTGTGTTCTTTTCGCTGTGGGTAACTGGACTGTGTTCCATGAAGGTCTCTGAGGGATAGGGGAGGTGGGATGCTCTCTCTGTGAGAAAGGGAGCCACCGCAGAAAATGTACGGAGTCCCTGCAGCTGCACTGCGTGATCGTAGCAGCTTGGTTTGGGAGTTGGGGTATGGTTTTCTCATCTATCGGCATTCATTTCTGCACTTCCCTTTGTATGTCCCAAAATACTTGATCCCTCTCTCCTCTACTGAGTGGGGCAGGGGGACGACGTGCACAGCTGAGTTCAAGTTTGGGGAAAATATATTTACCCTGCATCTACACCTACTCCTTGTTTTGTATGGCCAGGGAGCACCACGTAGTTCTGGTGGGGACAGCATCAGAATTACCATAAAGGCTGTATTAAGGGTGCCTGTGCTTTTGAGCAGTACTAATTAGACCTGTTCTAAAGGAACCCACAAATATTACTGTAACAGTATAATAGGAACCCCAGTGCTGTTGTGACCTAGTTATATGGCAGTGATGTGTTTTATATTCCTACCCTAACAGTGGTCATGCATAGGGGAGACATCATTCAGGACTAATGTGGAAATATCCATGGTTTATGGATTCACGGTGATACATGGTGATCTATGGATATGCAATGGTAAATGTATCATTTATGTGTTGTTTGTAACCAGCCTAACATCTGCATCTTATGCCATGATGATTTTTACTATGTTGTTCTGAATACCTGCAAAGTCAGGATAATGAGTACTACATAAGACGGACAATATTTATGATTCAGGTCATGTCAGTCTAGGATATATACATATGTTTAAAATATAAGAATCTTATTTTTATAAATAATCCTGTGTAGAGCCATAGCTTATTTATTGTGTCACTGGTGTGAGCTTCACAAGTGCTTTAGACATTGCCTCTGGGGAATAAGACTAACTGCTCTGCGCCAAGCTACCAGTGTGTGAGCACAGGTTATCTTTGGTGTGTAATTTACTTGACTGACTAGAATGGTGGGTTCAGCCTGGCTTAGGTGCATACCCTAGCCAACCAGAAACACCATTTCTAGCAAGCACAAATAGAAAGAGGAAGTAACAAGGAGAAATGAAGATAGTTCTCCTCATTATACCTCACCTGGGGAGGCGTAGGCTCTTGATGCATTCCCAGGTCTACCAGTAATGGTAAATCTTGTAATGCACTAAAATCCATGGGAATACCCAAGCTCCACCCATGGAACGCCTTCCCAGGACAGAGTAACACGATAAAGTGATTTGTGCTTGATTGCAAGGATACGCAAGAAAGGTGGCATTGCCTAGCTTGATAAATCTGCTTTGAGTTGTGTCGCTTTTGCACCCCGTTGCGTGGTGCAAGAGCTATGCAAATCTTTGATAAATATGCCCCTGAATGCAGTACTTAATTTGTTAAAACAAAAAAGACGTACCAGGGCCCTCGTTAGGCGATCGTAGCAGCTTGCACCACCCATTGACCCTGCCAGCCCGCTAGTGCCAGTACCAACACAACTACTAACCATCACGCTCCTGTAAGAGTGACAAATCAGACAATTCAAAGCCCCCACACTATGAGAATGGCTTGGAAAGCAGGTATTACTCCTTTTAAATGTTTATTCCATTAAGAAGCAACTGTGGCAGACTGTCATAAGTACCAGTGTTGACAACAAAGTGCCAGTGCTGAGCCCCGGACACCACTGGCTTAAATTAAGCACTGCCTCAATGTTCAGGATCAGGTGCTCCTGTGGCAATAAGTGCTGCAAAGCAGCCAAAAAAGTGACGGTTGACCTTTTGCGGAAGAAGCTATTTTTCCACTGTAATCCTACCCTTGTGCTGCACTCAAATCACTTTGCATCTCCCTGCTAATAATTCCAAGGAAGGCTTCAGATGGGCCTGTTCAAATACCATATGTTTTGGTACAAATCCAGCTTTTCTTAAATAGGGTGCTCTGGCTTTGCCCTAAACCTGATTCTCAAAGCAAAGCAGGCACAGGCAAGAGGCCAGGCTGTACACCCCCTCGGTTATCCTCAGCCTAAAGCACACATTTTTCATGTCTCACCCCTGGGCTAGTGCATACACAGAGATATTTTTAGCATAGGTTGTACCTCGAATTTAAACCCTAGGGTAAATTTTAAATTATGTACTTCGCTCTCAACTTATCATCAACAGGGACATTGGGGCTATAATGCCTGTGTTGCTTTACAGAAGGCGTAATGAAAATCTAAATTCAGCCATGACTTCCCATAACTATTTTGACTGCACCAAGTTGAAAGCCTTCTTGAGGTCTGGCATCATAGCATTCATAGTGTGTGGTGACTGTTGCATAATCCACACCGATCATGCCAGCTCAGGACCAATACTATACACCAGTGGCGTCCCGTCCTTTAGGGGGGAGGGGCCACGCCCCTCCACCTTTTGCCCCTCATGAAGAGTGTCTGTCAGGCTGAACAAAGGTCAGCCTGACAGACACTCTCTATGTTCAGCTCAGACTCCTGGCTGCCTGAGCTGAACTTTGCTGGGCTGAGGAGGTCACAGCTCCTATGGGTGTGACCTCCTCGGCTCAGCAAAGGTTCCTCGAGGCCCTCCCCTGGGTGACGAGGAAAACGTCACCAATTGACACTCTCAATTTTTAAGACCTGAAGTGCCCAGGGCGAGTGTCAATCAGTGACACTTCGTCACAGAGTGGGGTGGGGTCAGCAGTCTCACTGACCCCATCCCACTCTGTGACGAGGCTGGGACTGCTGCCTTCCCTCATTGGCTGACCTAAGGTCAGCCAATGAGGGAAGGCAGCAGTCCCAACCCTCCTGGAACCTGGAGGCTGAAGGTAAGTGTGTGTGTGTGTGTGTGTGTGTGTGAAGTTTTAAATTGAATGTTTGGTGCGTGCGTGCATGTTTGAGTGTTATGAGTGTTGGTAATGGCTGTGCGTGCGTGTGTGTGTGTGTGTATGTGTGTGTGCGATCTTTTTAAATGAATGTTTGGTGCGTGCGTGCATGTTTGAATGGTATGAGTGTGGTTAATGGATGTGCGTGTGTGCGTGCGTGTCTGTGTGTGAAAGAATGAGTGTGTGTGTGTGTGTGTGTCGCACCCCCCTCCCTTCTAAAGCTGCCGTCCGCCACTGCTATACACAACATTTTACATTGGACACCAAGTACATTAATCACCTAAGCAGACAATAATCATAAGAAATACCATAAAGGAACTTCCAGAGGTAAACTTCATGTCTGTCTCTCACAACTATACTATGCATTGCATGTCATAACATGACAACAACACTTTGGTTGCCCTCACTCATGGGATGAAACACGTCCCACAGAGGATCACAAGACTAAGAACAACACCCTTTCAACCACATACCTTATACAGCGTATCATGCAGTGTGTAGGCCAGATTTTTGTCTGTTTGCAGTCTAGATTTTTGCCTGTTTGTGGGCCTGTTGTATGGTCTGGAGGACTGTTTTTTTTCCTCTGGAATTACCACAAACATTCCTTGCGGCAAGTACAAATGCAGGCAGATGCCCATATCTTGCAGAACACACATACAGCTTGTCTTTACAAGTTAAAAACTTCCCTGATTTTCAAATGTGGGCCACTTTTTTTTAGCTATCTGATTCGCTAAACGGGGCCACTTTTATTAATTTAGTACCCGGGCCTATTTTCTGTTGCAGTCCGATTCGCCTTTTCGCCACAGTGTGAGGATCCGCGTCTTGCAGAATAGCCCGATTTTGCGCATTTGCCCCTGCTTACATCATCGCAAGGCGACTCTTACTAAATCTGGTGCTGCACTATTTTATGTTCTTCCAGCGATGCAGCACTGTTTCCCGCATGGCTGTCTTGCTTGAAGGACAGCAAATATAGGCCCAGTTGTTACTGCAATTTAAATCCTTTTTCTTTTAGTAGCATTCTGTTAATTGATTTTTCGATGTGATTTCATTCAATTTCTTAAATACCATTTTCAACATTTTACCTTAATTACAAAATTAATTTAGAACTGGTGATGTAATATAGCGTACAAATTCATAATCACCAGAGAGCCTATTATTACCAGTGATCTCAATTCATTAAACGGGATCAAACTGACTCTTTAACAATTCCAGACTTACTGCATAATAATTCACAGTATGTGTTTCAAATGTAGTTACCTATCATGCCTTTACCTGAAGGAAGAGAGCAATGTGAGAACCAGTGCTTAATTTGAGCCAGTGGTTTCCGGTGCGGGGCACCAGCACTTATTTTTGAGGGCCGGCACTAAGTTTTCTGCATCAGGCATTTATTGCGAGCAAAAAACAAATATGGGAAAGGCGAGGAAGAGAAAAACAAAAAAGCGTCACAAAGGGAGAAAGAAAGCTGCAAGAGTGAGCTGAAGGGGCTGGGAGTGGCTGTGAATGGATTTAAAAGAGGCCCTGCTGCCTCAGTAATCTGTGCTTGCACCTTTAGCTGCGGTAGCAGCTGCGTGTTTCACAGGAGAAATTTGGGCACCTGCATGTTTTTATTTACAAATTAGGTACTGGTGAAAACAAAAGATAGAGCAAATGCAAAAATACTCTCAAAAATCTCTGCGCCTTAGCACAGCTTTACCTCACGAAAACCTCAAAGCTCGTGTTCCATTAGAAAACAAACCTAGTCTCATTGGACACTGTTATAAACGATTGATGTCGCTATATTAGTACCTAAGTGTCTTTACATTTGAACATCCTATTTACGTTTTTACTTTCCCTCTCAGGCGTAAATTTAGCTTTTTTGTTCAGTGTTGAAGACATTTGATATCTAAGTTTTATTCTTCGAAACATATTTAAGTAGTTGACTTTTTCATCTCAGTTTTTATTAATGCCATGTGTAAATAATGTGCACGTGGCAAGGAAATTCTTCACACAGTCTGTTATTGCCCTCTGCTGGTTAAACGAAAAAGCAGACGACGTACCTTCCTATGCACCTTTTCTTTCTAAAACGAAAGTGCTAAAAGAGAAATTACCCCCTACAACATGATGTATTCCACTAGTTTGCTTTGTCCAGAATTTTATAATTATTTTTACTTCATTTGCTGTAAATGTATATTCTATGACTTCCCCTTCTTGGGATTCTCACTATCCTTTGTAACTCCGTAAAATACAGAAAGTTTATATCACTTTCAAACTTCACAGCATCCTTGGGCATGAATTGCCACATATGTGAGGCACTGAAAGAAAATTTTGTGACACACAACAGTAACACATTTGCTTCACATTTTTTTTTAGATGTGGGCTACAGACAGCTTTACCTTTAGCTGTCTGTTGGAGACCAAGGCCCTCATTTATGGGGATTTGGCATAGGGTAGCGCAGCAAGTCACCTTGTTGAACTGCCCTACGTCAAAGTGAAAGGGCAGGAATGTGCCGTATTTATCCAATGTAGTGCATTCCTGTCCTTTCCACCTGCGCTGGTGCTGTTTCGGCAGCAGGGGCGGCCTCTCCGCCATGGCAGAGGAGCGTTGCCCCCACTGTTGAAAGGTAACAGAAAGCAGAAAAATAAAATGATAGTAAAAGTATTTTATTATCATTTTATTTTTCGGTTAGGGTAGGGCAGGGCCATCATCCTCCACATCAGCAGGGAGGAGGAGTGGTAGGTGCACTCTAAGTGCACATGTCAGCTTGGCCGGCCGTCTTAGACCAGCCAAACCCACATGCGCACTTAGAACTTTCCATCCGGGCTGTGTTGCACAGCCAAGTGGAGACCATTCCCTCACTGAGTGGCATTTTAGCCAGCTCAGGCCAATCCAGCTGGTTCTCTCATGCTGGGCAACAGCATGGGAGAACCATCTGGATTGTTAGGGGTAGGGAGCAAGACAAGAACAGAAGCACCAAAGTGGTGGGAGTGGTGGGAGCAGAGGAACATGGAGGCAGCATGTAAGTCTGCCTGCGTTGTCAGCAGAATTGTTCAAGTGCAGGAAGGGCCTAGGCTGACCAGATTTTTAAAACGCAAAAAGTGACATTTTACAAAAGTAGAAGAAGGACCACACTTTTACATTATCCCAGGGGCACAGAAGGACAGAGCTCATTCGCACAACAAGGTACTTAGGAAATAAAATGCATTTTTTAAAGCCCAGCATCTTACCTAGTCATTAAATTGCTTTCTGATAACAGTTGCTAACTAGTGTTGTGTTGGAACACATAAAAGCTGCTTCTCACTGTTTCCATTTGGCCCTCTTTGAAAACCAAGGCACAAACCAAATTTACTGAAATCTTCCAGGACAGCAGGTGAAAAACTGGGGCTGTCCTGGCAATTACGGGACACCTGGTCACCTTAGAAGGGCCACCATCCTGTACAGAAACAATCCATGGAGGTGTTTTCCTCTTTCTATGTGTGCTGCAGAATACATAAATGCATCGCACATAGAAAGAGGAAAACAGGAAAAATAAAGATATTCTCCTTGTTACACCTGCCCTGGGGAAGTGTAAGTTTTTTTTAATGCATTCCAAGGTTAACAAGTCCTTTTAAGACTGAAAATGCATCAAAACCCATAGGAGTTGTGTGGGAACACCCTCTGCAATGCCTATGGAACGCCTCCTTTATGCAGAGTAAGCTGCTGAAGCAATTTGCGCTGCGTGGCCTTACTCAGGAATCACGAGGCCATTCAAAGACATGCAATGTGGCTTTGCGTGGCTTCAAATATGACTCAGAGCCTTGCATCATGCTTGTACCACTTTGTGTGGTGCAAACATGATTCAAAGCTCTCATAAATATGCCCCCAATTTTTCTAATACATTATGTATACATAAAGTCAGGTTTGGGTCCACTCCTTTTTTATGATTGGATACGTTTTGCCTGTGTCACTTCCTTGCTTCTGATTTGATGGTTTTCATCCATATTCTTGTGTTTTGCCTGCCAGGAGCATTTCAGTCTCACTGTGTTTGGATTCAATAATATATCCTTCTGCCACTGTATGCAGGCCTTGTATTGCATTGTATATGAGGCATTATTTTCTTCCCTTTCTCTTTCCTATCCCCTCCTCATTTCCTTGTCCCCCATTCCATCTCTCTTTATTAACCCTCACGTTCCATCCACCAATCAATGGTCTCTTGGCCTCATCTACCTCAACCCCTATGCTTTGATGGGTTGCCACGGCGGTACTGGCAGGAACCATTGTAAAATGGTTTATTACCCACTACAAGCAGGCCGCTGTTAAATCCCAAGTATGGCTGCCACTGATGTGGTAACATCGTGGAAGCCATCTTTGATTTGGGTTTCATAAAAATCTAGCAAAATGTAATTAAAGATAGCTGCCACAGATGCATGTTTATCCAGGGCCACAATCATTTTACAAGCTTCCTTAAATGCAGCGGCCTTCTAGGAAACAAATCCATTGACACGACCAAGATATTTTGGCTTTGCCAAGGGTTGCCTTTATTTACTTCCATGCTCTGTCCACGTCTCTTCCTAGGATTACTGTATGACTACAATTATTCTAACATGGGCTTTTCCCTAGCAATGTATTATTAGGGGTGTGAGTTTATTTTTGTCAAATTAAGCGAACCAAACCTAAAGTTACCAAAATATATTTGTTTATTTAACAAAAGCCCAAGCTAGGTGATAGTGTGCAGTGATGGTTCAGAGTCATCTGATAGCACTGCCCTTGCTACGAAACAAACATTTACACCGGATTTCCACCCCCTCCCTTAAATATACCCACACTTACATCAGTTGTCTCGCAGCTAACTTCCCAAGGAAACCCTTTCCTTTGCAAACTGCCCACCATCCAAAGGTGTACCCATCCATAGCTAGCATCCTGAATGTCCCCAAAATCAAACTCACCTGCTCCTATTACCTTGCACCTTACCACCTCTTTAGAGTTGTGGCATCATTTTGATAAAGTTGAGGAAAAAAATGTAAAAATTGTATCAGGCAACCATATTGACTTTTAATAGGAATCGAATAGTTAAAGCATCTGACCTGACTAAAGACTGACGGCATAGTACAAAATTGCTATTTCTTGAGTATATTTTCCTTAATGAATAGTAGTTGCATTAAATATTTTCTTTTGATTTTGAAAATGTTTCTACTTACACAAAGACCACTGTTAGTTAATGAATATATTGGTTATTCAGAAAGATAAATATAAAAGTTCACACATGGAAATGCTGTTTTGAATAGGAGAATAAATCATGAGAAGAACCGCATTAAACAGTTATTTGATAAGACATAATTGCAGTGTTGAATGTTACCCTCTGAAGTTATTGTGTTCCCGTGAGAAGACATGGAGTAAAAACATTCCCGTGGCCACATCAAAAGCTGATTGTTCCACTGAAGAAAGAAGACATGTTGAACTATAACATTGGAAATATTAGTATAATTGTAGGTGATGATGATTATTGTTATTATGATTATTATTATTCCTAGAGACCCCTTTGCCTTTGCCATTCAGATCCTGAATCTATGCTAGAAACTCTACTGAATTTCTTGAACTTCTCTTTATGAGATGATTTGTTATAATTGACTTAGCTGACTCTTAATGCTGAAGCTTTATGCTATAATCTCTCTCAAATCAGAACTCTGGATAGGTTTCTGAACTGTAACCTTTTCATTCCCATTCCTAGAATAAGGATTTTTTCCTTTATGGAACATGCTTATTGCATTGTATTATGATTTATTGATTGCATGTTGATTACTTGATTTTAAATATAATGAATTAAAACTAATACGATTGTATCCTGTAATCCAAACAAAAATGATCTCATAAAATGATTTGAAAATAAAACCCTTTAACTCATGCCAAATTCTCATTATTGACTAAATAGAATTAGAAAAAGATGTATTGATTCATGTGATGTTCAGCTCCTGGTTAGTCTCAGCCAACGTCAAAAATCTATTGTGTAGAATGTGAAGGCACACGTAAAAACAAACAAGATTCACAATCACAGTATAAAGTGTCCCATTGGTATATTTTCAAATTCAAAGTAATGGCTTATAAGTATAATATTTAAACTTTACAATAAAGTCCAGATCCAATCTCAAATTGAAATCAGCTGTCCTTCGATGTGTGTTTCAGCTATTTAGTTCATAGTTCCAAACGTTTTTCAATCCATCATAATTCAAAATCTGAGATTGGTCGGTTGGTGTGAAATGCTGCAAAGTGATTGATTGATTGGTTGGTCTGTGTCTGGAACTGCACTGAGATTGGGAGAAGGGTTTACTAAGAAATTGGCATTTGCAGAATAGAATAAAAAAATTTAAGATTTGAACTACATAGTTTGACATTTTTTGAATAATTTGAAGTCATGAAATGCTTTAAAGCTCTTGAACGGTTTCTGAGAAGTGATGTGAAAATTCCAGTACGGGAAGGTGAAAAGGCACTTCCCGAGCGTACACCAGCACACGTTTGTTGCTTTAGTGGTGCAAGATCACTGAAAATGAGGGTCCTTTCAATTTTCCAAGATATGGTACACTCAATTTAAGAATCATAGAGAGAAGCTATATGAGATGAAGACACTTCCTATACCTCCACAACACAAAGAATTAAATGCCTGGGAGAAAATGCTCATACTAGAGAAAAGGAGAAATATCAGAACAGAGCAAAGAGAGCAGTAATTATGCAGATCCTTGATGGGGCAAGGAACGCAGTGGTGGAGAAAAAGAATAGTTGACGGAGCTAGAATGTACTCAGCAATTACCACTGAAAAACCTAAGAAAGTGAAAACAAATAAAGCACAGGGGAATGAAGAAAATAGATGGAAAGAAATCAAACACAGATAGTGATTCAGGGGATGCTATTTTGGATGCATTGTTAGTCACATGTCCACCACCTTACATGGCCTCTATAACAAATACTAAGGGTGCTTCAGCTTCGAAGTCAACAGCGGCTACAACGCTTGTTGACCTGAATGTGATTCAAATTGAAAGACCATTACAGATGACACAGCCTGTTATACAAACGGTTATATCTGATATTCCACCTGTACGAATAGAGACTGCTCCAGCAGTGATGCCTCCAGGTGTTACTTTTACGATTGGGACCATATCAGGACCTGTTGCTAGTGTTATAACAGCTTAACTTTTAGAGAGTTATAACTGCTCTGATTAATATTGTCCCATATCATGTCGTTCAAGGCGCTGTTGGAGGAACATCTGTAACAGGGTTCATCCTGACATCACAGAATTCACAAATTGTTGCTTGGACGCCACCACAAACTGTTCAGTCATTGAGGGAAGGGAGAAGGATTGTCTTTATGACACCAATTAACATAAGGAGAGACGAATCCATTTGGAGATGGATTTTTTCCTATGTGGTTTAAAGAAACAACAGAAAATATAACAACAGAAAACAGAAAGACAGGCTCCTCATCAAGAGAAAGAGAAAGAAAGACAGTTAAATGTACCGATATTAAGAGTAGAGCTAGAATAAATAATCAGCAGATGTTTAGGTCTTCAACATGTGTATCAATACCAAGAAAAAGAGCTGTTTTATTTGAGCAAGGAAATCACTGGTCGTGGAGTGGCTACACCTGATAAATTTACTAAATTTACTAGAAAGTATGAAGTCAATCTTTCAAAAAGTGCCCCTTTGCAGAAACATTTGAGGGTACAGTTAGATGAAGCTAATGAGACAATGCTTTCTTTAGGAATGCGATCAGACTTTACTGAATTAGTAAAATGCATTCATAAATGGAGCAATTTTGAGAAATTAGTGAGCAACAAAGAAACAGGAAAAGAAAGAGAAACAATTTGATACAGCTGAAATGAATAGTAAGCCATTGCCAGGTCCCCTAGATGAAGGAGAAGCTTTGGCTTTTCTAATTAGGGAATGAGGTATGTTGACGTACTATGGAGTAGAGGAGATATTGCAGCATTGAGAAAAGTGTGAGACGATCCTCAAAATGAACCCACCCAGCACACAGAGAGAAGTCAGAATGCTCCTGGGAATGGTTGTCTCCTATAGATAGTGGCTAAGCCTCTACTGGGGCTGACACATAAAGATGTGCCTGATGCACTTCCATGTGACATGTTTGAAAGCTTTCCTAGAGCTGAGAGAAAGTCTCTGTTGTACCCGGCACTGGGAATGCCAGATTATAGATCTTCACATTGTTTTGCAGTCAGAGAGAGGGCTGCACACTCTCAGTGCTAAGTCAGATGCATGGTGATGCCTGCAGACCTGTGGTGTATTTTTCAATAACCCTTGATCCTAATGCCGCTGGACTGCCCGGCTGCCTAAAAGCGCTTGCAACAGTAGGTGTCAATACAGAGAGATTTTAAAACATTGGGATTGAACACCCTTCAACTGCTGTGGTCCCTCACTCGTTTGAGCTATTACTCACCTGCACAAAAACAAAGTACTTAACAAACAGTAGACTTAAAAGTACGAACAACAGATTCTTGCCGCTGAAAATGACATATTGAAGAGATGGCAGACATTAAATCCATCAACTTTGTTACTCTTTTCTGAATATGAAATTGATGATTGGGAGTTTGAATATGATTTTCTAGATGTCGCAGATTTATGCGGCAAGGCCAGATATAAAAGATTAAAAATTGATTGAGAGTGATTATGTAATCTTTGTGGATGACTCATGTCTGAGAAACAATGATGTTAATTTGAGCGAAGCTTACGCTGTCTGTACAATTCAGGAGCTTGTGGAAGCTTCATGGCTTCGAGGTGTTACCTCAGCACAAGTTGCAGAACTGATTGCCCAGTAAATTTACAGAGTGAGGCGGTGGTGAGGTTATTCAGACAGAATTAGTTTAACAGCAGGATTAGGATGCTGGCAGATGAACATGTCAACTGTGTAACATGTCAACTGATGAAGGTAAGTAAGAGAACACCAATAACTTTGAGCAACACAGGAAGATCAGGTGGTCCTTTCAACAGAATGCAAATGGAATTCATTTAGATTCCATGTTTGTAATGGGCTGAGCTATGTCATGGTTATAGTGTGCATTTTCTCATGATGGGTGGAAGCCTACCTAATGCAGAGAAATCACAGTCTTAATGTAACAAAACTGCAGTTGCAAAAATGAATACCAATGTTCGGTTTACCGGTTTATCTGGAGTCAGCTCGTGAGACTCATTTTAACAATGAAGTCCTAATTAATACTGTGGACAGCTTCACAAGTGGAACAGATATTACATTGTATTTATTGTCTAAAAGCATCTAGGATAGTTGAACAGCTGAATGGAACCATAAATTCCTGGTTGACGAAAGTCTGTGCATCAACTTCACTGAAATGCCCTGATGCTTTCCCTTTGATGGTGATGAGCCTTCAAAGTACACCTGACAGGAATACAGGATTATCAATGCATGAGAACCTTTATGGGGCATGCAATGAGGTTCTCTGCTTTACCTGCAAATGCACTTGTGAACATCACAGATGATATGATACTAGATTACTGCAAGGGATTGGGTGATGTGGTGCGTTCTATTTCTTGACAGGTTGAAACTGTCACTGCAAATCTGCGTCAAGAACAGTGCCACAGCCGTAGTTCTGGTGACTTAGTGTTTATAAGGAAGCACATGCGAAGGTCATGTAAGAAACTGACATGGGAAGGCCCCTTCTCGGTCATCCTCATCATGAACACTTCTTTAAGTGCACTTGAATACCAAATTGGGTGCATGCATTACACGCTCAAAGAGTAAGAAGTCCATGTGAACAAATAGTGTTCTTTGAGCCAGAATCAAGAGCACTGGTGACAGGTCTACCACAAACTATACAACTGCAAGGAGTACAACCACAAGAAGCACAACAGCAACAAGGAGAAAGGGGTGAAGAAACACATACTGTTGCACCAATCCAAGTTCCTATGATGTTACCAAGTGGCATTGAACTGTCTGGTGAAGAAGAAGAAGAAACAAGAGCTCAACCTGAGATAACAGTTAAGACATCATCAGAACAACTAAACAATCCAGGTGAAGGAACCAGTACTGGATCAAGAAGAGTCACTTACAAATGTTAATGGCCAAGAAACAGACATCAGTAGAAATTGAGATCAAGTGTGTCAGCTGAACTCATACCGCCAAAAATTGCTGAGAAGACAGAATCCAGCAGAATACATGACACCTGAATGGGCTTACAATGTGAATCAAGTACTACACACCAATATTGCATTTGATTGATTTGATATCAAAACTATTTGAACCTCCATGACTTTGCACTGAAACAGACATTTTTGAAAAACACTTGAAAAGCTTCTGAAATTCAATTGTTGAAGTCAACAGTTGAAAAACATTTGAGAGAAAGTGTCCCTTTTGACATGGTTAGCCCCCCACGTTTTGTCTGGTATTTGATGTGGTTTCAAAGTTGTAGTGCCCAGGGACCCTGCTAAACATGATTCCATGGGCCAGATCTCTTTTCCAAAATGGCTGTGATGCATTGGCACAATTGGCAACACCTCTAGCTGCCACTATAACTCCCTAGTAAATGGTACTTAGGTACCCAGGGCATGGGCTACTAAGGATAGGCCCCTAAGGGCAGAAGCACAGATTGTGCCACCCTCAGGGACCATACATTCAAGTGCACCCAGCACTACCATTGCAGGCGGAGTGTCCTGGTGCAATGCTAACATGCAAACATGACATGGCACACAGCCTATGTGACCCGTCCAATACACACTGCATGCAATATAGGTAAACCACTCTTCTGTCAGGCCTTCCAGTCCTAAGGCAAGATGCACTATATGGTATGTATAGGCATAGGTTCATTAGCAATATGGCCTTACTGTGTCCTTGCCAAACCTGGGACATAGTAAGTACTCAGAGCAGGCATTTAAAATGCATGTGGTGGACAATGATCAGTACGAGTTTCATAGCTACATGATGGTCACTCTGAACCCAGGGTTGTTTGGTATCAAACAACTCAGAACGATAAATCCAAACTGGTACCAGTACTAGATTTATTGCAAAACGCACCTAGGGGACACCTTAGATGTGACCACTGCAAAAGCTAACTAACCCTGGCATGGTTTCTGGCTGGTCCTAACCAGCCTGCCACCACCAGACAAAATTCTGGATTCCTGGCGTGAGGGCCTTTGCTCTCTGGGAACAGAAAACAAAGCCCTTCCTGGGCAGAGGTGTTACACCTTCTCCCCCCACTAATGTGCACTGCCCTACCTGTGAGCTTCAAATGGTTTCCTGCCCTTGAAACTTGACCGTCAGCCCTGGTTCGAGAACTGAAGTACTGCTGCACCAAGAAAAAGGTGCCAAACCCTGCCTGCTGCACCAAGGACCCTATAATCACCGCTGAGGGGTTGACTGGACATTGTACAGACTCTACAAAACTCCATAGGACCATCAACCTTCTAAAACCATACAAACCTCCCTCCAGAGTGAAAGCATCACTCTCTGCAACCAAGAAGCAGAAACCAGTGAAGTCCAGTTCACCGGACTGAGGAGCCAGACCAAATTTCACCCGACGGACTAAGAGGACAAACCATGTAAGTGCGCCAAGTTTGGTGGCACTGCAACTTCTAGTGGCTGAACAGTGCAAAAGCCAGGGGTACTAGACCCCCAACGTCCACTCCCAGAAGAAAAGTCTACTCCAGACTCTCCAAGGAGCAGAAGCAATCACCAGTCAAGGAACTTCAGAACACATAAGAACCACCCCCAATGTGCTCTGCTGACCTGCAAACCACCCTCCAAGTGACCTGTCTCCTGGTTCCAAGGACACCTTTGCACACAGCTCTTGGCTGACCTATCTGCTCTGCACCCGGCCTCCCTAGCCCCTGCACTAGAGAACAAGCTATGCTCTAAGGGTCCCCCACCCCCTACGACCTCTACACTTCAAGGAACGCTGCCGGACTCACCTTGAAGTCCGCCTATGCAGAGCATTTCCAAGTGGTCCCCCTCGCCTCTCCTGCACCAGCTCCAAGACTTTCAGCAGCTGCTCCTGCTTGAACCGGGAGCCACTCAAAACTTCTTGGGCTGGCTCACATGGCCCCTCGATGACCTCAACCTAAAAACAGAAGGAGAGATTGTTAAACGCATTGCCTGATTCTATTTGCATTTTTAAAGTTTTCTCCCTTTGATTCCTATGGTGCGTACTGTAATTACGCAAAAATACTATTTTGGTAAACTTTGAAAAATCATAACTTGAAAAATAGTTACCTGATTTTGATGATCTTTATTTTATAAAAACCTGAAGTATTTTTGTAAATTGGTCTTAAGGTATTCTTTTGAGTGTGTGTCCATTTTTATTGATACTGTGAACAAAGGCTTAGCACCTTTCCAAGATTAGCCTAACTGCTCGACCAAGCTACCCTAAAAATTAGAGCATTAGGTGGTCTAGTTTTTACCCCTGTAAACCAAGGTGGGGTTGCCCATCCTCTCTGCAGAGTGCACATAATTTCTGTACACTATATAAAGAGCCACCCTCCTGCAACAGTCATAAAATACAAATAATTAGGATGATTTCTCTAGGACCAAGGCTGCAATGGAAGAGTAGAGATAACATTTTAGAAGAAGGTGGCGTTGGGTTAAGGACGACCATACAAAGACTGCTGTAAGTAAAGGTGAATAAACTACCGAGTGTCCACCAGAGAAGCTTGAATATGGAACATGAAACCTGCTTGCTGCTATATGTTACTTACCAGTCTGACTGTAGACACACATTTTTCGAAACCAAGGCTTATTATGAGCATTACATTTTAGTAGTAGTAATAGTAGCCATAGCAATATCAGTGCAGATTCATTTCACACCAGAAATAGAGAAACCTACCACAACGCTTAGTCCTGTGACATGTACACACACAATAGATGAGGCAAAATTGAAAGCTTCATTTGTAGATTACATGAAAGAAGATTATTCAACAAACATTTATTCTAGATTCGTTCAGGAAGACATGCAAGCTTTAAATGCAAAGAACTGTTATATCTGTGCACATTTACCTTCATCAGCTGCAGAAGAAATAACCTACTTCCACATACCTTTGTCATATGCAATTACATGTAGGATTTGCTTAGTTTCGTATATAGACAGGAACACTTTAAATATTATTATTCAAATTTTGACATGATTCTTTCACTAGTTACTTTACAGAAGAGTATCAACTTTCATTCACAGACAAATGAAATGGATACTGCTTGGGTCTATTTTAGAGCACCTAGACCTATAGACGGTGTTAGGGCATATGGAAATAATTTGACTTGTTTAATGAGACCATTAGAGAAGACATTGATTATGATATTAGAAGAAGGGAGAGCATAAATTTTTCATAGTAAAAATAAAAGGGAAGACAGGCAGAAGAACATTTGTAAAAAGGAAGAAAATGAACATAGAAAGATAATAGTTTACACTAGGTTGAAATTAGATAGACAACAAAAGGGAAAAGTATGTGTTTATAAAATAAGAAATCAATTTAGGACGAGATCTGTAGGGATTAGCAATTGTTAACACACATTTGAAATTCTGCGAGGTCACAGGCAAATTTTATAAGACGATGAAACAGTTATTCCAGGAGTTTTTTTCCTTTGCGGACAAATGTCTATTTTCAATTACCAGTTGATTGGGAGTTTGTTTGTTATTTAGGTTTGCTTTTTCCTAAGATGTATGATGTAAATAGTATAGATACTTTGACAATGTGGGGGTAGTATTAAATGATGAGAAAATTAAAAAGCTTTCAACAGCACTGGATAAACTGGAAACCAGCTCACCTGGAGCTTTACTAGTTGTTACTACAGAATGAGTGGCAATTAGATCAATGTTTTGCAAGATCAAAATGAGAGAATTAGAATTAAATGATTACATCATTGAAGAATATAAGAGATTGAAAAGATCGGAAAGTTTAAAGAGAAAGAGGAAGGACTCTACTGAGGATGAAAGTGAACTCTAAAAGAATCACTTGTAAAGAAATTATGATGGTTTGAAACTATTGGTGGATTGTGGCAGAATTTTAATATATTTGAGAAAATAATGCAGATTTATAATAATGTGCAGAATTAAGTTTGATTTATAATGAAAAAACTAAATGCAATAATTGTAATAGGCAATAGTTACCCGATTTTGATGATCTTTATTTTATAAAAACCTGAAGTATTTTTGTAAATTGGTCTTAAGGTATTCTTTTGAGTGTGTGTCCATTTTTTATTGATACTGTGTTTACAACAAAGCCTTAGCACCTTTCCAAGATTAGCCTAACTGCTCGACCAAGCTACCCTAAAAATTAGAGCATTAGGTGGTCTAGTTTTTACCCCTGTAAACCAAGGTGGGGTTGCCCATCCTCTCTGCAGAGTGCACATAATTTCTGTACACTATATAAAGAGCCACCCTCCTGCAACAGTCATAAAATAAAAATAATTAGGATGATTTCTCTAGGACCAAGGCTGCAATGGAAGAGTAGAGATAACATTTTAGAAGAAGGTGGCGTTGGGTTAAGGACGACCATACAAAGACTGCTGTAAGTAAAGGTGAATAAACTACCAAGTGTCCACCAGAGAAGCTTGAATATGGAACATGAAACCTGCTTGCTGCTATATGTTACTTATCAGTCTGACTGTAGACAAACATTTTTCTAAACCAAGGCTTATTATGAGCATTACATTTTAGTAGTAGTAATAGTAGCCATAGCAATATCAGCGCAGATTCATTTCACACCAGAAATAGAGAAACCTACCACAACGCTTAGTCCTGTGACATGTACACACACAATAGATGAGGCAAAATTTAAAGCTTCATTTGTAGATTACATGAAAGAAGATTATTCAACAAACATTTATTCTAGATTCGTTCAGGAAGACATGCAAGCTTTAAATGCAAAGAACTGTTATATCTGTGCACATTTACCTTCATCAGCTGCAGAAGAAATAACCTACCTCCACATACCTTTGTCATATGCAATTACATGTAGGATTTGCTTAGTTTTGTATATAGACAGGAACACTTTAAATATTATTATTCAAATTTTGACATGATTCTTTCACTAGTTACTTTACAGAAGAGTATCAACTTTCATTCACAGACAAGTGAAATGGATACTGCTTGGGTCTATTTTAGAGCACCTAGACCTATAGACGGTGTTAGGGCATATGGAAATAATTCGACTTGTTTAATGAGACCATTAGAGAAGACATTGATTATGATATTAGAAGAAGGGAGAGCATACATTTTTCATAGTAAAAATAAAAGGGAAGACAGGCAGAAGAACATTTGTAAAAAGGAAGAAAATGAACATAGAAAGATAATAGTTTACACTAGGTTGAAATTAGATAGACAACAAAAGGGAAAAGTATGTGTTTATAAAATAAGAAATCAATTTAGGATGAGATCTGTAGGGATTAGCAATTGTGAACACACATTTGAAATTCTGCGAGGTCACAGGCAAATTTTATAAGGCGATTAAACAGTTATTCCAGGAGTTTTTTTCCTTTGCGGACAAATGTCTATTTTCAATTACCAGTTGATTGGGAGTTTGTTTGTTATTTAGGTTTGCTTTTTCCTAAGATGTATGATGTAAATAGTATAGATACTTTGACAATGTGGGGGTAGTATTAAATGATGAGAAAATTAAAAAGCTTTCAACAGCACTGGATAAACTGGAAACCAGCTCACCTGGAGCTTTACTAGTTGTTACTACAGAATGAGTGGCAATTAGATCAATGTTTTGCAAGATCAAAATGAGAGAATTAGAATTAAATGATTACATCATTGAAGAATATAAGAGATTGAAAAGATCGGAAAGTTTAAAGAGAAAGAGGAAGGACTCTACTGAGGATGAAAGTGAACTCTAAAAGAATCACTTGTAAAAAAATTATGATGGTTTGAAACTATTGGTGGGTTGTGGCAGCATTTTAATATATTTGAGAAAATAATGCAGATTTATAATAATGTGCAGAATTAAGTGTGATTTATAATGAAAAAACTAAATGCAATAATTGTAATAGGCAACCATATTTACTCATGGTGGCTCAGAATAGTTAGAGCAAGGTTATCTGACAAGCTGACATGACTAAAGACTGATGTCAGAGCACAAAATGTTTATTGCTGGACCTTTCCATGAGCATGTTTTATATAATGAATAGTAGTTGCATAAAATGTTTTCTTTTGATTCCGCAAACGTTTCTACTTTCCCAAAAAGACAACTGTCAGCTAATGAATAAATTTGCTATTTAGAGTGAAAATGTTCCCAAGGGCGCGTACAAAGCTGACTAATCCAGTGACTGGTCTGTTGAAGAAAGAAGACACGATGAACTGCAACATTGAAAGTATTTAGCTCTAATAGTGCGTGTTCCTAGAGTAGATTATAATTATCATTATTATTATTATTCATGGAGACCCCTTTTTACTTTGCCATTCAAACCTCAAATCTATGTTACAGACTCTACTGAGTTCCTTGGACTTCTCTTCATTCAATTGATTTAACAGACTTTTAATGCTAAAATGTTATGCTTGTGATCTCTCTCAAACCAGAACTCTTTATGGGTTTCTGACCTGATGCCTTTTCATTCTCATTCCTAGAATTGGGGTTCATTCCTTTATTCCTTTATAGAACACACTTATTGAATTGTATTGTGATTTATTGAGTGCATATTGATTACTTGATTTGAAACCAATATGATTTTATCCTGTAATTTGAATAAAGATAATCTACTAAAATGGTTTGAAAATATAACCTTTTCTCTCAAACCAAACTCTCATTAGTGACTAAATAGAATTAGAAAATGATTGATTGATTAATGTGATATGTTCCCCTGGCTAATCTCAGCCAACATCAAAGATCTATCGGTATGAGAGAAGATAGCAGGGATTCTCAGCGATGAGTGACATGTTTCTTATAAGCCAAAAGCTTAACTGAGATCCTTTCGACAGCATGGCTCCTAATACACATCAATAGGACCAGTCATGGACTGTGTATTTACTATTCCAACTCCACACATGCCTTGATACAGGGGTAGGGTATAAAGCAATTGGAAGCAAATATAACTGCAACTTTAGTTTCTTAATACACTCCCTCAAAAGTACCTACACACATTAAAGAGACTGGTCTTCATAGTGCACCATTCCTCACAGAGATGGTGTCTGTCTGGTTCTGTCAGGGTTTACCCATACTATGAGGACTGATCTGAACCTCACAGTGTGAGTTAAACAAAAACACACACACACACACACACACACACTCTCTTCATATTTACCCTCCTGTGCCACCAAAACATTCCAGAAACTGCCCTTACCTGTTGACCTATTTACCTCATCAGTCACTTCAAGAAGTCCATACCTAGCATACTACAATCCCTCCTGATGACCTCACAAAAGACCCCCAAATCTAGTGGTTACCACCCCCTAAACAGACACCTATAAGTGGTATTTTACCCTATCAATAAAGACATGTCCACTTGGGAACCGGGTGACCCTAACCTGTACAACTACCCCCATATTAGGAGGTCTGCCACCCTGCTCCTCCAAACAGATCATAATGAATAGTCCTGCCATCATCCTACCCTCCTGATGGACCACATACCTGGCATGCTGCCATTCTCTAGTTCCGAAGAAAACCAGGAACCCTACATACTTCCATAATTAGACTTTCATAAACAAAGCACTGTTGTCTTGCTTCATCCCTCCCCTCACATCACCAACACTTCTTCCTCTCCCTCCTCCTCCTCCTTCCCCAACTCCACACTCTGCTGAAGTGTACCACTCCATCATTCCAGCCTTTTTCAAACATGCAGAGAGAACTGCAGCACAAATTCCAGTGGCCCAGTGGCACCCCCAACTTTACAATCCAGAGGGGGATCAACAACCCCAGCTAGAAACTTGTGAAGAAATAAAAACAGCAACTCAGAATTTGCGGAAAGGCTGGCTGAAGCCTCTAGTATGGATTTGCTTCACAAGCAGGGTTTTGTTCCTTGTTCGGTGATGAAAGGCCTTACACACCTATCCACACCCTCCCCCAAGTAACATGAAATGAAGAAAGAGAAGAAGGGTCCCAGTAAAATGCCAAAATTGTGTTGAAAAATGTGGTTTTCTGATTCAAGTCGGCCTGTTTCTGAAAGCTGGTAAGATGGTGATTTTAGTGCCACAAACCCTTTGTTGATGTCATTTTCAGGGGAAAAATCACATGCTTTCTTCTGTACATCAATTAATTGTTCATTTTCAGCAGCCTTGTAAGCATCTTGTCTGGGGGTCTAATCAGATTTTCATCCTCATCATCAGAATCATCTGAAACTATTTCAGAAAGCAATGTCCTCCTATCTGCAATGTTGAGTAGTATTGCACTTGTAGCAATAATTTTACAACATGCTGCAGGGTCATACTCCAGTGCACGACCAGACCTAAGAAGACATTGAAACCTCCCTTTCAGTAATGCTTGTGAAATTTCTAAAACTGATCCTGTTTGTTTGTGTACGTTCTTGTACCTTCCTCTCTCAAGCTGTTCTTAGTTGAAATAAGGTGTAAGAATTCAAGGTCACAAGGAATATACACCTACATAAATATGAAGTTATTTATTAATATAAGGTAAAATATGTTTTCTATCAAAACATGGATTTTGAATTATAAATGCATTCTTACCCAGCAGCCATCCATCTCCAAATTCAATGTAAATGGTCGGTTATATATTGGACAATGTTTAAACAAGTAGGAATCATGGTGCTTCCTGGAAATCAAGTACAATATCCATCATGAGGCATCACATACCACCAGAATATTTAGAGTGGTGACATTTTCTTTTTTATAGATATATTCTGATGGTGAGTAAATGAGGATATGTGTAGTAACCATAACACCCAATTACCTTTGAGAAATTTGCAATACCATAAAATGCCTCCTTTTCCCTTATAAATCAGCTCGAGTACGAGGAAAACAAATATGAGCATTTATTATGTCAAGCTTTGGAATATTCTAGAAAGAACACCGTGATAATCTCCCACCATCTGCTACTGTGTCCTTATGTGTCCTAGATGCAAGTAAGTGAAGACTACATAAAACTTGAATACGTGGAGGATAGCCACACTATGCTGGGTGGACATTACAAAAAGAGGCTCCAAATCAGAAATTACATTTACAACATCTCCTTACTAAAACAGTACCTATTAAACACTTCCTCATCTGTTTGTTCAAACAAAGTAATGATCTATAATCCACTGCCACAAAAAGCCTCTGTCTTCTCCTCTTCCTCCTTGCTGAACTCATAGAATTCACATCCTCCACAACATAGCATACAGTGCTGGAATGTGAAAGATTGCAATGCATTTTGGGTGATCTTTTTTTCCTTGTGTCTGGTTACCACATGGTTCAACCTGGTGTTAAATTGCATGTGCAATTTGCTGGTTTTGCTACTGTTTGCAAATTGCAAATGATTGGTATAGTCAACCTGCAATTTGGTAATTAAGATTTAGCAATTTAAGAAATGCAAAAAACAATCTCAAGATGCAAAATCTGTAAATATTGACTTCACTGTGTAATTTTAACAAACCAGTATTTTCTGACTCCTGGTATCTCAAAGAAGGCCTGCTTAACGGTTGCAAACCTTTTTGTGAAAGGTTTGTGATTTGTTAAACGTTCGTACATCAGGCTCTTGGTGATTTACCCACTGCATTCTTATGCTAATTTTCCATAAATTAACATTTCATTACCAAAAGAGGGCTGTAAGAGTACTAGCAATGAAAACCACTATACATTTCAATTCTGGACAGAGGTACATTGTGAGGACTGAGTGAAAGTTTCAGTACAGTGATAAGAGTGCATGGGGAACATCAGAATAGAGGTGCAGTGTGAGAGGACGTGTACATCTGGGGATGCTTCAGGGGTGAGTGAAGGCACAGAATGGCTGAGATCAGAGGGTATCTAACTCTGATAATTGCTAATGGTGCAGATCAGATGTTACCTGTTAAAAAGTTGTGAATGTATGAGTACTGAGGTAGTAGTTCCTGCTGCAGGGGACAGAGACAGATTATGGGAGTCCTATGGATATCACTAATCTGAAATCAGGATAAAGCCTCTTTGGATATTGTACTACTCTGATAACAATGAATTTTGCAGATACGAAGAGTGGTACATTGTGAGAGCTCTGTGGATTTCTCACTAATCTGATAACGATGCTTGGTGCTGGTCATGATAGAGGTGCACTGTCTGATCTCTGCACATCTCTCAGTACTGGTATATCTGCATGCTTCAGGAAACATAGAGGTACATTGCGAGAGTCCTGTGGAGATCTCACTACTATGGTAAAGGTGCATGGTGGAGAGTAGGACACAAGGTTATGGCGAGAGATTTATGAATATCTCTGTAATGGAACATAAAGACATGCTATACTGGGAATCGAGATGAATAAGGTTGTGTTATCCCCTTGGATGCCAAGCTACTGTAATTACAGTGAAGGGCATTGGTCAGGACAGAGGGGCCTCGTTTATCAAATCAGTGGATAGTTGAACATTGAGATTCTGGTGTTTTCTATTATGTACACATGGAGCTAATTTCTGAGATATCTACATACATTCAGCACTGAAATACTAGCTCATATATGTGTGTGCATGTGGGTAGGGTGGACCTAATAAAAAGGCAGCAGAGCTCTGTACAGGGTTAAAGGCAAAGCTACAGTGAACAAGTGGTTGGAGAGTTACGTCGGTTCTGCAAGTGGATTGTTACTGCATCATAATGTAGTGTTCTTTAAAGAGGTGCACCTTTACTTCTTTCTTAAACTGGAGCTGAGGTAGCACAATCATGATGGATGCAGGGCTGCTGTTGCCTTGTTCTTCCTATTTTGCACTTGTATTCAGATTGGTGGTGTTCAGCTGCAGATGTTACCAGACCCACTGGATATAGTGAGCTTGTAGGCCAGATGTGCAGGGTGCTGTTTGTGATGGCCTTGTTAGTAATGCAGCTGGTTCTGAAAATGGTGTGGGCTGAAACTTGTTGATGTGGTCATGTCTTCAGCTCATGCTGCAAATCAGGGCATAAGCGTGTTGTGACAGCCATTCAGATGTCTCATAGGCTGATTTAAAGTTTTGCAGAGAGGGAACTCCAGCACAGCGAAATGGAGTGCCCTCTCTGCCAAACTCATGGACCACCCGCCTAACTTAAAGGTAAGTGGAACCTAACTATGTTGACGATGGAGCCTACTCCGACTCCATTGCAGACATACTCCTCCATGGGTCAGATGGAGTGCAGCTTTTTTAACTGTCTGTCGCATTCAGATAAGTAATGATACCCACACCATAGGAGAAACTTCCATGCTGCAGGTGATCATTATTTTTTCATTTTTCAAAAATAAACACCTGCTTTGGTAGTTTGTGTTTTAAGAATAAAACAACTACGTAAAAGTTTGATGGGGATAAGCCTATTGTTTACAATATTGTCAGGAACCAACATGACAGTGGTTCCTGTCCCTGGAGCTGGTGGACAACCTTAGATATAGCAGGCAAAGGTCCGTGAGGATGGCAGGGGCAATGTCCTCCACCATCCCAACAGAGTGCCCTCCGTCCACCAAAGTTTAAATCAGCCTCTTAGTTTGGTATAAAAGTGCATGATGCAAATCATGGCAGATACGGTTTATGTGAGGTCCTCGTTTGTCTCAGTAGTAAGATATTATTAGAACATTGGAATGTTGGGGGCTCCATTGCAGTCAATGGAGTGCTCCGGGCTTTTACTGGCCGGTAAAAGCCCGGAGCCAACATTCCAATGTTCTCTTTGTTCACAGCAACAGCTATGAACAAAGTCTCATGGAGCCCGAGGGGATTCTAATGCACTCGGGCTTCGTGAGGAATTTGTTTTATTTCATAGAACATTCTGCCCCGAGTGGCAGAATGTTCTAATAGCCTTAGAAACCGCCATAGCGGGCTCTACTGGCCATTAAAGGCCCTCTCCCTTGGAAAAGGCCCTCGCCTTCGGCTCGGCCTTTAGCGCCGGAGTGGGCCTTTAATGGCCGGTAGGGCCCGCTACGGCGGGTTCCAAGGCTATAGTAGTTACTTCAGTGAAATTAATGCCACTTTGTCAGAGCTAAGTGAAGGTTTCAATGCCTGGATCCTGTGCAGGAAAGAAGCTAGCTGCGAGAGGTCTGCAGATGTCTCAGTTCTGATATAATTGTGTGTGAGCATATTAAGAGATCTGAGGACGTTTCAGTACTGGAAACGATTTGCATGGGGCTGATCAAGATATAAGAGCTTTATAACCTCTCTCTGTAGGTCCTGGTACTGAGAGAGCTATGCATGGACAGTATCAAATATCTTTGTGAGAGCTCTGCTAGCATCTCAATATTGGAAGAGAGTAATATCAGGATTGAAGATCATTATGAACACTCAGTACACCTTTCTTGGGGTATGCAACAGGCACTGTAAAGGGTCCAAGGGTGTCTTTGAAATTTCTTTTCTGCTCAGTATTATATACAGGCTGTTATTCCCTGCTAGATTTCAAGTCTTTCAAAAGTGTCCTCTATGGCCCTACAATTCTTCTATCTCCTCTCCCCAGCTTCACCCGTTCCACCTAGGACTATTGTGACAAAAACATAAAGTCTATTGCCTAATCAGTGCTGCTTTTTGAGTCAGTAAATGTAAAGCACCCACGATTTAAACCAAATGAAGGTGAAAGCTCTGATGTCTGGGCGTCATGGCACTGACAGGTTTCTACCCTTTCTTGAGACCAAGAAATTAACCAAAATACAGCTAAAATTGTGTTTTTTTCAGAAAAATGGGAAAAAAGGGCTACAGAAGAAAGCATGTGATTTTTTCCCTGAAAATGACATCAACAAAGGGTTTGTGGCGCTAAAATCACCATTGTACCTGCTTTCAGAAACAGGCAGACTTGAATCAGAAAACCACATTTTTCAACACAATTTTGGCATTTTACTGGGACATATCCCATTTTTACTATTTTTCGTGCTTTTAGCCTCCTTCCAGTTAGTGACAGAAATGGGTGTGAGACCAATGCTGGATCAAGTAAACATTTCTGAAAAGTAGACACACTTCTGAATTCAGCAAGGGGTAATTTGTGTAGATCCTACAAGGTTTACCGATCACATTTTTACATTGAAATCTGCCATGTTTTTGGAAAGTGCCTAGCTGTGGATTTTGGCCTCTAGCTCAGCCGGCACCTAGGGAAACCTACCAAACCAGCACATGTTTGAAAACTAGATACCTAGGGAAATCCATGATGGGGTGGCTTGTGGGGCTCTCACCAGGTTCTGTTACCCAGAATCCTTTTCAAACCTCAACATTTGGCAAAAAAAAACACTTTTCCCTCAGATTACGGTGCTGCAAAGTTCTGGAATCCGAGAGGAGCTGCAAACTTCCTGCCACCTAGCATTCCCCCAAGTCTCCCGTTAAAAATGGTGCCTCATTTGTGTGGGTACACCTATTGCCTGTGACAGGAAATGTCCCAGAACACAATGTGGACACATCACATTTTTCCAATGAAAACGGACGTTTTTTTTCAAAGTGCCGAGCTGTGGATTTTGGTCTCTAGCTCAGCCGGCACCTAGGAAAACCTAGCAAACCTATTTATTTTTGGAAACTAGACACATAGGGGAATTCAGTATGGGGTGACTTGTGGGGCGTTAACCAGGTTCTGTTCCCCAGAATCCTTTCCAAACCTCAAAATCTGGCCAAAAAACACTTTTTCCTCACATTTCGGTGAAAGAAAGTTCTGGAATCTGAGAGGATCCACAAATTTCCTTCCACTCAGCATTCCCCAAAGTCTCCCGATAAAAATGGTACCTCACTTGTGTGGGTAGGCCTAGTGCCCCTGTCAGGAATAGATCACACAACGGTCAATGTTGGTCCTTACATGAGGGCAACTGTTGACCCTGGCGTGATCCATTCCTGATGCAAGCACTAGGTACAGGCACTCAAGTGGGGTAGCGTTTTTATCAGGACAGATAGGGAAACACTGGGTGGTAGGAATTTTGTGGATCCCAGCATATTCCTGTAGTCTGTGTGACACAAATGCAAGACAAAATTGACTTTTTATTCAACATTTCACCTTTGCAGGGTATTCTGGGTAAGAAAACTTTGGGGAATCCACACAAGTCACACCTCAGTGGCTCCCCGAGATGTCTAGTTTCCAGAAATGTCTGGGTTTTATAGGTTTCCCAATATGGCCGTCAAGCCCAGGACGAAAAATGCAGGTGCCTGTCTTACAAAACCAGGTTGTTTGTGATAGATAATTTTGATCTTTCCACAATACGATTTGGGCGGTGGAATTTGGGACTGAACTAAATTGGGGAGCTCCTAAGAGAGCACTCTCTCTGTGCTTGCCGCCACATGCACCTGTTCTCTGGGTTGGGCTAACCCGCTATTGTCCCACTGCACAGTCTGTGCTTGCGAAGGGACAGCAGGACTGTCCTCATCACCTCCCTCATAATCACTGGAAGAGGAGTTATCGAATGGGACTCCGATGACTGAAAAATCACTCCCAGAGTCTGCGCCATTGTCCTATCCCTCAGATGCTCTCTCAGTTTCTGATCCTACGTCAGAGCTGTCCTCTATAACCCGAGTGAGGGTTTGAGCAGCAGTCATCCAACGAGATGACATCTCTGCTACTGGCTAAACTGTCGCTCTCAGACACTAGTCTACGCAGACAGTCACAAAATTGCTGGTGTGTGCGTGTGTGTGTGATACGTGCAACAGTAGAGGTCACCTTCCCTTCACTTCTTCCCTCAATTAGCACTTTCTCTCAAGACACTCAAAAAAGGACACACTATTACTTCGACTTGTCACATACCAATCTTCACAGGCTTTTGCTCCTCTAGCGCCCAGTGGAACAATTATTATTGGTGCTCCCACTCCCATTACCTCCTCCTCCGATTCCCTCACTACCACCAAGCAAAACTGCCCTTCATCTCTCCATAGCCCCCCTCGCACATACATTTTATTTTTATTATAGCGCAGGTAATGGCTGGCTTTACTAATCTACTCAACTATTTACATAAAATACAGATTTGATCTTTGCAGTAGGTACATAAATCTTCTGCGCTACTTTATGGCATCAAAACTGCCACTAGACAAAAGTCAGATACTTTTGTAGCAGAAACATAATCACAAGACTTACTTGACTTTTTTATTGCTGCCCAAAAGCTACAGTCGAAACGCGTCAGTTGAAGTATGTGCATTGCTTTGAAGACGCAAGCTGCAACTGCAAGAGAACTGGTGGCGAATATAGATAGATAGATATATAAAAAGATCACTTTTATATGTGGGTGTGGTTTTCCTGGTGGCCAATCGCAGCCCCCAGGGAAACCACACACGCATTGACAAAAGTGATCGCTATATATATATGTTGGACTTTTTGCCTTACGCAGGGTCATCCCCAGTCTTTTTGCCTCCTTCCTCCTGGTTTTTCTGACCTCTCGCTGTTGGCTCTAGGACTCTGAGCACTTTATCACTGCTGACCAGTGCTAAAGTGCAGGTGCTCTCCCATCTAAAGTTGGTATGATTGGCTTATACCTAATTGGCATATTTAATTTACCTATAAGTCCCTTTTACAGTGGTATCTCTATACCCAGGGCCTGTAAATTAAATACTACTAGTGGGCCTGCAGCGCTGCTTGCGCCACCCACTGAAGTAGACTTTCAAACCTGTCTCAGGCCTGCTAGCGCAGGGCCTGTGTGCACAGTTTTCTGCCACAGGGACCCCGCATCTAAACTTACTTGCCAGGCCCAGAACTCCCCTTTTCCTACTTGTAAGTCACCCCTAAGGTACGCCCTACCTAGCCCTATGGGCAGGGTGCCATGTATGTAGAAAGGCAGGACATGTGCCATATTGCATGGCCTGCCTGGGAGTGACAAACAGCCTAACTTGGTGTCTCCCTGCTGTGAGTGCTGCCTTCTCATAGGATTACATTAGAAATGCCCTGCCTTATGTGTAAAGGATATTGTCTGATTTATGAGGGTTAGTGTAGGCGTGTTTGGTATGGTTGTGATGGTGATAATAAATACTGCTTACTGGTGTGGTTGTATTTTTTATTACTATCACAGAAATGCCACTTCTAGAAAGTGCGCATTTATCTGTGCTTATGACTCTGGTGTTTTGCAGCTTGACTCCTATCCACGTCTGGGCAGAGTGACAGTTGGGGCTTTGTGCATACTTTTCAGACAGCCTGTACACAGGGAGGGTGGAGGTGTCACAGAGGTGCATCTGCATACTGAATAGTCTTCCTGGGCTGAGAGAAGGAAGAGGAGGGGCACACCTACAGTTGTAAAGGTTGTGCCCTGGCCTCACACAAAAGGGTCGTTAACCTCCCACTGATGTTTGGAGCCTGTGCTGAAAGGAGAGAGGGGGCACTCCCAGAACCAGTTGTAACTGGCTGGAACCTCCTCTCCCTACCATTGTAAAACACTGGAAAAACTGACTATAAGTACAGGGGAATTTTCCCCACAATTTGGAGACTCTTGGAATCATCTTGGAACTGGACCCCAAAGGCTGAAAGGACTCACCAGGAACCGCCATGGACTGCTGCTGCTGTGCTGACCTGTGACCTGCTTGGTCACTGAAAGGACTTGCCCCCTGCTTGCATCCTCTATGTGCTGGCCTGTGCTGGGCCCCTTCTCCTGTGGGCCTGTTTCTTAGCTGCTGCTCCCAGGGGCAGGGTGCTGTGGCCCCTGACCCCAGCAACAGTAGGAAGCTTGAGGTGTGCTTCAAGAGGGGGCCGATTTAGCGCTTTGGAAAGCGCTGTAACTATAACGAATTTGGTGCTCTGCCAGGGAAAGCGCTGCTTCCTTTCATCTAATCGCTCTGGGAAAGCGCTTTCTTGTGCTGTGGGGGCCTCACCGCCACGACCCGGGCTGTGTTTCAGGCAGCACCGGAGTCGCGCTGCCCTTTGTGACCCTGGGGCACCAGAAAACTGTCTGCTGAAGAATCTGGAGCAAGCATGCTCCTAGCGGTGCCCCCGGGGTAGAGATCGCTCCGAGGAGCGCCCCCAGGGCACCAGCAGGCCCGGTCTTGGGCCAGAGTGTCATCGGAGCAGGAGGGAGAGGAGGACGCCTCTCCCTCGCCTGCTCAAGCCCCGGAGGGCTCTTCTGGAGCGTGCAGGTGGCAGCCTCATCGGATGCTCGCCCGCGCCGCGGGATCTCTTTTGGGCCCCCCTCTTGGGCCAGTGGCACTGTTTGGGGGTCTCCCCCCTGGTGAGGGTCGGTGGAGGCCCGAGGAGACCCCAGGAGTTCGGGGGTCCCTGGAGGGGCCCGTTTTCAATTCGGAGGGGGTGCGTAGCGCCTCCCTCCTCCCTTAAAGATTTCCCTGACCTGGGCCCCCCTCGAGAGGGCGGGTGGAGGCCTAGGGGGGCCCCCAGTTATCACAGTCCCCGGTGTGGGGCCTGTCCATGGTACAGGGGAGATGCGTGCCGCCCTCCTCTCCTCAAGGGATGCCAAGGCCCCCGTTTTGCGCAGAGGAGAGCCGTGGGCCCCATTGTTCGTCTCTTAGGCAATGGAGGTGCCTTCATCAACTCAGGTACTGTTTGCAGGGATAATATACCTCAGAAGTTCTTCCTACAGACTTAAGTGGATTGATTTATTGCCTACCTGTTTTTGATGTGTGCTGATGTTTTTACATATATGAGCAAATGTTCCTATTATGGGCATGACTTGCTAATATGTTTCCCTAACTTGCCATATGTTTTCTAATGTTTCTACAATGGGCGTTTTATGATATTCTTATGACAAGTGTTCTAATGTGATAACGTGTTTCCCTGACTACTGCTTATGTTGCAGAATGCTGAGTAACCTGTGTGTTATGTGTGACTACTGCTAGTTTGCAGAGTAACTAATGTGTAACGTTCTAACAACTGCTAAGGTAGCAGGATAGTACTGATATGTGATGTTTGGTCTGATAATTGCGTTGTGTACAATACAGTATATTTTCATATAATCTGGTGTTGTGTTTCCTTTGTGGTGGGGATATTGCGTCACGTGTGTTGAGTGTGTTGTGCAAACGCTTTACACATTGCCTCAAGGTTAAGCCTGCCTGCTCGTGCCAAGCTACCAAGGGGTGAGCAGAGGTTATCTTGGACGTGTAACTCCCTTGCCCTGACTAGAGTGGGTAAGTTCTGCCTGGCTGATGTGCATACCCTAGCCAACCAGAAACCCCATTTCTAACAATATATATCTCTATATATATAGATCTATATATAGACATCTATATATATATATATAATACAGATCTATATATAGATATATCTATTCAGATAGATATATCTATATATAGATAGATATATATCTACATACCTATGTATATATATATAGATCTTTATATAGATCTATATATTTTTAATAGTTGTATGTTTTGGAAAAATACAACTATTAAAATAATTATAGCCTCCACAGAGGATCGCCCTGCCCACGGGTGACCCCTTGTCAATTTAATTTTTTTTAATTTTTAAAAATGTTTTAAACCCCCAGGGGTAAACCTACCTTTTTAAAAAACAAATAAAAAATAATTTAGAGCCAAAGCCAAATTAATATAGGGCCTGCATGAGCACATAACTGCATAACTGCAAAATAGCTAAATACTTTTCTGGTATCTATAGCTGGAACAATTGAAGGCACTTGTGGGGGTTTTCACAGTACACTGAAAGAAAGTATGTATAGTTTTGTCAAAGGTTTGTCTTCCTTTAACCAATTCCATTGACCTTGATCAATCAAAGGAGACAGAATACATTCAAATGAGGCAAAATTTAGCTTACACGCAAAAAAACTTGTCAGAAATGCGGATTAGAGGTCCACCTAATTTTCCAGTTTTCTGATCTTCTTGAAAAGTGCAGATTTTGTATTATTTCTACATCTCTTAAGAAGCAATTAGAGACTAATTAAAACGCACATACTAGGTAGCTGCATAAATGTTTCCACTGTATCTCTAATTCCTCCATACCTACCATTCCTCTAACCAGCCTGCTCGCCCCAATGTTTTTGCCATCTTACTTATCTGTTGGAGACCACTTTGAAAGGGGCTATTTTGGTGACAGAGGTAGCCCATTTCTGTGGGCATTGCAGTCTCTGTGGTTTGTCTAATATTAAATGAAATTAAGTCAACACCATATTTTTAAATCTTCTATTGAGAAAACAAAAGCTGCATAAAGACACAGAGAAAGAGCAACAATACTATCAACACTTACTAAATACTTGTAGTCTTGAACCTCTCCCACTCTGCATATTAATGGTACCTGAAAACCGTGGTTTGGTAAGTTCCTAGCACAGACAAACTGGACAAACTTTGTTTGCACATCTCCCTTGCTACTGAGGCAACGGAGGAAAAAGGGGGAGAAAGTCATTTAGCCATTTTGTACAGTAAAGTGTCAATAAGAGTAGAGTGGAGTAGAGTGGGATGGTGTAGAGTGGTGTGGAGTGGCATAGGGTGGAGTGGAGTAGATTGGAATGGAGTGGGTAGATTGGCATACAGTGCAGTGGCAAAGAGTGGAGTGGAGTGGCTTGGAGTGGTGTAGAGTGGTGTGGAGTGGAGTGGCAAAGAGTGGAGTGCAGAGAGTAGAGTAGGTGTAGAGTGGAATATAGTGGAGTGTCATAGCATGGAGAGGAGCGGCATAGAGTACAGTGTCATAAAGTGCAGTGGCACAGAGTGGAGTGCAGTAGAGTGGCTTGGAGTGGCATAGGGTGAAGTGACACAGCGTGGAGTGGCACAGTGAGCATGGGACCCACATCTTGGCATACCCATCTCAAGTAAATCATCAAAAAACAAAGTGATAGATGAAAAATGTAATTCATTTCAATCCACTGGTGATCGCTCGGGCACATGCCAATCCATTGTTTTTCACCCACCGTGCAACCTCAGTTTGGACCCAGCCATGTGCAAATCTGCCTTGACCCTGCTACAGTGGGAACTGTCCAACCTGAACTGACAGACCACGTCCTTCCTGAACCAGAAATCAAGCAACCCAGGACAGGTTTAATCCTTATAATGGCATCATCAGCTAGGTATAGCTTAATTTCAGAGGCAAAGTGGACACGGGACCCACATCTGAACATACTCATCATCACATATCCCAAGATGTAGTAGAGTAGAGTGGCACTGTGTGGAGTGTGGTAGAGTGGCACTATGTGGATTGGAGTGGCATAGAGCAGAGTGAAATAGAGTGCACATGGTGGAGTTGAGTGACAGAGTGGAGTGACGAAGAGTAGACTGTTGAAGGGCAGAGTAGAGTGGGATAAAGTCTTTTTGTGTGGAGTGCAGTGGTGTTGAGTGGAGCAGAGTTCAGTGGACTGGCACAGAGTGCAGTGGTAGGAAGTAGAGTGGTGCAGAGTAGAGTAGAATGGTGTAAAGTGCACTGGAGTACAGTGGACTGGTGTAGAATAGAATTAAGTGGCATAGAGTGGTGCAGAGTAGACTAGAGTGGCGTAGAGGTCAGTGGAATAGAGTGCAGTGGTGTAGAGTGGACTGGTGCAGAGTAGAGTGGCATAGAGTGTAGTGGTGTAGAGTCAGTGATGCAGACTATAGTGGCATAGAGTGCAGTAATGTAGAGTAGAGGGATGTAGAGTGGCATAAAGTGCAGTGGCATAGAGCACAGTGTCTTACAGTGATGCAGAGTAGAATAGCATAGAGTGCAGTGGTGTAGAGTAGAGTGGTGCAGAATAAAGGTGTGTGGCATTGAGTGTAGTGACCATAGAGTGCCGTTGTGTAGAGTGCAGTGCGTAGAGTAGAGTGGTTCAGAGCAGAGAAGAGTGACAGAGTGCAGCATAGAGTGGGGAAGTGTGGAGTGGTGTAGAGTAGAGTGGTGCAGAGCAGAGTGCTACTGAGTGCAGTGGCATAGATTGCAGTGGCAAGAAGAGTGGTGCATAGTAGAGGGAAGTGATGTTGATATTTGAGAAACAAGTAATATTTTTGCAGCGTTCTTTATTCAGAAGGCACACTCAGAATCACCATGACACTTTACAGTACAAGGATATGTGTCTTCTGTGCCACAACAATGGACCTATTTGCTGTCATGGATGAGCTTACATTTTTGGGCAGGGGGTGGGAGGGAAAAATAGGTACATGGACGGGTAAATGGGAGATTGACTGAACACACAAGCACTCATATGAAGTTCTTAAACCCCCCCCAAAAAAAGTAGCTCCAAAACCTGAAGCAGTGGAAGGACACAAGTGCTTGGTCCATGTTCTAGGGGAGGGTCAAACACAAGAAGAGGCATGATGCAGGCATACAAAGACAAACGGGATAGAAGGAAATAAGAGTGACGCTGAAGCTAATGAATGGTAATCTATGGGCGGACTCTCACACTATCCCACACAACACACCAACACGTCACAACAACACTACAACCTCAACATCATAAGCACATTGTCAAGCACTCACAACAGACACTGGCCAGGGACTCATCACACATACAACACAATGTACAACCTACAGGGAACAAACACACACAATTATGCAATCATACAACTTAGCAATCAACACACAATTCACACACACACACAGCACATCATAGCTATCATACCATGCACAATACAAACACATTCACACAGTCTAAGCACACAAAGCCACACACCACAACAACAAACACAGGTCAACACAAACACCACACAATACCATCACAACAACATGTCTGCAACATACACATGACCAACACACAACACAAACCCTATCCCTGGGGGACAAAAGCACTGCACACACCCTCACATACTGACCAAACAATACAGGAAGCACAAGCACCACACACACACACACACACAAATACTAACACACAACCAATGTCAGGCAGTAACAACTCAAACCTAGGAAAGTAAAAGCAGGACAAAGATGTAACCAGTAAACCAACAACTGGTTGGTCTGAATATACTATGTGGTTGGAGCCATAGATGCCACCCATGTAACCTTGGTTCCCACATAGGCCAATGAACAGGTGTATAGGAACAGGACAAACTTACACTCCATCAATGTCCAAGTGGTCTGTTTGACTGACCTCTACATTTCACAAGTTTGTTCAAGTTACCCAGGGTCAGTCCGTGATTCCTTTATCATGAGGAACAGCAATATCCCACTGCTGATGACACAGCACTACACAGAGAGGGCCTGGCTTGTAGGTAAGTCACATATGTCATGTGTGTCTATAACTTTCATCAGCTAACTAATGTGAGGATATCCGTTACTCATGTTAGCCTATCTAAACTCTTCTTTACAGGGGACTCCGGTTACGCAAGCCTTTCCTGGTTGTGGACACCAGTGAGGTACCCAACCACGCAATGGGAAGTCTGCTTCAATGAGGCCCATGGAAGGACAAGGCGTATCATGGAGTGGACTTTTGGGCTCCTGAAGGCAAGATTTCAAAGCATTGAGTCTGGTAGAGTCTTTCTGTACTCACTCACCAAAGTATATAAAATGATTGTTGCCTTCTGCATGCTCCACAACCTTGCTCTGAGACGTCAAATCCCATTTATACAAGATGAGGGTGAGCCAGCAGTTCCAATGGGTGAGAATACCAGATGTGCCAAGTGAGGATGGTAATGATGAGGATGAAGCTGGAGGCATCAGGGCAGATCTCATTAATCAGTACTTCACCTGACTTTAGGTATGTCATGTTATGTGATTCAAGTTACTCACTGGGGTATTGGTGGGGTTGGGGATGCTTGACAAGGGTCTTAGTATAACCATCAGACAGGTCATAAGTAGTTTCATAACACATAACTCTGATGTGCATGCAGAATGTGATATGGAGTAGTGTGCAGGTTTTTGATCACCATAGTCTTAATTTTCTCACAATGGACAGTCTGAGTCACCCTTGTATATAGGAATTGGCTGTATTTTGTTTTAGTTTCAATGCGGCCTGTACCTTATGTTTGTCATTAATAATTTGCAGATTACTTCACAAGCTCATCCTCATTTGGCAATATCTGACAGTGTCACAGGCAGGTGGAATTTTCTGACTAACAAGTGAAGTGAACATGGATTGTACCAGGTACTGTCAGGCATGAGATTTGTGGTGTATGAGTTCCATGTCAAGACTGTCATGGCAGTGGGATGATAATGTCCTGTTCCACTCAATAGACCTGTACGGCATTGGAGGTTTGTTCACTGGTGCCATGTGTATGTTCATTTGTCTCTCACACATATAATCTTGTGCTATCCATACCCTCAAACATCAGAATGGTTTGTATTGGTAATAAGTAACTTGTCTGTAGCTGTCACTGTGATTCCTCACTGCAGGCCACTGTGGATGTATCAAGACCGACATAGGCGAGTGGCATGCCGGCTGATACCTGTCCATGGTAAGTGGAAGGTTCCATGACTTGAGGCATTTGTACTGACCTCTGTCTGTATCATGGGTTATTGTCAATTGGGAGCTATGGTATGGGTATGTGATAAGGTTTTAGCTGATGATACATTGAAACAATATGTTTGCCTTTTGGGACTGACAAGTCCATTACTTCAGTAGCTTGTGAGATGGTAGTGTATGACACCTATGTTGATACACTGAAGTGAGCTGCAGTACTTAACTGTGTCATCATTGGCATTCTCCCAATCTGTATGTGGGAAATGTCCAATGAAAGTGATTAGAGTTATGTCTATCATTATTAGTAAATGCAATTCTACCCAGATTAGACAGTACATGTGAGATGGAACATTACAAAACTCTTACATTTGGGAGAAATGTCTTTGTCCGGGAGGTGTTATAGATGACAGTAAGATTTATGTGATAAATGACTCTCACACATGATTTGTGGTTAAGTGGTATTTATTGGAGAGTGCACAGCTAAGTTAGTGAATTGGATCACATATAACAGAAAGGAAACTGTGGAGGGTTCTGTCATGGTGGTTGAAATCATCAGGGTAGCTGCTACAACATTTGGAGACACAAGTCCAGTGTTCTTGTACCATAGGAAAATGGATATACATTTCAAGAAAGTCAATAGGGTTTATATGTGCCACCCAAGGGGCACCAATCAGTAGAGTTTCACTTCCTGGCAGTGGATTTGGTTTTGGCATTTGCTTCTCCTGGATGTTTTGGGGGGCAGCCACGTTTGCAGGAGTTGGGGGTTCTTCAGCTGCAGAGGCAGGGGTCAGCTGGTGTGTACTTAACCTACTCAGTGTGGTATTCATGTCTCTCAGCACCCCTCAATGGACACCAAATGTGCATTTTGGGCCTGCAACTTCTGCATGACTTCCTGGTGGTTGTCCCTCTGCAGCTGCTGTATCTCCACCTGCATGGTAAGTACTTGTGCCATCTTGCCTTGGGAATGTTGGTAAGCTCCCAAGACTTGAGAGATCGTGTCCTGGCTATTTGTATCCCTAGGAGCCTCCATCCTATGGCCCACACCATCCCTCCCACGCACCCTACCCCCACGTGCCTGTGCCCCACTCCCACTGGTGCCAGGTAGGGTCATCATTGTCTGGCTTTACGACAAGAGACTTAGGCACCTGTACTGGGGGGCACAAGATGGTAGACACTGTCCTTGGAACACAGGTTTGGGGGCGAATGGTTGCCTGGGATGTTGAAGCAACAGGGCTCAGAGGAGTCGATGTGGGCAGGGTGAGGCTCACAGCTGTTGACTGACCAGGTGTCCCAGATGGGCCAGCTTCGTCCTCAATGTCCACACATCCAGGGGTGTGTTCCTCACTGAGGGCTTCATCCAGAGGAATAGTGGCAGTCTCGGGTGTCCTTTCCATGGTGACATTGGAAAGGGTACCTGTAGGAGAGGTGAAACACACAGTTTCTGTAAGTAATGCAACAAGTGATATCAAAGTTTGACCACAAGGCATGCTATGTGGCATGCACACAAGGCATATACTTGATCCCCTGATATGACAATGACACCTGCTTCCACATCTGGGTTAGGCCAATATAGGACACAGAGATTTTCAATTGCATACACCAAGGATCTGTAGTATCATGGTGGGTAGATGACTGTTCATTGACTCATATCTTGTCTGATTGATAAATTGACATTTTGAAGTGATCTCCAAGTTAGGTGCATAGCATCATTGTGTCAAATGGCAGCTGCACAGTGAACTATGGTAACAGAGCTGGCCAAAAGTATAGGTGTTACCATTATTCCTGGGTGTCTGTATGGGTGTACTAAAGGTACATCCAGCTTCCTATATTGGTGTACCCCCAGGTGAGTAAATGACATTGCTTGAATGTTGATTCTAAGGCCCATTTAATAGGGAACACAGCTGTAGCTGTGTGTTGTATTTTAAAGTACTGGCAGATGGCCATAGCAGTGCTGTCATTGCCATGGACTGTACAACAGTGGATGAGTCAGGTGGGCTGAATTGATTGTTAGTTTCACATGCAAAGCTATTTAACTAGTAGTAAAAAGTTCTGGTTTCCTTAATGGTAGGACGGTGCATGCTAGGAGTTATAGTGCTGTCAGTCCCTGTACTACCCCTGCCATACACAGACAGTGTGACCCCAGGTGAGTTTAGTTGGCATGTGGTATGCCAGAGGAGGGAATTTGCACATTTGGAAACAGGGGTGGTGAGTGGTCTGGCTGTTAAGGTGGCCAAAGGTGATCAGTGAGAATGCAGGACATTGCAGTTTGGTGACAGTTGTTGTACCCAACTCCACTCCCCCATGTATTACTGTCAAGCCTTCAGGATGCAGGATGTCCAAGACCTTCTCCTCTCGTGATGTGAATTGTGGGGAAGGAGGTAGGTGCCCACCACCAGTATTGAGGACCGCCAGCTGGTGCTTGGAGGCCATGGAACGTACCTTCCCCCTGAGGTCATTCCACCTCTTCCTGCTGTCGTCCTTTGTGTGTAGGTACCTGTCTACAGAATTGACCATGTCGACTTTTCTTTGCCATAGCTTCATTTTCCTGGCTATAGATGTTTGCTGGACTTGTGGTCTAAATAATTGTGGCTCTACTTTGATGATTTCGTCCAACATGACCCTCAATTCATCATCTGTGAAACAGGGATGTTTTTGTGGGGACATGGTAGTGGTGGGCGAGACAGTGAGGATGAATAAAATAGTTAGGTGATTCAGTGGTGATTAGGTGTGGGTGCTGTGATGTGAGTTGATGACCGGTGGTGTTGAATGTGTCGGGTATTAATGTATGTGTGGGTGTGTCGTGCAAGTGTGTGATGAGTGCTATGTGAAGTGTGTAGGGGTGCCTATTCTATGATTGATAAATATTTTTGTGCTGCCTCTATCTCGCGGTGTATGGCGTTCTGGTTGTAAAGAATTGTGGGATGTGAAGGGGTGTGTTTTATAGTGCACTATGTAGGTGTGTCAGGTGTGTGGATGTGTGTCAGGTGTGGGGTTTTCCAAATATCCGATGTTGTATGGTATTTTACTGTGGTGCCAGCAACTGCTGCATTTCGCACCACCATTAGTGTTCCGCCATGCAAGAACCGATAACGTGATTTGTGGGTCATAATAGGGTCTGAGGTTTTTTGACGGGCTGACGGTGCTGGTGGTTGGACCACCTCTTTCCCCCCCTCCAGAGACCTGGCAGATTCAGAATTTTGGGTGTCTTTTGGCAGGCTTGGCTGTGTAACTCGTAATACGGCAGTCTGTATGACCACCAAATTGGGGGTCTTTTGGATGCCGCCACCATGGCGGTCTTACCATCAGACTGACAAACTCGTAATGGGGCCCTTAGTGTCAGGAGCCTGATGCCTTGAAATATATCTGTTTCTTTAAATCAATATTAACCACCCTTCGTGTCCTCAGAGGCCTTTGGGATAAGGAAAGATTATCCAGCATCAGGACAGTACGTTACAGGCCTAGGGACTTAGTGAGGAGTTTTACTAGCGGCAAGGAAGGGTCATGCCTACCCTGGTTTGTCATTGAATATGTACTGAAAAGATGACAAAGCCTTAAAGGACAGAGGGGGTCATTCCGACCCTGGCGGTCATGGACCGCCAGGGCCGGGGACGGAGGAAGCACCGCCAACAGGCTGGCGGTGCTTCCGGGGCAATTCTGACCGTGGCGGTAAAGCCGCGGTCAGAAAAGGGAAACCGGCGGTTTCCCGCCGGTTTTCCCCTGCCCCAGGGAATCCTCCATGGCGGCGCTGCTTGCAGCGCCGCCATGGGGATTCCGACCCCCTTACCGCCATCCTGTTCCTGGCGGATTTCACCGCCAGGAACAGGATGGCGGTAACGGGTGTCGTGGGGCCCCTGGGGGCCCCTGCACTGCCCATGCCAATGGCATGGGCAGTGCAGGGGCCCCCTAACAGGGCCCCATAAAGATTTTCAGTGTCTGCTTTACAGACACTGAAAATCGCGACGGGTGCCACTGCACCCGTCGCACCCCTTCGACTCCGCCGGCTCCATTCGGAGAATCCTCGTAGAAGGGGGTTTCCCGCTGGGCCGGCGGGCGGCCTTCTGGCGGTCGCCCGCCGGCCCAGCGGGAAAGCCAGAATGGCCGCCGTGGTCTTTTGACCGCGGTGCGGTCATTCGGCGGTTCCCGCATTGTAGGAATGACCCCCAGAGTCCTGAGTGGTGACTTACTTTATGAGACTTCCAGGTACTTCAGTTTAGTTTCTAAATATTTTATTAAGTTTTTAATCTAAAGCGGTGAAAAACAGAAAAAAATATATCCATAGCAGACAGTGGTCACTGATAAAAAAGTACATAGGAGTGGACAAATGCATCAGGTTCATTCTGTCAATGTCCTACATTCAACTCTCTCAGAATATTCCAGATACTTCAGCAGCTAGTAAGGTGTCACGGCTTTCATTCTCTGGTCTTCAGAATCAGATGCCAATATGTTTCAAACTCTAACAAAAGCAGAGGAAGCTCATTGATATTGTACAACCAGGATCTTTTTCAAAAAGAAACAATAAGGGCACAAAAGACTCCTGTGTTATAAAACAAGCATTTCAGGACAATACATTCCTAAATTGAACCTCATTAAGCAATTAAGGACACTATAAAATACTTTTGGTGAAATGTTAGTAAGGAACAAGCACAAGGACTGAAAACTGACTAATGAGAAAAAGTCATATTCTAATACAAAATCATCTTAGCAGATAACATTGAGAATAAGATGCTACAGTGACAGAGGTAAAACAATTAATAAATCTTATGGAATAAGTGCTAATAATGAAATATGTGCTTTATAAGAAGTACCAACATTAATGGGTTACTTCCTTTCTAAATACATCAACATTATGAACTCTTCATATGGTAATATTTAACCCCTTCTGTGTGTTGGGCATCTGGAAGCTGTCTGGTGTCATGGTGCTCATGTGCTTTAGATGGCTCCCAGCTGTCCACACACATGGTACAGGAAATACCTCTGGTGAGGAGGAGGAGGAACATGACGGTCAGCTAACGAGCTGCCGTGAACTCCCGTCGGACGGATGTGACGCCGAAACCGCGCGTCTTGCATTGTGAGCAGACCTTCCCTCGGTCTCTGCTCGGGAAAGCAGCAGAGGTTTCTTCCCGTCGGATCCACGTTTGTTTGTCCCCCCTGGGCCCCCCCCGGGCGACGGCCTGAAGGATAAAGGGGCGAGGGTGAGGATTTTCCTCATCTCGCCTTCGCGCTCCGGTTTGGGAGTCTGGGCGCGTGAGACTCGGGAAAGCTGCGGTAGCTTTCACTGCCGGATCCGCGTGTGTTTGTGCCCCCGGCCCCCACCCGGGCGACGGCTTGAACGACAGGGAGGCGAGGGTGAGGATTCTCTCCTCTCGCCTTCGTGCAACGGATTGGGAGCCCGGGAGCGTGAGCCTCGGATCTCCCGTTTCAGCGTTTCTTGAGGGAAGCCCCTGGAGCTGCGCTAACAGAGCAAGGAGCAGCAAAGACGGTGACAGGGTATTTCTGGTGGAGTGGGGGGGTGCCTGGGTGACTAGTCCTATGATTTTTGCTTGACTGTAGCTTGTCTCCAGCAGGCAGAGACTGTTATCATTATCGTTGCTGCCCTCCCAGGAGTATTGGGGAGCTTAAAGAAAACATTTATATCTGTGAAAGTGCTGCCTATTGCAACAATAACCAGATGCAAGAGTCTTCTACTAGAAGTTTGTATTAGAGGAACTCCAAGCCTAAATATTGAGTTTTACAGCTGCGTATTCGCTAGGGATTGCTACGTTTCAGCGCTTGTCATTTTATAATCACAAAGTCTGTGCAAAACTTGTTGCTTTATACAGAAGGGTAGTGAGACTCAGAGGGACGCCAAAACTCAAAACGCTTTTGTATTCATGGGGCTTTGCCGTTTCCTGGAAGGACTGAGAGTGTAAATTGTTGTTTCAATTGAGAGCTCCTCAGGTTTAAGGGTCTTGAGAAAGGAGGTGGGACATCGCTTAGATAGGTTCCCTGTCGGGTGGGGGTACTTGGCCCTCCACTTCTTGTGCTGTTTTTCCCCTGGATTTCTAGGCGTTAAAAAGAGAAAAAAAGGGGGCAAGAAGAATTCTTTTGGTTATTGCGCCTTGTTAATTTCATTCCTCCTCTCTACTGTGTTTTCCTTTTTCCGACTTTTGTCGGGAAAACTAGGGAGGAAAAACGGCGAACAAGAAGGGGGGGTCATTATCTACGGAGAGGGGTGGCGGGGTGCCTTGGAAGCGGGCTCTAAACTCCAGTATTTGGGCAGAAGCGGTAAAGGGTGTGCGACGTGGGAGATCTTATACCTCCCGCTGCTCTCTCCGTGGGAGCCTCCCGGAGTCCCCGGGGAGCCACACCAGATCCAACTTAAGTGGGACGGGGGCAAGAAAGGAGTGTGAGAGTGTTGGAACCCCGCAGTGCATGTCATTAATCAAGCGACACCCCAGGGGTGCCCGGGCAGAAGTCAACGATGTGATTGTGGCCAGGAAAAGTAAGCCCGGTACCCGTGGTACAAGTGCTAATCTTCGGACTCAGGTCTCTGGAACTATAACAACAGGTATAACGGACTTAGATCCTAAAATCTATGGTGAAGGGCCACCCCACACAACACTATTAGTGGATCATCCTTTACCCCTCCGGGAAGAGAGTCAAATTGAGATCCAGGGGAGGAGTGATTCGTTGATCACAAGGTACTTCCAGACCGCAATTCCTCCACCACAGGATATGGCAAACGTTAAACCGGCCTTAGACAAGCTAGAGGCTTCTAAGCTCGTTGAAGGTGGTTCAGTTGTCGGCCCAGCACAAGAATTGTTAGATATGGAACCAGCTACAGTGAGAGAGGGCCCTTTAAAGATACTACCCTTGCCGGAAGTTGATGGTAATTTTTCCAGTGGATCAATAACGCATGACTTGGATGTACAGGCTCTGCTAATTTCTCTCACCAAAGAAATTAGAGGGAAATTCAAAATTTCAGAAACTAATCAAACTAGGATTCGGGAAGCCTGTGAGGTCTTGGAAAGTAAAATCAACCTGTTATCAGACCGGCTGGGGAAACTAGAGGCTGTGGTGGAGGCCCACGAGGAACGAGTGTTAGCTCAAGCTAAGGACATTTCACAATTGAAACGGGGAGAAAAGATGTTGCAGGACAGATTGGAAATGTTGGAAAATAATATGAGGAGAAACAATATAAGGCTCTTGGGAGTTCCAGAGGGGTTGGAAGGGGAAAATATTAAGAGCTATGTGATTTCGCTGATTAGGGATGTCCTCCCCAGTATGGTAGGGATCAATCTGGAGGATGACATTCAGAGAGTTCATCGTGATCCTTTCAAGAAAAATCCAGGAAGGAAAAACCCCAGGAGGATTTTGATAAATTTCAACACATACTCTATTAAGGAAAGAATCTTGTCCGAAGCTCTCAAGGTTGGGGCTTTTCCCAAAGGGGAATGGTCTCTTAGGATAAGATCTGATGTGTCTAAGGCAACGTTAGATAGGCAGTGGGAGCTGGGAAGTTTTATGCGTGAGCTCCGTGAGCTAGGGGCGACGGTCCAACTAAGGTTCCCGGCAGCTCTCCGTATAATGTGGAAGAATAAAATGTACAATATGAGAGATCCTGGGGAGGTCAGTATATTTATAGAGCAGATTAAGGCGTCTCAATAAGATCTAGTGGAAAGCCCCCGTCCGGCGTGGGGTTCGAATATAGGATAACAGGATGGTTATCCCAGTAGAAAAAGGGAGGGTTCCTCTGGGGGGGGAATGGGGTTTGGGGGGCACGTTGGTGGTGGTGGGTGTAGGGGTGGGTGACACGGGGAGTCTGGGTTTGTTTTGGGTTTGGTGGGTTGAAAGGGATAAAATAAGAAAGTCCTCATATGTTGCTAATATAGGTCGGGGGGTTGCTGTTCTCCCTTTGTTTTCCTTCTCGCTATGAATGAGCATGCAGGGTATTGAAAAGTTGAGATTTATCTCATGGAATGTGAATGGGTTAAGGGTGTCTGGTAGGAGGAGGAAGATCTTTGAGTACTTACGTTTGGTTGAAGAGGAGATTATTATATTGCAGGAAACCCATCTTCACCAAACTGAATGGGAGACCTGGCTTAAACAGCTGAATTGGGTTGCGCTTAGCGTATGCTCTTCTCAAACTAGTACAATAAAAGGTGTGGCAGTTTTGATTAAGAAATCCATGAGGTTCAGGGTAGGAATAGTACATGCTGATCCTAGAGGGAGGTGGGTAGTGGTAGAGTTGTGTGTAGGTGGTCATTGGATTACAGTGTCGGGTTACTACGGGCCGAATATTGACGACCCATCGCCATTTCAAGACTTATTTAATATTCTACTCTCAGCTAGGTACCCAGTGGTGTTGGGTGGGGATTTTAATATACTGCTAGACCCTGTACAGGATAAGTCAACCCCTAGGGGTACGGTTAATTCACCTAAAACAAGGGCAGTAGTGAAGCAAGCAATGCAGGATTTAGGCTTGGTAGATGTCTGGCACTGGAGAAGGGGTGAAGGAGATAGATATACATTCCACAATAAAAAATATGGGCATAGATCTAGAATAGATTTTTTTTTAATTCATAAAAGTTTATGCCCGGAGGTAAGAAGGGTAGCTCACAACACAGCACACATGTCAGACCATTCTGCAGTAATACTACTTTTAGATATTAGGGTGAGTAACAGGACAATTAGGAGCACAATCAATCGTGCTCTATTTTTAGACGACGCATCAGTAGAAGTGTTAAAAAAAGATACTAGAGAATTTTTTCAGTTGAATCAAGGAGCAGCAAGTTTGGGGTGTGTTTGGGATGCGTTCAAGGCTTTTATAAGAGGGAGGCTAGTTAACCTTGCAGCTTATAAGTATCGTGAAGAGAGGGAAAAGTTGGGAAACATGGAGTTGTCATTGAAAACCTTGCAGGTTGCAAGGTATAATGCGCAGTTAGAAGGGAAAACGGATTTAGTAATGGAGCTGTCTTGTCAAGAGGAAAAGGTCCGGTCTAATCTAGATGCTTTTTTGGAAAACCGCTGTAGGTTAAAATGGGAAAGTAGTCAATATGCTCATTTTGATTATGGAGAAGGCTGCAGTAAACTGTTAGCGTGGAAGGTTAAGTCAGACTTTTCCAAAAGGCACATTTTATCAGTCAAATCAGAGCCTGCGAATCAGGTCTGTACGGAGCAAGAGGAGATTGAGGGGGCATTCGTATCTTTCTTTCAGGAGATATATTCAGAAAGTTCGGTTAACTTAGAAGAGCCGGTAAGAGAATTCTTAGATAATGTAGATCTTCCAGTTTTAGAGGAGTCGAAGAGGCTCCTACTGAATGATAAGTTAAATGAGGCTGAGTTGGCGGAAGGTCTAAAGGCACTAAAAAAAGGTAAGGCAGCGGGGCCAGATAGTCTCCCTAACGAATTATATAGGGCTTTGGGGGAGGAACTTATCCCTTTTTTATTAGAGTTATTCAACTCTATGTTGATAGAAGGGACCCAAATTCCCAATTCCTGGAGAGAGGCGACAATTTGCTTATTGCTAAAGCCGGGTAAGGATTCCACGTCTTGTTCCTCCTATAGGCCCATCTCTTTGCTGAACGTAGACTATAAACTTTATTCAGGACTTTTAGCCAAGAGACTGGGGAGAGTTGCTGGCAATCTAATCCATTCGGACCAAAAGGGCTTTATGAAGGGGAGGCAGCTTCACGAGATAACTCACGAGTTATTTGCTGCAATTGATTTGGCGGTTCACGAGAAGGCGCCTCTGGCGATCTTGTCTTTTGATGCGGCCAAGGCCTTTGACCGTGTTAATTGGTTGTTTCTAAAGGTGGTTCTGGAAAAAGCGGGCTTGGGAATCCCTTTTATCAGGGCAATAGGAGAACTGTATAGATGTCCTCTAGCGAGAATTCTGGTAAATGGCCATTTAACACAAGAATTTAGGATTTGGCGAGGTACGAGACAGGGATGCCCCCTATCTCCTTTGCTTTTTAATTTATACATTGAACCCTTGGCAACTTTACTCCGGTCTTCTAAAGAGATTATCCCATTTCGAACTGGGGGATGGGAAAAAAAACTGGCTTTATACGCAGATGATTTGATGATATATACGAGTGATGTTAGCTCTACTCTACCTAAGGTCACTGCTTTGATGGAACAATTTGGAAGACTTTCTGGGTACAGCATAAATGCAGAAAAGACAGAAATAATGTGTTGGAATTTGATGTATGCTTCCCCTTTAGTTAAACAAGAGATCAGATATTTGGGTATTCGGTTAACAGCTGCTCTTAACGAGGTAGCTAAATTGAACTTTGATATAGTATATAGGGAAACCAAAAAACTGTTAAAAGCGTGGGCTGCTCTTCCTCTTACGATAATTGGGAGATCTAATATTTTGAAGATGTGTATCCTTCCAAAATTTACTTTTTTGTTCAACACTATCCCATTAGAGTTTGAGAAGAGTTGGTTTAAAAAACTACAAGGGGAGTTATCCTCATTTGTATGGGCTTCCAAGGGAGTTAGGATTGCTTGGAAGAAGTTGAGTAGAAAAAGGGAATGGGGAGGTATTGCGTCTCCAGACCTTTTTAAGTACTATTTGGCTTTTCACCTAAAAAATATTAGAGTTTTATTGAATAAAAGGACTGAGCACGATTCAGTCTGGGGAGCATTAACGGCTCACCTTGAAGAAGGAGCAGATCACTTTTTATATAAATTTGGACACCCCAGTTACTTCAAGAAAGTTCGCTTGAAACTCCCCAGACATGCATGTAAAGTTTGGATGCATTTTCGGAGGGCGTTAGAGATACCTTATTTTTGTAGCTCAGCTCCCATTTGGGATTCGCCTGGCACTCCGGAATGCCTCATAGACAAACTATCAACTCCTTTGAGAACAAGTGGGGTGGAAAGATGGGGCCAATTGATGGAAGGAGATGAAGTGTTAAGCTGGGGCGCATTCCAGGAAGGTACTGGTAGGACAGTTTCTAGATTTAAGTATCTTCAAATATCTAGTTGGGTAAAGTCCCGTCGAATTGGGGAAATAGGGAGGAGTATATGGGAAGGGAAGCTAAATCAGGGAGCTATCAACAAAGAGGTTGCATTGTGGTACCACGCTCTGTTAGAATCATCAGATGATAGCGCTTCCCTCCCCTTGTCGAAGTGGGGAGCAACTTTCCCAACTTTAGATGTTAAAACACTGTGGCAAAAGTCTTGTTCAATACTGTGGCTTACTACTAGTCCTGCAGGGCTGAAGAAAAATCATTTGTTCACACTCCATAGGGTTTACTGGACTCCGGCCAAATTAACAGCTATTGGGAAATCTCAGAAAAATTGTCCAAGGTGCGGGGATGATAAGGCGGATGATATCCATATGTTTTGGCATTGCACTAAGTTGTTGAATTATTGGGGGGACATAGAGAGTATTTTTAAAGTAATTTTTAATGTAAACTTAGTTGTAAATCCAGCATTGGTGGTGTTTGGGGTGTGGGACCAGGATACAAATTATCAGAAATTGTCAGTTCAGCAGGAGCATTTGCTGTTCATATTAATTCTTCTAGCTAGGCGAGAAATTTGTCGTAAATGGATTGATCCTCTGCCTCCTCGGGTGTTGGATTGGCAGATAGCTGTAAATCGAATCTGTACATTGGAACAATGGGGCCCCTTGTCTAGAAAAGATAATTTTTGGTTATATTGGGAAAATGTGTATCAATAACATATTTTTTTTTTTTTTTTTGTCATATAAACTCCGTATACTTTAAAAGAAAAAAAAAAATTTAAAGTCCAATGATTAAGATCTCCCCCTCGCTCTCTGGAGGTGCTGCTTTGGCTACGATTGAAAGTGACAACTTTTGATCAATGACTCCCGTACGAGAAAGTACAATCAGTAGATTAGAGGGGATGATCTACTGAGGTTTGGTGGCATGTTGTCGTTTGTTGTGTCATTGCCTTTTTTTACTTAACCAAAGCACGGGGGATGAATATGAGGACAACAAAAAAAAAAAAAAAAAAAAGGAAATACCTCTGGTGTGTGCACCAGAGAGATTACCTTTCTACCAAAACAGCCTCGGGAGCTGGGGAGTAGCTTCCCCAGCTCCCAAGGTGATTTGGGCTTTTCAGTGAAATGATGATTAGTGAGTATGGGACTCTAACATACTTTCACTGAAAATTAAAGTGAAATGAGCCAGCAGGCTCATTTCACTTTCACTGCCTCAGTGCTCAGGGGACCAACTCAGCCCCCCGAGCACTGAGGCCGACGGGAGAAGCATCACTGGAAAGGGTAGAATCTCCCCTTTCCAATGGTGCCCCTTTCCAATGGTACCCCTCCCTAGTGGGTCCCTGCTTGGGGATCACCGCAGGAGGGTGTATCTGAGGGGCAGATACAGTAATTACCCCTATCCACCCCCGGGGGGGGGGGCAGACAGCCCACTAGACACCAGGGAATTAAAAAAAGTAATAAGAGGGATGATGGTTATTCCCCCAAACCCAACTGCAGGGGGTAACACTTCCTTCTCCCCACACAGACATTTCACCCAATGGCAAGTAAGAGGACATTTGACTCTTGCTGGTTTTGATTTTATAAATGGGCCACGAGAGCTTGGTTAACTCCCTACATCAACCCACTTGTAATGGTGAGCGCCAGCACTTTTTAGGCTTGGGTACACTGCCACCTGGAAAAACCTACCAGATCCAGACACTTCTGAAAACTAAACATGTGGGGAGTCCAGGTTGGTGTGCTTCACATGCACACCACACCATTTCCTTACCCACAATACCCTGCAAACCTCCAAATTTGCCAGAAATCATACATTTTCCCTACATTTTTGTGATGAAAACTTCCGGAATCTGCAGGAATCCATAAAATTGGGAGCCCAAAGCAAAGTCAGCCTAAAAACATATGGGAAAAAAAACTTCCTATTGGACCTGCTTTTCAATTTCTACACGTTTTTGGCCCTTCCCTGTCGCAGGCACTTGGCCCCCCTACACAAGTGAGGTATCATTTTTATCGGGAGACCAAGGTAAGGGTGGGTGGTGCGAAATTTGTGCCTGTGCAGTGATCCCACACAGAAATGTGAGGAAAATGTGTTTGCAGGGGATTCGAGGTAAAAGAAATATTGGGAGAACCGCAAAAACAGGTCATTTTCTAATAGATAATTTTGATGTCTCCTCAATACATTTTGGGCCGTTCCCTGTTGCAGGCACTTGGCTCGCCCACACAAGTGAGGTAGGATTTTTATTAGGAGACCTGGGGGAACGCTGGGTGGTAGGGAATATGTGGCTTCCCTCAGATTCCAGAACCTTCCACCACAGAAATGAGGAAAATGTATTTATTAGAGAAATTTTGAGGTCTGTTAGGGATTCTGATTAACAGAACCTGGTGAAAGCCATGCAAGACACCCCATCCTGGATTTCCCTGAGTGACTAGTTTAAAAAAAAGTACAGGTTTGCTAGGTTTCCCCAGATGCCGGCTAAGCTAGGGCTGAGCGATGGCGCAAAATCCACAGCTAGGCACATTGCAAAAAAAGGGATAGTTTAGAGTTGAAAAATGTGCTGTGATCACATTTCCGTTTTGGGCCGTTTCGTGTTGCAGACACTAAGCCTCCCCACTTAAGTGAGGTACCATTTTTGTTGGAAGACTTAGGAGAACAGTTGAGCAAGTGTTATTACCAATTGTCTTTCTCTGCATTTGCACCTTTTAAATGTAAGACAGTGTGTAAGAAATAAGTCATTTTGAGAAATGCCCTCTAATTCACATGCTAGTATAGGTACCACCAAATTCAGAGATGTGCAAATACCCACTGCTTCTAAACTCCATTTCTTGTATCCATTTTGGAAATACAGACGTTTTCTTTATACCTATTTTTATTATTTTACCAAATTCATTACGGTATAGCCGGTACACAATGAAAAAGCATTGCAAGGTACAGCTTAGTTATTGGCTCTTGGTGAACCTACAAACCCTATATATCCCTGCAACCAGAAGCTTCAGCAGATCTAGCGGCTCTTAAAAATCTGCCATAGTTAGAAGAAGTGACAGATGAAAACGTAGACACAAATGGCTGTTTTTTTCAAATCAATGTCAATATTTTTTAATTCAACTGTTACTTTATTTGGGAAAACCTTGAAGGAGCTACACAAATGACCTGTGCTGAATTAAAAATGTGTTCTACTCTGCAGAAATGTATAGCTTTTCTGGGATCCACCAATGTTTTCACACCCATTTATACAACTGGAAGGCGGTTGAGAGCACAAAAATTAGCAAAGATGGGCTGTGGTGCAGTACAATGCCAAAACTGTGTTGAAAAATGTGGTTTTCTGATTCAAGTCTGCCTGTTCCTGAAAGCTGGGAAAATGGTAAGTTTAGCACCACAAACACTTCATTGATGCCCTTTGCAGGGGAAACAAAACAGACACTTTCTTCTGCAGCACCTTTTTTCCATTTTTACTAAAAAAAAACAAAATGTAGCTGTATTTTGGCTAATTTATCGGTCCACTCCAGGGAATCCACAAACCCTGGGTGCATTATTTAAAATGCCCAGGATTCTGGAACACAAGGGCACAAATTTGGAGTGGATAGCTTATGTTGATAGTAAGTTATGGGGACCAAAGCATGAACTACTCCAAATAGCCAAAAAAGGCTTAGCACTTGTTATGTGCACCTTCCTGCACATAAACAATCATCAATGGCATTTTGCTTCTTCTATGTGTGCTGCATGAGAAGTGACACTCCAGTGGCGCTAGGGGCTCTTAAATCTGCCCCTATCTTTTGTGTTGACTTTCCGGTGATCACATTAACCAGACTTGCAACGGCATGGAATGGATTCAGAAGCAGACAATGGGTTAATTGGTAAGTTAGTGAGGAGGCTTTTATACTAATCCACTTCACTAACTAGATTTACTTTGGTAGGGCATTAGAGGTTCACTGTTTGTTTTCACTTAGTTTAATGTTTGACTGGGGATGTGAAAGAAAAATGTTATCAAATATGACCTAAAGCTTTTGAGTTGGGGGTACAAAATGTATTCTGAGTGATGTTTAAATCAAGTGTTATAATGAGGATGGCAAGCTGTCAGTGTGTTGTTATGCTGTAATATCAAGGTACATGGTAATTATCATAAAAATGCATAATGTTGAGATTACTCATGCCACTAAACATTGACACCAGTAGACCTCTTAAGAGCAAGAATTTTGCGTGAATCTTTGTTATGATGACTTTAAACAGATATTGTGTTGTTTCACAATAACCTTTGTGCCTATAAACCAAGTTTATCTGCTCAAAAGTACATTTCATACCATATATAGAAGGCCCTGATTTACAGAATTTTCCAATAACAGATAGTACCTATAACAGGAGAAAACCTGCCAGTAGGCAGATTTCCAAAGGTTGTACATTTCAGGTAAGGGCAATACAAAGGGGGTACTGTAATGAAAATATTTGGTCTTGCTTGAGACCCTTTTTTATGGTGTTCTTCGGGTTGTTATTTCCGTTCTCAACAGCATGCCTTTAGTTATATATCACAATTTTCATTATTGACTTTTATCCATAACTACCAGATGGTCAGTATATCCACATGACATAAACCTCTGTATATAACATCAGTGGCTATGATGAATATCAGGCATGGATTAGCTCTCCATGGACCAGTGTCGGTAAATGCTGGCCTACTTGTCCCCTCGGTTGGTCGAGTTCCAATTTTCTCTAGTTTGAGTTTGTTCAAATACCTTCATTTTTGTTGTACAACATCATTTTGTTGTAGATTTATTTGCCACTGTTGAACTGTTTTTAGTTTTACACAATAAATTATCATCATAAAGGTTGTGATGAGACAGACTTTGTAAGGTAAGACCATTCATGTTGTCGATTTTCTTTGTGTTTTCATTGGAAACATCAACAATTGTGCTGTGGGGTAATGGAAGATGGAATACATTTGTGGATGCAATTCTGATTAGAGCAATGAAGCTTATATCTACACCTGTGTGAAATTTCAAAAATTTGTTCCATGAAATTTCACAAAACTTTGTAAAAAAAGTTACACACAAGTTGATGAAAGTAAATTTTGCAGTTTTTTGTGTGAAAATTGAATACATTGAATTCAAAGTAAACCTCACATTTCAAAGTCACGAGATAATTTCAAGGGGACAGGACAAGTGAGAAAATGTCTCCAGTGTTATATCTTCTGCTATAATTATACTCCCATGGAGCAAAATTGAAAAACATATTGCATGCACACTAAAAAGATCTCACAGACCTAATTATTTCCTGTTCTTTTCTGGTATTGCCCAGTTATCACTTCTCCACAGAATATGATGTTTCAGAAAGATGCTTGATAGGCAAAGATTGCGTTTTTCAGATATATTTTAAATTGGAACCTAGTAACTATAGAGGTTGCAAGACTGGAAGCAAGGTGTTCGTACTCATTTTAGGATTTTTACCTTCCCATATTGCAACGCCTTTTTATAACCTCATCTGTTGTTTTTGTGTGTGTAGACCAGTGGTTCTCAACGTTTTGACTTCTTGGAACGTCTCAATTAATCACTGCTGGAATCCAGGGAGCCTAGCCTATGCAATTTCTACTACTTAAACTTTGAAATCATGCACAAAAAATACAGACGGAAGTATACATAAAACAAGTATATACATTTTGAAATAGTTTATTATGTCATAGGTAGGTGCTTTTCAAAATTAGTTTTTACAACTAATAAACTAAATTATATACTAAATTCTGTTTGTTGTACTTGCACTGCTCTCATGAATCAAGCTACGCATACCGATTTAATTTTAGGAACAATTTCAAATTCATTATATTTACAGAGCGTTTAACATTTTTTATTTTACTTATTGCATTTGTATGTATATATACTTCATTTTTCTGAGAATATTATTTAATTTTCTTAAAGCTCGCAAACCCCCCTGAGTTGGTGTTGTGGCCCCGCCGAGGGGGCCACAGAACCCAGGTTAAGAACCACTGATCTAGATTGTACCTAGATTATCTTTTTCATACATAGAAACAGACAAGGGGACTTCTTGTAGTAAGGACATGGCAATTGCCGTACCCTGTGCCTTTTTGTTGAGAACCATTCTGAAAGCCCTGTCTATCCTGAAGTAATTTTCAGAGACATAAGGCATGCAGGGTAATATTAGTGTATGAAAATATGTAATTGTGCAAAATGACAGTCTTTCATGCGTCTGAAAATGTGCATTTCAAAGATGATTTGTCCACTAGAACAATATTAATGTTCCCAAATGTTAGTCTTCATGAACTGTGTTCTTTGTCTCTAACATAATCCTGTTGTGCTTCCTCTTTAACACATGCCTCTGAAAGCAGTTGCTTTTCTTTTCACAGGACCCCACGAGAGATTTAAATCGTTTCTATCAACCTCTTATGAACATGTAGGAAGACCATTTTCCATACACTATGGCACAGGACAGCTTCTAGGTATAGCTGCTAAAGATACATTAAAGGTAGAGAAAATCTGCCCCTCTTGTTCTTCTCACCACTGTCATTTTTTGGTTTACAACTGCAATATCCCATTGTGGGGATCATGTAGGAAAATGTCAATGGGACCTTTTACCTCAGAAATGTCCTGGCAATACTCACTATCAGTAAATTTGGGCTCCTGTCAGTTTTGCAAAAGACCTCTTTTCCTATTCTCACAGTTGCAAGCCACTGACAAGGTGAGTATCAACTCCTGGCAAAATGATGTTGATAACTGCCTGCAAGAGCCAAAAGATGTCTGGCAAGTAACAGCTACAATCACACTAATGCATATCCCTGCATGGAAATCTGGTGATGGAACGGAAGGGTTAAGTTGCTAGGGGAATCCTTCAATTTGTCATGCATGCCCAGCAGTCCCTGGGGAGTGCTTCAGGGAACTTCTTAAAGTTGTCAGAAGAGGCCTAGTTTGCACTCTTCAAGCCCTATCATAACGTTGTTGAAACCTCTGCTGTCAGTTCTAGGGTGTGGTGCAGAGGGTTCACCCTTGATAGAAGGAACTGGAAGCGTGAGGCTAGAAGACTGCCAAGAGCTGAAGGTCTACGTCTGGGCCAAATCATCTGCTACATAGCAGCCATCCAGCAGATATGAAATGTATTTTATGTTTCAAATGCAAGCAGGGAATTTGCATCTCATCCATTTCAACCAAAAGGTACTAGTGTTAGCTCAACTAAATAAAGCTGAATTAAAAACATTCATTACTGATATACACCTTAATAACCCACAAGAGAAAGATTATTGTAACTGCCTTGCACTTCACTAGAAAAAAAAGGTTTTTGCATATGTTTGACGGTATTTAGTAAAATGTTATTAATATCTTAAAGCAATATTTATGAAAATGATATTTGGGACACAATATTTATGTCAATGATACAACCTGCTCTGATATGCATAGAAGAGCAGGTTGAAACTGATTCTTAATTAAGCCGGCAAGATACCTCACTGCACTAACTTAACACGTGCAGAACTCTATCTGTAACTTGTAAATCACATGTCTGAATTGTGGGTCAACTCAGCCTTTCATCGTTCTCAGGAAGATATACTAAAGAACCATTAAGTTAGGTAAGGGCACACTGTTAAAGTGCTTAGATACCCCCTGTTATGGGTGCTATATAAAGAAATTATTAATATTAAAAGCAAGAGCTGCATGTGGCATATCACAACACTCCCACCTGATCCCAACCATGACTCAAACTCCGGAAATTTGATGAGCTCTGCATGACCTGTATGCATCGGAAAGTTTTTAAAAACATGAAGCTTCAAAGTAAAAAAAAACCTGAAATTTTGTGACACTACAGAAGGTACCACATTACAACTGACATGCTTCCAAGTAACAAAAAACTAGTTTTGAACATGTTGCATGGGCCATCATGGAAGAAAACTTTGAGGACAGTGTCAGCACCGGGCATTCCAGTGAGTAGGGCATTATCGCCATTAAGGTGGCTGAGTACAAGGCTTGGATATTTGAAACAAAATTGTGGAAGGAAGGGTTTCATCTTGAATAGGAAGCAGGATCTCATACCACATCAGGTGGGATGGTTAAGTGTGCTCCTCGAAAATGCTGAAATTGATTTAGATCCTCGGAGATTTGGCTCTTGTAGCAAGGGACCGTGACAACCCACTGAACTGCAAAGAATGGAGCAAATATTCAATCTGCTTATTCCACGCAAATGGATAAGAATGAACTCAGTTTTAGTGGGATTTAGCTTTAATGATGTACTCCCACCATCTGCTATTGATCACCAACCCCCTCTCAGTATTATTATAATAAATATAAATGTAACAATACACTGGGTAAATTAATTTCTTATTCTTGTATTAAATGTAATCAAACAGTAGAAACAATCCTTAATAACATATAGAAAGTAAGAGCTTGATTGAACACAATTATTAACATAGCTGCAATCACGCAATCATCATAAAATGTCATTTGTTCAAATACATGATTAAATCTTCATCAATATAAACCAAACTGGGTTTTGATATGAGAGTAAAAGGGGCCTACCTAGGAATGCCCCGAATGCTGTGTTCACCAACTCTAATCCACCAAGTCAGAAAAAAAAAAATGTAAGGAACCTGCTACATAACAAATAATCCAAAACACAGTCCAGGACTTTTGTGGATATATGGGGCCAGGTGTACATACAATTGGTTGCAAAATACTGATCACAATTTACGACCAGTATTTTTGCGACCAGTGTCGTCATTTATAAATCAATCTATATAATAATAGGTCGGTTTGCAAATTGCTGATTCATAGTGGGTCACAATTCGATGTACCTCATGAATATTATTGCGATGGGTCGCAATTTGCGACCTACTATGACTCTCCGCCATCACAAGGATGGTGGCCTGCTCGTATTCAATAAAGCAAATAATTGTCAAATTATGACAGCATGAAAGCCAACATGTATTTTGTGGCATGTAGGCTAACCGTTTCTGGAGGCGTGCATGGAACAATACAAAAAGCATTACATATACATAGATCAACATAAAATTAATGTACAATACACAAAACATTTTGAGAGATAATTAACATATCTAGTTACTAATGTATTTACCCAAATCACTTCAGGACTCAAATAAATACATAATGTACAAAATAAACTTATGGTGTAAGTGTTCTGTTATCATTAATGTACAATAATTCGACTGTCATTTTATGAAACAAAACTTTCTGGACTCATAATGATGATTGTATAAAACAGTGTTTTTTTTGTATTGTTGTATGATTCTATTAACTAAGTGTTTTTATCTCTATATTATTGTTACGAATGATTAGGCTATGATTTAGAAACTGGGCATGTAGTAATGGTATGCAACTAGCTTCACCAAGACCTAGCAGCCTTGTAGTTTTTTTTATTTATTTAAAGTCACTAGTCGTGTTACATTCGTTACATTTGGGACAATTCATGAAAAGCATGAGTTGCTTCTCTGAGCTAACTTCATCTAGCCTAGAGTTTTCTAGGTCAGTAAAAAGTTAGGCACTAATTACATTGAAATGTAAAAGGATAACAATAAAAGGAAAAGACAAGACATTACTTCTTGGCCAATTCCAGCTCTCATGCTTAGGCAAACAGTCCAAGTGCCAGTTATATCAAACAATGAAATATTTCTGAATTAGGGTGACAACCTCACTCTAAGGCCCATATGTACGAACACATTTTCCCATAGACACAGAATGGAAAAAACCCTTTGGTACATCTGGCACTAAGGGGGTCATTCCTACCCTGGCGGTCCTAGACCGCCAGGGTAGGGGACGGAGGAAGCACCGCCAACAGGCTGGCGGTGCTTCTGGGGCTATTCTGACGCCGCGGTCAGAAAAGGGAAGCCGGCGGTTTCCAATCCGGTTTCCCGCTGCCCCAGGGAATCCTTCACGGCGGCGCTGCAAGCAGCGCCGCCATGGGGATTCCGACCCCCTTCCCGCCAGCCTGGTTCTGGCGGTTTTCACCGCCAGAACCAGGCTGGCGGGAACGGGTGTCGTGGGGCCCCTGGGGGCCCCACATTGATTTTCAGTGTCTGCTTGGCAGACACTGAAAATCGCGACGGGTGCAACTGCACCCGTCGCACACCAGCAACTCCGCCGGCTCCATTCGGAGCCGGCTTCCTCGTTGCTGGGGCTTTCCCGCTGGGCGGGCGGGCGGCCTTTTGGCGGTCGCCCGCCCGCCCAGCGGGAAAGTCAGAATTACTGCGGCGGTCATTTGACCGCGCTGCGGTATTCTGCCGGGGGAACTTTGGCGGGCGGCCTCCGCCGCCCACCGAAGTTAGAATGACCCCCTAAGTCCTTACAGACATAACCTCCAGCCCTGCACACTCCACCTACAAATCATTGCTTTCAGGTGTGCTAGTCTAATTAGTGCAAAAGGAATCAAAAGAAGACTACAAAACCCAGAATGCATTCAACTATCACACTGAAGTACAGGAATTGAACCAATGTGTTTTTTCACTTGAAGGGAGCTGGTCTCATTAGACCAAATCGAATTAGCATAAATGACCTCTAGTGATGAAGTAAAAGGAAAGATTCAGCCAAGCTGCAAATCTTTCTATACAAACAACTCGGCACAGAAAAGATAGCAATTTTCTTTAGGAAAAATCAATTTAAATTGCTGCCAACTTGAGGTGGGATTTGTGAATATAGTATAGAGGTGGTGCTTACAAAACCAGCGTGAGTCATGGTTAGGAAGAAATCCGCAGTGAGATAAACTTTAGGCCAATGGTCGTCCTTAAATAAGCCTGAAAGAATCTGCACTGGTCCACATGGTGTCAAACTACCAAATAGGTATTTGGTCCACAATCAGATCCCACGTTGTGTTCAAGGCCAACACCAGCATTATAATCTGAAAAAGAATTTGGTGTCCTGATTCTTAAAGCATATCTTTAGACTTAGGCATGAGTCCAGTCAAAGTGACTAGATCCTCCATTCCGCCGAGCAGATGCCCCATAGGCTAAAGTTGGAATTCTTGTAGTATTGTACACCTTGCTTGATTGAGTCTAAATGGGAGGGTTACAAATCTAAATAAGAACACACACCACAACCAATGATTGCAATGACTTTCTATATACCCCTGGGTTTTTATAATAGTCCTATGGAGTCATTACTCTGCTTTTCAGAAACGTGTCCGCTTTGTTGCATACAATTATCCTCCCATCTTAGTGGCTCAAGAGATGACAAAAGGGCCTCTTCTCATACTGCAGCATGAATACCAAAAAGGTGTGTGCTGACGGATGGCAGGTGAGGTGTGAAAATATTTTGATTTTCCCATGTATTTTCTTTCTAAAATTTTACAGATCAACAACCTCTCCATAAAAGATCAAGACTTTGGCGAGTCTGTCCTGGAGCCCGGCATGACCTTTGCCCTTGCACAGTTTGATGGAGTGCTTGGCCTCGGATACCCTTCACTTGCAGTAGCTGGTGCTGTCCCAGTATTTGATAAGATTATGGATCAAAAACTAGTGGAGGAGCCTGTGTTTTCCTTTCATTTGAACAGGTTGGCATTTAGATAATCTACTTGTGCTTTATCTCTACAGGCACTATTTACACTGTTGCAAACCTTGTCTTCCCTTTCTGGTCCATGCTTTCAGGCAAGGCAACATGAATAATACACACATATAAACAAAATAGTAAAATAAATGCATTTTCAGAATGTAAATCAGAAGGGATATTTCCTAGATAAGCATTATTTGTGTATGTGAATTAATAGAGCAACAAAAACTGAGAAAATCCATTGGAGGAAAACAAATGATAGAAAACCAATTTTAAGGAAGACAGTATTAAGGAAATTCAAAAAATCTAAAATTAACGGAAACATTTCAAAGGAAAGATAATTTTAAGTAAAAATCCAAAATATAATTACAAATGATTGGGGTGTGGAGATAGTGAGGAGGTTCTGGGTCCAGGGATGGGTGATGTTTAGGGGTGATTAGGGTTTTTAGGGGTCAGGGAAGAGGGAGTTCTGGTGCAGAAAGGTTTTTTGTGTTCAGGGATGGCTGGAGTTTAGGGGTGGTGGGGTTTTTATGGATCAGGAATGGGTGGAATTTAAGGGTGATGAGGGGCTTTTAGTGTTCCCAGATGAGTACAATTTAGAGGTGGTGAAGGGTTATTAGTGCTCGAGGATGGGTGAACTGTAGTAATGTTGAGAGGTTTTTAGGGTTCATGGGTGGGCACAGGTTAGGGCTGTTAGGGGTTTTCAAGGGTGAATGATGGCTAGAGTTTAGGGGTGGAAAGGGCTTTTAGGGTTCAGAAAAGGGAGGAGATTACAATGGTGAAGGGTGGAGTTTAGATGTACAGAGGTTTTTATTTTCAGGATAGATGGAGTTCAGTGTGATGAAGGCTTAGATTCTGGAATGGATGCTGTTTAGGGGTGGTGAGGAGTTTTTAGTGGGCCAGGGATGTAGGGTGTTTAGGGATGGTGAGGGTCTTTTTAGGGTTCAGGCATGGGTGGAGTTTAGGGGTTATGAGTGGTCCTAAGGGTTGAGTGATGGGTGAGGTTTAGACATAGAAAGGATTTTTTAGGATTCAGGAGTTGGTGGAGTTTAGGATTCAGGAGTTGGTGGAGTTTAGGGGTCAGGAATGGGTGCAGTTTAGGAGGGGTAAAAAAGATTTTTAGGGTCTGGAATGGGTGGAGTTTAGCTGAGAAAGGGATTTTAGGGTCACAGAAGGGTGGCTTGGTGAGCGTTTTTGTGTGTTTGGGGCGGTGAGAGGTCAACGAATTAAAAGGATCCAAAGTAATAGTTTGATGATGCGAAATATAAAAATCCAAATGAATGTCCCTTGAAGTCAAACACTAAAATAAATACCTCAAACAAAAACTTAAGTAAGATCTGCAACCACTGCATTCACACCTGAGTTCTATGAAATGGCAAATTTAATTCATTCTGTAAATTTCGATTAAACGGTTTAATTGTGATGGTTTCTCGGTAATGGTATTGCATGAAATCTTTTTTTCTATGAAATCACATACAAACAATCATTCTGAAAAGAAGGGAGCTGAGGATAATATAGGGTGTTAAATAGTAAAAAGTAATAAAAAAGATAGGCGCAAGCTGTAGTTGATAAAAACAAAACCGGGGGCCCAAGTCACAAAAGGCATATAGAACTCCACATGTGTTCCTAAGTCTTAGGTGAGAGGTCAACGAATTAAAAGGATCCAAAGTAATAGTTTGATGATGCGAAATATAAAAATCCAAATGAATGTCCCTTGAAGTCAAATACTAAAATAAATACCTCAAACAAAAACTTAAGTAAGATCTGCAACCACTGCATTCACACCTGAGTTCTATGAAATGGCAAATTTCATTCATTCTGTAAATTTCTATTAAACGGTTTAATTGTGATGGTTTCTCGGTAATGGTATTGCATGAAATCTTTTTTTCTATGAAATCACATACAAACAATCATTCTGAAAAGAAGGGAGCTGAGGATAATATAGGGTGTTAAATAGTAAAAAGTAATAAAAAAGATAGGCGCAAGCTGTAGTTGATAAAAACAAAACCGGGGGCCCAAGTCACAAAAGGCATATAGAACTCCACATGTGTTCCTAAGTCTTAGGTGAATACTTGAATGTGGCAAAGGGGGGAAGGAAATAAAATAAGGAAAATCTATTACTGAGTTGGAATAGGAAAGTAAAAATAAGTAAGACCAGGATCGCGCAAATACAAAACACACCTACAAAACAGTAATGGCCAGATGTACTAAAATGCATTTAATAAAAGTGGTCACAAATTGTAAACCAAATTATGTTGAATTCATTCAGTTTTTACGATCCAAGCTATTTACTATTAGATCAGGTCACAAAACCGAATTCATAGTGGATCACAATTCTACCTACCTCATAAATATTAATGAGGTAGGTCATATGTTGCAACCCTCTACGAAATGCAGCCATCACCGCGATCCACCATCAGCCAGCAGACCACTGTATTTATGACTGCTTTTAAATAAAGCAATTTTTTTAATGCAACCTGTTTTCATTAAATTATATTGGGATGCATTTCAAAACAATGAAAATTGTAACTAACTTTAAAAAAAAAATATTCTGTTAACATTCTCAAAGGGAGCATTAATGCAACTAGATATTGGTCACAAATCATTGATATTTGGAAGGGATGCCCTCAACATGCCCAGATTCGGTATGTAGTCGCACATATACATTGCATTTTAGAAACATGTTCACTCCTTAATTTCTACACTTCGCCTGTGGTCAATGGTCCTCTTCATTAGGTAGAGTGTTTCTGTTCCACTGTATTTAACTTCAATAAATTTACATAAACAAAACCAAAGCAAGCACATCATTGATATCTCACACCGTAGGACACAGAAACTGAGTAGCAATGGATTATTCTAGAACTGCTTGAAATATTTTCAAAACATGTAAAGGACACTTACTTCTGCCCCTTTTTTTAATTTAAAATTTTTAGGAATCAAGTGAGCGGCAGAGGTGGTGAACTGATTTTGGGAGGAATCGACCATTCATTGTACAAGGGCGCAATTCATTGGATCCCAGTGACTAAGAAGAGCTACTGGCAAATAAAGATTGACAAGTATGTATTCCATATATTAGGGTTGTTTTCAAGTTTTAAGGGTTTATAAAGATTTTGATGTATATCTCTTCGAAAACATCACAGAGAATGTGAGAACTATACTTCTCCCTGTGATCCTATATTTTGCCCATACAGTTGTGACATTAAAGCAAGAAAAGACAGGGTGCCACTCTGTAATAATTATTGTATTTTTGACAAATCTCTGATAAGTCTGCATAAGGATTCTTGCTGTTGCTGTTCAGGAAGGAATTCCTACTTTGGTCAAACAAATTACCCGCCTATCCTGCTTCCTTGCACACTTCTTATTCTATAAGGCACTCCCATCTAAGACAGGTCTCTCCCTTTTAAATAGAAAAAAGACCCCTTATATTCTTACCATCGTGCTGATAATCTGTTAGTCTACATTATATTTTTATTTTCTTCACATAACTCTGCCTCTTCTCTTGTCCTGTTCTTTTCATGTGCTATGCATGGAGGTGGTGCCTATCATTGATTATAGATTTAAGGACCTACTGAATTGCTGTTAGAGCATAAGATAAGCAGGTCATATCCTTTTGGCTGCCCTGTCGCTATAGGTAGCCGAGCTAGTGCACTACTGGGTCAGTATGCCAATAACGTCTTTGAGATGACAGCTGTTCCTCTCTGTGCCACTGTGAACTGGGGATGGTGGGGCAAGCATATAATTGGTTGGTATTAAGCAGAGAGTCCTTACTTGGGCAGAGAGCACGTGGATTGTTTCGACATAGAGGATCTCACTGGAGCTCTAATTAGTTTTTGGGAATTCCTAGAAATACACAGTTTGATGGTTAGACTCTATGATATCTAGGACTCAGTCAACGTGCCAACCTGAATGGAAAAAACATTCGTACTACAACCATCTCAGAACACACTGAGTAATATTTGAGTGATATGTGTTTCATGTAATGACCAATCCCTTGTGACATTACAGGGATAGTTAGTGGAACCCCAGACCTTCTTTCATTAAAGAATAAACACTCTCAAAAACACTAGAACACAAAGGATACATTGTAAAGATTTATTTTGAAATCAAAACCCTAGTCTAGTGCATATGACATGAATCATAACTACAACTGTTAGACCTGTCAGCCTTAGGGTGGTTTTCCCCCAAATATTTTGCCTTCTTCCTCCATTTTTGCTGATCTTGTTTTTACTGGCCTTAAGACTGCGCACTTTACCACTGCTAACTAGAGCAGAAGTGCATGTGCTCACTTCTTAAAGCATGGTAACGTTTTCTTATACCTAATTACCATATTTAATTTACTTATAAGTCCCTAGTAAAATGATACTACTTGTACCCAGGGTCTGTAAATTAAAAGTTACTAGTGGGCCTGGAGCACTGATTGTATAACTTACTTAAGTAGCACTTTAAACATGCCTTAGGTCTCCCATTGCAGCCCGTGTGTGCAGTTTTTAAACTACCATTTTGACCTGGCAAAATTAACCTTTTTGACAAGCTAAAACCTTAATTTTTAATGCACATAAGTCACCCCTAACGTAGGCCCTAAACTGGCCGTAGGGCAGGGTGCAGTGTATTTAAAAAGTAAGACACATACTTTTAAGTTTATATGTTCTGGTAGTGAGAACATTTACATTCATTTTTCCCTATTGCAAGGCCTACATCTCCCATAAGATACCATTGGAGTTATCTTATTACGCTTAATAAGCTGTAATTTCCAAATGGGAGCAGGTAATCAGTTCATGTTTGGTGTCTTTGGAACTGTAATGAAAACATTCTAACATATGGTGAAGCATGATTTTAAGTTACAATTTTGAAAATGACAGTTTTGGAAAGTGGCCATTTTCCTGTCTTAGCCATCTAGTGCCTGTATCGTTTTTCTGGGTCACATGACTGGGTATAGCTGACTGCTGGGCTTTGTGTATTCCTCATAGACAGCCATAAGCAAAAGGAAGATTATGTATGTTTGATGGGCCAACACTGGTGGGACGGGAGGGAGTTGCTGGGCACAGCCCCACTTACGCTTGAATAGACAGTGTCCTGCCCCCACACAAAGGGCTGCATACCCCCTGTAGTTGGTCTGGAGCCAGGACAGGGGAGACAGGATGCCTGGAGACTTTAAAGGGAAACCTCTAGAATATTCTCCCCCACTTCGAAGTCACAACTGGAGTACAAATACAGAACCTCAGACACCAGCTCTTCAGTACACCTTAAGACCTCTGCATATTCTGTCAGGAAGAATAACTGCTGCTGAAATGACTGCCACTCTGCTGGACTGCTTTCTTGCTGGATTGCTTCCCTGCTGCCCTGCTGCCCTCTGGCCTGCCCTCCTGCCTGAGTCAGAGGGATTGGACCTGCACCTGTACCCAGGATTGCCAGAGTGGTTCCAAGGGCTAGTCTACTGGTCTCCTGTTCAGAGCCACAAGCACATAACAGACTCACAACTACCTGAACCAGTATTGAGATTTAGCTGGTGCAAGCCCATAACCCCCAAATGGTGCCCCTCAGGCTCTGGACACTTGGGGCCTCATTCACATGGCCTCTGCACCACCATTGAGTCTTTTTTTTTTATGCAGCGGTGGCACCAGCAGTGCTTTAAACTGCACCAGATTTACAAACTGACGCATTGGTCCCAGTGCGTCAGTTTGTAAACCCTTGTGTCGCATTATACCTGCACCAGGTATAATGTGTGCAGGGTCGGCATTCTCACAGGAAAAGCCATGCAGAACTGATGCAGTGAAATTTACAACATCACAATTTTACAGCCTGCTCAGAGCAGGCTTAAAATTGATGCAGGGTTTTTCTCTATGGAGGCCTCCTCGCATTGCGGAGTAGCATCATTTTGTTTATGCTAGTCCAGCACTGCGTGAGTTTTGCGCCTACAGATGTGTCGGAATTTCTGAAGCATCTATGAAAATGTGCACCATGGAGCTCTGTATTGTAAATACAGCGCTTCCATGGCATTATTAGGGGATTTTGGGGCAGCGTAAACAATGTGATACATTTGGGCCGATGTGAAAGATTATTATAAATGAGGCCCTTGGTGTGGCCTCAGAGAGGCTGAATTGAGGTTTTTGAGCTCCTCTCGATTGTAAACTGACCAGTTGTTGCAGAAACCTTGTCACTGATAAATCTTGCCAACACAAAGTTCCGTCAGCCTGACCCTTTATGATACAGCATCAGCCTCTTGCAGGGAGTGCCACAGCAAAGCACTGGCCTGATCATTTGCAACATGAGGATCCTTGCGCTATAGCTATCTCTATCCGCAACCTCAGGCTTGCTTTTCATGCTACATCTGTGACCGTTCGTGATGCTTTCCAGCTCCTCACCATCCCCTACACCATGAACGGGACTCTTTGTGTTGGACTGAGATAGTAAGTTTTCAGCAGGACTAACCTGGCGTCTGTATCCGACCTGCACTCTATTGTGGTGAGCCTGACCCTGTGACTTTTTCCCGGTCTTGCACAACCATATAGCCACGAGTGTCGCTTTGGATTTTTTGTGGGGCTACTGACGGTATTTAGACAGAATATCAGAAACGCAAATATCGTGGGACAGAATATTGTATCAAAAATATTGAGGACAAAAATATCAGGAAGGTACTTTTCTATAGGCAAGTAAAGTTTTACTATATATAACGACACATAAATATACCTTGATGATATTTATATCTTCAAGGTCAGTATATGTGGAGTTAAAAATAGTAAATCTATAATTACCTTTTGCACTTACCTTCTCAATAATTTGGTCCCCTATATTTTTGACAAGATATTCTTCCCACATGATATTTGTGTTTCCGATATTCTGTCAGTGATTCGCTGTTTATACTAAAAACCTTAAAATTGCATATCTCCAAATCATTGATTAGATAATTTTTTTTGTTTTCGTCTTGGGCTATTTATTATAAATATCTTTCTAAAGTAGTGTGGGTTACTTTTGTTGTGTGTTTTCATTGTGTTACTGTTTAAAGTGTTGCACACATACTTAATACATTGCCTTTGATCTGTGCTGGAGGGTTGAGCAGAAGCTTATTTCTGGTTTGCTTGTGACTTCACCCTGAGAAGCATTGTGGTTGCTGCTTGGGAAGGGTTTCAGCACCCTCAACCAGTAACCCAATGTTTTACAACAATGAACACAAATACAATCATAGCAGCAACATTAGCCAAAAGTGTGAACAAGAGGAAATACTCCAACATGATTGCGGGTATGCATATATAGCCATTATATCACCATCCTGCTACTTCTAAGCACTAAGCTAATTAAAGCACAGCAGAAAATAAAAACCTATTTTGGGTTTCAGAGATGGTTAACACCTACATACCTTTTTCAACAATAGGACTTGCATTTGATCTAACAGCAAGGCCTTTTTTGCTTGTTATGTGAGGCCAGTTGCACTGATATGTTCAGCCAGTGATGAGGTGAGTCCTCCCTACTAGCTTTCACATAAAATCGATAATATGATTCTGTATGGCCTATCTGGCTGTTGCCTAGAATACATTTCTCCTCTGTAGTCCCTAACTCCTTGAGTTCAACTTGTATAACCTATTTAGCTGTTAAAAATCTCAGAACAAACAATTAACAGAGAGTGGCGGATGCCTTTCACTTATTTTCATTCTGCAAGACTGTGTTCTTTGAACAACAAAATAAACAAGACACAGTTATCAAACTTATAGAATCTCTTCAGAAATCAATAATGTGTAATGTGAAATAAAATAGTCAGCACTTAGATTCAATACTGCAAATATATTAAGGCAATAGTTGATTACCATGTTGCAGAGCACAATGATATAAACGTAATGTTCATTCTTGTTAAGCACACATATTCACTCTTCATTGAATGATTAACACGTGTAATTCAAGAAAGAGAATACCTTGGAGAGAAAAATACATAATATTCATGTGAGCCAGTTACAGTCACATTGTGCAACAGGAAAACTAGTATTTTGAGTAGTTTAGAGGTATTGAACTTCACTTCCAAACATTTGTGCATCCTGTGGGGGAACAACATTGCTAAGGGGCGCCACATGGATGAAAAGGTGGAATCCGATCTTCAGGGCTTCCTGACACACTCTTTCTCTCTCTCTCTCTCTCTCTCTCCCTCTCTCTCTCTCTCTCTCTCTCTCTCTCTCTCTCTGTCTCTCTGTCTCTCTGTCACAAAGATCTGCTGAGCATGATGGATGAGGCTGTGGCTACTGACATACAGAATGCTCAGCCTTCAGCTAAAAGTGTCTGAAGGTGTTATTGCACCCTCTCTAAAATGGCACAGTGATAAATATTAGTTAAAAAGGATAGTAGACCTCTTCAAGTAACAATGGAACTATTCTTTACTAGGTCCAGTTAGATCTCAATGGTTTACACCTGAACTCAACCCTTGGTAGGTATAGCAAAGAATAGTTAGGCATGATTTAGGGGGCATGTGTAGAGCATTCACCAATATTCAAACAGTTAAAACTGCAAAATACAAAACAATATAAATATCACTCCAATGTACACAAAATAGAGTAAAATAATTTAATGAACAAATACCTAGCAAAATGACAAAAAACGAATAAGGGGAACCTGGAGTTACAATTTTAGACGTTTTAAATAAAAATAGCACTAAGAAGCGCAAAGTGTTAAGTGTGGTTACTTAGTCATGCTAGATCGGGTCCAAGACAAAAGTTCAAGCCGAAGATACGCTATTGCTGGTGAGATGCAGTGACCAGGTTCGTCCTGGTGGACAATTTACCTTCTGACTTAGAAGACATTCTGAAAAAAAGTCCTCCTTGATCCATTGTCAGCAGGTTGGACTGCAAGCTGGCTGCAAAGGAGGTCTTGATAATGAAAGGCTTGTGAAGGCCCGGCAGGAAAATAGGTGCAATCGTCATTGATGGCGGGAAAGATCAGAGGGGAAGAAGTCTGGAATTTGTGCTCAGGGAGATCTCATTGGCAGTCGGATGCTGCTTGGCGGCTACATCTGTAAAAGCCTTGCTATGTTTGGAATTTTTTGGAAATCAGGATCCTATCAGCAGGATAAACATGCAGGTGAATGCTGCCCGGCGATTCGCCATCAGCACCTACAGCTTTGGCATCAGTATTGATCTCCGCTGGTTCTCTGGAGGAAAAGTTATGAAAGTTTCATACTGTCCAATAGTGCAGATTTTAGGGTTGGATGAGTGCACTCTACTACCAGCATAGAGTCCAAGACCTTGTGGGCACCACTTGGGTGTTAAGACTCATTCTCACAGAAGCCACAAGCACTGTCCAGGCCAACTCCTGCTAGACCTGGTCTGCTGGGCAATTGAAAAAGTAGGCTTCCTGCAGCTTGTGTGGCCTTATAACTTCACAGGCAGTCAGTCAACTAACATGTGTATTTGTAAAGTGCATGTTCACCCTGAAGGATATCTTGGTGCTGAATAACAGATATGTATTGTTACTGAACTCTATGGTAATCATTTTATTGACCTCAGAAGGATGAAAGGCTGAGTGGACCCTCAGGGATTTCAACTTGCAACCATGAGATCGAACAGAGGCTCATAAAGTGGACTCATTAGTCCACTAAGACATCAAACCCTTGAAGTCTTCTTCTTTGTCCTAAGTATGGGTAGGGACAAGTCCAGCTCTTGGGGTTTCTCTCCACAGGTTTAACATCAGATGCAGTTACTCATCTGTCTTCCACAGGTCAAGAAGTGTTCTGAAGAAGGTATCAAGGGGTGCCAAATTTATGCCTGATACTACCTTGTGGGTTGGGGACACTCCATGGCCAATAGGGAAAAATTCTCAAGCATAACCCTACCCACTTTGACCGCATTTCCTGGTGGCTTAGCTCTAAACAATGCCACAGTATACCGCTCTACCAAAAGCCAACACTGCAGACCTCTTCTGCCCCTTGGCAGAGCTCTGGACACACTCCTGAGATGTGTCTCGGGAAATGAGAAACTGCTTCTATAAAGCCAGCTCTGAAAAATGTTTTTTCCCACACTGCGTGTGGTGCCAGTCAGACTACTTGGACAATGAAAAGGGCAAGCCTAGGTATGAGTTACATCTGCCAGTGATAGGGGATGCCCATTCGAAGCTTGTGCAGTTTGTGGACACACATGCCGCAGGCCATCCTGTCATGAGGAGGTCACACCTCCTCCAACCCAAGGACCTTCTGTTCTGTTTCCTGAGAGCCCATCACACCTCCTGCTGGGGACCCAACAGGTTGCCTGGTGACAGTTGGGGATTGAATCAGAAAGGCTACTAGAGGTTTTAGGTATAGAAATGGTGACTGTCTAAGGTCACTATTTCTGAAATAGTCAGCCAAAATTTGATTAACTACGAAAAAGGGTGTTTTGAGTATTTTCGTTGCCAGTACCAATCTGAAGTTAGCTTTATTAGATTTACTAAAGTAACCCAGTGTTTGCTATGGCACAACCAGTCTTAGAACAGTGAAAAACAGATTGGTGGTCTTTTTGACTGTAAGGACATGTAAAACATTGAATATGTAATGTCCTATTTTCAGCTACTATGTACCCTGCCTTAGGACAGGTAAGGCCTACTTTAGGAGTGACTTACTTATATTAAAAAAGATGGTTTAGGCCTATCAAAAGATCAAGATTTTGACAGGTTGAAACGTCAGTTTTAAAATGGCCCAACCAGACTGATGTGACAGGCCTGGAGTCCAGTTTTATATTGTAACTTCAGCGCCGGCAGCCAGAGGGAAGCAATAGGTGCACAGAGCTCCGAGGTGGGGAGCAGATCGCTGAAGCATGTGCCATGATGCCTCTCTCGGGGAGGCTGGCCCTGTTGGAACTCCGGCAACCCTCCCTCTCTGCTCACCCGTCTGGACTGGATTAGTGACTGAGTGGCAAGCCGGCTTTGGACCTCAGTGGGGTTGTGGGCCCCAGTTTGATTGTGTGGCCTGCTGAAGAACTAGGGCAAGGGGCCATGCCAGACACTACTGAGAGGGGGCCTAATAAGAAGAGAGGCCCAGGACTCCCAATTGACGACAGACAAGACCTGGGGACAGCAGCCCTGGGACAGGGGGAAGATTACCAGATTACCAGGCTAAGGGGCTAGGGAGGCTCCCCACCTTCGTTATAGCTGGGCTACCCGAGCACCTCACAGACCTTTCCACCACGCTTTCTTCACTTGCTAACACTAGACTGTGGGGCTCTGAGTGGTGGCACCACATTTACAACAGCTGAGGGGGCCTAGGTGGGGACCATGCATCTAGGCCCTGATGCCAGGTATCAGAATGGTTTAAGCAACGTATCCTTTGTACAGCTAGGGACAGGCACCCATTACAAATCAATGGACTCCTACCCATGCTAAATCAGGATTTGGTGGCTTCCACACTTCAGAAATGCAGAACATTTCTTCAAGTCACCACCCGCCTCTGACACAATGGTATCTTGTATTCATGGGGCCATCCCTTCAGTTTGATTTTTAATTTTAATTGGCAAGGCAAACTCCACTGGCTCCGCTCCCTCAAGGAAGCCTGCCACATCCTTGGTATAGAAGATGATCCACCTGACCAGTCCCAGACAAATAGACATGATAGAGGGACCCGCAGGTATCAGTGATGGCATACGGAGGGGGTCCAGTCCAGGGGCTTTTGGCCAGATCCAGCGACAATGGGTTAAGAGAGACAGGCAATATTGGAAACTATTTCAGGGACTCACCAGGCAATACCTTGCCACGAAAGAAACTGAAGGCAGCTGTGAACCCCTAACTGCATTGCTTTGGGTTGGGGGTCTGCAGGGGTACGGAGGACAGGGCCCAAGTCTTCACTATGCCCCTTACCATCTGTATCTAGTTGCAGGCCTAGCCTAGTTGCAGACAAGATTGGACAATGACATGTTTAATGTTTATTTTGTTATTTGCACTGTTATTGTTGCAGGGTTTTTATTTATGTGGGGGAACATCTACCATGCGGTCACATGTCTGTATAGGTACACATCAATGGGTACTTTCTTCACTGACTCCTAAAGGGATTTGCAGATATGACTCTTCACTTATAATGCAACTACTAGCAGTCCTGCCTTTCCACCAAATACACCATAATCTTCAGATCCTGACTCTAAATGTGAAGGGCGTTAATAATCCAGTCAAACACTGGGCTATACTCTCATAGCTGGAACACTCTGAGGCACACATTTGCCTACTCCAGGAGACACACTTATTGGTAGGCGATTGGCATTGAATGTGCTCCAAAGCCTTTCCGCACCAACTCTGCTCTTTCAGCTCCTCTAGGACAGCAGGGGTGGCAATTTTGGTACCTGGCTCATTCAGGGGTAAGCTTGGCCCTAAACTGGCTGAGATCAAAGGCAGGCCACTCACTTACTCGGTCTCTATTGGTGACCACACCTTTACACTGGGCACCATGTATGTCCCTAATGAAGGGTGGGAACCTTTGATAATGGGATGGAAAGATCTGCACAACAGCAGGGCTACTACTCCGGGGCTTTATCACAAGAGGGGAAATCTTGGCTTGAGGAAATGGGACTGAGAGACTTTTGGAGCAACTTACACCCTCAGGCTAGGGACTACACATTTTTCTCCCACACCCATAAAACATACACCTGGATTGACTACATCTTTGGCACCTTGGACATGCAATCCCCGGTCACATCCTACGCAATTGAGCCTCTCTCCCTGTCAGATCACGCTGCGGTATCCCTCACTCTATCTCTTCCTCTGCTGTAATTCTCCTCACAGCCATGGCGGTTGAAAGAAATTGTCCTCTATCAACCGGTAGTTGTCGCACAAATTAATAAAACAATTGTGGATTTATTGGCCACCAATAACACTCGTGAGGCCTCGATCTTAACCCTATGGGAGATGTTGAAAGTGGTGGTTGGAGGTGATTTTCTCATGGTAACTGTGGCCAACAATAGAATTCGCAAAGAAAAGATAGGCCAACTGTCCCACCAGGTCTCAGAACTTGAGAGTATCCATAAATGCACCAGAGCCAGTTAGAGGCAATGAGAAAATTGATGAGCATAGATCTCGATAGAGCTGAATATGCCGCCCTTAGACTCCGTCATTCGTTTTATATTGGCTGCGATAGGTGCGGCCACCTATTAGTGAATAGGCTGCGGGTCCAACATCAGGTCACAAATATCCAGACAATTGTAGCCAAAAATGGCTGGGAATGCACTACAGGGGACCAAATTGCCTTGGCATTTCAAGACTTCTGCACAGTCCTCTATGCTAGGCAGGACCTATCAGAGGACACCCTGGATAGCTTTTTAATGGCGACCCGTACCTCCAAACTAACAACAGCACAAGCATCCAAGTTAGAACGGCCGATCAGGATTGAAGAGGTGGTTTCTGTCATCTTGAAGCAGAAGTTGCTTAAGTCACCAGGCCCAGACAGCTTCTCAGCTATCTTTTATAAAACTTTCTGCCCTGCCCTCACAACCCTTCTTACTAGACTGTTCAACTCCTTCAAAGTTCCTGCCTCCATTTCACTCCCCTTTCTTGAGGTATCTGTCGTGGCCCTCCCAAAACCTGGTAAAGATGATCACCTATGTGCCTCATACAGGCCAATATCCCTCTTGAATGTGGATGTTAAACTTTTTACAGATATTCTTGCTGCTCGGCTGAGCCCCCTTCTCCCATCTCTTACTGCCCAGGAAGATTGTTGGGAGTTAGTCTCTTTAAACAGAGCTCCCCTTTAGTGGTTCAGGAGCCTCCTCCATATTTCCACCTACCTCTCCCTCCCTACCTTGCTAATCATGATCCCACAGCCTATCGATCTAGCAGTGTCGAAATTGAGAGGCACAGTTCCGAAATAAAGGATGCTTGAGGTGCGGCTATTCAGCACTTTATTTCACCTGTTAAAATCCTTTCCAAACTTTTAAAGAGATGGACTCCTGAAAAGGCTGGCCATTACCTTCCTAAACAGGCAATGCAATGGAAGTCAGGTTAAAAAATGTTGTGGCACATATGGTCTAGGTATATCTAAAGATTCAATCTTCCTGTAATGACCTATAGCATGGAAACAATAAACAAGTTGCCATAAATAAGTCCTTTCTACTATTCACTTTTTATTTTTTAGAGACATATATCAGAAGAAGAAAAAGTCAGTTCTTGTTTTCCTTTTCAGAGCGAGCCTACCCAACAATACAGCTGTCTGGTTGCAAAAGACCTCCTGTGAGCTTACCGAGAGCTTACTTTGCATGTAGCCCACCTACTACTTAACATTTGTTGGCTTTATTGTCACTCTCATTTGCTTGCTTCATATTTGTTGGCTATGTACGTTGCATTTGTCAATATTGATTATCTTTCCCTTGGAGCATATCCTCTTTACCCTCACTCTGACTGTGCTACTTTTATACACTCCACTGCTGACCTCACCTAACTTAAGCACTCGATGAGAGTGCATGTGTTTTCCTGCCATCTCTCTCAGGTGCTTGTCTTCACCCACACCACATGTACCTTATTGCTCTCTCTTGCCTGTATGCTTCTCTCCGCCCAGCCTCGTGTGCTTCTCTGCCCCCCTTCTCCATGTTGCTCTCTTGCCCCTGTGCTTCTCTTCCCACTCCTATGCTTCATGTTGCTCTCTCTCACCTGTGTTGTTCTCTCTCGTTTGCTCCTTCAACCTGTCTTGCTTCTCCTTGTCCTCAGTCTTGCTTTCCTATGCTGTGCACCATGCTGTTTTAATCCATGTTCTTTGCCCTCCCTCTGCTTGGTTTAAAGATGAAAAAAAGATTTTAAGCTACTTTTGTTTTATTGATCAATCCATCTCAGAACGGTAAAGTAGAAGGAAAAATGAGACCTTCGCTGTCAGGAGTACCACATAAATGAATACCTTAAAGTTGAAGATTCTCCCTTCACATTAACAATTCCTTTCAGCTCCCCACGCAAATAGAAACCGGGAATATCAATTGAGGATACCATTCACATGGTGTTACAGCATTACTGAACCAGAAAGATGTGCTTATTACAGTTGATTATAACTGTATTTGTAAATTGTATTTATATAGCGCTTACTACCTCTGATGAGACGTTGAAACGCTTTACTGCGAGTAGCATGCTACTCCTGAACCCAAGATTAAAGGTTAATAGATTAGTGAACTTGCTTTGTGCATTAGTTGTGTTAGGTTTGTGCTCTTGATGTTTTGTGTGTTTAGTGCAGTTTAGAGTAGGGATACAATGGTGGTGTTGGATATGAAAGAGGGAGTAGTATGTTTTTGTAAGTAGTGGTCATGTGTGCTTGGTGGATGATAGCTAAAAAGGAAGGGGAAAGTTTGAAAGGATGTTTGGGGTAGATAGCAGTCAGCAAGGTTTAGGGTGAGTCGAAGGGAGGAGGGAAGGGACAAAGGTTGAAAAAAGGATTTTTTTATATTAAACAACTGAAATTAACTTATACATACACATATGCACATGATTCTTGGCAAGGTTGCATTGGCTGGGGAAAACTTATCTATACAAATATACATATGTGCATTGAAGCAATAATATTTACGTGGTCAGATGTGCACATTTAACCTGCGGTGAAGTATGCCATTTTTTCATGACATTTTTATAGTTTTAGTAGCAGGCTGTAATCTTCTACATCTATATAGAACTATCTACTTCTATATATGCACCTATGTGTACATAGAAGCAGACATTATGACATTGTCTGAGAGAACACATTTATCCTGTGGTGCAATATAAATGTTATCCTTACATGAATGTATTCGTTTATAACATGATGCATAGTCCAATGTACAATGACACATGTAGAACAACAACTTCATCTCTATACCATAAGAAGTATAGTTTTATTATGACTGAGTATACTTCTTATGTTGGAGATAACGGAACAAGAGGCCCTGAGCACTCCACCCACCAAGCCAGTTTCCCCTCTGGTTTACAGGTATGTACATACAGTAATTACACCAGTGAAAAACTACTTTAGGAGCTTTAAAGTGCTGGGGCACATGAAACGTAGGTACATGTCCTACATTTTAAATAAAATGCACTCTGCCCTATGAGCCCTTAGGTGGTAGCTTGGGGGTGACTTATAGGCATTATTAAAAAGGATGATTTATGCCTCGTTTAAAACTGCACTGCAGGCTTCAGAGGCAGGTCTGAGGCGTGTTTTAAAAGGCTACTTCATTGGGTGATGCAATGAATGCTGTAGATCCACTGCTAACATTTAATTGACAGAGCCTAGGTTCATGTAGTACCATTAACTAGGGACTTACAAGTAAATTAAATGTACCAATGAAGTAGATGCCAATTGTACCATTGTCTTAGGGAGAGAGCACCAGCACTGGCTAGCAGGATAAAGTGCACAAAGACCTAAAGCCAAAGAAACTGGATCAGAAACAGAAGGCAAAAACTGAGGGTGCTGCAAAAAGGGCCAGTTACAACGCAGGTTATGTACTATAAGAGTGTTTTATTTTTATGTTTTTTTATTTCAACACAGAAAAGTAATATTCATTTTTTTTTTTTTTTTGGAAAACGTAAAAATTAGTTGTACTAAAATTCTCCAGAGCTCCGGTTGTCTTGCTTTCTCCATATTCCCTTAGATGCTGTCCCTGTGCCCAGACTGTGGGCAGTAGATCATTTTTGAGTACACGGTGTGAATAGTTGTCCTGCAGTACAGAGTTGCTTTCTTCTAACACCCAAAATGCTACGAAATTAAGTATTCGCAGCACCATTTTTTCTTATTCGTGGGCCATGCTGCACAGCATTGGCAATACTGTACAGCATTACCAAAACCTATTGGCAAAGCCAATAGGTCCTAAAAGCGTGACATATTGCCTTTGCAATGCTTCTTTAAACTACCGCCGTAATTATGCTCTCTGACCTGCTCTCATCCTGGCTGCTGGCTTTTGCTGCAGGCATTGTGACGTCGGATCTCACCTGTAATAGATGATTTCAGTTAAGTAGTAATGTCATTTCTTTATGACAGGTGACTAGAGATGTCACAACTCATGTGTAATAAGAAAATTAGAGAATAATAATCACTTTTCTGCACACAGTTACAAACCATAAGGGACTTAGGCCCAGATTTAAGAGGGCCTAACGCCATCTAACGACACAATAGTGTAATTATTCTTATACTAATATGGCGTTAGATGGCCAAAAATGCTGCATTAGATTTACAAATTGGTGCAATGCGTGCATTGCACCACTTTGTAACTCATTGTGCTGCATTATGCCTGCGCCAGGTATAATGTATGCAAAGGGGACGTCCCCCGTTAGGAGAGGCAGAAAAAATGGTGCATAGAAATCGAAGAGATTTCTTTGCATCATTTGTTTCTGCACTTTTAACGCCTGCTCAGATCACGCGTTAAAAGGGGGTGCACCATTGCTTACAATGGGACTCTATGTACTGTTCAGGGATTGCCGGAAAATGTTGGTGCTACTCTGAACAGTACATCATTAGTGTAAAACATAATTATGCTATTGCCCCCTACCCTGCGCCATAATGTGCCATGGTGCGCCATATCTCAGATACGGCACACACATGGTGGTGGTAGGGGGTGCTAAGGTGCGCAAGGAAAGTGACGCTGCACTGGGTGCAGCGCCGCTTTCCTTAAATCTGCCCCCTTGTTCTTTAACAGTTGAGGATTTATTAATTTATTAAATGTATTTGTATAGTAAAAAACTAGCAACACGTTCAAAAGAGTGCTTTAAATATAACACAGTTGTGCAATAAAATTTGCAACAAGGATATCTCATAACCTGATGCAAAAATTAATCCATATTTGGTACCAGACGTGGATAAATGAACATGTGAGTCCTTTTCACTAAGGCCACCAAAGCTAAGATTTGCATTAAATAATGCTTATATTGCTTTTATTTTGGGGCTTATCTAAGGTGTCAAAATAAGTTGTTGGTCTTTTTATACCATTAAAATCTATTCTCAATAGCATGCGTGGAAAAACATCACTCAGGTATGATTTAGAACTCAGTGGACGGGTTACTCCGTCACAACGGTGACGGACATCCTGTCTGCCGAAATCTAAATCCCATAGAATATAATGCAGAGCATTCAGGAAGGTAATGACCATGTATCAGAAAAAGACGATGACAAACGAATCCAAAGAGGGGAGGCAAGTGCGGATAGTTCCATGGACAAATAAAATAGTTAGTTAAGAGCCAATTTGTCTGCTTACGTGGTTTTGACAATGATGTCACAGAAGAGGTGCATGTATCAGAGAAGGAGTCATTTCGATCAGCAAAATATCCAGAAGCAGTTGATGCAAAAGCTGGAGCCGTGTGAGGAAGTGGAGAACTAGCAGAGAACTAGCAGAAGTCTCCCATGGTGGTTCATAGTAAATGATTTCATCAGTTTGAGTTGCATTGGAGTAGTATTGCTCATTATTTTGCTTCTTTCTTGTCGCTGATGAAGATAGTGGCACTAATAAAAGGTCATTTTTCAACCTCCCCAAGCTAGGGTAAGTGTCAGCATCGCTGCTCAAAACCTGCGGAGAAACTTTCTGGTCTGTATTGAGAGGGATTCAAGAACTAACCAGGAGCTCTCTAGGTCTGCTGTGCAGGATTGGCCACATGGTGTAACGTGACATTATCAATGGAGACACATCGGTTTTCTTTTGACCCAGGCAGCTGTGGTAGAATAACAGTTCTGGTACCATGTACTTCCATGACTGGAACTGGTGCACAATATGAAGGACCAAACTCCTTTTTCACAGCAAACTTTTCCCGCACTACATCCCCATTTTTCAGAATCCAACTGGTAGATGTTATGGTGTATCCTATGTTCCCAAGGAGGCAGCACAGGCAGATGCATTTTCATCACTGAACTGTTCTAATTACTACAAGAGAGTGACACATTCATTTATTTCAAAAGGTGTGTCTGCCATGTCATGTCTGTATGTCATACATTTGTGTCCCAAACAGCACCTCGCATGGGGTGCACCCTCCCAGAGATCTTCTGGGCAGATTATTAAGTACCCTCTGGACTCCATACAGGTGATTAAGCCAACTACGACCCGTCCCTAATACTCTTGCTGTTAACGATTGCTTTAAGTCTTGATTCTTCTGCTCCACTACACTGTTACCCTTGGGATGGTAGTGGGACGAGAAATGGAGTTGGACCCCTAACAAAGCCATGCTTTGCTTTTTCAATGCCCTTGATGCAAAGGCAGGTCCAAGTGGAAAGCCACAACTGCATATGTACCAATAAAGACTCTCAAATCTTTAATAACATTTTGAGTGTCAGCTGATCATGGTGGCCATACCCATAGAAATCTGGAGCATGAGTCGACAGCAACTAAAATATATTTGTATGCACCATCAGGTGTCAAAAGACCAGAATGGTCCAGGTACCCACATTGCAGTGGTTTGTTAGAGCTAAGAAGGGGTGTCTGAGGTGAGCATTTGCTGGTGGACCCTTTCATTTGTTGACAGATGTCACAGCAAAGAACATATTGTTTTGCCTGTTTGTATAGACCTGGCCACCAATAGAATTTTTATAATAAAGAAATAGTAGCAGTCTCACCTGCATGGGCAGAAAAAACTCCCTCACGTGCTGCTTTTATCAACTCAGATCTTTGGGCTTTTGTTGGGGATCACACAATCACCCACCCCTGATATTGTTACTAAGGCAATATTCAGGCTAGTGATGTGGTAGAAATATTTGGAAGGAAATGCCTTCAGCAATGGCTTGCCTTCAGCTGAAGCTTTCACAGCAGTCAGTGTTTCATCAGCCATCCTCGTTCCTTAATGAGTACTTGCAGCAACAGAAGCTGTAGCTATTGCTGACTTAGCTGCTTCAACAGCCAACGTATTACCTGTAACGTGTATACCTACAAGTTGATGTCCCAATGTATGGACTGCATGGGCATTGGGTAGCGTTTCTTTCAGATCTTCTACTTTCCTCCACAGTAACTTGTGTATGATGGTGTTGCCTTTTGAATCTCTGAACCCATTCTGACACCAGTATTGCAGGTATTCATTGAAGGACTGGATTCAGTAGTACGATTCATACACTATTAATGCTAGCTGTTCTGGATCTGTGTGTTCCAGTGCCATCACCAGAGCCTTGAGCTCTGCTAATTGTGCAGTACAATCCCCTAAGGTTTGCGTATAAGTATTTTGTGGTTAAAATTTACCATATTTCAGGTAGCCACTCTAATCCGCACAAGCGGCAGAGTATTGGTGTTTACTGCCTTTGGCTGGTTGGGCTGAATCATCAGTGTAAATAATTGTTTGAGATTGATTAATAGGCAAAGTGTTTGCTAGTATTGGATATTCCATTTCATATTGAAGGAGTTCTTGAGTTTGTAATTTTGGGTCGAAAATGTAATCAACATCATTGGTTGTCAGAGACGTTACCAATTGGATTCAGCGTGGATGTAATGCTTTTGCTTTTGGAATGCTGGCCTTTGTGACAGCCTCAAGCTCTGGAATCAGAGACATCAATACAGCTTTTCCCCTAAGCCAGAGATCTTTATTTAATGACAGCCATCTGAACACCAGTCAGAATCTTTTCTGTGGGAACAAAGCATTATTCAGCTGTGGGGTACAAATGTGATTAGTATGCAATAGGGACAGTATCACCTTCATTAAATGTTACATAGGTGAAGCTGATGGCACCAGCAATTCCTCAGATGACCAAATGTGTTTTATTGACTCTTGTGTGTAAATGTTTTGCCACAAGCATGTCTTGTTGCAAAGCTGTGAAAATATGTATGTGTTCGACTGTCCAATATTTGCTTGAAAAGTCGGGCATATTAAATCATATAATGGTGTAATGCATTGTGCCTAATCTGGAAAGTAACTTCTGCCAATGTTTAAATAGCCCAACAATGACTGGATTTTTTTTTAGGGTATTTGGTGGTTGCAATTGTGCGCATTTTTCTAGAAAGTGTGGCGCTAGGCTCTTGCCTTCATCTAATAACTTGTATCCCAAAAAAAGGACAGTGATAAAGGCTATTTTTATTTTCTTAAAATGTAATCTTTAGCCGAATTTGGCAAATCCTACAACAAAGCGTGCCACCTGTTTTAGGTGGTGAATAAGGTCATCATCTGTTAGATAGATGTCTTCGACATAGGACAACACCTCAGTGTCAATGTTGTGTAAAATGGATGTTACACATTTTGAGACTGTTCTCATACCCCTGTGGGAACCTAAACATTTTTTTTCTGTGCGCCTAAAGCACTAAATGCTGTTAAATCTCTACTTTCAGGCGCTATATTTTGGCAGAAAAGCCATTGGAAATATCCAACGTTGTTTTGTATTTTTTGCACACTATATTGTTAATGAGTGCTGTATTATGTACATTTTGGATAGTAAATGGGTGTGTATGGCTGCTTAAATGTATGTAATCTAAGACTATGCTATATGAATGGTCGGGGTTAGCAACGGGAAATAGGGGATTATTCATTAGTGAGAAGCACCCTGGTACTCTAACTGTGCAATAATCTCTCACACAGGTGTTTTAGCTCCATGCTTCATAGGATATTGAGGTTGTGGTTGGGACCTAATTGGTATTATTTGGTAGGGAGAATCTTTTTCCCACCCAACATGATTGCGATAGAGCACGAGGGCTTGTGCCAATGCCCAACTGAACATATACAACTCGTTCAACTCTACAGGAACCAAGGGTAAGAAGGAGGGTTTAATAATCTCTTCCCACCGTCGGGGCTTCACAGACAAATTCTGGCGACCAATCTTTTTCAGCTAAGAAAATGTCATATATGTCAGTTAAGGGTTTCTAGAATATGATACCAATTGTGCACTCAATGTCTCCCTCTAACTGCATTTCCATTTTACACACCCTATTGGGAGGGGAGGCGCACATGTCCTTAGTCTCGACTTCTAAAAAGTCATCAGTTGTTTTAAACTCCAGATGCTCTTGAAGATTTCAGAGAACTATTATGACCTCTTATGCCCTGTCTAGCATTGCCAGTGCACAGTTACTGTTCTTAAAAAAAACTCTCATCTTGCGTGGCATTTCTTGCTGAAATAGCTGCCATCTCCTTTTAAATTGTGTTTTTTGTTGTGGAGGTTTCTCTTCTTTTTTAATTGAAATTTATGATGAGCATTGTGAATCTTTTCTTGGTTTCACATACTCTGTTAGTTGTTCTGATCGCCCACCTCTCTCACTACGTTTATGCGGTGAGTCCTGAAAGGAACGAGATTGGCGCCTATCAGTATGTTGATATCTATCAGGAGTTTTTATATTATCCCTATTTCTTGAGTTATAACATTTCTCAGGGGTCTCCATATGTTGAGATTCTTCCCTGTCTTTTTTAAATGTTTGTTTTTGGATATCCCAGATTTTTTATTTTTAGAACCCTCAGCTGCTTGCTTGGTAGAATCCTTGTTGGATTTACCTTGTAATTATGGTTTTCCAGGTCTGGCTCCCAAACTATCCCCACCTATACGTGAATAGATTTTGGCAATTATTTTAGGCAGCTCACATTCTTGATCCCGTGGAGAAACATCCCTGAGCTGCATGCGCACTGCCAGTGCTACTGCTTCCCCTTTAAGGTTACTTAATATTAATGAGGACACTGTAGCAAAATTGCCCATTAATTGCACCCCCAAATCCAGGGCCAGGGCAGCCCCGTATTCATCTTGAATTTGTTTTAACACCTTCGGAAGATTGGCAAGTGTGGGTGTACCATGTGCGGTATTGTAGAGGGTGGCAAATACCATGCCCCAGGTGATGCATAGGGAGAATTCTGTGTTTATCTTGGGGTCCCATATGGGGAAACACTGCTTCCAAGTTAATACTGTGCTGGAACATGCATGGTTAATATTGTGCTGGAACAGCATGTGTTGGGTTAGTATTTAATTTTTGCATTACAGACTGTACTAAGAGTCTATATATCGCTACAAGTTCAGTGTAAGAATGGCAAACCTCAGTTACCGCCAAGGTTCCTATATCAGGATGTGGTGTACATGTGGCCAATAGGGCCAGGTAGGACCTTCATTACTCAAAGGTCCTAGCCTAACATGAAGTGTTGTGTGTGGTAGGGCGTCATCAAGCCAGTTTTGATGGTCATGAAACGATAAAGGTATTTCTATATATGTGTATGCTCTGTATTGTGCAGGTGCATTAGCAGGTGTATAATGATAAAACGTGTTAGTGTACCCATCAACTGCTGCAAAAATGACCCAAGAATAGAAAATGTCTGTTCTATAAGCTAGATGTGCCTCAACCACAAATGTAACAGCACCCCCTGGGCTGTGAGGCCATTATTTAATAAATGATTGGTGAGGGGGCGCTCATGTTTACTCTAATTACCACCCGTTGTGGGTTTGCCATGTTGAATGTGCTTGTTCAGAGGTAATAACACCAATTGGGGATTAATCCTTTTAAGGTTCAAGCTTGAACAACCTACATTCCTAAATAGGTGCTACCTATCCAGTTGAGGAGGAAATCATCAATACCGTGGGCATATCCGTATATAGAGTTGGAGTGCCTTTACCACATAGTGAGACAGAGGTACTAAGGAAGATCCATAATTCAGTGCCTGACCAAATACTCGTGGCGCCATATCATGTTTGCTCTCATTATAACGATGAGACTGCTGGATTTGGGCTGCGGCACAACTGCATTGTGGGGAACTGATTCCAATTCCACACCGCATGACAACTATCGGCACTATCACATCCTGCCAGCTAGCAGTACCTGACGAGCACCCAAAAGTGGTGGTGATTTGTGGCAACCTGCGCATGACATTCTGATCTCTCAGGGAAATCATGGAAGAACAGATCTTATCCTTTTCTCTCAGTTGCATTCATCTCACACACGCAAGACAAACAGAAGTAGAAGACCGGTTCAATGTACTTTATTGTACTTTATTGAACTGCATTCTAGATAAAATGGCATGTACTGCAATGATTAGAATAATGAAACATAATAGCAGAGCAGTGATAAAGAAAGTGAAACATAAGAAAAGTCCCACCATAGTGTCAAAATGCTAAGTATTCAAATTCCTACCTACACCACTAAGATTCCAAAATAGAGCACAGCAGTGTTAGCCCTAATCCGCCCTTCAGGACCCCTGGGAAAACACCATCCCCCATACCTGAATATGGTAGTAGCGAAGAGGGCTGTTGGTCTGCTGAGAGTCCTCTCCCATGTAGGCCGAAAAGACATCAAGTCTCAGCAGACAGCTCCAATGAAGTAACAGCATGCAGTGGCAATTTCTGTTTTGAATGAAGCTTTTGTGGGGCCTTGAATGGTTTATGACCCAGGCCCCATCAAGGTTTTCGGCAAGACTATGTGTGGGTGTGATGTGAGGACTTTTGGGAGGGACTAGCATGTGCATCTATAAGGTTCATGCACCTCTTTAGGTGGTGTTGTAAACATTCACACATGGTTTTCTCAAATCCGAATATTCTCTGCTATTGAAACAGGGCGTTGGGAAGTTTCTTGTTGCTGTTTGTAATGTGCTAATTACTGTTCTAAAGTCTTCAGTACATTGGCTGGACTGTTCTATTTGCCTTTACTAAGGCTATTGATTGATTGTGGGGTTCATACAGCAAAGTCTTACCCATGCAACATTGTGGCACTAGCCATTTTGGTCCATAGATAATGCAAAACCGAGCACTGGCAAAACTTTGAATGAGCAAGTGCAACCCCTTCTTTGGAAATGTACTACTGTTTGTCTGTACTTTTGTAGTATAGTAGCATTGCTGTTGAGGCAAAATCTCCTCAAACGTGCAATTGTTAGACAGTGAGGACACATAGAAAACAACTGTCATGTTCAATAGCTCCCATTAAAAATGATTATCTTGAAACCTGTGTATTTATGGTATGTCAGTGGGCAGCTTTGCAGACCATTATAGATGTAAATTATTGTTCATGTAAGATGTTCTTACTAAAATTAAAAACCTTGAATATAGATTGTTTAGTATTATAACATGTGAATGCCCAGTTTGTGGGTATTTTTGTTTATTTTAAATGTATCCCTAATATAGATGATTTGTAAATATCTAAGATCCTGATTACGAACTAGCATTCGTTGCAGGGATAGGGTGTGTGTGTGTGTGGGCGGAGGTGGAATCTAGGATGCTGGCCGGTAACTATGTACCAAATACGTTTTCTTTCTCCTGAGATGTGGAATAACTGCTCAGATACTTTACCAGATAGTTTTTCCTATTTCCAGCAAAAAATGCACATAGTTTCCACCTGCTCTGAATAGATGGAAAGTGGCAGTAGGAGGGCTGCTGTGGGAGTGGTCGGTAGAGGTCTGTGGTGTCTGAGCAGGCATTGGCTACTCCCTGTTAGTCAGGGCTCTGGCTCTGATGCTTCTCAGAGCCTCTACCCTGAAGTAAATTCTAGACCCAGAGAGACTTGTAATCCTGATCTGCGCAATTTCACCTGGAGTTGTTGCTCCAGGTTAAATTCCTCCACTGGTAATGAGGGCTCAGATATACAAATACAGATGCATGGATATAAACATATACCTACAGGAGGCTAAATGATTTTGTTCCTGCAGTGTGAAGATCCAGGGAAGGACTGTATTTTGCCCAGATGGCTGCCAAGCTATTGTTGATTCAGGAACATCGCTCATCACTGGACCCTCTGCTCAAATTAAAAAGCTACAAGAGTACATTGGTGCCACACCATCATCATATGGGGACGTAAGTATGACAATTCCTGAAATTAAAGATAAAAATGTCCTTTGTTAAATCACTGTGTTTTCTACAGTAATGGTGTAAGCAATCTCAACTTAACATATTGAAAGCATAGCTACGCCACATACCCTACCATGCTTCCAGGGAAATAGGTGTTTTTATTAAGGGTGTCCAAAATTGTTTTTGTCTACTTTGTGGAGTATTTTTTCAAAAAACGTATGTAATTTCATAATGTTTGCAAAGCTTAAAAATAGCTGGGGAAATATCAGCAAAAGGTAAGTTTTGATGTAGAAAACTCAGACAAAAACACCCTTTGTGCCGGAAAAAACTCACGAAAAACCTTGTGTTGTGGGAAATTCTGTGAACTTGCCAAGGGTCACCTTAATAAAACTTTGCAGCAGACTTAAAATGTCGTAACCCCTTACTACTTGTGTAGAAATGCGTTCATGCATTTTTATCATGAAGTCGCTCAATGGCAGTTCCGTAGCTAAGCAATAAACATCGTTTAAAACATATTTTCATTCATCAATGGCTAATCAAGTGTAACCAACTGACTGACAGAAACACAACTTTATGTCCAGGAGACCCCAAACGCCTTTTTTTGTCTCTCTTTTTGGTCAATAAAATAGGGTGAGTGAGGTTGAGCTTCAAAGTTTCCGCAATCACGCTGGTATATAATGTAAAAATACTTTATAGGAGGGTGGGGCGCATGAGAGGCAAGGAATGCAGATTGGTAGGAATACTGAGGGAAAACACAGTATTGTGTAAAGTACCAACATTTTTGAAGACTGTCCAAAGAGAGAAAGGGAGAGAGAGTGTGTACGTTTTTGTCTATGTAAAAATCCTGCTGAAACTTCACTACACTAGACTGAAAGCATCAGTACTCAACTATTAGCCAGAAAATAAAATTATTAGAGGAGTGTTATACCCCCAATGAAACCCTGAAGCTACAACCCTGGTGAAGGAATTTCTAGAACACGAACAGTAAAGAAACCAAGCTAATAGTTGTGCAGGGTGTGAGGCCTGCACAAGTAATAGGGCCACAATCCCCTCACTGGGAACCAACGACCAAATTGTAACACTTGACTCCCTTAAGGTTAAGGAAGAAGAGCTGTCCAAGGCCTACTCAGGGAAGGTGGAGTGGGCTAGTAATCACCATTCACTGGTATGCAACAATAACACTCAAAATGATTGTCCAGTCTGTGCTTTTTCTTTGGAAAAATACATTTATAACTCACACACCACTAAATACTGCACATACATGTACAAATGTATACTTAAGAGGAAATACCTTTGGTGACATTCTGAAATCACATTTGACCCCTAATGGGCAATGACTTTGAAAATCACAGTAGCCACCACCATCAAACAGCACATTGCTATATAGGAGGGTATCACTTTCAGCAAAGCAGTGCTATTGGTTTGTCCGGGTTCTCACATTAAAAGAACATGAGTCACAGTATAAGTCACCTCTTCAATCAGCAACCATGTTTTTCATGCAAGCATTTTCATCAATAAACCATTTCAATATTTATCATGAATCACTGTCAAAAATATTGTCAAACAACATACCGTGTATCTTTCTTAAATCACGTTCGACCACAAAACATGCACAACAATTGTCATAAGGCCAACCACTAGAGGCCCCTGCACTTCCAAGCTATAGAACAAATGTTGCACACTGGAGAGTGATTGAAACGTTGGGGAACATCCTGGAGGAAGGGAGTCATACATTTCTTTATCCTAAAAACCTGGAGTAATATTTTAAATTCCTTTGAGGTGGCTGCTGCGACTCCTGCAACCCCCCTACAACTCTCCTTCGAGACACTGGTAGTGCCCCTACCCTCCTGGAGCCACCAAAAGGCAAAAGGAAGAAACCACTACCACCCTGCACGGCATTATTGGGCACTCCCTTTGCAGAGTGTGCACATTTAATGAGTGTCTTCGCTGTGCTACTCTTTGTTGTGTGGGGCTTTGTGCCTCGCACCTTTGCTTTCTTCTTATTAGTTTCTTTTGTTGTTGGGTCCCGAGACACCATGATAAGCATTCGGTTGGGGCAGTGCAGGAAGTCCACTCTAGCGCTACTCAGTCAACTCCCTGCCCAGGTTGCTCTGTTGTCTGCCAGCACAGGAGCCGGCAACTGAATTCTACCTGCACGTTCTGTGTGGGCAGGGTGTCAGTTTCACCGTGGCTGCCTCACTTGCCCCAGAAACAAGCACGGGGAGCAAGGGCAAGCCCATCACCATGGTGGGGTGCTTGACGGTACACCCTATTCCACTCTCCTCATCAGGGACCTGGGGAAGGGTCCCAGGCTCCTTACTTCCATGGTGTTAGGCATGATGGACCTTCCTGCATCTTCTTTCCTAATCGAGGGGCCAAAGAATAGCACCCAGGTCCCCTTCCTTCTGTACCCTGGAACTCGCAGACCTCTAGGGACAGGAACCCATGCACACCCCCTCATGGAATATTAATAATTTATTAAACTTGCACCCACAGTCCAGGGTCCCAGCACAGGTGTATTTTGGTATTTTATTGAGGAGGCCCATGCTATCCGTCTCTCTAGCTGGCAATGTTTAAATAGTCCCTCTTTAAAGATGGGTCACAAAAGACCTGGAATATGATCCTAAGCTGAGCCAGAGAAATATGACAATTCTGAAAAACACATAAAGGGCAGATGTAGGTTCTTGAGGCTGGTGTACATGGTTCACCCCAGCTTGATACCTCATTAGACTTTGTATGCCCAAGGGACATGAAACTGCAATCTAAGGCACATTTCCCTTGTGGTTTATAATACAGTGAAACTATAGATTGACCAGTAAACCCTACTGACCTTACCTATGAGTGCCCACTAACATTATGAGAGCAAAAAGAACAGATGATGGACCGAATGCTGAACAATGCAAACATTCACCCCAGTCACAAAGATCTGGGTTTAATCCCTCTTTTTTTGTCCACCACACCACCCCAGTTTGGACCCAGCCATATGCAAATCAGTCTTGACCCTGTTCCCCACGGGAACAGTCCAGCCCGAAGTGCCAAGCCAGGTCCTCCCTGGACTGGAATCAAGCAATCTGGGACTGGTTTCAGGGTATCACTCCTCATCAGCCAGGCTAGCTTGAATCCTACGGCACAGTGAGCACAGAACCCACGCGTGGGCATACCCTTCCCATTTGGGATAACAAAAGCAAAAAGAACAGATGATGGACAGGATGCTGAACAATGCAAACATTCATCCCCTGTCACAAAGATCTGGGTTTAATCCATTGTTTTTTTGCCCATCACACCACCCCAGTTTGGACCCAGCCATATGCAAATCAGGAGTGACCCTCTTCCCCATGGGAACAGTCCAGCCCAAACTGCCAGGCTAGGTCCTCCCTGGACCAGAATCAAGCATCCTGGTCTCAGGGTATCACCCCTCATCAGCCAGGCTAGCTTGAATCCTGTGACACAGTGAGCACGGGACCCACGTTGGTGCATACTCTTTCCACTTAAGATGACAAAAGCAAAAAGAACAGATGATGGACAGAATGTTAAACAATGCAAACATTCACCCCCAGTCACAAAGAACTATGTTTAATCCATTGCCTTTTTGCCCACCATGCCACACCAGCTTGGACCCAGCCATATGCAAGTCAGTCTTGACCCTGTTTCCCATGGGAACAGTCCAGCCCGAACTGCCAGGCCAGGTCCTCCCTGGAGTGAAATCAAGCATCCTGGGACCGGTTTCAGGGTATCACCCCTCATCAGCCAGGCTAGCTTGAATCCAGTGTTGCAGTGAGCACGGGCCCCGTGTCTGGGCATACCCATACAAAAGAAAAAAGAACAGATGATGGACAGAATGCTGAACAATGCAAACATTCACCCCCAGTCACAAAGATCTGGGTTTAATCCAGCTGTTTTTTGCCTTGTGTAAATCTGTGGCAGTGTCATAAGCAATAGGTGTTGAGGTGGAACACCCACAGCAACACCAACAGCACGCCCCCCTGATGCAGAAAACTGCGTCGGAGGGGCTCACGTCTACAAGCTGGCTTTGTAAATGTGGCGCACTGCACAGTGCCACTGGAGCATCACAAAAAGTTGGGCCTTGTAAATCTGGCCCTCAGTGTATAATAAGCTAGCCATCTCAAATGGAAGGTGAATCCAGAGTTCAAATTTTGATAATGAACCATTTACTAATTCCACAACCTCAAAAGTTTATTTTTAATCATCAGTTAGATGAGCTTGTGAGAATATTCATTTCTCACTTCAGAATTTTGTGTTAAAAAGCTACTTATTTTCGCATAGCTAAGAAAAAAAATTGACCAATTTGCAGGTTTACCTCCGTCCAGGTTTTCGACACTTGGTTTGATAAAAAATCTCTGACTTAAAGAATCCTTTTGCATTTCAGCTCTCTAAACTGGAATCTCCAATTGGAAATAATTACACTCTTTTAAAAGAATAAATGGATGACATGTTGGATTTCTATATTCCTTAAAAAAACATTTGATACACAGTGACACTTTTTCTTTTGCTATTTTAATAAAAGAAAGTATTGTAAAGTTCTCCTTCATGCATAATTTGTACAATACGATCAAGTGATGCATGATAGTACTCCTTACGCAGGGGCAAGGCTAACCCTCCCAAGATCTTTGTTTAGTTAAACAGGCAATTGAACCCCTTAGATGCTTATTATTTTAAATACATTTCCAAACAAGAGATTCTATTTCTTGAAAATACAGATGACTGTCTTTAATATGAACATTAGCAAATATAAATAAAAATAATAGCAAAATCAACATTTTGGTAACAGGAACACAGCCTAATGAAGATAGAGGTAATGAAGACCATCCACTTATTAACTTGCCAATCTTTTTAACAATAGCTACATAGTTCTGATGATATAAATGGAAAAACTGTGAGGTGACCAAAACCCCAAGAGAGCGAATTGGGTGCTGGGGAATACATTTCTGTTATAAGAATTTGGGAAAAACATTAACTTTAATGTTGATCAAATAGAACCTCAGGTTTAGAGTGATTAATCTTACAACCTCACACCACAGTGAACTCTTGTATTTTATTTAAGGTCCCTTGAACATTTTTTTCTGCTCTTACAAAAACATGTCACCAACTAACAGTTTTAAATTCAACATCCCCTCCAGAGTTGCAACAATTGAGAGATTGTTATATTATTTTGTTGCCAAAGGCTCGATAAAAAATTAAACAGTATAGGTGACAATGGGCATCCCTGGGAAGTACTCCTGCTAATTACGACAAAGCCTATCTCCTTAGAGTTAATCATGATCCTCGCAACTGCACCCTCATAAAGGTTTTGAAGCATCATTAGATATTGCTAAGAGAAGACAAGTTTTCTGAGAATTATGCCACCAACTAGATCGAATGCCTTTTCAGCATCAGTCATTACAATTGCTACTTTCACGTCAGTAGAAGAAAAAAAAGTCAATTGCCTGGCCAGATAACTTGTGTTAGCAATTATGGATCTTGATAATAGAAACCTATTCAGGTCCTAATGAATAATTTTGTTTGCAACTGGCAATATTTGTGCTGATAGCACTTTCGTAAAAAATGTATAGTCTAAGTTTTGTAGACTGATTGGTTGATATGCGTCCACACTCTGAAGTGGATTATACTTTTTCTGAAAGCATCTGAAAAAGGAGCCATTGGGATAACCAACATTATTTGATTCAATTATTCTGTTAAAAAGGTGCTAGTTCTGAGGAGACTTCCTTGTAGACCTCTGATGGAATATCATCATTCCTACATTTTTTGCATTCACAATCGACCCTAGTGAGATCGCTACCTCAAAAGTACTCACCTTTGCTCTAAGACTTTTTTCTAGGCCTCTGGAAGTTTAGGTAGGTCAATAGTGCAAAGAAATTGCTCTACATTATACTGAGAGATCTGATCTGGCATCTGGTACAATTTTTCATAAAGTTGAAGACAGATTTTATTACTATCTTCACTAAGCGTGTCTCAAGGTTGATAATCATCTGTTATGTGTTCTTATTTTTTCTTATGCAAGAAGTTTCTCTATCTGCTGACTCTCATCATATGTTTTCTGTTGGAAAGTCCTTTCATTATATATTTATAGTGCCCTAACAAATCTGTAAGATTCTGATTTAGGCAGAGTTTTATCGTCTTTTAACATGCCCTTTTCACTAAGATGTGTAGCAGCCTTGTGTAGCTCCAGAATTGTACTTGAATGTTCTTTCAGTGCTTCTGACTTATAGGCATCCTCCCATCCCTAAAAGCTGCGTTAAGGGCATCCCAGAGGGAAAGAAATAGGACTGAATTAGTATTTATTTTAAAAAAATCCTGAATTAATAATCTAGTTTTGTGTTTTCAAATTGAATCTGCCAGGAGTAGCTTGCCAAATTGGCATCTACATGTGGGACTACACGTGGGACTAATATGACCGTCTAAGTCTACTGAAATTATGGAGTGATGTGAGAAAGCATAAGGCCAAATAGAAGTAGCCTCCCTTTTCATAGTTTGAGGGACCATCACAAAGTATATGCGGGATGCAGTACAGTGGCGGCCGGCAGCTTTAGGAGGGAGGGGGGCAGGCGGGATGCACACACACACACACACTCATCATTCTTTCACACACAGACACGCACGCAAGCACATCCATCAACAACACTCATACCATTCAAACATGCACGTACGCACCAAACATTCATTTTAAAACATCACACACACTCATTCTTTCACACACGCACGCACAGCCATTAACACTCATAACATTCAAACATGCACGTATGCACCAAACATTCATTTTAAAAGATCACACACACACTCATTCTTTCACACACACACACATGCACGCACATCCATTAACAACACTCATAACACTCAAACATGCACGTGCGCACCAAACATTCAATTTAAAATATCACACACATTTACCTTCAGCCTCCAGGTTCCAGGAGGGTTGGGACTGCTGCCTTCCCTCATTGGCTGACCTCTGGTCAGCCAATGAGGGAAGGCAGCAGTCCGAGCCTCGTCACAGAGTGGGAAGGGGTCAGTGAGACAGCTGACCCCACCCCACTCTGTGACTAAGTGTCACTGATTGACACTCGCCCTGGGCGCTTCAGGGCTTAAACTTGAAGTGCCCAGGGCAAGTGTCAATGGGTGATGCTTTCCTCGTCACCAAGGGGAGGGCCTCGAGGCATCTTTGCTGAGCCAAGGAGGTCACGCCCATAGCAGCTGTGAGCTCCTCACCCCAGCAAAGTTCAGCTCAGGCAGCCAGGAGTCTGCGCAAATCGCGCATGGCTCACTCCTGGCTGTCTGAGCTGAAAATGAAGAGTGTCTGTCAGGCTGGCCTTTGTTCAGCCTGACAGACACTCTTCATGAGGGGCAAAAGGTGGGGGGGCGTGGCCCCTCCGCCCTAAAGGACGGGCCGCCATTGATGCAGTATTAAATTGATGTGAAAAGCATATATATTATGAAACAATTGAATAATCTACTTGCTAAGGGTCACTCAAAGCATAATCCTACTGAAACCAGATTAGTAAAGCAGTTGCCTCTTCCCCTTTTTCGAGGTGTCTAAATTTAAATTTATCTTACAGTTGAAATCCGTCCTAAAGGTTATTGATTCCATAGCATTCATTGAGGTCTCATTAAGTTGATGTAGAGCCTCTATCTCATCCGCAATCGCACCATAATAATTCACAAAATTCAAATACTTCTCTCCTAGTGAGACTTTAAGCCGAATGCACCTGCCCCTTTCTTCTCTTTTAATGCCTACTTTTTGACAATTAGCATTAGCAGAAAAATAAATGGCCACCCCTTCACTGCTGCCTCTGAAGGTGAAAATAACACAAGAAAAATACCTGAGGATCACTAATTTCAGATTACTTGATTTTTTGTGTTTACTGTACAAAAATCATATCAAATTTAAAAGATGACAATCGATTCATAAGTAAACCACATTTCTTACTATTCAATATGCCATCGACTTTACGTGATACTACCTCAATTAATTGCACCATTTTTTATGAGAGAGGACATATAAAATACACACAAAACAAAGAAAAGATGTTGCATAATCATTTCAAGCATTCGTCCCGAAAGACAAAAGCTGTCTTCCACAATCAATGCAACAATAGATATTGTATGATTATCCATAATGCCCTTGTTTTTAATGCCTACACCTTGTGCTCCTCTTAACTCCCTCCCTCTACCCTTCTATCATAGAGTGAACCAAAAAAGGGGAATTTGCAGCTGTGAGAAAGTGTTTTTTTTTTTAAAGAACTTTATTGAGTTTTTTAGGTATCACATAGCCATTACAATACAATACACAGGTTTAGAGTAGTATTCCATCCAGCAAGAGGCATATTCCAACATGCATTATTTCAAGGAGTATGACCAAACGTCCCAAAAGCAAAGCGTATCAGATCTAGGATCAATCCATGGCAGTATTGAAACATCTCCCACAGGGTGCACAACAAGAATACAACAGCCGAGGATAGTATTTATTCACTCCACTGCTAGAAATACTGGTCTATTGATGCTATTAACCAAACTGCAGTGCAACTTCCATAAAACCCCCCCCGCCTTGATCTGCTTGTATGCTGGTCATCAGTATTGGCTTTGTCCTGTAGATTCGCTGGTCTGGATGTATGAATTCTACTTGGCTAATCCTGGTGTCTTAAGAGTGTGTGTTCCGTTTCATACATTCCTCTCAAGTTCTCACCCAATCATTCCTCTTCAACTCCAGATGCAGAAGGGTCTTTTGGTGTCCCGCAGGTCTGAGATCATAGCTGAACAGGCTCGCAAATCATCTTCCAGGTCCTCATCGCTATAAACATGGCGCATTTGTACCTCTTCCGCACTTGCCTACTCAACTCCGTCTTTCAGCCACAAAACATGGGTACGGGGCAGTGGCTGTAGCCACATGATGGCGATCCCTCTTTTTGCAAGAGCTAGACCGAGAAGGACATATTTTTGACTCAAGTGTTTCCTAGCGGGCAATGGCAGCCAATCCAACCAGACTGGTTGCATATCCAGTTCTACCAGTCACCCCGAGGCCCTATTGATACTTTGCAACACTATAGTCTAATAAGAGGACAGGGATGGGCAGGCCCACACCATATGCAGAACATCTGTTGTTTGTGCTCTACATCAGGGACAAGTGGCCGGCTGGTGAGGAGATATGTCTGGTGTATGAAGTTGTATTGGAGGAGCTTGAAACGAGTGTTAGAGCTCACTTTCCATGCCCCCTCATGGATCTTCACTGAATCCTTGGTCAGAAGCGGTTCCCCAGTGATCGTTTCCCATTTGGTTTGCATGGAAGCACTGTCTGTGGGAGGTCAGAGCATACTGCATGATACAAGTGGGAAACCAACTTACAGCCCCCTGCCATGTTTAATATGACCGTCAAGCTATTTGATCCAGTTGGTTCATCTGGGAAGGAAGGCCAAACCTTGCGCACTGTGTTTGATATTTTCATATACAGGAGATTCTGTCCTCCCCCCAAGGAGAACAAAGTCATAGCCTTCTCCCTGGTAAAGGTCCCCCATGGTATCACACCCACCATCTTTCTGCTGCAGTCTCAACATGGATTCTGCGATTTTCAAGAAGGATTGTGTTACCCAGAGAGGCATTTCTGGGACATAAGGAGCATGCCGTATAACCCGTCGGACCACATCTTCCCATATCCTGGCCACCGAGCTTACGATGTGGGGGACAGCGGAGAACACCTGTCGACCCATCATGGTAGTATAAGCAGTGATCCTTCTCCATGTGTGCCCTGCAGTAACCTTTTCTCCCAATTATCCCCTGGGTCATGCCAGTGTACTGCATGCTGTAGCTGGGGCACCATATAGTAAAGTTCAAGGTGGCGAACCTTGAGCCACCCCAACTCCCACATTTTTTGTAAAGTTGACAGTTGCACGCATTTACACTGGAACCACCAGAGCAGGTCCACTATCAGACCATCAAGAGTCCGCAGGTAGTGCCGGGGATATCATACAATGTGCTCTGTAGGGCATAGAGACAATGAGGAAGGATTATCATTTTGGTTATAGCGATCTTGCCCATCAGGGATTTTGGGTATTCCCTCCAGAAATGGATTGAGCTCAGTATTCCCTCCACTACTCAGAAGATGTTCCTCTCTAAGTAAGTCGGAGACAAATGTGTTAGCTGGATCCCAAGATAACAGTCTTCTCGTGGATCCCAAGGGAACCCCACTCTGGGAAAATCTTTGTGAGAAATTGGTTTGTTGGTTGAGTGGGGCATATACTCTGCTCAAGCAACAGCCACAATCCCTGTCAGGGTGAACCATTCAAGCCATTAAATGAACCTGTGCTTAACCCTGTGGTACCTAGGCACAAAAGCAGTCACGCTTAACTTAGAGGCAATGTGTAAAGTACTTCTAAAGCACACAAACAGTAATAAAGTGAATACCCAACACAAGAAAAATTCCACACAATTTAGAAAAATAGAGTACATTTCAATCAAATATTTAACACTAAAAATGACAAAAATCCAATTAGTAGAACTGGAGGTATGCAATTTCAAAGGTATGGGTAAAAATAGTGCTTAAAAGCACAACGTGCCTAGTGTCGTTATCTGGTCGTGCTGGACCGGGACAAAATCCCAAGTAAAGGCCAACCATGATGGAGCACAGGACTGGCACAGGACCCAGTTGTCCTGCTGACGATTGTACCTTATGTTCTTAGTGCGCGGTCTGCGCAGCATTACTTTGCATGGCTTCACGTCATCTGACGTCGGTTCCAATGAAGCTCTGCAGTGAGATTTTGCGGGGCTTTGCGTCGGTTCTGGAGGGTTGTGCAGCAAAGCTTTGCGTTGTACCTTGCTCTGCATTGGTTCTGATGAATCTGGCCGCTGTGCAGCAAGGCTTTGCGGCTCTCTGCGTCAATTTTGACAAGGCTGTCTCATTTAAATAACATTTACTTTTTTTTTCAAAATAATGCAGCCCTTTTTCCTTAAAGGAAATGGACTGTATGTAAAAAGAAAATTATTTTGATAAGTTTGTTTGAGAGTACTGCCTACTCCTCAACAAACCGTTTGTCCCTAGCCCCCCTTCCATTTTGCAAATGTGTTACAACCCCAACTCAGGTGTGGTGACGTTTTAATATTTTGTGACCAGATTCTAGTAGAAAAATATTGATACATACTATAAAGAATCGTTGTTTGGAAGGGATGCCCTAAACACTATAGTGGTTTGCTATGCCTTTCTAAATCCATTTTGCAATTCAGTAAAATGTTATAGAATCCCATAAAGGTTTAGTACAGTAAAAAAGCCATTTTGAAGTTACAAACTCTGTGATTTTGCGGATCGCAGAATTTGTTACAGCCAAATATCTTTGAACATCTGGCCCTAATCTCCTAGACAATAAAATTAAACGTTCCTTTGTAATCTAACCGCTCATGAAATTATTATTTAATATACAGGGAGTGCAGAATTATTAGGCAAGTTCTATTTTTGAGGATTAATTTTATTATTGAACAACAACCATGTTCTCAATGAACCCAAAAAACTCATTAATATCAAAGCTGAATATTTTTGGAAGTAGTTTTTAGTTTGTTTTTAGTTTTAGCTATGTTAGGGGGATATCTGTGTGTGCAGGTGACTATTACTGTGCATAATTATTAGGCAACTTAACAAAAAAAAATATATACCCATTTCAATTATTTATTATCACCAGTGAAACCAATATAACATCTCAACATTCACAAATATACATTTCTGACATTCAAAAACAAAACAAAAACAAATCAGTGACCAATATAGCCACCTTTCTTTGCAAGGACACTCAAAAGCCTGCCATCCATGGATTCTGTCAGTGTTTTGATCTGTTCACCATCAACATTGCGTGCAGCAGCAACCACAGCCTCCCAGACACTGTTCAGAGAGGTGTACTGTTTTCCCTCCTTGTAAATCTCACATTTGATGATGGACCACAGGTTCTCAATGGGGTTCAGATCAGGTGAACAAGGAGGCCATGTCATTAGATTTCCTTCTTTTATACCCTTTCTTGCCAGCCACGCTGTGGAGTACTTGGACGCGTGTGATGGAGCATTGTCCTGCATGAAAACCATGTTTTTCTTGAAGGATGCAGACTTCTTCCTGTACCACTGCTTGAAGAAGGTGTCTTCCAGGAACTGGCAGTAGGACTGGGAGTTGAGCTTGACTCCATCCTCAACCCGAAAAGGCCCCACAAGCTCATCTTTGATGATACCAGCCCAAACCAGTACTCCACCTCCACCTTGCTGGCGTCTGAGTCGGACTGGAGCTCTCTGCCCTTTACCAATCCAGCCACGGGCCCATCCATCTGGCCCATCAAGACTCACTCTCATTTCATCAGTCCATAAAACCTTAGAAAAATCAGTCTTGAGATATTTCTTGGCCCAGTCTTGACGTTTCAGCTTGTGTGTCTTGTTCAGTGGTGGTCGTCTTTCAGCCTTTCTTACCTTGGCCATGTCTCTGAGTATTGCACACCTTGTGCTTTTGGGCACTCCAGTGATGTTGCAGCTCTGAAATATGGCCAAACTGGTGGCAAGTGGCATCGTGGCAGCTGCACGCTTGACTTTTCTCAGTTCATGGGCAGTTATTTTGCGCCTTGGTTTTTCCACACGCTTCTTGCGACCCTGTTGACTATTTTGAATGAAACGCTTGATTGTTCGATGATCACGCTTCAGAAGCTTTGCAATTTTAAGAGTGCTGCATCCCTCTGCAAGATATCTCACTATTTTTGACTTTTTTGAGCCTGTCAAGTCCTTCTTTTGACCCATTTTGCCAAAGGAAAGGAAGTTGCCTAATAATTATGCACACCTGATATAGGGTGTTGATGTCATTAGACCACACCCCTTCTCATTACAGAGATGCACATCACCTAATATGCTTAATTGGTAGTAGGCTTTCGAGCCTATACAGCTTGGAGTAAGACAACATGCATAAAGAGGATGATGTGGTCAAAATACTAATTTGCCTAATAATTCTGCACTCCCTGTACTATTGTTTTACAGTCAGATCACTTTATACAAATAACATTTCAGTTGCTTATCCAGCGACTACTATTAGAATCACCAGCTGTACATTCAAAACAGAGATCATCAACATTGTAACTACATTTCTGAATAAAACATTGTGTTCCACCAAGCCCTATAATCAAATGAAACCTATAATTTTGACATCACAATTGTAAAATTGCAATGGTTTAAAAAGTTAACTTTATTTACGAACCACGTTTCTTTGCCTCCAATGAACCTATTTCCGCAGAGGTAAAGCCACAACCTACAAATGTTTCTCAGGAGTCGGAATGCCTGTTCGACCTCGCATAATAACCTCATTGTTGTAAACTAAACAAGAGTTTTAAAACACTCAGCTGGAATCAACTTGTTTTATCTCCCATTTGTTCATTGAATTGGTAAATTGCAGAAAATACGTGTATATCTTGTTTTTCTACATGATTTTAGGTAGGTCTGGAATCTAAAGCCTGGCATTAGCCACTTGTTCAACCAAGAGTTTGCATAAACTTCCCTATCTCCATTCTTCAATTTTACATTATCTTGCACATGAACATTTTATGGTCAACTTGAAAGAAACAGAACAGGCTTTTTGGTAGAATATGTGACGAAACAGCTTATTCAAGTGGTTCCCAACCTGTGGTCCATGGGCCCCAGGGGTCCGCAAAGCCTCCTCAGGGGGTCCGCGACTGCTTAGAAAATCAAATAATTTTAACAGATTAATAAAGTCTATATAAATAAAGTAGCTAAAGGGAAAATTTTAAAACATGCTGTGAATGTCATGAATTTGAAATTAGAGGGTAAAAATGTAATTAATATCCTCAGACTGATTAGTGAGAGCAACATATGTTTGCTAATTAAATAAAATATGTTATAATTTGTGTATGGGTTTGATGAATGCTTGTTTGTGTATTTTTTGCATTTCTAATCATTGACAATGTTTAGGCCAGGGTCCCCCGGCTTCCAGCAATGACTCAGTGGGGGGGGGGGTCCTCAGATTCCAATAATGATTCAGTGGGGGTTCCCGGGTTCCAGTAACGCTAAAGTGGGGGTCCACAGAAGTAAAACGTTTGGGAACAACTGGCATATGTGATAAATTAAGTGGGTACTTTCTCTCAGCTTTGGCTGATTCCTTGAGATTCTAAAAGGATCTCTGTGAACCTCTCAGTACTGTCATTACCATGCAGGTTTTAATTGGCATTTAGACCATAGTACTGGTGTAATGTAGCTGCATGTCGTAGCTAATGTAGAAGCTTATCACTGATGTCCTAGAGCCAAATACCCCAAGCCATTGTGGTACTCAAATGACACAAAACATTTTGCCATGAGGTCTGTTTTGGGGTAGTCAGTTTGCACTGCAAGATTCCGATCCCTCACCAGATCATTACATGCGCTGGGGATCTTTTATTACGTTTCATAATATTTCAGTCACTTCCTCAATATATTTTCTAGTATTTTCATCATTCAGTCTCCATCCAAATCAACTAAGTGCAGTGTTGGCTTTGAATTTTCTTACTCTTACTTCCACCTGAACTTTTCACTGGTTGCCAATAAGCTTTGAGGACAACTTGACATCACAAAATCCAAATTCTGGAAAGATCCTCCCTTCTCCTTAGAAATTCCCTTTTCTCTTTCACGGTTTTGTTGTATAATTCCCAAAATATTACTCTATTGCTCATTACATAACATATCCCATTTTTTTGGAGCATTATGACACAAAAGCTTTGAAAAGAAAGATCGCAGGCATTTCATAGGTCCATTGCACTGCTCTGAGAAAGGTCATACAAACAAATATATATGTCAAAATATGTTTACTGTATTGCACAAATGAAATAGAAAACAACACATTATGCAAATGAAATAGAAAAAAAGAAATTAAGAAACTATGTCAGGGTGCATGTAATTTATATATAGCACATGTAAAAGTTTAATGTTCATCATGTCCAAAAGCTATTCTCACTACAGCTGGGTTAGCTGTATCATAGGAAAGCACTGGAGTCCAATATTACAATTACTAATGTTATCTTTGGATACGCAACAATTACAACATTTATTCTTGGTCTTTTCAAAATATTTCTTACAAGCCCAATTCACTGGTAAAGTCAGATTTGTATAAATATTTTGGAGAAAGTACTTCTAGAAACTTACCTTGTCACTTCTAAAAGCCCTTCTCACCCATTTGCTTGATGTCCAAATGTGACCTGGCAGCTGAATAGCTCCCTTGATGGGATAAACTTCCTCCCAGAGCTGAGGCAGAGGCCTGGGGTTGGGGAGCTGTTCCGTTCCTCTGGCAGTATGCCCATCTGGGCTGTGCCCACAGCCTTTTTTAACTTCAAAAAGGCACATGTTAGTTGACACTTGGGAAGGGCCCACTTTTGTCTAACTTGGCAGGCACCAATCCCAGGGGGAGAGGACCTGCCGCAGAATGGCTTTGAAGTGACCACAGAGGATGGGGTGCCAATTTCCCTGGCAACACCTCTGGGGTTGGCATACCAGCTTTGCACAAAAGGAGGAGGGTTTCACCATCTTGGATTTGAGCACAAAGCGGTACTGTGGGATTGTGTGCAATAGAGCACACAGGAACCGCTGCAAAACTGGGTATGGCTACCCCTGAGAATATTTTTCCTATTGGTTAAGGAGGGACAAGGAGTCACATCACCCACAGTCTAGTGCCAGGCTAGTGCCAGGCATAAATGTGGCACCTCTGGGTACACTCTCCAGAATACTACTGGACCTGTGGAAGACAGAAAAAGGACTGTGGGCCTGATTCCGACCCTGGCGGTCATGGACCGCCAGGGCCGGGGTCGGAGGATGCACCGCCAACAGGCTGGCGGTGCATCCAGGCCAATTCTGACCGCAGCGGTAAAGCCGCTGTCAGAAAAGGGAAACCAGCGGTTTCCCGCCGGTTTTCCCCTGGCCTGCAGAATCCTCCATGGCGGCGCTGCAGGCAGCGCCGCCATGGGGATTCCGACCCCCTTCCCCCCAGCCTGGTTCTGGCGGTTTTGACCGCCAGAACCAGGCTGGCGGGAACGGGTGTCGTGGGGCCCCTGGGGGCCCCTGCAGTGCCATGCCAATGGGCACTGCAGGGGCCCCATAACAGGGCCCCACATTGATTTTCAGTGTCTGCATAGCAGACACTGAAAATCGCGACGGGTGCAACTGCACCCGTCGCACAAAAGCAACTCCGCCGGCTCCATTCGGAGCCGGCTTCATCGTTGCTGTGGCTTTCCCGCTGGGCGGGCGGGCGGCCTTTTGGCGGTCGCCCGCCCGCCCAGAGGGAAAGTCATAATGACCGCCGCAGTCTTTTGACCGCGGTACGGTCATCTGGCGGTACCCGCCAGGCGGGCGGCTACCGCCGCCCGCGGGGGTCGGAATGACCCCCTGTCTCTGCTGTTGAGCCCTGTGAGGAAACCTCAAAGGCTGGACATGCTTCCACTTGCACCCAGGTCAAAGATGTTGGCTCCAACTGTCAGTTGGCTGACCTCCTCTTAAGCTACAGGGACACAACAAGCCCTTTTCCTGAAGAGCCAAGCTCACCCATTTGCTTGATGTCCAAATGTGACCTGGCAGCTGAATAGCTCCCTTGATGGGATAAACTTCCTCCCAGAGCTGAGGCAGAGGCCTGGGGTTGGGGAGCTGTTCCGTTCCTCTGGCAGTATGCCCATCTGGGCTGTGCCCACAGCCTTTTTTAACTTCAAAAAGGCACATGTTAGTTGACAATTGGGAAGGGCCCACTTTTGTCTAACTTGGCAGGCACCAATCCCAGGGGGAGAGGACCTGCCGCAGAATGGCTTTGAAGTGACCACAGAGGATGGGCTGCCAATTTCCCTGGCAACACCTCTGGGGTTGGCATACCAGCTTTGCACAAAAGGAGGAGGGTTTCACCATCTTGGATTTGAGCACAAAGCGGTACTTTGGGATTGTGTGCAATAGAGCACACAGGAACCGCTGCAAAACTGGGTATGGCTACCCCTGAGAATATTTTTCCTATTGGTTAAGGAGGGACAAGGAGTCACATCACCCACAGTCTAGTGCCAGGCATAAATGTGGCACCTCTGGGTACACTCTCCAGAATACTACTAGACCTGTGGAAGACGGAAAAAGGACTGTATCTGCTGTTGAGCCCTGTGAGGAAACCTCAAAGGCTGGACATGCTTCCACCTGCACCCAGGTCAAAGATGTTGACTCCAACTGTCAGTTGGCTGACCTCCTCTTAAGCTACAGGGACACAACAAGCCCTTTTCCTGAAGAGCCAAGCTGACGATTTCCAATTGAACCTGCCCGAGGCCCTGCTGGTGGCTTCTGCTGGAGTGAGTCTTTATCCCTTAGTGGTGTTTCCGAGGTCCTGGGATACTTGGCAGTTTCAAAGTATACTCCTTCTAACAGCCTGAAAAACCTGGGACTTAAAAACTTTTTGGTTCCAAAGGCCTCTGAAGGACAGGACAAGCCTGGCAAGTCAACTCAACTAAGGTGCATTGCCACTGGGCCCAAGATTCAGATTGCTTCTGTTCAGAGCTTTTCTGTAGCAGCAAAGCCATTTCAGAAGGAAGTTGCAGAGAGGTTTTTGGCCTTTGGTGCTCTTCCTGGCCACAGCCTGTTGCCTTGCCCCACTGAGGATGTTTTACTTCTATTTCAGATACTAAGTAAAAAAGTATAACTTCTTACTGGCCTTAATCCAGTTTCTGAGTTCGGCCTTCCTGATCGGCCTTAAAATATTGCCTATGTACCATTAAAGTGCAACCAGATGAGGGTGGTTAGTGCTTGATGCTTTTTGGAGCTATTTTTACTTAACACTTGAAAAATTCATATCCCCGGTTACCCTTGCTGGATTTTGATTGTTTTTCTTATAATTTTGTTCATTAAATTATTCTCTATTCTTATAAATGGGAGTGGGAATTTTATTGTGCTGTTGTTGTTGACTTTTTGACTGTTTTGTACTTTTAAATGCTTTACAAATGTTCCTACCTTAAGCCTTTCTGCTTTGTGCCATAGCTACCAAGGGTTGAGCTGAGGTTTAAGTTACTGAAACCTTTACTAGACCTAGCGAGAATAATGACAAAGTTACCTGTTGTGGACTAACATCCACCCAAACTAATAATCCACTTTCTCAGAAATGTGAAATGACAGATTTGTATTTTGTGTACATTTTGCATTTATTTAGTGTAATTATGCAAAAGCAAATTACATGACTTCCGCACCCCCTATTCATAACTTGGAAGTGTTGTGTCGTAATGAATGAAATTCTTTGCATCAACATGTTTGGTTGTTGGGTCCTTGCAGCTGGAGAGAGATGTACCCTCAGCACCCTTAATCGACCACTGCTCACGAGTGTGTCAGGCTGGGCAGCAAGGTGTTCCCAGAAAGGTAGCGAAACAGCTGTATTACTAAGGGAGCTGAAACAAAACAAGGAGACAAATAAGTAAGATGTCCTCATTGTACAATATGAGGCTATGTTCTTGGTGAGTCACCCCCTGTCGAAATGCCAGACTCCCACAGTGAACTTACTTACTGAGAAATTGATTTTATTGATAATTAGAATTCTCAGAAGCAACTTCAGAGGAACTATGATAAATCCATTTGGAGAGTAATAGGAAACTGACAAAAGTAAAGGTGGGTTGGGTCCGGCAGAGAGAAGCCCCTAAAGATTGATTCCCTGGATCAGCAGTGAATGAATCAAAATAGGAGGTAGTGGAAGAGTTCAAAGTGGGAAATAACAGGAACCAAAGAATTTCACCCTATGGATGAAGGTGAGGAAGACAGGAACTGGAACAAGGTCAGTGCAAAATTTAAATGCATAAACAGTCAAAGTAGGAGAGTGAAAGCAAGTCTGGTCAAACTAGAGAAGTCTCAACAATTCATCTCTCTTACTATGTATGTTGTTGACAAACTGCCTTTCTATAATTGTGCCTTTTTATAGATCTTGCTCTGATGGCTAATTTGCGTCAGGTGTGCTGGTTATGTGTGTGAGAGGGAGGGTGATGCCCCACCAAAGTGACTGGACCACAGGAGTGGCTTGCACTATAAAGTCATAGCATGCTCACCAACTGCTTTTAGCTCCCTGTGTTTCCTGGATCGCCTTGGTGTGTGGACTACCACCCTCACCTGAACAATGGTCTTAGTCTCCATGGTGTTATGGACAGCTGCTGCAGTCTCCTGATGCCACCTCTTACCCTGTGACAAGGCTGTGTGCGTGGTGGGTACAAACCGACTGAAATGGGGAGGTGGATTTGGTATAAGAAGAGTAGAACGGCCCTCAATTCCATTTGCTCCCTTTCACCAAGGCCTCCAACCCTCTTCTATGGCCTTGGGGCCACTGGGTGCAATCCTTAATAGCATTTTCCATCAAGGAGCAGGAACATGCTTCTTTAAAAGGCAGAACTAGCTTTGCGCCGCATATCATTTTCAATTCACAAGGAACTGCATACCCTTACCTTAACGTCTGGCATCGATGGTTGTTAGAAATGGGGTCTTTGGTTGGCAGTCAAGTTACCCCCTGTCCAAGCAAGGACCCTCACTCTAGTCAGGGTAAGTCACACACAATCCAAATCATCCTGTACCCACCCTCTGGTAGCTTGGCACTGAGCAGTCAGGCTTAACTTAGAAGGCAATGTGTAAAGTATTTGTGCAATAAATCATACAATAACACAATATAGCACCACAGAAATACACCACACAGTGTGTAGAAAAATATATAATATTTATCTGGATATTTGCAGGTCAAAACGATAAAAGATGCAGTAAGAAAATGTAGAGATATCACTGGAAAGTGATCTAAAGTGTCTTAAGTCTTTTAAAAACAAAGGAGGTCATTACAACCCTGGCGGTAAAAGCCGCTTACCGCCGTGCAGAAGTCCGCCAACACACCGCCGCGACCGCGGAATTCCGCCACAGCTATTATGACACACATCACGGATTCCGCCGAAATTCAGACACCCACACAAGACCGCCACACCAAAGGTCAGTGATAAACTGGCGAAAACAAAACCTCCACCTCCGCGCCAACAGAAACACGCCCATGCTATTACGAACCACGAATCCACGCGGCGGTCTTTCAAACGCGGTATTCCATTGGCGGTACACACCGCCGCGCTCAAAATACACACACATCTCCAAAACACCGCCACATTGGACAATTCCAAATACACACACCTGATACACATACACACACCACTCCCACACACCCAACACAATATAAAACACACACCCACATCACCCACAAACCCCTACGACCACAAATTAGAGACGAAGGCCAGAGAGAGACAGCACAGAATAGATAACACAATCACACAGAGGCACACTACACCATCACCCACACAACATCCACGCACAAAACACCACATACCACTACACTCACCACACTCATCAACACATACACCACCCCACACATCACACACACCACCCCATGTCACGCCAAAGACACCCCCACTTCTCCGAGGAGGAGCTCAGGGTCATGGTCGAGGAAATCATCAGGGTAGAGCCACAGCTATTTGGCTCACAGGTACAGTACACATCCATAGCCAGGAAGATGGAGCTATGGCAAAGAATAGTCGACAGGGTCAACGCTGTGGGACAGCACCCAAGAAATAGTGAGGACATCAGGAAGAGGTGGAACGACCTACGGGGGAAGGTGCGTTCAACGGTATCCAGGCACCACATCGCGGTACAGCGGACCCCCACCTCCTCCCCCACAACTAACAACATGGGAGGAGCAAGTCTTGTCCATCCTGCATCCTGAGGGCCTCGCAGGAGTCGTTGGAGGAACGGACACTGGTAAGTCAAATCTTCACTATCATATCCCCCACCCTACCTGCATGACATCACACACCCCCACCCTCACACCCTCCCCTATAACCCTAACTCCTCACTAATCTACCCATAACACCAACCACCCATCCCAACCCCATGACCTGAATGACACAACTAAGCATGGACACCCATCACTAAAGCATGCCCACTGCACAGACCCACAACACCCCCCAAAACATCACCACACAAGCCCCCACACAGGCACAGGGCAGGCAGTAGGACCCGGAGCCAAGGCACTGTCAGCCCACCCCCTGTAAAGGCTCCGAAATTGGAGAGTGGACGACGGGACCGTGTCAAGACTCCTGGTGGGACAAACAGTGACATGGGATCCAAGGCGATTGGTGAGTCATCTGTAACTCAAAAGAAGGTGGGGAAGGTCCCGAGGAAGTCTCCCCAACCTGTTGTGAGTGTCACGGCGGAGAAGTGCGCCATCATTTCCAGCGGTCTAGACCCAACCGCCAGCACCGTCGTTACTGGTCTGGAGACCACGCCAGAGTCATAGCCCAGGAGGGCTCAAGTATCGTCACTGGTCCAGAGACCACCGCCAGAGTCATAGCCCAGGAGGGCTCAAGTATCGTCACTGGTCCAGAGACCACCGCCAGAGTCATAGCCCAGGAGGGCTCAAGTATCGTTACTGGTCAGGAGACCACCGCCACCGCCAGAGTCATAGCCCAGGAGGGCTCAAGTATCGTTACTGGTCAGGAGACCACCGCCACCGCCGGAGTCACAGCCCAGGAGGGTCCAAAATCCCACAGCCCCGCTGGGCAATGATGGAACTTCAAGCCACACACCAACGTCCAGTGTGGAGATCGTCATGCCACACACCAATGTCCAGTGTGGAGATCGTAATGCCACACACCAATATCCGTACCAGAACCGCCATGGTGAAGACCGCTGAACAGGGCAAAGACCGCCATGGCAAAGCACCGCTGAACAAGGCCAAGACTGCCATGGTGAAGACCGCTGAACAGGGCCAAGACTGCCATGGTGAAGACCACTGAACAGGGCAAAGACCGCCATGGCTAAGCACCGCTGAGTGACTGTGGCTTTGCACTCCCCAGGATGGTCCAGTGGGCAAGCCACCCAGTGTAGAGACTTGAGAGACTGTGGCTTTGCACTCCCCAGTATGGCACAGTGGGCAAACCACCCACTGTAGAGACATGAGAGACTGTGGCTTTGCACTCCCCAGAATGGTACAGTTGGCAACCCACCCACTGTAGAGAGTTGAGAGACTGTGGCTTTGCACTCCCCAGGATGGTACAGTGGGCAAACCAGCCACTGTAGAGACTTGAGAGACTGTGGCTTTGCACTCCCCAGGATGGCACAGTGGGCAAGCCACCCACTGAAGTGACTTGAGAGACTGTGGCTTTGCACTCCCCAGGATACATCAATGGGCATGGAGCCCCGTCGTGGATCTGGCTTCGCATTCATGTGGCTGAGGTGCCCCTCTTTCCCTTCCCCCTGAGGTGCCTGTATTGTTTCTATCTGATGCCCCGGCAGTGTTCTCTCGGATTTTGGTCAGGTATCTACTGTGGGCCTCGCCCATGCATTTTTGGACTGTTGGTGCACGGACATTGTTGTGTACATATCTGCACTACTTCTTGAATTGTACATTTATTTTTGACAGATTTCGTAATATATATATATACGTATATTTTTTAATGAGTAGTATATTGGCACAATACAAAGTTTGACCACTATTCGCTTTGTCTTTGCATTCTTCCAGGGGGATTGTGGGTTGTTACTGTGATTTTTGTGACTGCATTGGTGTGTATGTTGTAATATGCGAGGGTGGGGGTGTCCCCCTAACTTTTGCCTCCCCCGTGTCGTAGGTGCTGTACTCACCGGTATGTTCTGCGCCTACGTCGCTGTTGCTCGTAGATGAGCAGGAATGCAAGGGCAGGTAAGATTTGTAGTTCCGGCTCCATGGTGTCCTCGTGGGATGTGTTAAGGTGAGCGTTTTCCCATTGCAAAAGCTGTTTCCGCCGTGTTTTTATCCACGGTGAATCCGCCCCGGAAAAGGTGGCGGATTGGTGTGTTGTGATAGTGTGGGCGGTACATTGTCTTCTGCCTGTCTGTTGGCGGTGACCGCCGCGCTGTTTGTCCGTACCGCCGTGGCGGGGATGTGTTAAAGTGGCTGTCTTAGTTGGCGGTTTCCGCCAGGGTCGTAATTCCCTTTTTTTGTCCGCCGGCCTGATTGCGGTCTTACCGCAGCTTTAACACCGTCCGCCAGGGTTGTAATGACCACCAAAGTCTCTTTCAAGCACAAAGTACCTGGTTTGAGTGAAAAATTTCCGCAAAGGGCCGCAGAGGAGGAGATGTGTGGAAAATGGTGTGTGCGTCGGTTTCGCCCCTTCACACACGGACTTGCGTTGTTATTTTCCACGCGGGGAAGACGTTGCGTCGATTTCCGGTGCGCGGACGGGTCTCCTCTTTGGGTCGCAGGGTTTTCAGACGCCCCGGGGTCTGTGCGTGGAATCCTGGGCTTGTTGACCAGCTGTGCGTCATTCCGGTGGGCGATGCGGGGAAATTTCTCCCTCACGGCAGGCGCTGCGTCGATCTCCCCTCTGGAAGTCAGGCCGTGTTGTCACAGGTGAGCCGTGCATCGAAGTTCCAGTCGCACCGCAGGCGCCGCTTCGATCTTTTCCTCGCGCAGTTGAGTGGCGACGTTCCGGTTCAGCGAGCGGTGAATTTTTCACTGCGGCACAAGCTGTGCGTCAAATTTTTCGCCGCACAAGGAGTCCAGTTGCAAGAGAGATGTCTTTTTGGTCCTGAGGTTTCAGGGAACAGGAGGCAAGCTTTATCCAATCCCTTGGAGAGCACTTCTGCAGCAAAGCAAGAGAGCAGCAAGACAGCAGGGCAACAGCAAGGCAGTAGTCTTCTGTAGAAAGCAGTCAGGTGAGTCCTTTAGGCAGCCAGGCAGTTCTTCTTGTCAGGGTGCAGGTTCTGGTTCAGGTTTCTTCTCCAGGAAGTGTCTGAGGTGGTAGGGCAGAGGCCCTGTTTTATAGCCAAATGTGCATTTGAAGTGGGGGAGACTTCAAAGAGTGTCTTAGAAGTGCACCAGGTCCCCTTTCAGTTCAATCCTGTCTGCCAAGGTCCCAGTAGGGGGTGTGGCAGTCCTTTGTGTGAGAGCAGGCCCTCCACCCTCCCAGCCCAGGAAGACCCATTCAAAATGCAGATGTATGCAAGTGAGGCTGAGTACCCTGTGTTTGGGGTGTGTCCGAGTGAATGCACAAGGAGCTGTCAACTAAACCCAGCCAGAAGTGGATTGTAAGGCACAGAAAGATCTAAGTGCAGATAAATGCTCACTTTCTAAAAGTAGCATTTCTAAAATAGTAATATTAAATCCAACTTCACCAGTCAGTAGGATTTTGTATTACCATTCTGACCATACTAAATATGACCTTCCTACTCCTTTCAGATCAGCAGCTACCACTTCCACAATGTATGAGGGCAGCCCCAATGTTAGCCTATGAGGGGAGCAGGCCTCACAGTAGTGTAAAAACTAATTTAGGAGTTTTACACTACCAGGACATGTAAACTACACAGGTACATGTCCTGCCTTTTACCCACACAGCACCCTGCTATAGGGGTTACCTAGGGCACACATTAGAGGTGACATATGTAGAAAAAGGGAAGTTTTAGGCTTGGCAAGTACTTTTAAATGCCAAGTCGAGGTGACAGTGAAACTGCACACACAGGCCTTGCAATGGCAGGCTTGAGACAAGGTGAAGGGGCTACTAAAGTGGGTGGCACAACCAGTGCTGCAGGCCCACTAGTAGCATTTAATCTACAGGCCCTGGGCACATATAGTGCACTCTACTAGGGACTTATAAGTAAATCAAATAGTCCAATTTGGTGTGATCCAAGGTTACCATGTTTAAAGGGAGAGAGCATATGCACTTTAGCACTGGTTAGCAGTGGTAAATTGCACAGAGTCTAATAACCAGCAAAAACAGTGTCCAAAAAGTGGAGGGAGGCAGGCAAAACGTTAGGGGTAAGCACCCTAAGTCTGTCAGGTCCAACAATGATTGATTGACATTCATATCCTTCATGTTGTTCTACTTGTAGCAGAAGGTGCCTTTCAGGGATGCCCGTAAAGCACTTTGGGGCATATTTAAGAAAAGCAGCACTGCACACAGTGAAGCGCCACTTTTTCTGCACCCCCTAGCCACCCCCCTAACACCACCATGTGTGCGCCGTATTTAACATTCAGTGCACCATGGTGATAGTTAGTGGACTAGCATCTGAATTTTTGACGCTAGTCTGGTGCTTTGCAGGATTAGTTAAAAAAATTCTGACGCTAATCCTACAAAGCCCAGAGGCCCATTTTAAGCAATGGAAGCCTGTTCTGAGCGGACATTAAAGGTGCCCAAATAATCTCTTAGGTTTCCTTGTGCCATTTTTTAAGGGCCCCCACCCAATGGGAGACCACCCCTTTTGCATACATTATGCCTGCCACAGGCATAATGTAGCGCCAAGGATTACAATGTGGCGCAAAGCATGCATTGCACCACTTTGTAAATATGACAGAGAGTTTTTGGCCTTCTAACGTCACATTAGCGTAAATAAATGATGCCAATGTGGCGTTGTAATGGCGCTCGGGGCTCTTAAATATGCCCCTTAGAGTTAAAGACAAACTTCAGAAGAGACACATGGAATACCAGATTGAAGTGGGTAGATAAAATGAACCGCACTGCAACAGGTTTGCAGTCATTCCACTTTATATGGGCTTATGTATTATCTTGGAGGAGACCGCATGATGCACCTGGGATCACTTACTGAAATCTTCCATGGATGCAGTGTTTATAATGGAGGAAAAAGGGTTTTGAGAGAGAACCTGCACAGGGGTCAAAACCCTGATCAGTGCTGGGGCATGTGCCTTGAGAGATGACTGTTTAGTTTATTTAGGGCCATATTTATACTTTTTGACGCACAACTCCGCCAATGCAGTTGTGCGTCAAAATTTTTACCGCCGGCTACCGCCATTCCAACGCGCCATGCGGGTGCCTTATTTATGGAATGACGTTAGCCGGCGCTGCGGACTGGTACGAGTAAAAAAAAATTACTCACTCCAGGCAGCGCCGGCGTATGGGAAAATGGGGGTTGTGCGTCAAAAAATGGTGCAAGTCAGGTCTGAGGCAAAAATCAGGCCTCACACCAGACTTGCGCCATTTTGTTTTACGCCCAACCTCCATTGACATGACTCCTGTCATAGCAAAAACAGGAGTCATGCCCCCTTGCCCAATGGCCATGCCCAGGGGACTTTTGTCCCCTGGGCATGGCCAATGGGCATAGTGGCATGTAGGGGGGCCCAAACCAGGCCCCCCTATGCCACTTAAAAAAAAATATATACTTACTAGAACTTACCTTTCCTTCCCTGGGATGGGTCCCTCCATCCTTGGGTGTCCTCCTGGGGTGGGCAAGGGTGGCAGGGGAAGTCCCTGGGGGCAGGGGAGGGCACCTCTGGGCTCCTTCTGAGCCCACAGGTCCCTTAACGCCTGCCCTGACCCAGGCATTAAAAAACGGCACCCATCAGGCTGGGCGGCGTTTTTTAAGGCCCACCCCCTCCTGTGCGTCAAAATGACGCCAGAGTATAAATAAGGCGTGTTGGAAAATGGGTTATTGGTAAGGGCAGGTAGGTACCTACACCTAGCAACAAGCCACTAACCTCCACTTAGGTCCAGTTAGGTCTCAGTAAATTAACCCCAGCTCAACCCTTGGTAGCTTGGCAATGAGCGTCAAGGCTTAACTTAGGAGACAATGTGTAAAGCATTCAAATATCACAAAACAGTAATTAAATAAAACACAGGAAACAGTATAAAAATCCAAAACCAATTCATAAAAATAGTTTATATTTTTAACTTTAAAATGACACAAAAGCGAATAAAATCGGATAAGGGGAACCGGAGATATGAATTTTGAAAGAATTATCATTTTTCTAGCGCTTAGAAACAAAAAGCGCCAATCGTGTCATCTGGTTGCACCTCGACCGGGGCAAAGTCAAACTTTCAGGCCGACCGCGATGGAGCCCTGCTCGGCTACAGGTCGCGGGAGGCCTCGGTTAAAAAGTTACCTTCTGACTTAGTCTTTATTTTGAAGATTTTCTTCAACGGGACGAACCTGCCAGTCCTATCCGACCTCCTGGAGCCCTTCTCCGGATACGCGATGCTGGATTCCTCGGTGGAGATTTTTACCTTCGGACTTAGTCGTTTTTTCGAGGTGAAAATCCTTCGACCGGGGTAAACCTGGATCTTGATCCGACGTCCATGGAGCCCTTCTCAGATACGATGGCTGGGAGGTCCCGGCCAACTTTTTACCTTCGGACTTAGGGGGTCATTCTGACCCCGGCGGTCATGGACCGCCGGGGCCAGGGTTGGCGGGAGCACCGCCAACAGGCTGGCGGTGCCCCGCAGGGCATTCTGACTGCGGCGGTTTGGCTGCCCTTTAGAATCCTCGCTGCGCCGCCATGGGGATTCTGACAGCCCATACCGCCATCCTGTTCCTGGCGGTTCTCCCGCCAGGAACAGGATGGCGGTATGGGTTGTTGTGGGGCCCCTGGGGGCCCCTGCAGTGCCCATGCCAATGGCATGGGCACTGCAGGGGCCCCCGTAAGAGGGCCCCACTTTGTATTTCAGTGTCTGCTTTGCAGACACTGAAATACGCGACGGGTGCCACTGCACCCGTCGCACCTTCCCACTCCGCCGGCTCAATTCTGAGCCGGCGTCCTCGTGGGAAGGCTCTTTTGCACTGGGCTGGCGGGCGGCCTTTTGGCGGCCGCCCGCCAGCCCAGTGCAAAAGCCAGAATCACCGCAGCGGTCTAATGACCGCGGAGCGGTGTTCTGGAGGGGGGAACTCTGGCGGGCAGCCTCCGCCGCCCGTCAGGGTTAGAATCACCCCCTTAGTCTCTTTTTCGGAGATTTTTCTTTACCGGGACGAACCACCAAATCAGGCCGGGTCGCGGTTGAGGCAAGCCGGCTAGAATTTCCGCGGCGGGTCGGGCCCTCTATGGAGCTTTTTTACAAAAATTCTCAAATCTTCTCCAAACTTCTGGGGCTTCACCCAGATGTTCTTTTAAGGTTCTTTTGGGGTCCACAGCTCACCCCAAGGGTCCAGAAGTTCTGAGATGGTCCTTGGGGGTGCGGACTACCACTCCCAGAATGCACCTGGCGCAAACTCCTTTTTGGCCACTGGACAGTGGTCAGCTGGTCACTTTCTTCAGGAGTTGGTGCAGGGGACTCTGGATAGCAATTTTTCACCTGTAACAAACAGGGAGTCCCTCCTTGAACCAGTTGAAGCCAGGCAAAGTCCTTCTTGTGGTGAAGCCCAAGTGTGCAGCTGGTGCAGTCCTTCTGAGTGCAGGTTCCAGGTGCAGGCCAGGGGTCCAGCAGGGCAGTCCTTCTTCTCCTTTAGTTCTTTTCTTGTTGAAATCTGGTGGGGATCTGAGGTGTGGGTGCAGGTCTGCCAGTTTTATCCTTGCTCCTGGGTGAAAAGCAGGGGGGTCCTGGTTCTCCAATCAGGGGCAGGGTCCTTCCCCCTGCGATGACCACTTCCTGGGAAGTGTGGCAAAAATCCATCCCAGAGGGCAACATTCTCAAAAAATCCAACATGGCTGAATCTGATTTTTGGAGGTTACATCTGGCTGAGCCCACCCACTGGTGTGGCTAAAAATCATAAACACACCCCTCTCCTGCCCTCTCCTAATCTAATCAAGGGGGCACCTAGTTGTCTGGGGTTGCAGGATGTGGGGGTGTTGCTGGTTGCTCCAAATGCCCTTCTCTGCCTTTGAAGACCAGTTTGGCAGCCCTCCCCCTTCCTGCCTCACCATCTGCTGAGGGGAGATTCTCTCCCACAAGCACATTCCTTTGTGTGAAGCCAGGCCACTTCACACCTCATCAAGGCAGCTTGCCTAAGCTGCTGCAGGCTGGCCAATCAGAGCACAGAAGCAAAAACAATGCAGGGCTGAAATTGGCAACTTTTTAGGTAAAGTCTAAAACTTTTTACCTGAACAAGTTATATTAAATCCAACAACTGGAAGTTGTGGGATTTATTACAACAATTAATTTGATACCAAATTCTTGGTATGCAACATTTAAGGAGACTTTAAAATTTAAAATAAAGTCTCCCCATTCTAGCCTATGAAGGCCGTTTACTTCAATGAGGGAAAAACGAATTTGGCTGTTTTTACCTCACCAGGGTTTATAAATCTATTTTTATAAAGTCCCTGCTTATAGTTACATGGCACCCAGCCATAGGGGCACATAGGGCACACCTTAGGGGTGACTTATATGTAAACATAAGGTAGTTTAAGACTTTGGAACTACTTTTAATTCCAAAGTCGAATTTGCATATAACTTTAATTTAAAAGCAGCCAGCAAGGCAGGCCTGCCTTTAAAATGCCACTGGGCACCTCAGCAGTGCACCTAGGTGTGCACCACCTATGCTGTGGTCCCTAAACCTACATGCCCTACCATATACTAGGGACTTATAGGTAGGTTAACTTAGCCAATTATAATTAGCCTAATTTGCATATTGATTTTACACAGAGCACAGGCCCTGGGACTGGTTAGCAGTACCCAGGGCACCATCAGAGTCAGGAAAACACCAGCATAAAGTGGAAAATGGGGGCAAAAGGTTAGGGGGCCTCTGCAATCAGCCCTGTTTTCTCACACAAGCCCCCCCCAGCCCACACGCCCAGGAGACTCAGCCCAACCCTGGGAGAGTCTTCCTGGCTTGTTAGGCGAGGAAGACAGTGAAGAAAACTGGCTGTCCCTTTGCAGGGCCTACTCTGCCTTACATCCTCCTGTCATGGTCACTCCCTCTGGGTAGTGAAGCCATCCCAACAGTGAAAGGACCCATCTCAAACTGAAACTTCCCTCTAGGGGGGTCTTCCTCCTCTCTCTCTGCCAACTTGGGTAGTGAGGTGCCCACCTCCCCTACTCCTAACTTTGCTAGGGCAACACCTAGCTTACCCAAAGAGGTCACCCAACACTTGAGCAACCCCACCATGACCAACAGGGTCAGGGGGCCTACTTTGCTATTGGCCCTGGGGTCTGCCTCCCAGGCCAAGTACAGTGCTGCCAGGAAGGCTAGCACCCAGCAGAGGCTACTGACAGCTGTCAGTACCCAGAACCACACCCTAAGCTCTCCACTGACAGGTGGCTGAGCTGCTTTAGGGGCAACTTTGGGGTCCTGGCACCCCTCTTGCTGTCTAGAGTGGGGGGCTACCACCTCCTGTGGCAGACACCCTCCTTCCACTCTCCCTTCTGTCAGTGCAGGGGCAACACCCTGCATCTGGACAGCTGCCTGACTACTCAGGACTTCCTTGGGGTCAGGGGAGGCCTCACCAGTGCCAAATCTGGGCTCCCCCCCTACTGGGGCAGAAGGCCTTTGGCTCCCTGGAACTCTCTTTAAGAGTGGCCTACCCTTCCTTTTCTTCTTTCCTTTTCTTGGAGATCCCTGTCTCCTAACTGTAGGGACTGACTCCCCAGGACTTTGGTTTGGGGGGGCGCCCTGGGCGACCGCCCCATCTGGGACCAGACCCACCTCTGGGAGGTCATTGCCCAGGATACAATCTAGGGGGAGGTCAGCACTGACTACCACCCTAAACCAGTCAAGGATACCCTCCCTCTCTAGGGGCACTATGGCTACAGGTTTGGTGGTGACCTCCCCTGTGGCTATCCTGACTTTCCTTGTCTCTCCTGTGACATACATGTCTGGGGTCACTAACCGGTCACTCACTATAGTGTGACTGGCACAGGTGTCTCTCAGGCCCGTGGTAGGGATCCCATTCACCTGAATGGGGTGGAAGTGCCTACTTCCACCCTCAGGGATCACCAGCTTACCATCTGGTCCTGTCTCCCAGCTCAATGCTTGGAGGACTTCATCATCTGAGGAGTCCTCCTCCATGGCTACACTGGACAGCCCAGTGCTAACCACCTTCTTTGGACAGGCTGCATCTCCTCTGAAGTGACCTGTCTGCTGACAGTCAAAGCAAGCCCTACTGTCCAAGAGCTTTTTTAACCCTGGGTCTCCCTGTCTCTGCTTGTCAGAGTGGGAGTGGGATTTACTCTCCTCCTTCTTAGGGTTCTGGGGTACAGAGGGAGTCTCTGTGGTGGGCTTACCACCTCCCTCCTTAGGTTTTTGGGGACCTGACCCCCCCTTTTTGGAGTATCCCACCTGGGACTTGACAACCACCCTGGTTCTCAACCACTCATCAGCTGCCTCCCCTAGCTCTCTAGGGTTGGTCTGCTTAGAGTCCACTAGATGCTGGCATAACCTTTCTTGGGTACAATTGGTCAAGATGTGCTCTCTCATGATCAGATTGTATAACCCCTCATAAGTATTTACTTTGTTACCAATAATCCAGCCCTCTAGTGCCTTTAGTGAGGTGTCTACAAAGTCAACCCAAGACTGGGTACTGACCTTCTGGGTGTCCCTGAACTTCATTCTATACTGCTCTGGGGTCAGACCAAACTTCTTGGTTAAGCACCTCTTCATACTAGGGTACGAATCTGCCTCCTCCCCCCTTAAGGTCAGAAGCCTATCCCTCCCTGAGTTGGGGACCAACTCCCACAAAAGGGAACCCCAGTATTGAGGCCTAACCCTTCTCATTTGGAGTGCCCTCTCAAAGGCCTCCAACCACTTGTCTATATCATCCCCCTCTACATAGGCTGGAACCACCCCTTTGGGTAATCTGGGGGAAAAAAAACCACCCAGGGACACCTCAGCTTCTTTATCGCTGCCACCATCTCTTTTCTCCTTGTTTGCCCACTTTTTCTTTTCTAGGGCTAGCTTGTCTGCTTCCAAAGCTATATATGCTAGCTGGGCCTCCAGCTTTCTTTTCCTGATGGATGGGTTCTCTCCTACTGAAAGGACCCCCTTTCCCCCACTAGCTTTGGGTCTGCCCCTAGTGACTGTATGTACTGAGGACCGGTCTCCCTCATCCTCACTTAGGCTCAGATGCCCTCCCTCCCCTGAGTGGTTAGAGCTAGCATCCTCCCCTGTTTCTCCCTCCTCTGGAGCTTCCCCTGGGTCTACCTCTTGGGCCTCAGCCCATGCTGTCAGGGATTTGATCAGGACTTGCTTCCTGAGGTCAGTGGTTGCAGGCAACCCTCTTTCAGTACACAACCCCCTAAGCTGGACTACTGTCAGTGTGGGTAGGCTAGCCAGATCAAGCTCCATGGTTCCCTAGTTTTGTGTCAACAAAAACTTTTTGCAAAAATTGGAAACAATAATTTAGAAAAATTAAAAAAATTCAATAATAGAAATTAATCCAAATTAAAAATAAAAATAAAAAATAAAAATAAAACAATTTTTGCACTAAGACAATTTAAAGGATTTTAAATTTGTTTTACTTAAAACTGTAACGTGATACTGAACACAAGTACAGGATCCCACTGCTGCCACCAAAAATGTTGGAAAATGGGTTATTGGTAAGGGCAGGTAGGTACCTACACCTAACAACAAGCCACTAACCTCCACTTAGGTCCAGTTAGGTCTCAGTAAATTAACCCCAGCTCAACCCTTGGTAGCTTGGCAACGAGTGTCAAGGCTTAACTTAGGAGACAATGTGTAAAGCATTCAAATATCACAAAACAGTAATTAAATAAAACACAGGAAACAGTATAAAAATCCTAAACCAATTTATAAAAATAGTTTATATTTTTAACTTTAAAATGACACAAAAACGAATAAAATCGGATAAGGGGAACCGGAGATATGAATTTTGAAAGAATTATTATTTTTCTAGCGCTTAGAAACAAAAAGCGCCAATCGGGTCATCTGGTTGCACCTCGACCGGGGCAAAGTCAAACTTTCAGGCCGACCGCGATGGAGCCCTGCTCGGCTACAGGTCGCGGGAGGCCTCGGTTAAAAAGTTACCTTCTGACTTAGTCTTTATTTTGAAGATTTTCTTCAGAGGGACGAACCTGCCAGTCCTATCCGACCTCCTGGAGCCCTTCTCCAGATACGCGATGCTGGATTCTTCTGTGGAGATTTTTACCTTCGGACTTAGTTGTTTTTTCGAGGTGAAAATCCTTCGACCGGGGTAAACCTGGATCTTGATCCGACGTCCATGGAGCCCTTCTCGGATACGATGGCTGGGAGGTCCCGGCCAACTTTTTACCTTCGGACTTAGTCTCTTTTTCAGTGATTTTTCTTTACCGGGACGAACCACCAAATCAGGCCGGGTCGCGGTTGAGGCAAGCCGGCTAGAATTTCCGCGGCGGGTCGGTCCCTCTATGGAGCTTTTTTAAAAAAATTCTCAAATCTTCTCCAAACTTCTGGGGCTTCACCCAGATGTTCTTTTAAGGTTCTTTTGGGGTCCACAGCTCACCCCAAGGGTCCAGAAGTTCTGAGATGGTCCTTGGGGGGTGCGGACTACCACTCCCAGAATGCACCTGGCGCAAACTCCTTTTTGGCCACTGGACAGTGGTCAGCTGGTCACTTTCTTCAGGAGTTGGTGCAGGGGACTCTGGATAGCAATTTTTCACCTGTAACAAACAGGGAGTCCCTCCTTGAACCAGTTGAAGCCAGGCAAAGTCCTTCTTGTGGTGAAGCCCAAGTGTGCAGCTGGTGCAGTCCTTCTGAGTGCAGGTTCCAGGTGCAGGCCAGGGGTCCAGCAGGGCAGTCCTTCTTCTCCTTTAGTTCTTTTCTTGTTGAAATCTGGTGGGGATCTGAGGTGTGGGTGCAGGTCTGCCAGTTTTATCCTTGCTCCTGGGTGAAAAGCAGGGGGGTCCTGGTTCTCCAATCAGGGGCAGGGTCCTTCCCCCTGCGATGACCACTTCCTGGGAAGTGTGGCAACAATCCATCCCAGAGGGCAACATTCTCAAAAAATCCAACATGGCTGAATCTGATTTTTGGAGGTTACATCTGGCTGAGCCCACCCACTGGTGTGGCTAAAAATCATAAACACACCCCTCTCCTGCCCTCTCCTAGTCTAATCAAGGGGGCACCTAGTTGTCTGGTGTTGCAGGATGTGGGGGTGTTGCTGGTTGCTCCAAATGTCCTTCTCTGCCTTTGAAGACCAGCTTGGCAGCCCTCCCCCTTCCTGCCTCACCATCTGCTGAGGGGAGATTCTCTCCCACAAGCACATTCCTTTGTGTGAAGCCAGGCCACTTCACACCTCATCAAGGCAGCTTGGCTAAGCTGCTGCAGGCTGGCCAATCAGAGCACAGCAGCAAAAACAATGCAGGGCTGAAATTGGCAACTTTTTAGGTAAAGTCTACAACTTTTTACCTGAACAAGTTATATTAAATCCAACAACTGGAAGTTGTGGGATTTATTACAACAATTAATTTGATACCAAATTCTTGGTATGCAACATTTAAGGAGACTTTAAAATTTAAAATAAAGTCTCCCCATTCTAGCCTATGAAGGCCATTTACTTCAATGAGGGAAAAACGAATTTGCCTGTTTTTACCTCACCAGGGTTTATAAATCTATTTTTATAAAGTCCCTGCTTATAGTTACATGGCACCCAGCCATAGGGGCACATAGGACACACCTTAGGGGTGACTTATATGTAAAAATAAGGTAGTTTAAGACTTTGGAACTACTTTTAATTCCAAAGTCGAATTTGCATATAACTTTAATTTAAAAGCAGCCAGCAAGGCAGGCCTGCCTTTAAAATGACACTGGGCACCTCAGCAGTGCACCTAGGTGTGCACCACCTATGCTGTGGTCCCTAAACCTACATGCCCTAGCATATACTAGGGACTTATAGGTAGGTTAACTTAGCCAATTATAATTAGCCTAATTTGCATATTGATTTTACACAGAGCACAGGCCCTGGGACTGGTTAGCAGTACCCAGGGCACCATCAGAGTCAGGAAAACACCAGCATAAAGTGGAAAATGGGGGCAAAAAGTTAGGGGGCCTCTGCAATCAGCCCTGTTTTCTCACAAGGCGCACAGGCCTTAAAGTCATTTTTTGGAAGGGAACGCCTACCTTGCATATAATTAATGCAAGGCTGGTTCCCCCTTCCAAAAAATGACGCACATGGTAGGATTTTGACGTCCGCGGGGTCGGGCGTCAAAGTATAAATATGGGCCAGGGTTTGCGCTGAATGTGCATCAAAATTTTTGTAGTTGTTTCATTCCAGTGTTACATGGGCATTCTTGGAGAGTTTGTAGATGAGACAAACATCATTGTTTTGAATCTGTTTTTGTTCATAGATAGAGCCATTGGTGAGACCTAACTAGATAGAATTTGCGTAGTCCAATCTTGATATGATAGTAGCCATAATTCAACGGTTTAAGGCTTATAGAGGTGGGAAGGGACTAATGTACCGTTCATATTTAGTAAGTAGATATACTTCAAAACAACCACTCCTATACGAGGTGTCATTGTGTCTAAGAGTACACCTAGGCTTTTTGCCTCTCTAACGGCCAGTAACAGCTCGCCCAAAGGTCTTTTCGGTTGCTTAGGATTGCAATGTCTATTTTATGAACATTTAATTTTAGTTGCTTTTTACCCAGAAAATTATAAAAACACCTCTTGATGTTCTAAAATTCCAGTTGAGTGGCTATGGGTCTATCTAAATGGAGAAGTTGTGACTTACCCGCATAGTTGTACAATCCAGACTCTCTTGCTGGCAACTCCTTTATTAGAGACCTGATGTACACATTAAACAGATGAGGATCATTTGGAGACTCCGCAGATGACCTGTTTTGCAGTTGCAGTGAACGGTCCAGGTTGACCTACCTGTGCACGGTCATTTAAAAGGAATTCATCCAGTGCAGTACGGTTGAATCATGGCACTGACAACACTATTTTTCTGGTTTCTAGGGATATTTTCATGTGACATAGTACAGACGTCTCTTGCCAAAAGTTGCCACTTCCAAATGAAGATTATTTAAGGCCTGTGGCAACATCTAGACTCTTTTCAAGAGCCACTTGGGATATAAAGCAAGGACTACACAATCTACCTGGTTCTGGTGGCTGGAGACAGAAGTACCATCAGGAGTGGATCCAAACAGATGCCACCCTACTTCCTCAAGGAACCACTACTGACCAGTACATCAGACAGTACAACAAGGGACTCCCCAGGGGTAGGGTAGCAGCTGTGGTCCCAAGTAAGTCAATACAAGGAAAGAGGAACAATCCCTCAGGTGACCTCACGGTACAATGTGAGTCTGTGTTCATAAAAATCATTTTCTCACCCCACTGCCAGAAGTGAACTTCCTAGTTTAGAATATACTTCTGCTGATAACATAAATCCCCAGCAGCAATGTCAGAAAAATGGTGGGAGATTGGAGAATAGTGGAGAGTAATGAGAACCTGACTCAAGTACAAGTGATCAATGTAGAGGGAAATCTCCCCAAGGACACCTCCACTGTATCAGGAGGAAGTTAGTTGAAATAGGATGGAGCAGGAGAGAGGTAAAATACAGGGTGAACAGGACCCAATGTCACCCCCCCTATAAATGAAGGTGAGTAAGGCAGGGACTGGAACAGTGTCAGTATAAAATCAACTACCTAAACAGTCAAGAAAACAGACAAGAAAACAGTATCAGGGCTGGTCAAACAGGGGAAGTCTTTGCATGTTGTCTCTCAGACTCATGAGGTTGCTGAGAGATTGTCCTTCTGTAGCTATGCCTTATTGTAGGCCTTTCCCTGGTCGGTTTCAGGTCAGATGCACTGATTATGTGTGAGAGAGAGGGTGATGACCCACCATAGTGACTTGCACTAGACAGACCTTACTTGCCAGCAGCTTCCAGCACTCTGAAAGGTGCTTTGGTACTTGCGTTTCGTGGAAGCCCTTTGATGTAAGGACTGCCACTCCTCCTCCTTGAGCGGTAAAGATTTGTTGGTCAGCATGTTGCTATTGTAACAGTATCTTGGTCTGGTGCCTTGGTCAAGGCTATTTTTGTACTGTATGTTTAAACAATTTCAGTGGATTTACCAATAAAATATCCATCTCTGAATCATCTAAGGTAGCTGTGCTCATTGCTTTGTGGTTAGTGGTTAGTGGTTTTACATCATGCACCAAGAGATGGTCAACGCCGACACCTCTTGAGTTTGACTGTCTTTTTTATGTGTGATCCACAAGATATATAACCAAATAAATATAGTATTAAAATGTGTAAGGAAGGAAACACGGTTGGATCATTAACAAGGATAGGCCTGTGCACACAAAGCAGAGTATCGTTTTTTATACTAGGGTGCAAAACTACTTTTTCTGAAATTTTCCATGTCCATCACTCTTCATTTTGAAAATGTTTTACTGCTTGTGTATGTGGGATGAGGGTACTGTTTATTGCTATCCAAACTTTAAAACCAGTGTAACAGCTAAGTTTGAAAAATGAAAGTGAAATGTATTATTAAGTAAGCAGAAAACGTACTGCAAACTGGATATAGTGTGTTTTTTAAGACAAGACATTTACAGACATTTTTATTGATAAAAAGTCTGTTACAAGTCCACATTTGCCCAACAAAGGCATAACCAAAACTGACATCTCATTCTTCATGGAGGTCTGTAAGAATGGGTGTTCACCTTCTAGAAAGTGCTCACTACCACCACTCAGGAATCCAAAGACGCTCTAGAAATGAAGTAGTTCTAAACTTCAGATAGATTAAATAAATACTCACAAATTAGAAACAATCCTTTGGACAGCCATAATCCAGGTCAAAGATTGAAGTCTGACCACCTTTAAAACACTTTCCAGGAAATAAAAAGTTCAACTACAGCATTTTCCCAATACCAGCTATACCTAAATCCTGGCTATAGCTCTGCCTTGCTACAATGCACTTTACTGTGGTCACCTCCCCACAATCAATATAATTGAATCAATGGACAACAGCATCATATTCAACTAACCTTAGCCAACAGCACTAGGTGGCTTTAACTGCTACTACCACTGAAATACAACTAATGTTTTACTACTAACATTGCCGTTAAGCCAAAGGATCAAACAACCTATGCATGGATATAATATCAAGACTCATAAATACAAGTTGAGCCCAGAGCACTCACTCGACATCGATTACATCTTTTTGAAATCAACTGTCACATAATTAGCCTCACAGAGTTATGATCTGATCAACCATCGTAACTTGTCTAATATTTACTGTTACAGAGTGGGAATAATTTTGTATTATGTGCATTTTCAATTTATTGGTTGATAAGCAGAATACCAACCAAGCAGGTGGCTCCATAAGAAAGATGGAAGGCCTGGGGTTCAACCAGGCGGTGAGAGGCCTAACTCACACAGGTGGACAAATCAGTACCTCTATTCTCACACACAACATCTATATCTCCAATATAGTGGTCCACCGACAGACTTGGTCAGACCATTCTTTTACCCTCCTGTATCTCTCTAACCTGAAATACAGCCCCATTCCTTCCAGCAGAAGCAATGCACTTGCAGACCCTGGCCGTGCACTTACAGGTATGCCATTTCTGTTGATTTTGCTGCAACCTGAGGTACTAGCCAATCTCTATTACAACACATCCTTAAAGCTTGACATGCTAGTCCAAGCAAAAAAGAGTAAGCCCAAGCATGGCATCAAATCAACCAAACAAATGATTTAGTGGGGAATTAGGTGAACAGAAATAGATCAACTACAACCTACAGCACACATGCCACAAATCCTTAACTACATAAGACAAATGTCTCTACAGACAAAGAGGAGGCTGTTACAAACCTATGCAGATACTATCTACTACTTTTTTAATTACAAAATCACAAATATTAATGATTCTTTCTTAAACTACTCAGCACCTCCTTAGTATCAGCCTATCATTCCGCATCCACTTCAGTTCATCTTCACAAATGTTAAAAAGATGGATATTGAATGGCACTCAAATTGGTCATCAAGTCAAAAGCACCAAGACTATGTGCGGATCTGCTCCCAGTGGCATGATTTTTTTTTTTGGCATTTGTTACAAGTAAAACAAACTTGCATTTAAAAAAACAGCAAGAGTAATCTATAACGGAACTGGGGGGATGAAGGGAGCAGAATAATAGGGAATATAGGGAAATAAGGTGGAGGGGAATGGCACCACATAGTTATTACACTTGTCTTACGATACACATAGGTTCTAGTACAAAGGAATGCTTACATGGCTTAAAATATCTTATACAGGTCCCTGCCACATATAAAAGTGGTGCAATGATGTGCAATGTGGAACGTAACTAAGCTTCACTTGGCTTAATGCAAGAGTCATCGAGAGGTCTCCAAAATTGAGACGTATATAAGGATAAGTTGTTACTCAGCCGTGGGCACAGTAGTCCAACAGCTAAGATGATGCCTAGTGATGTAGCCTGTTGGCGAATTGCCTTGTGAGTGTTTGGGTGCTGGTGAATGAGCTGGGGATTCTTGTTGACAGAGATATTCCTGGAAGGGCTCCCAAATGTCTCTAGGGCGTGAGCATGGGGGCATCATTTCCCAGCAATGTGTAAGTTGCTCCTGGCAGAAGGCCACATCTTGGAGCCATGTCTTAGTGCTGGGTACTAGCTGACGGCTCCGATGTATCGCCACTCTTCTCTTGGCCAGCAGCATTGCGGTGAGTCGTCGGGTGTCAGACGGAATGTCTTTAACGTAGCCCAATGGACCAACAAGCGGAACGCAGGAGGGGTTTTGTGCTGTTATTTAATATATTATTGAATACACCTTCTCCCAGTATAATGCGATACTCAGGCATAGCCAAGCCAAGTGTACGAAAGTGGCCTGTGGCACCCCCTACCTAAGGCAGCGGGGATTCTCAACCAGGCCCATATGTGACAACTAAGCAGGAGAGCGATACACACGGTGAAGGAACTTGACATGGATAAGATGCAGCTGATAGTTAAGAGAGTGCCTGTAGCTGACTGCAGCAATATGTCCACTGTTTGTCTGTGATAGGAGAATGCGCATAATCTTCCCAGGCTGCATGTGCCAATGGCACTGTGAGGTCTGCATGCTGGTGTACAGATGGGTCATCAGTTTGCATGGCGAGGGGTTAGTAAGGATGTGTTCCAGAGCAGGAAGTGTGGGAGGGGAAGCTGGAAATGTGTGGCACATGTAATGGCAAGAGGCTCCAATTTGGTAATATAGCAGTGCATCAAGAATGATGTAAGGTGGGTCGACGTCTGCCCTCAGGGTATAAATCCGAAAAAGTGTCCAGGTTACAGTTACTGGCCCTAACTGCGGTACCCTTAGCCTGTAAAGGACTGAAGCTCAGGTTAGGGCCTGGACAAGGCAGGACCTTGAAAACTTCTCTTTGAAGTCGGCCTACTTCAAAGGCATTTGCTGGGTTGGGTTGCAGTAGCTGCTTCTACCTGAGAGAGGACAAAGACTGACTTTTGTGTGACTTCCGACTGGTGAGGAATCTGCAAGGGCTTGAAACTGAGCTTGCCTCCTGTTGTTGAAATCTCAGGGGCAGCAAAGACTTCTCTCTGCCAACACCTGGGCTTTCCGCTGAGAGTCCTGCCTTCCAAGTGGTGCTCTAGCCTGTCTCTGGGCCCTTGAAAGGTGCAGCTGGTGGAAAAGGACAGAAATCCATGCAAAGACGCTGTGCGAGGAAACCTTTGACGCACCACCCGCTTCGCGGCTGAAAAATGACGCACCACCTGCCTCGCGGCTAAAATCGATGCTCCATCTGCATTGCAGCTGGGAGATCGACGTGGCTGGAGAAATGACACACAACACCCACAACGGCTGCATTTAACGACGCAAGCCCCCATGCAGCGCGGTTTCTTGACATCGTGCAACCGGATTTCGACTCAACATCGCTGGGCATGGAAAATCAATGTAGAACTACAACCGGTGGCAGATCATTCTCGCACCTCGCCGCCCAGACGTGTCCCACCCACCTGCGTCAGACCAAAGACCTCCTTACCTTCAGGAAACTTCTAAAGACCTGGCTATTCGAGCAGTAGCAGCACCTCTCCCACCCCTCCCCCCCACCTCAGCGCCTTGAGACCCTCAGGGGTGAGTAGTGCACTTTACAAATTCCTGATTGATTGATTGATTGAATCTATGTAGGGCCCTTGGTACAGCTCTTTCAACCCCAACAGGTAAAGTCCAAAACATGCACCAATGACATACAGATTCAATTTTTTGTTGGAAAACCTCATGACTTAATCACATGTTTCATTAGATAAAGGTGCATGAATGAGAGTAGGGGAACACAGTTATATAGTCTGCTTCTCCAAAGGACATCAGAACACCCCTATCAACTTCACCAAACTTACAATTATTGAAATTATATTTTTCATTGATCTCTCATTCACATTCCAAGTCAACACCTTGACAAAAGATGTTACCATTCAGCTGTTCACCATATGGAAAATCCTTCAATCCAACCACTAGGCGGAGCTCATGAGAGCTTACGTCATCACATACCTCAACACCCCCATTGTCATCTGCAAATAGTGCAAAACTAGGCAGCAAGAATAAGCCTTAACATACTCAAAAGCAACCTCAAACTCTCAATGCAGCCTACCAGTGGAAGCAAAAGCAAGAATTAGGAGCATAGCCCACAGAGGCTTATTGGGGGAAAAAAGGGCTGAAGTAGTTACCAACATTTGTTCCAGGCCCATACACCTGATGACCTAGTGCCCCTTCAAACGGCTGAAGCATAGATGTAGAGAGATCCTTGGGACAGAACAGGTCTGAAGCCTTGGAATGCTCTGAACACACGGACAAGTGCAAACTATGGGTCTTATTTAGAATTTGGCGAATGGGTTGCTCAGTTACAAACGTCCACTGTTATACAAGTGTGCTATAGCTGATTGCACTTGTAATATGGCAAAAGGGATATCAACCACATTTTGGTGAAGAATCCCATCATCAAACTAAATGAAGCCCTATGTCTCATTTTAAATCGGAAGCACCTTACTCACCAACACTCATTACTGACATCAATGCTTTTGCTGACCTGCTACCCTAGGAAGTAAAAGTTCACAGAGGAAGTAAAAGTGCACAGAGGAAGCTAGAAGTAAGCGTTTACGGTTCAGCACAGTAGTATTTGTGGGACCCCAGGCAATCTGCTCAAGGGAAAAGCACAGGATAGTTACTGTTTGGGAATGATGCCTGTTGGACCTGGCCCTTTTTACAGGGTCATTCCCCAAACTTTTTGCCTTTTCCTCCTAATTCTTCTGACCCTTTTTGGATGACGTTATGACTCTTACCACCACTAATCAGTACTAAAGTGCCTGTGCTCTCCCTTGTAAACGTGGTATGATTGGCTTATATCTGATTGGCACATTTAAGTTAGCTGTAAATCACTTGTACAGTGGTATCTCAATACCCAGGACCTGTAAATTAAATACTGCTAGTGGGCCTGCAGCGCTGCTTGCGCCACCAACTGAAGTAGTCTTTCATACCTGTCTCAGGCCTGCTGGCGCAGGACCCGCATGTGCAGTTCTCTGCCACAGGGACCTGGCATCTAAATTTACTTGCCAGGCCCAGAACTCCCCTTTTACTACATGTAAGTCACCCCAACGTTAGGCCCTGGCTAGCCCTATGGGCAGGGTGCTATGTATGTAGAAAGCAGGACATGTGCCTAGTAGCGTGGCCTGTCCTGGTAGTGACAAACAGCCTATTTGGTTTCTCACTGCTGTGAGTGCTGCCTTCTCATAGGATTGCATTGGAAATGCCCTGCCTTATGTCTGGAGGGTATTGTCTGAATTATGAAGGGTAGCGTAGGCATGTTTGGTATGGTTGTAATGGTAGTGCGAAATGGTTCTTACTGGTGTAGGTGGACTTTTATTATCATTACAGAAGTGCCACTTCTTGAAAGTGAGCATTTCTCTATGCTTATGACTCTGGTGTTTTGCAGCTGGACTCCAATCCACGTCTGGGCAGAGTGACAGTTGGGCTTTGTGCATACTTTTCAGACAGCCTGTGCACAGGGAGGGTGGAAGTGTCACAGAGGTGCATTGAGTAGTGAATAGTCTTCCTGGGCTGAGAGAAGGGAGAGGCGGGCATACATGCATTTGTAAAGGGTGTGCCCTGGCCTCACACAAAAGGGTTGTTTACCCCCAACTGATGTTTGGAGCCTGTTCTGGAGAAGATAGGGGACTTTCCTAGAACCAGTTGTAACTGGTTGAAACCCCCTCTCCTCCTCATTGTAAATGCTTTGCAGAACTGACTATAAGTACAGGGGATTTTTCCCCACAATGTAGGCATTTTTTGGACATTTCTGGAACTGGACACAGAACGTTTCTGAATGGACTCACCAGGACCCACCTTGGACTGCTGGTGCTATACTGACCTGTGACCTGCTGGGTCACTAGGATGATCTGCCACCATCTACATCCCTTGTGCTGGTCTCTTGTTTGGGATTGGTAGCCCTGTGCCCCACCCTTCTCTGTCTCCAAGGGCAGGGTGCTGTGGTCCCTGACCCCTGCAATTATCAAGAGCACAATGAGTGCTTCATCTTCTTTATGGCAGTACAATGTGTTTTCGCCATATTGTACAATAGTGTTGTTTCTCTGCAACATGGCTGAACATTTTCAAAGAAGTACTTTGAAACTGCAGCACTCTGTGTCATAGCACTACTTTTAAACTTTCATCAATGTTGCACAGAAGCCGCACTACTGTACAACATAGCAACAAAAAAAAACAATAGATATTGTAGCCACGATGTATTGGCTTTGCCAATGCTTGTTATTTATTTTGGTGACCTCACACCTGAGTGTCACCGTGCATGCTCAACCTTCACATTGTGCCAGGTTGCACACTACATGTCTTCCCAAATGCAATAACAACTTCCATTACAAACAAAAACAAACTTATCAAAGGGTCCTTTCTTTTGTGATGGTTTGAGTTCTCTGGGAGGGCATGCCGTGTCTTTCTGTTGTCAGATTTGGGTGGCTCACTGAGGTGATTCTCCACTTTTTTGTTTGGGGTTCTTGGCAACTTCCCTGGGTGATGCCAGGGGCCTCAGTTGTTGCAGGCTCCTCTGGGTCGCAACAAGTTCCTTCTCTCTCTCTTGTGTCTTGGAACATACTGTCACACTCATTCCAAAGGACTTTCCTAAACAGTGATAATTCCTAGTCATGATCTCACCTCTCTGTTTTGCAGAGATCATAGCCTCTTTTTAGTCTTATACCGTCCAGGAAATATGTTTGAAGGCATCCGGAATTTAACACCTGGATGTTGATCTCTTATAAGCACTTTGTCGTCTATGTGAACGCTCACGTCTATGGCTCTCCTGTCACCAGGGCCTTTGTCATTTAATTTTAACTTTCTTTGGCTACTGCAGTAATCAATATCTTGATGGTGCCACCACTTAGTGATTACTATGGTATCTCGGGGAGGTCTCCTGAGTAACACTGTTGTTGGTGGACAGTTTGTTGTGGTGTGTGGACTGGTTCTGTAAGCTCACAAGAAGTGATGTAGCACTCACTTAGTTTTGTCTTATGGTTCAACAGTTATTCTCAGTGTCTTCTCAGCATGCACACAAAATGCTCAACCTTGTCATTGGCTTAGGGTCATCAGGGTGTCATCATGTGGAAGTGGATGATTAGCTAATTCATGTATCCCTGGAAATCAGACCCACAGAAAGGTGGGCTGTTGTTGATCTTGAGAGAAACTGGAAGTCCTTAGGCTGCAAAGATCTTTTCAAGTTTGGGTTTGATTTGATTATACAATATAAACTCTACTATCTTAACCACAGGATACTTACAACATGCAACTATGATAAGCAAAGTCCGGCAGTGATTTTGGTCCATGGTTCAGTGCAGTCACATTCTGTGATGATTTTGGCAGTGGTGGTCTGGGTGTCTGTGGCTTGACTACAGGCAATTTGGTAAAGTGCTTCCACAAGTTTATTCGTTTTGTGAAACCACTTCTTTTACCTCAGATGGGCTTTTATTTTGGCCATGTCTTCAAGTCCACGATGAGCTAATGTGACAATATGCTTTTACAGTGCCTTGGAGATCACTATTTTGTTCCCCCAAAGTAGTAGGATTTCTCCCATGATAATTAATTTCTGACCCTCTCCAGATCTCCTATGGTCTGTTGTGTTTCCTCGTCTCTCACAGCATGACCTGTGAGGAAGGTTTTTCAGTTGTTTCCTTTCAGCGCAGGCTTCACCAACTTCATGCAGGGATCAATTTTAGAAGCTGCTCAAGAGACAGTGCTGTGGGACAGATACTTGTGAGATCAAGTGGACAAATGATTCTATGTAATCAACAAAGTGCTGATTGTTCAGGGTGTTCTTTGCTGGATGTTTAGAGAGGTAATAAACAATATTATATAAGGCATGATCTCCAAGTTATGCCTTTGTAATTCAGTGCCCATGTCCCGATCCTCTGTGGGAGACATTGTGATGTTCCTTTGAATAGCGGCACTAATGGCTTGTGATCTGTAAGGACTGTGAATTCTCTCCCAGTGAGATACAAGTGAAAATGAATTCATGGCAATCGAATTGCCAGTACTTCCTGTTCAATCTGGGTAAATCTTTTTTGGGTGGCCATCAGTGCCCTGGTGCCAAATGCTATTAGGTTCCACCTGTCCCTCAGGTATTCTTGGACTAGCACTGCCCCAGACCAATGGGGATAGCATCTACAATTAGTTTTGTCTTTGCTCAGGTATCAAAATAGTGCACTACAGCACATTTCAGGCTGCCTGATTTTCTGTTCTCAAAAGCACTCTCATGTTCTTGTTGCCCACACGGATGTCAATTTAATGAGGCTTCAGTGTTTGAGTTGTGGTTTACAAATTAAGTATGAAAGGACCACAGTGATTGATCATGTGTAATAAGATGCACACTTCGGTGGGGTTCTTAGGCTCAGTCTGTTTCTTTATTTCTTTTAGCTTCTGGGGTCAATGCTGAATCCGTTGACCAAAAATATGTGTCCAAATATGTAATATCCATTTTAAAAATGTGTAGTTATTTTTCTCTATGTAGGGTTTGTCCTGCTTCTCTTAGTCATTGAAGTGTGCTGCAGAGTCTTGTGCTGTGCTCGGCTTATGACTAGTAGTAGATGGTGATGTTGTCTCTTATGTTTATGACACCCAACAGTCTCTTTTCCAGTATGTTATAATAACTCTGCAGGAGAGCATGCAACAAATCTCAGCCGCTTGTACTGCTGAAGTCCAACAAGAGTGACAAAAGGGGTGCTATAACAACTTTCTTTATCTAGCATGAGCTGGTGTTATCCTGGATTAAATTACATTTTAAAGACTATTTTGCACCGTTCAGGTCTTTAAGTATGGAGTGGCAGTGCCAATAGGACTAGGAGACATTAGTTTTTCACGTTCTATTGCTACTTTTGGTAGTCTCATGTCTATGCATACTCTGATGGTGTCTGGTTGTCTGTATTTTGTCACCAGTACAGTTGAAGAGAAACATGGAGTGGGCCCTAACAATATTTCAACTACCCCAAGTCTTTTAGTCCTTTATGTTTCGCTTCCACTTTCTCTCAAAGATGGAAAGGAACTTGATGGTGTCAGAGGGCAGCTGGCTTGACTTATTTATCCATGTAGTTTGATTGGGTTTTTTCTCAGACATCCTAGTCCAATGAAATGGTCACTGAACTTCATAACAATAATTTCTATCTTCTTTGTGTTAATGCAGTATGCAAATAAAATGAGACTGAACCTTTTGACCTTGGTGCAGCTCATGACCATGTCCTTGTTGATAACAAACCATTTTGTCTTCAGGGTGTTGGTCTTGTGACGTACTATCATAGTAGAAACCCTAGCCACCACATGGGGTTCACAGCTTGCATGTGGAAGGGTCCCCATCATGTAGTACTGATTACTACTACTGCTGTCAAGTGTGCAGGAGTTCTGAACTGGATCCATGCCAGTCATACTGTAAAATTATCTTGTCCTTTGGACAGTGCAGAAGAGTTGTTGAGAGTACCAACGACATCCCGACAAACTCCAGAAGCATAGAAGGAAACTGGAGAGTCGGAAACAGACTCTGAGCAGACAGAAGAAAATCCAGATACTTCTGTAAGAGACGAAGTGGAGTGCTTACAGGAAGTAGACATTGAACCAGTCTCAATCGAGGTAGCAGGCGAGTCTAGTCAGAGGAGGGCTGTACAAGAAGCAGACGGAAGCAGGCAGGCAGAATCAGGCAGAGCAGCCCACGAACCAGGTGGAAAGAGTTGAGTTAAAACAGAATCAAACAGACTTAACTCCTTTCAAGGCAGTAGCAGGTGCATTAAGTCAAAATCCTGCAGAACAAGGAGAAACTGGAAGTCCAGCACTGACCAAGGGAACATGGAAAGGAGACAAGTGGACAAAATCACAATAGAAGGGAAAAGACTCCAACACATTATCAATAATTGGAGAAGTAGACACCACAAGAAGAGAGAATTTGAGTGACGGGCGGGGGAACTTTGGCGGGCGGCCTCCGCCGCCCGCCGAAGTTGGAATGACCCCTTTATGTCTGTTTTTCCCTAAATGGTTTGGTAAAGCAATAGTGTCTTGCCTGCATGCTTCCTTCGTTTTTGAAGCGGCCAACAAATCATCAATGTATTGAACCAAAGTCGATTGAAATGGGATTTCCAATGTCTCCAAGGGCCAGATGTATGAAGAATTTGCTTTGCGAGTCTCTAATAGCGAATTTTAAGAAATCACTATTACCGACATGCAAAATGTGATGTAACAAAATTCCGAGTCGGAAATAGCGATTTCTTAAAAATCGCTAATGCAATTTGCGACGTCCAAATACCGAATCGCAAACAAAATTGCGATTCAAGATTTGAAAATCGGAAATTGCGAAAACGGTCACCTGGCTCAGCCTGATGACATCACAAGCAGGAAGTGAGTCAGCCCATGCTGTTTCCAGGTACCACACCCACAGGAGCAGTCACAGAGTCACAGAGCAGCCACAGGGAGCAAGTGTGTGAGCAAGCCAGGACCTAACACCAACATGGCCAATGTTGGCAATGGGAAGGAGAAGGGAGAGAGGAAGAGGAAGCTGAAATTCAGTGAGCAAGAATTGGAGGTGCTCACTGAGGAGGTGGTCAGGAGCCATGACCAGCTCTTTGGGAAAAGCTCACTCCAGGTACCAGAAAGTGAGAAGCAGAAACTTTGGGCTGACATCCAGACCAAAATCTGCGCAGTGGGGGTTGCGCAGCGCTCGGTGGAAGAGATACGCAAGAGGTGGTACGACCTGCGTTCCCATGCCAAGGAGAGGGTGGCCAGCAGGCTAAAGGAGGCAAGGAGCACAGGAGGCAGAACATCCACCCAGACACCCTCCACCCCCATGGAAGACCTAGTGGAGTCCACACTGCTTCCAGAAGCTATCAGTGGGGTCACTGATATTGACACTGCCGGCACACCTAGCACCAGTAAAGGTAAGTCCAATAATGATATGTAACCCCATATGTGCATGTACAAATGCCCCTTAGGAAATAGCAAATAGTGCAAAGCATTGTGATAAGTAGTCCATTCCACATCTTACATGTGGCACAACAATGCCTTATGGGAGTGGTAGTCCACAACCCAGAGCTGAAAATAGCACATAGATTGCAATTAAGTATACCGACACACAGAAGAACAAAACACACAGTTCATAGTGATACGATGTAAGTGTACATTTATTACCATTGTGCCACATTTGGTGATATATACATAAATGACACGCTGCACATTGTCGTTGCAGATGGCTCAGGCCCAGCAGCAGCAGAATGTGCCAATGTGGGGGATGCAGAAACACAGCCTCTGTCCGACTCTAACACCAGCGAGTCATTGTGTATAGCACCAATCAGGCGCAGGGCAAGGGTGTTACATCTCCACGATTTGAACCAGGACTCCGATGAAATGCCGGATGGAGGCCACACACCACCCCCAGAAGCTAGATCCACAGGAAGGCAGCAGTCCCTGCCCTAGCGTCACTCAACTCCCCGCAGGAGGCCTCACGATGCAGGCACACAGCACACAGATGAAGGTGAGGGCCCATCATTCTTTGGTGGCCTTGAAGCGTCCATGCTCAAAGTGCAGCGCCTGCAATGCAAAAACATGAGGGCAATGCACAGGCTGTTGCAGTCACACAATGCCAATATGGGAGGGCTGCACAAGCAGTTGGAGTCTCTGAATGTAAACATTTGCAAGCTGCATGAGGGACAGCAAACAGCTGCGGATAACACCAAGGAACTGACAAATGCCATTAAGGATCTCTGGACTGAGATCAGGCATGAGCGTGTTAGCCACCGCAGGCGTGAACGGCAATTAATGGGAATGTTCAATGGCTTTTGCAGATCTGTAAATCGTCTTGCTACATCAACTGCCCTGATATCACGGCTGTAGCCGCACAGGTGGAGGCAGCACATAGCAGTCGGGACATTGCCCAGGGATTGGTGCAAATAACCAACGTTCTGGATGCTATGCTGACAGCACGCAGTGCTACACCCAGCAAACTGGGAGTTGGGGATACTGAGGAGTCATCTAGCCTCAGCAGTCTTGCAGTCTCCGTGATGGATCCTAGGCGTTGCAGTGCCAGGCACAGTACTGCCTGTGAGCCTGATACAAGAGGTGCCGGCGAGCCCACTGCGCACTCAAGTGGAATACATGGTTGTAAGAAGTGACATTGAGGGCTACAGGGGACTACCTTCACATGTAGCAATACAGTAAACTATGATGATAATAGTGTGACACTGCTGATGGCTCATGTGTATTGCTTTGTCCTAGTGACACATATGTTACCTGAAGTCAAGGTAATAAAGGTGCTAACTACTGGAATACATGTCAGTGAGGTGGTGTTGTCATTACTTACATCTGAAATGGCTGTGCGTGATGTCAGCACGCCTTTGCCTGCCCTCTGCTGCACTGGTCCTGTCTGCTGACTGTAGGGGTGGTATGGGATCATCATCCTCATCTGAGTCTGGCTCCAATATTTCCACAGGTATGCCCCTGGTGGTAGCTATATTGTGCAAGATCGCACATGTGGCCACTGTTCTACAGGTTGTGTCCGGGCTGTACTGTAGCGCCCCTCCACTTTTGTGGATGTACCGGAAGCGACTCTTCAGCAGGCCAAAGGTGCGCTCCACAACATTGCGGGTTGCCCTGTGTGCTGAATTGTATCTCCGCTCTGCTGGTGTTGCAGGATTTAGGTAGGGCGTCATCATGTAGGTGCGCACTGCGTAGGCACTGTCTCCTGGAAGGAACAGAGGGTATAATGAGTAGCTGTGCTATCTGACATCACACTGCCATCAATGCAACATTGTAAAGTTGGAAATTACCTAGTAGATATCCTTCACCAAATTCCCCAGCTAGTAGTCTTGTGTGAATCCCTCTGTGGCGAAAGATGTACGAATCATGTGTGCTCCCTGGGTACCTGGCCACGAGATCAGTTATGATGTAGGAGGCATTGCATATCACCTGTATGTTCATTAAATGTTGGTATTTACGGTTGCGGTACACATACTCTGTGGTTGATGGTGGATAGATTGCAACATGTGTCCCATCTATGGCACCTAGGACGTGGGGGAACTGTGCTAACTGGTAGAAATCTATTTTTGTCTGCTGTATTTCCTGTGGGGTGTGGGGGAATCTGATGTACTGGTGTATCCTGCGCAGCATGGCATTTAGAAATGCAGTGAAAAATCTAGAGAGGGCACTCTGTGATACCCCTCCAGCTGCTGCTATGACCCCTTGATAGCTCCCTGAGGCAAGTAGGTGCAGGGAGCATAATACCTGCACATGGGTGGGTATGCTATTCGTCCTGTGTGTTGTGTGCTGCAGTATGGGCTGTAGCACAGCTATCAGGTCAAGTATCATGGCTGAGCTCCACCTGTAATTTCCTCCTCAGTCTGGTCAAAGAGGGTAATGCTCACTCTGAAAATGCGCTCCTGTCTCCTCCTCCCTCTCCTCAAACCTGCCAAGATCCTCATTCTCCTCGCCATGACGTAGAGTGCAGCCATTGTGGAAAAGAGGCTGAGGCATTCTGGGCCTCTTTATATAGGTTGCACCTGATTACCACCTGGTTTCAATCCGTGGTAAGTTGCATGTGCAAAAGGCCATTCTGCGAATATTCGCAAGTTGCGATTTTTTGATGCATCGAATTGCGACATGGTTTTGCGTGTCACAATGTGCGCATTGCAATTTGCGACAAGAAATACCAAATCTGTATTTGCGAGTCACTATTCGGGCTCGCAATTTGCGATATGCAAATAGCGATTCGGTATTTCATGTCGCAAATTGCGATACGCAGCTTGTGACACGCAAAACCATGTCGCTTCGCAAAAATTCGCAATTTTTGTGATTCCTTATTTTTGGCCTGCAAATGCCTTTCATACATCGCAAAACACATTTTTGCATTCGCAAACGGACAATTTCTGCAAATCGCACAGTTTGCGAATGCAAAAACGTATGATACATCTGGCCCCAAATTATTTTTCAGTATTTGATTAAAAATGGACATGGACTCTGAAAAACATTGAGGAACTCTGTACCAACAATATACGGGATCAAGGAATTTAAAACAGAAAATAAATTGGCTATCCTTGTGAAGAGGTACAGAAAAGAATGCTTGAGATAGGTCCACTACGGTGAACCACTCAGCATCACATGGAATCTGAAATAATATCACTACTGGATTTGGCACCACAAGACAACATTTGATCACAATAGCATTAATTTTCCTCAAATACTGAACAATTCGAAATTTCCCACAGGGTTTTCGCAATCCCATGATGGGTGATTTACATGGTCTGCTCAATACTTCTTTTAGAACTCCTTGTCTTACAAATTTGGCAATTATGGGTGCAATCCCTTCATAGTGCCTGATGTCATGTGGTACTAGAGAATCTGGAGGAAAATTGCATTTGGCTTGACGGGACTTTAACTGGCTCAACTTTAATTAGACCAATGTCTTTCCCTGAAAAAACCCACACTTTCATTTCACCAGTTCCCTGTAAATCAGGAGGAAGATCTTGCATTGTAAAAACAGGAAAGAAACTGATCAATAGGTATTTCTCATTTACTGAATTCCAATCAGTTGTCTTAGGCTGGTCATCTTCATAATCACTATTTGTCTGTAAGACAATTCCATCATTTGAACATCTCATTTTGCATAGCAAGTCCCTTCCCAATAAGGAAACCGGACTCAAGTTACAAACTGCAAAATTGTGTAAGCCTTTGAATTTTCCTATTTTATCTGAAACGTGTTCTGTGATCGGATTTGTCAAATATTGGTTTGCAACTCCCACAATCTGTACTGTCTTCCCTGAAATAGGTAAGTTGGGAACTTCTTCAGTCCTCACACTAGAGCATGTAACTCCTGTATTAACTAAGAATGAGACTGTGGGACCCATTACTTTTCCCTTCACATATGGACCTTTCAGGTCTACTTCTAATGAAGCTGCTAACACACATTCTTCTTCATCTGAACTCTCACTCACCCACTCCTCATTTGATTCATCCTCACTGTGTAATGGGTATTGGTGTAGTTATACCATTGACCTGTGCCCTGCTGAGGAAGCATCATCTGTTGTTGTTCCATTGGAGGCTGAGGTATCTGGATTTGTTGCCTGGGTACCATTTGAACTTGGGGTTTCATTTGCTGTGACTGTGGTATCTGCAAATGTGGCATTTGCATTTGTTGCATGGGCTGAGGACCTTGCACTTGATTCAAATTATTCGGGAAATTAAATTTTGACCTCTCATTCTTGATCCTCTAATGTTTGGGAAAGAACTGATTTAATTAATCTGCGGGACAAAACCTTCCTGTCCTAGCATTGGAGACTCCAGTTTCCAATACCCGAGGCTTCCGCAAGCATGACAAGGTAACAACTTCTTTATTCCCTGCACATCACTCTTTGTAACTACAGTACTCAAATTGGGACCACGATTTACATTAACATTTCCACCATAACATCTACCTCTTGCCTGGTTCTGAAACACCAGGTTTCCCTGCTGCTGCTGCAGAGAACTCCCTTGCATTCCTCTTTGTGCCGCTTTAATCTGCATCACCATTGCCTTCTTTTTCAACTTTCTCTGCTTCAATTCAATCTCCTCACTACAGTACTTGGCATATTGCATTACTTCATCAATTGGCTTTTCTTGCCAACAAATCAAATTACTCTTAATCATCTGGCTAATTTCAGGTGTCAGTCCTTCAACAAATCTGAACACAAAATTAATCATGTCTTTTGGCTCAATAGTCTGTACCACTGTGATGTTTAAATGCCTGTAACAATCTCTCGTAATATGCATGTATGGACTCCTTGTCTTCCTTAGCTGTCCTGTCAATTCCCTGCCACTCAATATTTCTGGGAGAAAATCTTGTTTTCAAAAGTTTAATCACGTTATAGTAATAGTTAATTACATCAGGAGATGGTGCATCTGTAGACGGGTCTCGTGCGGGCTCTCTTGTTGGCCAATCTACACTCCTTTTGCATTTGACCCATAAATCAGCTGGAACCACTATTTCTAACAGGGTGTTCAAATCTTCCCACAGACATTTTGAAAGCTTCACAAACCTGTTTGCTGGTACCATTCCACTGGCTTATCCCTCAATCCCGGGTAGTCATTGGTAAATGACAGAATGTCACTTCTGATCCAAGGGACATGTACAAAGTTTCCTCATGGAATTTCTCTCATTGGTAATATTTTAACCAGATCGTCAGTCTGTGGTACACTAGCAGTTAAATTCAGACTCCTTTTTCTTCTTGTCTCATTTCTTCACCCATCTATGTTCCTATTTACCTAATGTCCCCATATCAGAATGCTCTGGATCAATTCCGTGATGTGAATTTTCACTCCTGATATTTTCATGTTCTCAACATCCTTTGAGTCAAATTCTAACCTGTACCTTCTCCTCAGATGTTTTGTTTTCTCAAGCTCTATGTCATATTTCTCGGCCAGGTCTGCTATCATCTGATGAACCAATCCTGCTTTGTTAGTAATCATTTTGCACAAGAAGCGCAATTCACCTTCACTGTATGAGTCAACTCTGTTTAATCTGATTGTTCCCTCAATTAATTCTTCTACTTCTAAATTAAGCCAGGTTAAATTCAATGGACTTCCCCAATTTGAGTCTCCTGGAGTGCTATTTAGCTTTTCCAGCCATTTGGTTAATTGTTGGGCTGTCAAACCTTGTAACACGATTTTATTATTACTTACATTGGGCACTTGTTGTAACGTGAGACACAGAGTCTCTGGGGTCGTGAAAAATGGGTTAGGACCTATGTCCTGTCCTTGAACAACTCAAGTCAATTAACAGACCTGTCATTTCTATACGGGTATTCAAAATGTACTGCTCATTGCTTTTATTATTTCCCTGGGCAAACAATGCTATAACAGGACCAACAGTAACAGGTACTGACACAGCGCCTGCACATGATTGGATGTTTTGATCTCTAGGGTACATTACTCCTGTATTCTGACTTGTCAATGCAGATGCATTTGTTTGTGACCCTGTTATAGAGGTGTATCTCGGGATTGCCTGAGCTAGCATCAGGGATATTAGGTTAGGGATAGACTCTATCTGGATCAATGTCGGCTTCTGACAAACCAGTCTCATGTGGGAAGCCTGTCCTGTTGGCACCATTACACTGGTGGAGAAATTTACAATAGGGACGTCCGGATAGATTCTTAGTACATCAACCTGCGGCATAGATGTCTGAGTTGTGGAAGTGGTAGGGACAATATGGCTAACCTGTACTTGTCTTTGTGTAGTTTCAATGGGTATCGGAGCTGTAGGATCTGCACTAGTACTTGGACCTGTCTCATGTACTGCATAAGGTGGGGGACGACTTCTGAATAATTGCAAAATAAACTCATCATCATCTAAGTCTTTGTCATAGGTCAAAGACTTTCTAGACTCTGTTGCTTTCTGCTCTTTTTCCTCAGAAGGATATGAACCCTTCTCTTTGGCATTCTGTTTGGCATTGCTCTCGTTCTCTTGTGTAATTGCAGGAAACATTTTAATTCCCTGTAATGTCTCAGTTCTCCAGAATTTTGGCTCACTATCCCATCTGGTCTGAGCTAAAGTTTTCTCAGCTTTTCTCATTCTCCTCGCAAATTTCTGTTGCTGTCTAGCCACTAACTCCCAAATAGCTAATGGTTCAAATAGTGTAGGTCTCGGAGGAGCTTTTGGATCATACAGTACTCTCCTCAAGTTCTCTAAGATTCTCAAATTAAAGATTCCATGGGATGGAAACGCTAATCTCCATTCCTTTTCTCTATCTTTGCACCATTGTTTTAACCAAAGACAAGGTGCAGCACCTCGTTCTTCGAATACAATATATGCGGGTGTACCTTCTGGCAGTGTAATTTCTCCTACGCTGACTGGAATGAACACATCTCCCCCCATGGCCCTCTTAAATGCTTTGAAAAGCTTCATTTTCGGGTTTTAGCTATGCTTCAATCAAATCAGGAAGTACATTTCAATCCAAAAATCCTTTTAGCTTGCCTTCTCAACCAATTACGCTTCACGGTTGTCCACCAACCCATTCACGGCTTTTCTCACCAACCAATCTATCCCAGAGCGGACCCAGTGGTGTCACACTCACACGTACAGCGTCTAAAAAAGGCCTCCGGCTTGTCTTCCTCAAATCAGATCCACACAAAGCTAAATGCAAATATCATGAGCACTAAATAAAAATCAATACACCAAACTTGTCTGTCTAATACAGGTGGGTAACACAACCGCTTCGGAAACCTTTCTGAATTTTCAACTGCGGCTTTTACCTCTAACAGATATTCCTTCAATCTCAGTTTCCCTGACTTGCAAGCAAAATTCGACCAGCAAATTTTACCCTCAACTGATCATCAGATCCTCCTGGTGCACTTAAGAATTCACCAAATCTCCATCTGAGTTTGTCAACCACGCCCGATTAACCTATTTAAACAGACAAATTACAACATCAACTAAGTGTCTCATACACTTGTACAATAACCAACACTCCAGAGTCTTAGACCACTCAGGGTCCGTATACCAGCAACCAAGTGGGCAATTATTTAGCACAAAGCGCCACACACATGAAGTTCGATGACTTCCCTACAAACAATCTTTGAAGTAACAGTAATTTCTTAAACAACTTCATTGGAGTACGCAAACTCCCTATTACTCACAACCATCACAATTCACCTGTGGTTTGCTTGAGTAGTGCAAGCGCAAAACCTATTCCACTCCAATCACACTAGGAATGCTGAGAACATCTCCAAGCAAGCATTGGCAAAATCCAAGGTTTTGGCAAAGTCATGGTCGGCTCTTAGGGAGACATAACTCTTCACTTTAATATCTACAGCTGGGGGACCATGGCAGCCTCTTAAGGAGACAAAACTATATTTTTCTGCTACCAAAATCTGTGAACGCGTCTGGCCCTTGGTCTTTTATAATTTATTGATAAAGGTTAGAGGTTCGATGGACCTTTTAACTAGGCTTCGAGTGATTCTGCCATGGGTCCCAATATTTCTCGTAACCTCAATCTAGCAATAGAACAACACAGTCAATAAAACATCATCAAAACTTGGGGGCCATGAATAGTCACACCTTTTAGTAAAGTTAGAAAGTATTTTTCCCTAGATTAGCAATGCTAAAATCAAGTAAAGCAATCTCAAAACCAAATGATATTTATATACAAATAACACAGGCTGACCAAAGCGGCGAAAGAATCTCAATTTCACTAAAGCATTTATCATTAAGCATTCAAGGGCTACTGTAAAGATCAACAATAACAATATCTGGACTATAGAAATGACATACATCCAGACACAGCAAATGAATAAAATCAGTTCTTTGTCTGTGATGTTTGTTAGCACGTGACACACTAACTAACCCTCCCATCTGAATGGCATGTTTGGGCTTCATGAAAAAGTGACTTAGACACAAGTTAATTTGGAAAACATTTAACTAAGGCTCTACAAAAATAACAGTTGGTACCTAAAAAGAAATAATTTTTTTTTTTACAACAGACACAATAGCATTTTGCTGTACCTCTCCTGAATGGATCAGCAATCTGTGATTTCTTCATCAGTTGGACATCCGTCTGGTCAGCCTTGAGAAGGGACAGTGAAAGATATCTGATCAGCCACAGTTGGGCTTTTTAGTTAACTGAACCAACTTAAAAAGTCATCAAGAGACAAAAGAGGCTAAGAACGAAGCTAAAGTTAGGAAGAGAAAACATCAGGAACTGCTGTGCTCCTCACACAGGACTGGAAAAAGAATAACTGAACTCCGTCTCCAACGCAGTGGGTGTTAAACTAAAAATCCATAAAGTATTTTCTCACGTCGCCATTGGTCAGAACATCGTGCGTTCACAGTATAACCAATAAACATTAATTCTCAAATAAGTGAAATAGTTAGACAGTCTTTCTCACGGCGATGATTGGCTCCTATTCTCCCGTTCCAATCACCAGTTCAGTCAGGTAATTTTTTAGTTGCAATCATAACTGCAGTCAGTGTAACCATTGTTAAGGCCTGAGAACGTTAGATTCTCACGCATAGTATCCATATGTAATATACTACGTTTCAGCACACAGCTCTCACAGGAAAGTTTAAGACATTTAAAAATTGATTAAGCAGCACTGTGTGTGAAAACGTGTGAACAATGAATAAGTGTTAATTCTCTGCTTTTACAAAAAAACATTTGCAGACACTTATGTCTGCCATGAAACTTAACATGAGGCATGTCCAGCTAGGCCTATAATTTCACAATTTCTCTATGCCTAGCAAAGTTAAGCAAATATATATTATTAAACATTAATTCTGTCCACAAATACATTATATTCTACATGTGCACATTATTTTAACTACCAATGCAAATTCTTTATTAATGTCGTACATGTTAGTGGGCACTTCAGTGGTCACATTTTTCACAACCACGCGATCCGCATAATTCATGTAAATTCTTAGCTATTAATCAATGCAAAATTATGAGTAATTAATTCAGCTTTCACAGCTCCTCCTCTTGTGTTTCAGTACTTTCTAGACTGCAGGAGACTATCAAGCATGCCGAGTGTCACCTTCACCATAGCACACAAGGAGTATACCTTGAATCCAGAGCAGTACGTCCTGGAGGTACGTACAGAATATGAAAGGTTGCTGTTGTGTGCACAAATAAATAAATACTTTTATATATAAAATCATACTGTTTTTTTTCTTGCCAGGAAAAACTAAGACGGACAACTAAGTGTTTCAGCGGCTTTCAAGCTATGGACATCTCTTCCAGTTCTGAGCAGCTGTGGATTTTGGGAGATGTTTTTATGTCGAAGTTCTATAGCATTTTTGACCGAGGAAATGACAGAGTGGGATTGGCAAGATCTGTTCATATCAAAGAACACCTGTGACGTGCCTCTCCGAAGACCACGCCTCCAGGCTTGTTCTGCCTGAAGCACCATACTGTAAACATTGTATAAGGCAAGGGGTGGCGAACATTGGAATACCTGAAAATAGCAATGTGTGCAGCCTAAAAAGAAAATTAGTATTAACATTAATTCAATGTAGGACATGAGTTTGCAGGTACACTTTTCAGTAAGTACTATGCATATCCGAGAACACAAGCACTGAAATGAGCCACCAACAGGCATGTGGCCTCATTATGGTCGGATACTATAATAAATTTAACTTTTCTATCTCAGCCTTTGCACTGTATCCAGTCAAAATAATTTCCAGAAATTGCTCATTCTTCCCTCACCATTTGTCTGCAGTCCAGTGAAGGCATGGCTCCTATTATGTGTGAACAACAAAAGAACAAGCCCCGTGGTGCAGGGCAGCGCAGCAAGGTAACGTGCTGCACTGCCCTATGCCACAGCGAAAGGCCAGAAATGCGCTTAATCTACAAAATACGGCACATTTCTCTCCTCTCCCCCTGCGCTGGCCCACAATGGGCTGCTTAGCGCCAAGGTACCCACCCTTGCACTATGGTGCAAGGGACACCTTCCTGCACAAAAACAATCCCTGGAGGCTTTTTCCTCTTCCTATGTGTGCTGGAGAATGAAGAACACATATAAAAAGGAAAAAAGAAGGAGAAATAAAGCTATTTCACCTCTTTGCGCCTCCCCTGGGGAGACATAAGATTTTGACACTTTCCCAGGCTTAAAGATTCTTGTAAATGTGGGAATGCATCCAAACCCATGTGTGTTGTGTGGGAAAACCCACTGCAACACCCATGGAACGCCTCCCTGACGCAGTGTAAGCAACTTGTGCTGTGTTGCCTTACACCATATCTACAAGGCCATGAGAACCCACTCAAAGTGGCTTTGCGTGGCCGTGTAGATATGGGCCTGCACTATGCGCCTCCAGTGTGTCACAAAAAGTGAGGCATCGGCGGAACACAGGGCTTGTAATTAAGCCCCTCCGTTTGCTCCAGAGGCCTAGTATTTATATTGGAAAAGTCTGCATTCCAAACGAAGGCTACTGTGATAATATTGTTATTCCTTTGGGTCACTGTTTTCACTCACAAAATTCAGGACTTAATAGAAATTCACTGGGCAAAAGATTAGAATTAACACAATTACCACCTACTTCCTCAAAATATACCTGAAGTCTTGAGCACTAGGACCATTGTTACGATTGGGCTGGTGACATGAGTTATCTTTTTTGTAATAAATTTACATCATTTTTCTTGTGCGTACCTGGCAAAATACCAGGGAGGGTAAAATAAGGACTAGCCAGGGGAAGTGGGGCGAGAATTGCTGATGCCATTGGTAAGGTTGCATTTTAAAGGGACACAAAATACCTATAACTTCATTCCCCATAGCTAATTTCGCCCCCAGATTCTTTCACTTCAAGGTGTGGAGATACCTGGAATCACTTTGGGGCACTCGTAATGAAGCCCCTGGCGTCTACTTGCAGGCTGTGTAAAATCATATCCATACCCACGAACGACTGCAAAGCTTAAGCACAGAACTGCCGTGCAATGGCCCAAAGTGAAGCTTAAGCAAATACAAGCAAAGGTAAAATAAAGCCTCTCATAGGTTAAACTTTTATTCCATCAGGTCATTTTCAGCTGTACATAAATAAAGAACCAAGGGCCTGGTGTTGAAACAGGGAGCATTCACAGTGTAACTCATTCTACAATATGACTCGTAATCAGATGAAACCAGTGCTTAATTTGTGCTTGTTGTTTCCGGTGCTGAGCACTGGCACTTATTTTTGAGGGCCAGGGCTTGCTGTTCTGCCTCAAGCATTTGCTGCGAGCAAAAGACACATATGGGAAAGATGGAGGGTATACAAAAAAGCGTCACAAAGGGAGAAAACAGCTGCAAGAATGAGTTGAAAGGGCAGGGAGTGGCTTTATATGGATTGAAGAGACCCAAGATGTTTTCAGGATTATGCTGCCTCAATATTCCGTGTTCACAAATTTAATTGCAGCAGCAGCGTGTTTAAGAGGAGGGCTTTGGGCACCGGCACCTCTTTATTTACAAATTAAGCACTGGATGAAACAATACGAATTGTGCAACAGAGAAAAAGCATTGACCAGTACGTAGCTCACTGTGAGTGTGAATGTCACAAACTAAGAATGTTAGAAGATAGGTTTCATCAAAAATGTTATCCATTTAAAATTTGTCAATCACGATTTAAATACTTAGAGGATCAAACATGTGGATCACAAATTCAGTTACATTTTCTATCACGCAGTTTGTTCTAAAAAATGGTATGTTTAGTTTGATATTTCTAACCTCTAATTGGTTGAGATGCAGCTCAAACATTATGTGCCAAATGTACATTTTGGTGGGCAGAGTAGAGTTTGTCAGGGTGGCCACTCTGATGGCTACCATCCTCCAAATCTAAAGATCACTGCTGGCCGGCGATGATCTCTGTACATTGATAGGAGCCATAGGCATGGCAGATCCTGTCACGGTACAAAACGCTTGCTTGATGGCTGTTATCAGATGTGATGGCTTTTCACCAAACTTTAACAAAGAGTTTGCTTTTCAGAAGTCCCAAAGTGGGACTTTATTGCTGAAAACATGTAATTAATGAGCCCCCTCCCGGGCAAGGGATTTTTTCCCATGGGTGTGGAAGTTATTTTTTACTTTTTTCTGACCCTCACTGCCAGGGTTTACCTGGAGCTGAGAGACAGAAAAAGGACTACACAGGGTCCACCCTAAATAGGGCAGGCAGTATAATGCCCTTCCGCTGACAGACCCTACTCTGTTGGGCCATCTGAGGTAGAATTCTAGAGACAGACCAAAAGGGCACCCCGCCAATAGAAAGCTGAAGGTCTGCCTGACTCTAAATGAGGTGAGTAGACTGAGGGTTTGATAGACAAGGTATACCTCACATTTGTAACAGACTATCCTGTCCACCAAACTCTAAATCTGGGTATCTTTTTATGTAGCACCACAAACAGAATACATCAGAGTACATCAAACTTTTAAGAGCAATAATACGATACGTCACACTTGCCCCACTGAATGGCGTTCCCCTTATCGACCTCCTAAAGTCAACAGTCAAAGAGTCAAATGATTCAAGCCCTTGACCTTCATGTTGCACAGAGATCTTAGAAGAGGGCACTCACCTTGATGGGGTATCTCACAAGCAATGAATGTGTTCACAGTAGGACAAAGCAAAGATAAGTGACCAAAAACATCTTTCTACAAACATACATTACAAACCAAGCGGGGTATTTAGAGTCTGGTGTAGCAGGAGCTCCACCATAAATCAACACAGCTTCAGCTCTGCCAAACCTGTGATTATCCAATCCCATTAAGAACGGGGGTCTGCGAATAGTGGAGCATCTACATGCTCTGTGAGTGTTCAGTCAAAAAACATCAAGCCATTCCATCACAAAGTCACCACACTTAATGCATCGGGAGGCACCCTATTTAGGGCAGTTCTCCTAATGCATACTTTCCCTACATGCTATGAAATCAAGGGGGGGACCTGGGCAGTCGACAGAAATAAAGGCTGTACATGAAGGAAGAAAAGTCCTTGTACATTATGGCCATTGCCATTGTGTTTTTCAGAAACAAGCCTTTCTCTTTACTTTGCTTCCAGAGGTTGTTCCTAAAAACCAAAATTGATAGCTAAGCGTGCTGCACCAATAGGGCCTGCTTTGTCGAAAGTGCATCTAATGCACCTATGGATGCAGCTTCAGCAAAGAGATCCCTACCACACAGGTGGCGATCTCTCAATTGATAAGCAGATATTGATAATTTAGAAAGCACTTGATTGCCCAAGGGTGTCTTGGCACTGGCACCCGTCAATAATGAAGGTAGAAACAAGTCTGTGTTAAAGATGGAGAGGTGGTACTAAAGAGGCAGGTTTTGTGAAAAGAGTTATGTGATTAAGTTGTTTCCTGAACTGCAGAAGGGTAGGTAGAGCTTTGGGGTGCAGGGGTAGCATATTCCACAATTTAATGGTGGCATCTGAAAGACTTCTACCTTTGCAGGATGCTTTCCAGATTTTGGACTTAGCCAGTGATTTAATGGAGCCAGAATGGAGGGGTCTTCTGGGAGTATACCAACAGAATAACTTTCTCGGAAAAAATTGGGCTGAATTGTGAAGTGGCTTGTATGCCAAGCAAAGAACTTTAAATGCCACTCTTTTTCTGACTGGGAGCCAAAGAAGCACCTTGATGGTTTGGGAGACTGACGTGTATTTTGGAAGGTGAGCTGCTGCATTTTGAAGTATTTGCAGTTTATTCATCTGCTCTTTTTTATGCCCATATAAAGGGCTTTACAGTAATCGATTTTAGAAAGAACTAATGTAGTGATTAATGATTTCTGTAAATCAAAAAGGATGAATGAAGGAATCTTTTTCAATGTTCTTAAAAGTTAAAAACAAGATGATATAGTTTGATTTATCTGGTCTGAAAAAGTATGCTTTCTGTCAAAGTTGACCCTCAGATTTCTAGCCTTGGAGACTGGAGAGCCCAATTCAGGAACCAACCAGGTGGGATCCCAAGAGGTTATTTCTTTTCTAAGAAGTAGGATATCTGTCTTCTCAGAGTTTAACTTAAGGCAGAGGTCTCCCACCCAGCCCACAACCTCACGCATATCCTTTCTGAAACATTTGGCAACCTCTAAAGGATCCCCTGAGATTGAAACTACAACCTGGGTATCATCCACATAGGGTACGGTGAAAAACCCAAACAACCTAATCAGTTATGCCAATGGTGCCACATATATATTAAATAGGGTCGGGCTCAGGGAAGACCCCTGTGGGACCCCGCATGGCAGCGTAAAAGATGTGAATATAAAAGGCCTGATTTGATATTGGGAGACAAGTTACTCCATCACAACGGTGACGGATATCCGGTCCACCAAAATCTAAACCCTATTATATCCTATGGATTTTTCTTTCGGTGGACGGGATTTCCGTCACTGTTGTGACGGCATAACTTGTCCGTCAATTTATGAATCAGGGCCTAAGTCCCAAAGGTGACTGTTTGTTCTCTACTTGAGAGACATGATATCAGAAGCTCCAGTGCCAACCCTCCGATACTTATGCTTTCCTGCCGTTTGTTGAGCACTGTGTGGGAGACAGTGCCAAAAGCAGCAGAAAGATCGAGTAGGATCAATGCAGCTTTCCTTCCACTGTCCATGATCATTCTGATTTTTTCCCCTGTAACTACCAGTGCTGACTCTGTGCTGTGGTTTTTCATTAAACTGTACTGTGCAGCATCTAGAATCTCATTCTTGTATAAAAAAAAGAATGAGAGTTCAGAGTTAAGATTTTTTCCGGGATCTTTGATGAAAAGGGAAGCAGAGATATAGGTCTGTAATTTTTTACCTCACTGGTCAAGTGGGGGCAGACAAGGGTGTTTCTCAATCCAGCAAGCTAGCGATCCACCTCCAAGGTCTAAATAACTTCCTAAATGTCCTTAATTCTTCCACTCTCAATTTTCCTTGTGCGATAAAATAAAAATCAATGCTGCAGTCTCAAACATGATAAAGATGAGATTTGGGGTAATTTCTTGGCAGCAACAAAATTGGTGTTTTTTCTTCTGCTGCACATCCAGTTATGGTAAGACAATTGCAGCATGACTGGCATTGTGGATGCCACAGTAGGCAATACCACAGCCTTTGGAACCAAACTCATTCATGTGGACAAAAAATGCATTCCTGAGATAACAAATTAGAAGCAGAAAGACTACACATCCTTGGTGTCCCAGTGAGGGTGGAAGAGGACATCGCTAGGGATTTCCTAATGCTTGTTTCCTTACATTGTAGATTTCCTCTTATTGGAGCTTCTTTCTAGGATCTGTTACAGCTATGAAATAAAGATACCTAAATTGGCAAGCAGTTATACAAAACAGAGTCTAATTTTCATATAACCTTGAAGCATGGAGATTCAAAAACTAAGATGGTGACACAGAGACATGCAGATGTTTTTATTCCCAAACATGTGGCAGAAACAGCCACCAGGAAGAAGATTTTTGAGAGTAAAATTAAGAGTACATTTAGATATTTAGGGACAAACCAGTAGTATGTGTTAAACAAAACAGAGAATACACAAAAAATCATTGATATCGTCAAAAACAAGACATTTTTGGAACAGCAGTATGGCAACAACATAAATAAATGACAAAAGGGCCATCAGATACAATAAATTCCGCATAACCAATGACGTCAGCTCTTCATAAATGTCAAGCACTCCTTTACTGAAGAAAAATACAGCATGCAACTGGCATGCCAAGGGCAAAAATAATAAACACAGGACAGGCATATTTGTTGACAAATAGTGGTTCCTGGAAGGGATGGCTCCTGGGAGGAGGACGTTAATCGTGTAGCGCTCCCGTCATGCTCCACGGCGGACTGACAGGAAAGGGCCAGAAGCAAGATGGCGACAGATGATTGAGCAAGGCTGCGCAACATGAGCCGGAATCGAGAAAGAGGAATCGCAGGGAGACTGCCGGGCAGACTGACACGCTGATCATACTCGCAACTGGAGTATATTACTATATTCCAGAGCACTGGAGGAGTGGCACGTGGAGCACCGAGGTCTGCCGGGCTTAACAGACCTGATTGGCCTCGTGGACCACGAGCAGCCTGGGAGCTGGGAGAATACTGTGAATGCAGGATGGAGGAAAAGCGATCCCACTGACAACACAATGCGATTAAACACACTGGCACTGTGCTGGCCATAGCAAGATCCTTATGCTCAGGTAAAGAAGGCAAACCCCACCACGCCAGTCCAGGTAATGATGGGGCGGTTAAGGAAGGAGTAGAAAGGCCGGAGAAAAATCCCAGGAACCCATGTGACGTACCATTTGATTTGATGGGATGTATGCCTGACATGTGAAGGGCGCTAAAAGCCAGCGCGATTGCTATAAAGAGGGACCAGCAACTAGGAGGACATTAAGCAAACAAGGCCCTGGCACTCCCCACACTTCCAGCACCCCACTCCTTCAACTGCAGCAACGAAGGCTTACCAAAGGCAAAGTAACAAAGGGCAACAAAGGGCACCCAGGTGAAAAAAGTAACTCTGGAGGAAAAAAAGGGAAGAGAGAGAAATCCCAACTTCTTCTGGTCCTAATAAGGGGACATAGATGGGGCATAGAGCCACAGCATAAGGATGCAATATTATGTAGTGTAAAGTAATGCAGGCCATTAAAGGAACTAACTGAACACTTAAATTAACTGACTGCACAAAAATCACAACAATGAAGTTGGGGAAGGTGGAAAGGTGGATAGCAGCCCAAGGGGGAAATGCTAGGTTACCCTTGGAGGGGGGGTAGATCGACTATGTGTTGCAGAAGCGGTTGATGCCGCACGTTTGCTGCTTGCAGGCCTTCTGTGATACTCCGGTCCTTTCTACTACTGTATAAGCGTAACAGATCAGATCACAGGAAAACCAAGAAATGAAGCAGTTATCCTTAGACAGGTCAATGAAAATGTGTGCACCATCTAAGCCAACTAAATCAGCCACGGGATGAACAATGTTGGCTCAGAAGGCCTTAGGGGGTAAGGATACTTCATCAACCTACAGACTTGGGGCACAGCAGCATGCTACTGGCACAGGCATATCGGAGAAAATTACCTTAACCTCACCAGTACCATCAACAAAATCTGATACATCACAGTTGGCCACTTGGGAACCAAGTCTGGCTCCATCAGCAAAGATAACCCCGGTGCTGTTATGCGTCGGGAGTGATGATAAGCCCCCTCACAAAAATGTAACCAACCGGTGAACTTCCCCGGGCACCTGACTTTTCATTTTAGGAAAAGAAAACCTCCAAATTAAAACAATATACCCTTAATTCTGCATGGGTAACTTTCAGTCAAAGGGATCTACAAAGGTACTATCAGTGCCCGCAGTAATGTGAGGAGCAACTGAGGGGCAAGCTCTGGAAGCTCTGAGGCCCTGATTCTAAGCTTGGCGGGCGGGGTGAACCGCCAGGAACAGGATGGCGGTATGGGCTGTCAGAATCCCCATGGCGGCGCAGCAAGCTGCGCCGCCATGGCGGATTCCCATGGGCAGCGGAAAGTCGGAGGTACACCGCCGGCTTTCCGCTTCTGGCCGCGGCTTTACCACCGCGGTCAGAATGCCCGGCGGAGCACCGCCAGCCTGTTGGCGGTGCTACCGCCGACCCCGGCCCTGGCGGTATTTACCGCCAGGGTCAGAATGACCCCCTGAGTATTTCAGATGCAGCAGAAGCTCTTAAGGAATCAGAAGTTTTCTTGCCCACAGCACAGGAAGGATTAAGAAACACGGCAAGTAGACCCTCGGCCAGATCAGAGCATCAGTAACGAGGGTGAATCAATTCATTTTACAGATGAAATGGCAGATGGCTCCTCCAAGACAACCCCATCAATAGACGTTATGCTGAGTCAGATACTACTGGAACTCCAAGAGCTGAAGCTGTCACATCTAAAGCATACCAAAAAACTAATGAACAACTGGGGTAGATTAACAGCAGCATCACGCAGTTTACCTCTCGCATGTCCCATGTGGAACAAAGGATATCAGATCTGGAGGACTTCAAAGGCAAAGACAAAACTAATATTTTGAAAATGCAGAAAGAGTTGGAGGAACTTGAATTAAAATTAGATGATATGAAAAACAGGTCTCCTAGGACAAATTTAAGGTTCGTAGGAGTACCGAAGGATCAAGAATTAGGATCAACAGTAACCAAAGTAACCACAGAACTGGTGCTAAAGCATGTACTCCCGGAATTATCAAGTCGAAAAGTGGATCTGACTATAAGTCATGGATATCGAGTGCCACCAATAAGGCCCACAAATTCAAAGTATCCTTGTACGATACTGGTCAACCTTGGGGACTACAGAGTAAAGGAAATAATTCTTTCATAAGCAATGAAGACTAAAAACTTCAATACTCCAGAATTCTCCTTTCGTGTTCTGTCTGACATGTCAGCTAGACATCACATGGAATTTGTGGGCCTGATCAATAATTTCCAGTGGCAAAGAACTCCATCAGTGATTGTTCAGCAGTCAAAACTAAATGCCTTTTATAAAGGCCAAACTTCTTTTTTTCAATCGGTCGATCAGGCCCATGAACTATTAAAGACAATAAAACAGAGAGGGGACAGGAACGGGGACCAGGCCTAACGATGCATACTTCACTTAGGCTCTGTGGTCTGCAGCTCTATATACTAAGGAGATAAGAAGAGCTGAAGGGGCGAAAGGCCTGCTCATAGCCTTATAGCTCAAGCGTAAGAGAAATTAAGACCTTGTTCAATCAAAGCGGTTTGTTTTTCTCTAATTAGTCTTCCTTGCAGACGTCATCCTGCGTCAGTTAATGAAGCGCACAACAAGGCACTCATTGTAGAAGAAAAGAGGAGGGGAGGGTTTCAGGACACAAAAAGGGGACAACCACTGTGAGGGAGGGGACTCGTGACGGGAGGGGGCCCCAGGGTGACAGTGGGGTGTGGTGATAGGGGGGTCATATTGGAGGAGAAGTTGGGCGAAAACCAGATGTGAAAGGAGGAGAAACAGAGGAGAAAACTACTATAGAAGATACTGTGAGATCCATGAATCCAGAGGGATCAAGCAAATGTGGGGAAGTTAGGCAACAAAAAAGAAAAATGGCAAGCAATTAGGTAATCAGGCATCCAAAGTCCAATTCATATATCAGTATGGCTAGTGAAGTTATCAGAATAGCTTCCTGTAAAGTGAATGGGATCAATAATTATGTGAAATTTAGAGCTATTTTAGAATGGCTAAGGACATCCCAGGTGCAGATTATGTTATTGCACGAAACACACCTCAGGATAAAGACTAAACAGCCAAGGTTACCTGGGTATATAACTAAGGCTCTTTCCGCCTCAGCTGGTGCAGCAATTTGGGGAGTGGCAATAGTAATAATGCAGGAATTTAAGGGCCAGGTGTGCCATGGTAGGAGAGATCCCCAAGCTGGATGGATAATCATCAGTATCAAAAGGGAAAATCAGGTATGAAATTTGATCATTTTTTATGGCCCAATAGAAGATGATATAGCCGCTGTATAGGAATTATACCAGAACATAATCTCTCTTACAGACCTACAGGTAATAAGGGGAGACTTCAACATTTTGCAAGATGTAACTCTTGACTCATCACAAAAAAAACAGTTTTCAAAGCAAACCACGGTTTTCTAGTCGCCCAAAAAGATAAATAAAAGATTTGGCCCTAGTAGACCACTGGAGGGCCGACCATCCCCAAAGTGAAGAGTTTATCTGTTTTTCAAAGAGATTCAGCTTCAAGGAAAGACTATTTTTTTATATCACAATTATGGGCCAGGGGTCAGGCTAAGATATTATTGAATTCATTTTTCGATTATTCAGTCCCATTGATCGAGATAAGGTCTCCCAAAAAGATAAATAAAAGATTTGGCCCTAGTAGACCACTGGAGGGCCGACCATCCCCAAAGTGAAGAGTTTATCTGTTTTTCAAAGAGATTCAGCTTCAAGGATAGACTATTTTTTGATATCACAATTATGGGCCAGGGGTCAGGCTAAGATATTATTGAATCCATTTTTCGATTATTCAGTCCCATTGGTCGAGATAAGGATTCCCTAAAGAGATAAGCAAAGACCACGTTGGCCATTGGACAAATCCCTACTTAGTAGATCCTGGCTGGGTAGCAACCCTCTGGGTGGTGATTGATGATTTTTTGGTGAGAAACGTAGCACAGCAGCACCTTTTGCAGTATGGGAGGCATGTAATGCCTTTATAAGGGGCAAAGCTTTTTCATATAAGGCTCAGATATCCAAGATAAAGAGAGAAAATATTGCAAACCAGCAAGAGGAATTAGAGCATGCTAACCTTGTCCACCAATTGGTCCATACAGCAACTTCCAAACTACGTCTGGCAGAGGCAAAGGATAATCTGAAGGAATAATTCATAGCACAGGAAATTATCAACCAAAATATGTGATTTCACCAATTCTATGAGGAGAATGAACATGTAGGGAGGGCATTAGCCTGGGCAGGAAAGCAAAGGTAGAATCATGCACTGATTAGTACTACAGTTGGCAAAACTCAAACATGCCTGGTGCATCAGCAGGCGGACGTGGAACGTGTGTTTCTAATACATTATTCAAATGTATACTCTGCCCCAGTGATGGTTCCACAGGACCAGGTTATTTCGTATTTAGAAGCTATTTGACTGCCTACTCTAGATAATGAATCTAGGACCATAGCCAAGCGTCCTATCGAGCTGGTTGAGATCAAGGAAGTGATAAAAAACTCACCCAACGGGAAAGCCTGTGGAAGCGATGTTCTCCCTGCAGAGCTATACAAATTTAGTGCTGATCAGATTGACCCCATCTTACTTATTTTATTCAATGAAATATTAAATGGGGGTGAAGTGCCAACCACCTTTAGTACAGCTGTAATTGTATCTTTTCTAAAGAAAGATAAGCCTCTTGATAAGCTGGGTTTCTATCGACCAATCAGTTTTTTCAATAACGATTACAAAATATTTTCAAGAATAGTCACGGTCAGGATAAGTCCACTGGCTTAGACACTCGTGCATACGGATCATTCTGGTTTCCTTTAAGGGCAAATTATGCTGGCTAATACTAATTTCTTAATACAGTTTATTGACTACTTTGTTAAAAATAAGACCCGGGCTGGTATTTTAATGCTGGATGCAGAAAAGGCATTCAACTTAGTTAAATGGGAAGTATTAGTTACTATTTTAACCAGATTTCATTTCCCTGACAAAATGGTGGGCCTACTTTAGAATCTTTATCAGAATGCAGAAGCAACTATTATGGTAAATGCACGAGTAGCAGGGAAAGTTTCAATTTCTCATGGGATGCGCCAGGAGTGCCTGATGTCACCAGTGCTATTTGCACTGTTTACAGAACCCGTAGCAGCTACACTACGTCAAAATGCTCAAATTATATCACCTTTACAGGGTGCACCCAAACTAAAGTTGTTTGTTGATGATATGATTCTGTATCTGTTAGCAAAGGCATCTAATATAAGTGGTGCCTTGCATACGATTAAGAAATTTACAGAACTGTGGGCCATTGGGTAAATAGTGTAAAATCAGAGGCATTCCTCTTCAATAGTCTGGCATTGATATTGCTCGAGCACATGAGGGCACAACACCTTGCCCAGCACCCCATTAGATACCTGGGTATCTATGTTTTGCATAACTACATGGAACTTTATGTATTAAATTACCAGTACTCTCTCAATAAGGTTAGAGGTATACTTCGCTGATGGCACGTTTTCCTGTTCTCAATTATTGGTTGAATTTCTTTGATCAAGATGATGAATCTTCCTCTCTTTCTTTTTGTATTCTCAAATTATAAAGGTTCCTCAAAGTTTCTTCAAGAAAATCGACCAGATATTAAGTCAATTCATTTGGTCAGGGAAAAAACCCTGTACCAAATTAGAGACATTGTAGATGGGTATTGAAGACGGAGCTTAGCGTTGCCACATGTTAAGAAATATTACCAAGCAGCCTTTCTAGATTGGATGAGAAGAGCAGCAGCATCCCATAATCTTGACACAAACTTCTACCTAAAAAAAATATTGGCGGACAATAGTGTTCAACTGTACTTTTTCCTTAAACCAGACTACCCATAAGAGCTAGACACAAAACTCCCCAAATACTGACAGACAAATTTCATCAACTTAAAGAGGAGTACCAACTCCCCCAGTTTTAGCTATCATTACTGACCCAGGAATGTAAAACATGGAGAATGCAGAAGGAAACAAGATATATCAAGGAATTGGAGAGGATAGGGTTCCTATCGATCAACGACTTTGTAACCTTAAGACAAGTAAAAATGTGGGAGCTGCTTAATTTAGAAATCCCACAGATCCCAAAATGGGTCTATTTTTCATATCTTCAAATTTACTGTTTAATTCGATCAATGTCTACTACAATCGGTCCAAGTGCCCCCACCATATCCAAGCCAGTTATTGAAAGAGTCAGATAGGGGTGGGGAACTGGTACCAGACATTACAACAACAACTCCAAGCAAAATTAATTCCACATGCTTTGAAGGCAATCGAGTCAGAAATAGGAAGTAAAATTGCCAGGCTGGTATGGAACCAATATAATGTGTGGGTCCACAAAGCTATTAAGGTGGGGTGCAAATTTTAAAAGAATGGTTTTCTTTATAAGATGGAGATTATATTACGCACCTGCTCAGGTCCAGAAAATGTTTCCATCAGTATTCAGAGCTTGTTATAGATGCCACCATAATGTGGGAGATAGGCTACATGTATGTTTTACTTGTCCTATTCTAAAGAAATAATGGGAAAAAATATTTGATTGGTTAAGTGCCCAAATGGGTGTACAGATTAGCCCAGATCCCTTGGGGGCTCTTTTTGGCATTCCCAGTAACCCCTGACTTTCAGTACATCAATAGCAGAAAGTTTTTATAGCTTAATTGGTTGCAAAATCGTTGATATTACAACAATGGAGAATGGCAGCACCTCCCGCTTTAGAAAGGTGGGAAAGTAAGATGATGCAATTCCAGACAAGGGAATAGAGATATGCTCGAAGGAAGGGTGCAATACAAACATTTTCCAGAATATGGGTAAAGGGAGGGCCGCGTCAAGAGCTCATACAAGAATGTGACCCAGGAATCTAGAATAGGACTTTCACACCAATTGACAAATCTATTTTAGTGTTTGTACACTTGCCTTTACACCTGTGTCAACATTTGTTTGATTAAATAAAATTAAACAAAAAAACACAGGACATGCTTCTCAACCACCATAAACATCATACTGCAATTACACTCATACCTATATCTACCAAGGAGCCACCCTAACGTATTCCCCTGCAACAATTACACAACTCATATTACTAGTTAGTACTTGCAAATGTGTAAAATGGAAGTACCAAAATGGGGCTTAGACATGTGATATCAACTGAAACGTGTTAAGGTGACCATTGTTAATAAATAAGTTCCATACTAACTCTTGAAGCTCTGGTGCCATTTCCTATCAGGCATGGATAGAAAGATAGATAGATAGATAGATAGATAGATAGATAGATAGATAGATAGATAGATAGATAGATAGATAGATATGCATACATACATAAGAATAAACCATGCCTTGAGAACTGCAGTGTGTGATATGAAGATAAAGAATCACCTAGGCAGAATGCAGAGTAATTAGGAAGACCAGGAGTATTTAGCAAGAGCAGGACTGCCAGTCGAGTGATAAGGAGACAGTCAAAATGAAGGGTGGTCAGAGAAAAGAGGAATAACCCACGATTTAACGTATGCATGTTCTACCTGCATGTGAATCAAGTTTGAGAAGATTGTTGTTTTTGCCTCTAAATTGTTGCGCTCCTAACGTTGGTGTCCATTATAACAATATTATGGTTTACAAAAAATAGGCAAAACCGGAGGTATGTAAATCAACATGAACAAATAATAACAAGAAAGAATAGTTTAGGTCTATCAGGCCGCTGTTAAGAATCAAAAGCATGAGACTTCTCAGTGTACCTAGACTATGGTCATCATCATGTAGAGCAGAGGTGAAGTCATAGGCCCAGTACTCCAATATTACTTTCAGTCACACTGCCAGTCTGAATTTCAGGTGATTTGCTACGGTCTTTATTACAGTTTTCAGTTGTTTTGGGGTCCCGGATGCGCCGTCTCCGTCTGGGAATGGTTGTATTCCATTATGTAGAGATCAAAATATCGACCTGCACAAATATCACATCCCACTGAATATTCAGTTAATATAGCACTGAATTTTTACATGATGGCCTGTTTCCTTATGCAGCCCTTCATTTCCCAACTGTTGATGTGGTAATTTACAGTCGTTTAATAATTGAACTTTTTTTTAATTTCCTTCCCTGGTTTAAGGCCAGGTGTGCTAAGAATTAATTTGCAAAAAATGTCCGCGAATTTTGCACCAACCTTTTGTGACAAGTCAGACTAGGTCTGTTTGCAAAATTACCATTTGGAGTGGGTCACAAATTGACCTACCTCTTCAGTATTCATGACCGCTAAAAAGGCTTCAGACATTTGACCCAAAGTTCTTTCAGTTCTGCTTCACCTTAACATGAGCCCCTTTTCCTCCAGTATATTTTGTAGCTAGGTGTTGTGACAAGTTTTGGTAATGAGGTTCTCAGAAAACCATGAAACCACAAAATAGATATTGTTGGCAATTCAACCTACCTCCTCAATATTCCAAGTTCTTTCAGTTCTGCTTCACCTTAGCGTTAGCCCCTGCAGTATATTTTGTAGCCATGTGCTGAGATGAGTTTTATAAGAGCTGCCTTTGGTCGTTTTGAAGAAACCTATGAAACCATGAAGCAGTGATTGCTCACTGATGTCTATCTACGTTTACCCACACTGAAGGTGCTGCCTTTAATTTGAATTGTTAAAGTGGGAAAGGTTGATACAAGTTACATTAGACAATAACATTAGAAGTGTACAATGGGAAAAATGATTGTGGGATTTGGGGATTTTGTACTCTGGGTCATTAAATGCCCAAAGAAATATGTTGGATGGAACAGTGGATGGATGGATGAAAACAAATCTGAGACATGTTCCAAATATTTTAATACTAAACATTAAAAACAGTTAAGGATCAAATATTAGAACTCAATAAAGACCTGCCGTAATTTTAGATTTCAGCTCTTGAAATGCAGCTTTACCATATATAATTGTGATGTCATGTATTTGCTAGCTACTTTTAAAACTTTAGTTGTGTAAAGATTGTATTGCTACGTGTTAGCAATGTTATTAGATTAATTTCAGTGAACTGAATTTCATTTAACACAAGATTTGTAAAGAGGTCTGAGCATCAGGGAAGAAAATGATCCAGAGTGAGAAGTCGCTATTGGGGTGCTAAGGGGTGCAGGTAGGATCAGGGTGGTAGCAGCAGCTGCCCCCCAGATGCTTCTTTCATAGTTAAGCTTTTGGCTCAGTGTGTGACTGGACTCCATCCAGGAGTCTGCCCTCACTGCTTATGATTGCTCCTCGTATTCTATTATCACAATTTCATTCATGTAATTTGTGCATCATTTTATGGATTCTCATCGCCTTCTCTGTTACTCAGTCTTACACTGTGGCTTCCACTTTCCTCTAATCATTATATCGCTGAATTCCTTGTACAAATCACATTGCCTCATCTTGATCTCTTAGGCCACCTTTGTTAATGCAGCGCTATTATTTTCTGTTACTTCCACATTAGCGCCCTTATTTAGATTCAATCTTTGCTGAAGGGTTCTTGCCAGATCTTGCAAACTAGCAAGCACTTGTCCTTTTCTAAAATAATCTCTTAGCTCTTTTGTCTCTCCAAGTATTGGCTTTTCTCTCTCTGATCTGTCGGATCTGCTCTCCTGTTGTTTCGGAAATCTACATACCAAGCCTTCTCCTGGTTCCTTTAGAACTTTTGCGTCCTTTGCTACTTACTTCTAAAGTTAATTTTTTCGCACTTATGACCCCTTAGTTCCATACTTGCTTTGTTTGCTTTTAACCATTCTTCCTGTTTCATGGAAAGTTGCTTCATCTTCAGAGCCTGTTTTAGGTCTTTCCTCAAGGTGCCATTCTTGGTCAGTTCCCCATTTTTATTTTCACTGTCACATGTCATCACTTTTTATCGGTTTAATACTATTTTTATTGTCCTCTCATTTATGATTACTTTGTAAAATTGTAACCCAGTTTATTCTGCTGATGAAATACACAACTGTTTCGCCTTTTCCTACTTCACAATTTTTTTCCCGTTCATCTTAATGTTTATTAGCGATGAGAACAGGTGCAAACTAATTTTCTTCAGTCAAATCCCTCTCAGAGATCGTCTTCAATCATATATCCCAGCACAAACCTACCACCTACTTTCATAGTTGTTTTTCTGAAATATTATGATCAAAACGTGTCCCTTTCAATGTTTACGTGTTTCTGTGCTTGTGACAGTTGATGTGTGGACCCTGCATCCATGCCAACATCCCATCAGCAAGACACTGAGAGGCAGAAAAGAGCCAAAGGAGGATGTTAAATGTAGGAGGTCAGATACAAAAATGCAGAGAGCGGGGATTAAACATTAACTTTCAGGAGTGAAGAAGGAGTCACGAATTCTGGACTGGTGGAAGAAAGTGGCATGAGTTGGATCAAAACTAAACAACTTTATCTTATCTCAGTGACTGCTGGAATATGCTGCACAGATGTAAAACAAACACAAAACGTCTAATTTCGTAAATTTGCTTTACTCTGCAGACTAGAGCACTTCACTGGCTTGCGAGCAGCTGTCTAAATGCTCACAAATGTGGGAACTGTGATCCTGAGCAGAAAGAGTGTGAGGTCAGAATGTGTGGGGAATAGTGATGTGTATTTATAGTGCTTGGAGGGGCTGGCCTGTGACAGAAAGCACTGTGAATATGCAGGTCATACGTTTAAACAATGCATTACACACAATGTAAGACAGGCTGTAACCAGTGTACATTACCACACTAATCTGGTCTGTGGACTGGTTGTTTGCGACACTCTAAATTAAACACCTATTTACACACTTGTATAATTCGTTGTCTCTTTGTAACATGGGCATGTGATATAAAACGCTTTGACCGTCTACAATGGATTGAGTAGTGCTATGAAAGAAATTAGATACATGTGAGAGAGGCGCTATGGAGGGACGAGGGACAGAAGAGGGCGTGAGGGAATCCATGGAAAAGGTGCTTATGAGCGGGCTCTAACTGTGGTACCTGGCGTCAAAACACTCAAACCAGCCCCGGGGGGTGTTAGAAGCACACACTCCGGACAACGTGGCCCAGGAAAAGAGTATCCATTAGGGAACACATCGCCTTACAGACTTGGAGTTACCAAACCAAACGTAGCAGGAGAGAAAATAATACCTGGCTAAAGTCCCAGTGCTTGCACAACTGCGGACGAGCTTAAGACTGTCCGTCCTTGTGAATAATACTTAGGAATGTCCCTGAATTATTCTTGAACGGACATCGTGCAGACGTTTATAGTAGGCGCCTTTAACAGTGCCCAAAATGTATCGGGCAGTGTGCAGTTTGGAAATGCTCTTCTGCTTTCGGTTACTTCGCTTTCTGCCTGTGAGGCTCTCCATTTTTACCTATTTCGAAACAGTGAAACCTCGCACATAAAGTCACCAGAAGAAAGGATGTCAAAATGGAAGCTGAGCTGTTTCTACCAGCAGGTTCTCAAGCATGAGCATCCACCTCAAACCACGCTATGTATCTCACCGCTTAGTTTTTAGTTCTCGCTATAGATTGCTTTAGCTGCCTCGTGTGATAGACCTCTTATTATCAACACACCAAAAGGAAGTACATAGAGAGAGTGGACGGTGGGCCATCCCTTTTCATCCCTTGCTTTCAGGTGTTTTTTTCTGGTTTGCCATTGTTTGGAGGGGCCGTCAATGCCGTGGCATTTTGAAGATAGTTGTCGTTTTATATTTGTGTCCCGATTAGATTTGGGTGGTGGGATCAAGCAATCCTTTTAAACTGCAGATTCAAAGTGATATGTATGTTAAAATTGCCTTAGTTTTTGTTCTTCAGTGTGTTTACACTGCTGGCACTACAATATTTTGATTTCTGATTTATAGCTTTACAGATTTCTGTTTGGAAGCCTCAGCCTAGAAAAGCACAGTGCAATCACTGAACGCCACTCAAGTTTGTTCTAATTTGAGGTCACGGTAACAGGTTGTTCGCTTTGCTGCTATTTGTTGTTCCCAAAGCAAAACTGCGTTCCCGGCAGTCTTAAAATTCCAACAAAAATAATGACCCATTGTCAGAAGAATCTATTGTGCAATATTTGGCTAAATATGTCTTTTAACTTCACCACTTTCAAAGTAAACTTCATCTCTCTCGGTTTTACTGCACTCTTCCGTCAGGGTACAGTTTAAGCTGTCAAGGCAGTCTGTTCACCAATGAAACCCTTCACAAATAGTATAAAGGATTTGCATCTACTTGGATCTGTATTAGTAGACCATTATTGTAATTTTCCTGCATGACTGGATTTTTTATATTACATGTTATGAATTGGACAAACAGAAACAACTTACAGCATCAAATATCATAAACCACTAAGCAATAAGCGAAAAAGTGAGCTTTACTAATAACAGTACATACTTGAACATCGCATTAATAATGTTATGATTTCCAAGGAAGAACCTAGAAAATGCTTTAATAACTCAAACTTTCAAATATCAGCCAAAAACGGTATGTTCTAGCACACTTAACCTACGGTGCATATCTTTTTTGACGCAAACCCCTATCTACAATGATTGTGGACAGGGATTTGAGTCAAAATCCTGCAACTCCCTGAGGAAGGCTTAACAAGGGCAAATGTTTCCATTTCTCCTTGTTTTTCCTCTTTGACCTGTATTGCATTTTGCAGCACACATTCAAAGAGGAAAATGCCTTAGAGCATAGTTTCTGTGCAGAAAGGCGTCACAAAAACTACCTAGACTCCAACAGACACCATTACACTGTGGCAACAATGGGACCTTCGTGGCATAAGGCAACTACAAGTGTCCCAGCACAATGAGAGAGAGCAAAACAGCACAACTTCTAAGTAGACATGGCACAATTCTCTTCTCTCCCCTTCACGCAACACTTACCTTGCTGTGCTGCGTGATAGGAACTCTCTGTGGCACCTAGGAGGTGACTGATATTATTTCTCATGTTCTAGCATCCTTTTGGTGTTACTTCAGCATAACGCAACAACAGACCTCTATAAAGGCCAACATGGTGAGAATCTGTAATTGCCCTTGGATCTTGTTCATTTGATCACGTTCTTATAAAAACTTGAATGTAATACTCCCTACCGCTTACTGCATACTCCCAATATGGCACTTGAGGGTAGACGCATATTTGTGTCTTTGCTAGTAGTTTTAGTCTAGGGCCCACTACACATAGATTAGATTTTATGGGGTCCAGATGAATTTTCAAAGATCTGTGGAGACTGAGAAGGACAAGAAACATGTTGACCGATTAGGAGAATATATGGAACATTATTTCCTAGACCTAGTATATTCGCAGTTGTCTTTAACCTCTAACAGGGAACCCTAGAATATAGCACCTTTATAGGGAAAACCTAGTTGATTTTAACTTCTGTTTAACCAGTCTACGTTTTATGATTAGGAATAGCTCCTGAATTACACTGAAGAAAAAAATAAGTTAAGTTTAATCACCATGGCAAATTGAGAAAAAAGATCTCCGGCAAATAACCCATTTCCAGGGGCCTTGTTGGGCACTGGAGCGCCAGCCGAGCGAGGAGCTGGACCAATGATTAAGCATGTCACCCCGAAGGTGGGTGAGGGCTGTTGCTTAGAAACGTAAACACTTTCTCTGAACTTATCACCACCTCGAGGCACAAGTTGTGACTCACTGGGTTTGAGTATGAACAGCACACCGTTTTTTGTTTTAGTTACAATTAGGGAGTGTGTGTGCTGGACCTTTATTACTCCCAGTCTATTATTTATGGTATGAACAGGGGTATCCAAAATGGATCCCACTGACTTCAGCATTCAGACTTACTCACACATACAGAATCCTACTTCTATACCTGTATCACATCCTCACTAGACACACAGATGTTTGGCATGCACATGTGATGCCTGTGCCAGTTTCTGGAGTTCACATGATTGCAAAAGCTAAAAGTCGGGGAAGTAGGCTCCTCAGCTTAACTTTTCTCTCTCTAAATAAAGATAAACATGTGTGAGTACAACCATAGTATACGTTCAGAGCAGAATCGAGAAGCACAGCAATTATTTTTAAGTCTCCTTCTTCTGTTGGTTTGTATATACTGTATAGGCCAGAGAACCTTCATGCCTCCCGTCCAATTAAACGTGTTCTTTCTTTTATAAAATGGTTCATCAGCCACTGTGAAAGAAGATGGACTGATTTTCTGCCCTTTCAACTCAGGACCAGGCCAACTAATTATTTGCACAGGTGCTGTCATGGACCAGTTTCGTAAAAAATGTGTCAAAAGGTGCAAATCTACTGTTTGGACTGGTCATCACAGTGGCATAGCAAGGATGCCACACGCCCCTTGTACAAGCAAGGAAAATGGGACCCCTAACTGCTGGTTGCATAGTAAAAATGGAGCAAGGCTCCTCAGGTCCTGGGACCCTGAACCCTGCACCACTGTACCTGCTTCACTATTATAGTCAGAAGATTGTGAATTTCAGAATGGTGAGCAGTCCCAGATTCACCATGTATCCGCATGCATTTTAGATGGAACGGTGTATTATCGACTTTTATGTTGGATGAGTGTGTGCATAGAATGTTATTAAGGCACTCTGCTAGCAGTTTTGGAAAGGAGAAGCTTGAGTTGTCTTTACTAATCGTTTGATCATGGGAACAGGCATTGTGAGGGTATCAGGCACACATTGAGAGTGTGGGTGACTGGTGATTGGTTGGGTTAAAGATGGGTGGTTTAACCACATAAAGATCTGTCTAAAGCTGCCTTACAGAATGACTTCACTCTTAAAAACATTAACAACGGGGTCATAACCTCAACAATATAATACTGTCAGGGGTGGAGTAACTAGTTCATGGACTTCCATTCACCAAAAATGCCAGGAGTAGCGGAAGTGACATCATATCCCCTTTGCTCTTAGTGATGTCACAGGAAATGACATCATATGACATTAGAGCCAGAATCTTTGGAGGAAGTGATGTCCCATAACCTTAATCCTGATAACATCACAATAATTGTCACTGATGAACTTGCATAGCAATTGTATAATCATTATAACATTACACTACAAACAAATGTCTATTTTAGATATCATCTATATACATGTGTGGACATGAGATGTCATGGGAGCAGTCTGGTGAATTGTAGTAAGCAAGCAAGGTGAGTCTGGCGTCTTCTAGGTGGCATCAGTGCGTTGGGGTTTCTCTCTCCTGAGCAAATTTTGAAAACACAATTTTAATGCACAATTTTCACATAAAATTGCCAAAAAGCCTTAGGCCCTCATTCTGACCTTGGCGGTCGGCGGAGAGGCGGCGGTCGGACCGCGAACAGACCGGCGGTATTAAAAATGGCATTCTGACCGCGGCGGTCACCGACGCGACCGACCGCCACTTTCCCACTCCGACAGCCACGGCGGTCATGACCGATGGGCTGGAGTCTGCGCACTCCGGTCCGGCGGTCGACCCAAGACCGCCAACGCTATCATGACCCTGCTTACCGCCGCGGTTTCTTGCGTTCGGGAACCGCCATGCGAACCATGGCGGTAGGCACTATCGGGGCCAGGGAATTCCTTCCCTGGCACTGATAGGGGTCTCCCCCACCCCCCACTGCCCCCCCGAGTCCTCCCCCCACACCCTCCACCCCCCTGCCACCCCCCAGAGGTGGTACGAACCCCTCCCCACCCCCACCCCGACATGCACATACATGCACCCCGACATGCACACACCCCCAACATGCACATATACACACCCCCTACACACACACATACACAACGGGGACACATACCCGCACACATACATGCCGACATGCGCACCCGCCGAACTACACACATTGCCCATAGGCACAGCAGCAATCCCCGCCCGCATACACGCACTCACACACCCCCTCTACACACTCACACGCACACCCCCATGCACGCACACATCACACAACACCCCCCCACCCCCTCCCCTCACGGACGATCAACTTACCTTGTGCGTTGGTCCTCCGGGAGGCGACGGGAGCCATAGGGACGTGACCGCCAACAGAAGACCGCCAACAGAAGACCGCCACACAGAAATGTGGGTCGTAATTCTGGGGGCGGTGTTCTGCTGACGTGGCGGTGGAGGTTGACCAGTCTCCACTTTCCCGCCGACCGCCAGTGTGGCTGCTGGCGGTATTCCGGCGGAACGCTCCCAGCGGTCGGAATACGCGCAGCGGCATACCGCCGCGGTCGGCGGTCTTTACCACGGCGGTAACTCGGCGGTCTTGCGAAAAGACCGCCAAGGTCAGAATGAGGGCCTTAGTCTCTGAAAAGACATTCATTAAATAGTCAAGTCCTTTCCTGGTGTGCCAAGCGTATGAAACCCGACAGTCCCCATGATTTGACCCAATTATGTTTTTACCATGTCCTGTGGGTGCCCCCCTTATACCAAAAATTACCTCCATTGCTAGGGCCAGTATTGGTAATACTACTGTCCAGGTACTATGGAGGACCCTTATGTCAAAAGTTCTATCTAATATGTTGAGGACCACATCTTGTCATGGATGGCCCCATGACATTGTCACTGCTGTCCTCTCATATGCTAAGAATTTCTTCCAAAGTGCCAGCACTAGCAATTTGCCACAGGTGCCAGTTATTAGCAAGAATGTCCTCCAGTATGATAGCACTGGCATTTTTTCACAGGTGCCCCATGCCAATATGTACTTACAGTGTGCCAACACTAACATTTTGCCCTGAGTATCCCAAATGCGAGCATTGCCTCCAGTAAGCCACAGCCAGCATGTTGCCACGTGTGCTTCTATATGCCAAGACACTTGCCAGGTCCAGCAGCAGATTTGCAAGCATAACAACATAGTCTCACTTATGTTAACTTACATTCACTTACTCACACTTATTCACTTATTAGCACTCAATTGCACTCATTCATTTTCACTCAGTCTCTTGCACACACACTTACTCTGACTTACTTGCACTATCTCACTCATTCTTACTGTAACTCACTTATACTTACTCACTTTCAAACACACGCCCAATCTCACATATACACAAGCTCTCTCATACAAACTCACCCTCACACACACAATATATATTTAAAGCCATTTTATTTTTCTCACCTAAGATGCCAGTGAAGGTCCCATTACAGATATTGCTGCTCTACTTTTTATTACATTAATAGCGAGAAATATACTATTATTTACTAATACTGTAATAAAAATGAGCAGAAACGAGGTTAGGCTCTAATTTAGTTTCTGCTCATTTTTATTACATTATTAGTAATGTATTAGAGCCTACCTCTGATAATGCAAGATACCCCTGTGTTCTTAGCATTGATCTGCTACCTCTGAGGCCTGGGGTCGCAAAGTCATTGCCAGGAGCTGGAAGGGGAAGCTAAGGGTCACTGATCCAGCCCTTGGTGAACTCTAAATGACGTCCGTGAACTAGTTCCTCTAATATGCACAAAATCAAGAAAAGATCAACGCAATCGATATACAGATTTTATTCACAAGAAGAGAACCACTGAAAACCAGTGAAAACTACTGGCAGCACTCAAAATCGCCTACCTTTCTCACCACACCTAAAAGACAAAGGGGCATATTTACAAGAAAGTGGCGCATTGGTCCACTTGCATCCCACTTGCCCCTCCTAACGACATCATGGTTTACAATATGGCGTACCATGGCACACGTTACCACAGCAGCATCAACATTTCTCACGCTGTTGTGGGCAGTGACGGCTGGCAGCTTTAGGAGAAAGGGGGTGGGCGGGGCACACACACACACCCACACACACACTCATTCTTTCACACACAGACACGCACTCACATCCATTAACAACACTCAAACCATTCAAACATGCACGCACGCATCAAACATTCATTTTAAAACATCACACACACTCACTCTTTCACACATGCACATCCATTAACAACATTCATACCATTCAAACATGCACACACGCACCAAACATTCAATTCGAAACATCACACACATACACACACACACACACTTACCTTCGGCCTCCAGGTCCCAGGAGGGTTGGGACTGCTGCCTTAAGGTCAGCCAATGAGGGAAGGCAGCAGTCCCAGCCTTGTCACAGAGTGGGATGGGGTCAGTGAGACTGCTGACCCCACCCCACTCTGTGACGAAGTGTCACTGATTGACAGTCGCCCTGGGCACTTCAGGGCTTAAACTTGAAGCGCCCAGGGAGAGTGTCAATTGGTAACGCTTTCCTCGTCACCCAGGGAGAGCCTCGAGGCACCTTTGCTGGGCTGAGGAGGTCACGCCCATAGGAGCTGTGATCTCCTCAGCCCAGCAAAGTTCAGCTCAGGCAGCCAGGAGTCTGCGCAAATCGCGCATGTCTGCTCCTGGCTGCCTGACCCGAACATGAAGAGTGTCTGTCAGGCTGACCTTTGTTCAGCCTGACAGACACTCTTCATTAGGGGCAAAAGGTGGGGGGGCGTGGCCCCGCCGCCCTAAAGGACGGGCCGCCACTGGTTGTGGGGCTTTGCTGCATTACCGCCAACAATTTTGGCACTAGTGCAACAAAGCACAGGAAGGCCCATAGAATATTATGGGTGCGTCACTTTAACACCTGCCCTGAGCAGGCATTAAAAATGACAGAAGAAATGGCGCAGTGAAATCTTGTAAATTTCACTGCACCATTTTTTCAGGCCTCCCTGCCTGTGAATGCTCCCTTGCATGCATTAGGCATGGTGCAGGCATAATGTGGGGCAAGGCATTGCAAAGTGGTACAATGCATGCAATGAGCCACTTTGTAAATAGCACGTGGGGGAATGGCCACCTTAATGCCGCCTTAGCATTATATAAGTGACACTAAGGCAGTACTAAGGCAGCGCAAGGGGCTTGTAAATCTGCCCCAGTGTAATCTATCATTAAAACCGCAATGAATTCAAGAACAAATAACTTTTCTAATTCAGTCACTCGGAACATCAAAACAACTTCAACGTCTCAAGAAAATGTAATGCCTCCTAAGATTTGTTTTCAAATCAAATAATTCGGTAGTCTCACATTTCCCTCAAAACATCCAGCTCTTGGGAAGTCTTTGATCCAATGCAAACAGAAGATCTCAACCTGATCATTAGTAAGTCAAAACCAAAATAACTTTTATATGAACCATATACCTTCAATCATCATCACCTAAGAGAACGTCCCCATTGTAAAAAACACTTTCTATAACATGAGCCCTACTACAATCCATCTTCCTGGACTGTTTAGAGACTGACCAAATAACACCTATTCTGAAACATCCTCCTGTAGACCCAGAACTCCTTCAAAATGGTCAAATCTGTCTCAGCTAGGTAAAGCAACCGAACATTGTGTTACAGATAAACATATTGATTTCACTGGCAACGAACCCTTACTGTGAGTCCACCAATCTGCCTTTGGTCCAGGTAACCGCATGAAACAGCAGCTCTAATGATACTGGATGATGTTGACCACATACTCAATCTATGGGATTCCTACCTACTCATCTTGATGTGAAGACTATGGCCCTGATTATGACCTTGGCGGACGGCGGAGGCCGTCCGCCAAGGTACCGCCGCCAAATGACCGCACCGCGGTCAGAAGACCGCGGCGGCCATTCAGACATTTCCTCTGGGCCGGCGGGCACTCTCCAAAAGAGCGCCCGCCGGCCCAGAGGAAATGCCCCTGCAACGAGGACGCCGGCTCAGAATTGAGCCGGCGTAGTTGCAGGGGTGCGACGGGTGCAGTTGCACCCGTCGCGTATTTCAGTGTCTGCAAGGCAGACACTGAAATACTTTGCGGGGCCCTCTTACGGGGGCCCCGCGGCACCCCCTACCGCCATCCTGTTCATGGCGGGTTTCCCGCCAGGAACAGGATGGCGGTAGGGGGTGTCAGAATCCCCATGGCTGCGGAGCGCGCTCCGCAGCCATGGAGGATTCCCCCGAGCAGCGGAAAGTCGGCGGGAGACCGCCGACTTTCCGCTTCTGACCGCGGCTGAACCGCCGCAGTCAGAATGCTCGTGGGAGCACCGCCAGCCTGTTGGCGGTGCTCCTGTGGTCGGTGGCCCTGGCGGCCACCGGCCGCCAGGGTCAGAATGACCCCCTATATCACTTCATGTAAGACCCTATATTTAAGATTTATGCTGAACTGGTTCTTATTTTGCTTAACAATCAATGCCAAGCAGTGAGTCTGGGTAATTCATCTCTAGTGAGACCAGAGTACTCTTAGGAGCCTCAGGGATTGATTTTTGCACCGGCTCTGCTCAACCAGTATCTGGAAGCCCTAGGTCTGGAGTGTCACTCCACCAATATACAGATGATACATAAAGGACCTATTGAAACCCTTCAAACTAAATGGCTATTCTCTCACTCACACTCCAAAACTGTGAAGTCATGAGGTTTCAGTACCAACCCTTCCTTATCACCTACATCTCACATCAACAAAGTGTACAAAGTTGGCAATTTCTTCGGTCACTCCCTCAAAAGATGAAGCATGTCTGCTCTAAGGAGCAATTGAAAATGGCAGTCAAAACTCTGTTCCTTTCCCTCCACACTCTTGCCAATTCAATTCTATTTCAAGCACCTGAAACTGCTCTAGCTCCATTCAAAAACATCTTTCAGTTGGCAGCCAGACTGAAGACTTCAGCAAAAAAAATCAAACATATCTCTTTCTTTCTCTGGGAGCTTCATTGGCTGTGATTAAATGCTCCAATCACTTTTAAACTGTTCTGCATTGCCAAGTGTCAATACATGTGAACACACCCTCCTAGCATCATTACCTATATTTAGAGGCCAAAGAATCAATTGAAGTTAAAATAGTCTAACTTGCATTGAATGGCTCCTTCAATAGGGCAGCAAGATCAGCCTTGAGCTCTCTTCCACTCAGTATTAGAGCTCAGCCTTCCCTCATCACATTCAGGAAGCAGCTAAAACTAACATTATCTGTATAACGCTGGACTAGTTTCTAAGCATCCATCTCCCTTTGACTAATCCACCCTGTACCTCTTCCTTTACACTGTTCCTGATGCTTCTCCGCTGTTTTATCCCCTCATATGGCTTGCCTCTACTCACCGTTCTTGTACATGCAATAGTTATTTGTAAAAATTCTCTGTTAGATGTAAGATGCCTTAATGCCTTCTCATGCCTTTTCATGAAAAGTAAATGAGTAAGAAATTAAAAATCTTCACTAAAACAATTGGGAGATCCAGTAGGTGAGAAGTAACACACTTACATGACCACTCTCAACGAAGAATGTGATTCTTGATATCGAGCAAAATCTAAATTACACGAAAGACATGTTTAATAAATTCATCCATTAAAAACAAAAAAAGTCTCAATTTGCAATGCAAACTTGAGAACTCATGTAAAGATGTGTCAAAGTTACAGCGGAACTGGAGGCTAATGTGTGATCTAGAGGCTACAGCAATATACAAGGCTGCGATGAAAAGTTACACGCCCCCATACGGAAAGCTCAAAAATCATTTTTTATCTCCTCTATCTCTGAGGCAGCTAACAAGTGAAGTTTTCAAGATTGTGAACTCCTTCCTCTCTCCCATTGATAAAGAGAATGTTCCCTCTCCATCATTGGAGCTGTGTAAAGTTCTATCAGAGGTATTTTTTAAGATAATCCAGAACATTTATAAGCAATTTACTATGCAAGTTCCGATGCAGGCCCCCTCCAGGTCATGTGGACTCTGCCCCTACTCAGCTAGGCCTTCTTGTTAGGAGGTTTGATCTCCTTTCCTTGGAACACTCAGCAGCTGAACTTGCACTATGTAAATCAGGTTCCCCTTTGGAACCTTGTCCTCCTACAATTCTAAATCTCGCCACTGCAGTGGTAAACCCTGTCCTTAATAAATTGTTCAATACTTCCCTTGACTTAGCAGTGGCTCCTAAAAGTTGGAAACAAGTGCTCCTGCTTCTTCTGTTAAAAAAGCTATCTGGGGTTACAGTAAAGAGTCTGCCCTACTTGAGGCCTCTGAATTTATCAAGGAACATATTGACCGGAGCTCCTCAGTCATGGTCATGCTACTGTATTTGTCCTCGATACTGTTTCCGATGCTATTCTGTTAGACAGACTTGAGAAGATTGGTATCAGAGACCGGGCTCAAATCTTTCCTGATAGACTACTCTGAAGCAGTCTTCTTGCCACCATTTACCTCTTCATCTGTGGCTTTGGTGTGCGGAGTTCCCCAGGATTTGGTGCTCAGCCTTACCCTTTTATCTACCAGGAGTCTCTGGCTAATTTAGTTGAATCCTGTGGGTTGCGGATGTTCTCCTATGCAGATGACACTCAACCCTGCCTAGCTCTCCATGAAAATGTACCAACCACCCGAGTGTTCAAACCCTGCTTGAAGCCAATTGGGGAATGGATGAATGAAAGTTTCCTGAAACTTAACTCTGAAAAAACTGAGATCCTCTTTTTTTGTGCTAAATGCTTACCTGATGCCAGCACCTGGTGGCCACCTGAATTGGGCAACCCTCCTCACCTGGCACTGGTTGTGAGGAATCTTGGAATAAAAGTTGACTCTAATTTCACTTTTGAGCCTCAAATTAAGTCTTTATCCACCACTTGTTTTGCCATTCTGAGGTCACTCCAGAGGATGCTTCATTTTAGTCAAAAGGACTGTCGGAAAACAATTGTCCATGGTCTGGTTATGGTAAGGCTGGACTACACCAATAGCATTAATTTAGGTCTGCCTTCCTAACTAAACTGCTTCAAACTGTCCAAAATGCTGCTGCATGCCAAATCCTGAAAATCCCCCTACATTCACCAGTTTCTCATCACCTTCGACATGTTCATTGGCTCCCGGTCCTCAAGAGGATCCAAGTCAAGGCTCTTACCTTTGCTTACAGGGCCTTTACTTACAAATGTCCTCATTACCTCTGGAGAAGCCTGAAGCCCTACGCTCAATCCAGATCCTTACGATCTAATAATTTGAAGCTGCTCTAAGTTTCTCGCATTTATAAAGTAAGAAAAGGTGGGAGGCCCTTTGCCTTCTTGGTTTCCAAAATTTGGAATGCACTGCCACTCAGTTTGAAGTGCTGCCCCTCCAAATCTTGCTTTACAAAATATGTTAAAACCTTGTTTTTTGACTCCTGCCTTGTAAGTTCATAAGTCTATGACCTTTAGAATTCTTTTATTCTCTGAGCCTAACGCTAGCACCGGGGTACCTCTTCGGAGTTAGCTGTGAGCTCTACGCATGCCATGAATTGAAGTGAATTGACTAAAGCCAACACTGATTGCAGAAGAAAAAATACAAATTTCCACCAATGAAGAGCAAAAATCACATGGACATATGCATGCAAAATAGAGACACCTGAAACATATGAGTTAGTGCACAATATGCCAGTGGACAGTCTGCCCATGCCAGTGCTTGAATTCTAAAAGAATAATTGCCCGTGCCCAAAGTTTAACTTGGAATACCGTGGTTGGTGCAACCAAATGTCATCAAACCCAATGTCAAGGCTGTATAGTCTTTAATCCACCTCATGCCTCTTTAATCTCTAACTAGACACTCTCTGCACCTTTATTTTGCTCTTGCAGGTTCATGCTTTCTCCCTTTATGATGTTTTTCCATCTTTCTCTTTCTTGTATTTCCACCTTGTTTATTTTTCCCTTGCGGTCGGTACACGTCTGATGAAGAAAAATAAATGCTGGTCCCTAAAACTGAGTGACAGAGATCAGGGCCGGCCCCCACTGCTAACCATGGGCTCAAATTAATCACTGGCCCCTTTTAACACACCTGCAGCACAAACACTAGTATCAACAACTCGCACTCACTCAGCCTCACCTTTATCACTCAACCAACTCAGACCGCCATTCAGTACTTATCATCCACTGCAGTGCTTTAGACAGCCTGCAGAAAGGACCTAAGCACTGCTTTGCAAGACTGCTCATAAAGCATCTGAGGAGTAGCGGCAAACAGTAAAATGAATCAAAGGACAACATTCCTGGACTACAGTGACTAGAAACACATGTGATGATTTAATAAAGACACAATGAATGATCTATCCCTAACTATGCCCCACCCAAGAAGACACATCTCATACCATAACTTCAGAGACAATGCCCTAAGCGTATTACAAAAATATAAAACTCAGTCGTAACAGGAATCACCAGAGGAACAATTAGCATCTCACAACCATATATCTGCAAAGCTGAATGGAGAGTCACCGCTATACGCAAAGTCGATGCGACATGTCACATCACCGTCCATGAACCATGCAGCAGATACAACAAATGTCGGGAGGCTTTTATGATTTCTGTGGCTACCCTCTTGCTATGGTAGTGATACCCCTCACAAACATAGGAGCATATTTAGGAGCCCCTAGCGCCACTGGAGCGTCACTTTTTGTGACGCTCTGGTGGTGCTAAGCACTGCTCCATATTCACAAGGAGGTGTAGCGCCACTTTTTTGTGCGTTACGCCTCCTTGTAAATATGGACCCCTCCGACTCAGTTTTCTGCATCAGAGAGGTGTGCAAAGGGTGTTGCTGTGGGTTTTTCACAGCAACCCCCATTGCTTTTGACGCTGCCTCAGATTTACGAGTTGTCGTACACCTGAGGCAGCGCCAAAAACTAACAACACCCCTGGGTGTCGTTAGCATTGCAAACCGAGGAGGAATGCTTTTATTGGCGCTAGAGCAGGTTGAAACACAGGGGTGTGCCGTATTCCCCCAAATATGGTGCACCCCTGAGTTTCAAAAGTGGCACAGCACCATGCTGTGCCACTTTAGCATAAATCTGGTCCCAAGTCTTCAAAAAACTACCAAAGTGCCACTTTTTCAACTTAAGCTATTCAGTGTATACCAACAGAACACAATGGTATGTGATGCTCATCAATTATTTGCGTGCAAAAACAACAGATGATGGACAGAATGTGGAACAAATCAAACATTCACCCGCAGTCAGATCTGGGTTTAACCCATTAGTTTTTTTGCTTGCCATGTCATTCCAGTTTTAATACAGCCATTTGCAAATGATTTGTCCCACATTCTATCCATCATCTGTTCTTTTTGCTTTTGTCGCCCTAATTGTGAAGGGTAGGCCCAGACTTGGGTCCCATGTTCACTGTGCCACTGGATTCAAGCTAGCCTGGCTGATGAGGGGTAATACCTCAAAATTGGTCCCAGTATGCTTGTTTCCTATCTAGGAAGGACCTGACTTGGCAGTTCGGGCTGAACTGTTTCCATCGGGAGCAGGGTCAAGACTGATTAGCATGTGGCTGGGTTCAAATGGGTGGCATGGTGAGCAGAAAAAATGATGGCTTAAACCTGGATCTTGGACAGAGGGTGAGTGTCTGATTTGTTCCGCATTCTGTTCATCATCTGTTCTTTTTGCTTTTGTCACCCTAATTGGGAAGGGTATGCCCGATGTGGCTCCCGTGCTCACTGTGCTACTGGATTCAAGCTAGCCTTACTGATAAGGGGTGCTACCCCAAAACCGGTCCGAGGATGCTTGTTTCCGGTACAGGGAGGACTTGGCTTGGCAGTTTGGGCTGGACTGTTCCATTGGGGAGCAGGGTCAAGACTGCTTCGCATAGGGCTGGGTCCAAACTGGGGTGGCATGTTGAGCACAATAAATTATGGATTTAACCTGTGATTGGGGGGATGTTGATTTGTTCCGCATTCCGTCCATCATTTGTTCTTTTTGCTTTTGTCGCCCTAGTTGGTAAGGTTATGCCCAGACGTGGGTCCCATGCTCACTGTGCCACTGGATTCAAGCTAGCCTGGCTGATGAGGAGTGATACCCCAAAACTGGTCCCATGATGCTTGTTTCCTGTCTAGCGAGGACCTGACTTGGCAGTTCTGGCTGGACTGTTCCCATGGGAAGCAGGTTCAAGCCTGATTTGTATATGGCTGGGTCCAAACTGGGGTGTAATGGTGAGCAGAAAAAATGATGGATTAAACACAGATCTGTGACTGGGGGGGGAATGTTTGATTCGTTCCACATTCCGTACATCATCTGTTTTTTTTGCTTTTTTTGCCCTAATTGTGAATAGTATGTCCAGATGTGGGTCCTGTGCTCACTGTGCTACTGGATTCAAGCTAGACTGATGAGGGGTGACATCCCAAAACCAGTCCCAGGATGCTTGTTTGCGGTCCAGGAAGGACCTGGCTTAGCAGTTCGGGCTGGACCGTTCCCAATGGGGAGCAGAGTGAAGACTGAGTTGCATAAGGCTGGGTCCAAACTGGGGTGGCATAGTGAGAGGGAAAAATTATGGATTAAACCCAGATCGTGAGTGGGAGTGAGTGTTTGATTTGTTCTGCATTCCGTTCATCATCTGTTCTTTTCAAATGTATCATTCACAGCATGCTTAAAATGCTTGCTATGTTCATGACATGGCACAGCCGTCCTCTACTCATGTTAAATATAGCCAAGAATGCAAACCAAGATATAAAAACCTTCTAACACAGTCATCCTCAGAGACAAACACCACACAGTGCATCTATAAATTACTCCAACAATTCATGACTTTCTTCTGTCCCCAATAGAAGACAGTTGATGCACTCCAAAGACATGACTGAAGACACCATAATCCCCCACGTCAAGCACAAAGCATAGAAGATACCATTGGGTGCATGTCTGCGTATGAAACACCATTGATTGGGCCATTGGGGGTGCTCAAACAGCAGTTCATGTTCCAGCATTAGGCTATGGTTTTAAGAAAATGAGGGCTTCACAACATGGCTATCAACAAATGACTCCCCATTCTAGATAACCACAAACACCCTTGTCAGGGCCAACACAACCACTTCTCAAGCATGAAACTTTCAAGCAAGCACTGTAACATCCCAGTTCTGAAATAGCAGCAAAGCCCGTGCCTGTTATGTATAGTCATCACTGATTTGGGTGTTACTGTACCACTATCAGTATGAGTCCTCCCACTAATTAAGTACCACAGGCACTCGACCCTTGTTGAAGTGAATAAAAACGTATTAGCATCCCAGGCATAAACCTCCCTTGATGAACCATCTCAACTCTGACAACTCTTCAAATATGTTTCCTGGTGAGCAGTAGCGGCTTGCGGGGTGCTAAAGGGGCGGGGCGGCACAGGGAGAAGGGGAGATAAACATTAATTTAAATTAAAGAAAAATTAAAGAAAAATAAATAAAACCACTTATCTTCCCTCACCGCCGCTCCTCTCCTGCATCGCTGCACGCAGGCACAGGCTTCTAGCCTGCCCTGCTGCCAATCCTGAAGCTGCACAGAGCAGCATCAGGATTGGCTGGGAGCGCCCAGCCAGGATGCTCCCAGGCAGTCTAGGAGCCTGTGCTGGGTCTCTCCAGCCCGGCAACTGTGTTGCTGGGCTGGAGAGACCATACTGCGGATGTGTGTTTGGCCAGCCCGAGACGGCTGGCAAACATACATGTGTAGTGAGGGGGAGTGCTGAGCACTCCCTTCGCTGCTCGTCACCCCGTGGCCCCGCCCCTTTACCAGAAAAAGATGATAAACTTTTCTGGTAAAGGTTTAGCAGCTGCCGCTGCTGGTGGATGGGGTGGGGGCAGTGCTCCTCCACCCTAAAGGAAGAGCCTCCCCTGCTGGTGAGTTTCTTGGTGACTCTTGATGCTATGAGATCTTGGCATCTTTCTCAGGCAGTCCTGATGCTGAAATCTGTACTTTCCCAATGCCCATTATCCATGCCCTGCTTTTTTCTGTCAGCAATTCGTCATAGCAGTCTTCTTGGCCAACATTCATTTTATTGTGCCCCAGTTTGACTGTGGTGAACCTGTGTTGAGTATCACATACACATGCTTTGTCATTCAATTTTCTAAAGACTTTTATGAAGGACAGAAAATGATATGACAAGTGTGAGGGTCAGCATTTGTTCTTTGATAAAATTAGGAATTTTAGCAGTTCCTGCCGTCGTGGTAATGGTCATCTCTTTGGCTGAGGTCACTTGTTCGTTAGTCAGTTGTGGAGCTGGTGTCATCCCTCTTCTATGGCCTTTTGGTTTTGCAACCAAGTGAGATGTGTATTAGAGGGAGCATTGCTCCCATTTCGTATGGAGTAATTCTGCTTGTTCTTTGCTGTTGAAATGACTTCCGTGCTGATTCTTTACTGCTCCTGCAGATGTCTGTGTTTCTTAGCATGAATTTTGCAGGTGATGCATTGCACTGGTGCGCATGGTATATTGGTGCGATTGTGTCCATCCCTGCAAACGTTTTATGGCATAGGGAGCAGGTGAACTGCAGGTTTGGGGTTTGTTATGAGTGGTTGGAAGGATAAAAGTAGATGATGTTCAGTTCTTCACTGGTGGGTATGGTTGAATGACTGGTAGGGTACTTCAAGAGCATTGCTGGTTTTGAACTGCAATCTCAGGAGCTTAAATAGGCTGCGCAGAACATTGGATTAAATGAGGGTGGAATGGGAAGTATGTTTTCATTGAGTTTATTGTGGCAGCCACTAATTCCTCCTTATCTGATCTAATTACATGGGGCGTTGACTTTCAGGGCCAGATGTAGCAAAAAGAAAATTTGCGAGTTGCAAATTGCGAGTCCATGCGACTCGCAATTTGCAACTAGCAAATTGGTATGCAGTACGGTGTCTCAGACACCGTCTGCGAGTCGCTATGGGGTCGCAATGACCCACCTCATTAATATTAATGAGGTGGGTCGCAAATTGCGGCCCCATAGCGAGTCTAGGCACTCGCAAACATGGAGGCCTGCTGTCGTCAGCAGACCTCCATGTTCGTGACTGCTTTCTCAATAAAGCATTTTTTTTTTTTAAGTGTAGCCCGTTTTCCTTAAAGGAAAACGAGCTGCACTTTAAAAAAAAACGAAACCTTTAGTTTGGGTATTTTTTCAGGGCAGGTAGTGGTCCCTTGGACCACTACCTGCCCTGAAAAAATAGTATTGGGTCCATTTGCAAAGGGGAAGGGGTCCCATGGGGACCCCTTCCAATTTGCGAGTGGGTTACCATCCACTTGAAGTGGATGGTAACTGCGACACCCTTTGCGACCGCATATGCGGTCGCAAATGGTATTGCATGCCACTCCGAATCGCAAATAGGAAGGGAACACCCCTTCCTATTTGCGATTCTGAAATGCATATTGCGAGTCGGTCCTGACTCGCAATATGCATTTCTGCATAGCAAAGAGGCATTTGCGCCTCGCAAACGGCGATTTTCGCCGTTTGCGACGCGCAAATCCTTTGCTACATCTGGCCCTCAGTTTGGTGAGTGTAGTTCCTTGAGACCCTCACGGGTGAGTAGTGCGCTTTACAAATTCCTGATTGATTGGTGTTGCTGGGGCATTATCTAGCCACATGTAAGTTCACAGGGCATTGACTATTGCTGACCTGGAGCTCTGTAGAGGACGTTTGTAGAGATTTCCTTTGCAGACCCAGGGTTGCTGTGAGAATAGCAGGCAGGTAACCTTTGTTGTCTGCATTTAGTACGGCTGTCTCCAGGTCACAGCGGCACGGGTATTTACATAATATCCACAGGGATATCGGATTTAAGCGCTGTGAGTGTATTTTTATTTTGTATTTGTTTTTATTGATTGGAATCACATATAAATGTAAAAAAACATCCAGCTTCGCAGGGTCCTATCCACGGTTACACATACAGTTACAAAAGATGGAACAGAGTCAAAACTTCACAATAAAAAGCCTCAATAAATTATTATGAACAGAACAAGCAGACTTGATTAACAGTTAAGTTGATTCTAAGAACACAGATGACAGACTTGACAACTATAGTTTTAGTTTTAATTTAGAACAGGTTAGACAAAAGGCGCAATGAAGGTAGAAACACATTGATTCACACGTGTATGATTCATTGTCTCTGTAATACGTGTGTTTGATGTAAAGTGCTCTGACACCTACATTTGGATTAGCAGCACTGTAAATTAAATTAAATTTGAGAGAGGGGCGATGGAGAGAGGAGGGGCACAGTTCAAGAGTGATGATCAGGAAATCCGTGGAGAATGAGGTCATTGGGAAGGAGGGGTTGGAGGGCACCGAGTAAAGATTGTCACTGGGTGGCATCAACATTAAAGCCGACCCTGTGAGGACCAGACCCTGCAGGGCTCCTTATGCATTTTAAAGCAGGCATTTACCACCTTGTCCTAAGTAACCCTAAAAAGCACCAATCACCTGATGTCCCAAGGAGAAAGTACTTGTAATAAGGAAGAAAGCACATTTAAACCATAATGCCTTGTGGTGTTTATTGTATTTTGGGACATATTTAAGAAAAATGGTGCTGCACACAGTGCAGTGCCACTTTTCTTGTGCCCCTTAGCGCCTCCTTAACGCCACCATGTGTGCACCATATTTAAAATATGGAGCACCATGTCGGTAGTTAGGAGAATAGCTTCAGAACTTTTGATGGTAGTCCGGCGCTTTGCAGGATTAGCGTAAAAAATTCTGCAACCGACCCCCAGGATGTTTCCATCTTGTTTGTGATATTAAGTTTACTACTATGGCACAACAAACAATGCCCCACGCACCTTGGCATATCCATTTCAATTACCAATGATTCAGAATAATTAAAGAAGGTCTATCTTACTTTTTTATTTCTAGCTGATGAATGGGACGGAAAGGAGAGGAAGGGTTCTTCAGCATGCCTTGTTTAACAGAAGGAGGTGGCAGGACAAGATGAACTGGAAGGAGTGCATGGAATACTTCATTCTCACTTACCTCAAGAACAATCATGCCCTGCCCTCCCCTCGCCAGGCCTATTTATCTGTTCTACTCTCCACCTCCATCCCCTTAAGAAAACAAGCATTGGCAAAGCCAATAAATCCTGCCTTTGGGACACATTGGTTTTACCAATGGTTTTCATCCAAGTTGCTAAAAAATAAAGCCTTTACTTTAAGCTCTTGAAACACACATAATGCTGCCTACAAAATGATGCTCTGTTATTTTCTTTCTTTTTAGTTACAGATCTGAGTTGGATTGGTAAGTAAAAAGAAAGAAAAATGTGAAATTCTTTTTTAAAGCAATGCAAGGATGGAGGTGGTGGTAGAAGAATTACAAAGGGGTTGGGTGGGGTAAGCAGCACAGGGGTGGAGGAAAAAGCAACACACAGAGTCGGCATCAGAAGCAACACAAAGAACATGGGTGGGGGAACACGGAGTGCAGGAGTGAAAGTAACAGTCATGGTGGGATTGGAGAAAAGTAAATAGATGGGAGAGAGCAGTGTGTAGTTAATGGGGAGAAGCACACGGTTGAGAGAGAGGAACACAGAGTACGGTAGGGGAAAGGAATTACGTGAGGGATACAGCTGGAAAAGACATGCGATCTCTCGTGGAGTGCTGAAACAAAAATATAAAAGTAGTGCTAGGAAAGTGAGCAGTGGTCCAGGGCAGGGACGAACACAAGAAAGGAAAGCCCTTAAAAGCTGATGAATATGAAGGAAGCAATTATAAGCAACTATAAGTGACAATAAAGCCAACCAATGACAATACTTCTCGAAAAGAAAAAAGCATGTGCTGTCTAGTAGAAGAGACTTTAAAAGGAACACGTTTTTTAAAGTTGATGACATTTTCATGGTGCAAAATTATGTCTAAAAACATAGGGGAATTTTACACAAAGAATACCCTGCCTAATATATTTCTAGTTGGGTCTTTTGTCAATGAATGTTAACTTTCATTGTAGGAAGTACATTATTACAGCATTACGTCTACAGACAGGAAAGTATCTAGGTTGGTAAGTAAAGCACCAATCAACATATTTGTAAACTTTACCTACTGTAAACAGGTTATTTAACTCTTTTAGTATGGGTGTCAGCTAGTGGGTGACACCAGTACTACCTCCCCAGTGTGAATGTCGGCCATTGGCCAACCCTTGTTAGGTAAATAAAGGCCTATCTGGTGAGCTACATCAGAGGGTGTCCTTTATATTTTTTCACATCAGGCTGCTTGGGAAGAACTTCTAGAGCAGTCTGTTTTTTTTTTCTCACTGCAATGGCTTTCAGCACTTAGTGCATGCTAATGTCATTACAGTGAGAGAGTAAAGGGAGAAACTCTGCTTTGCAATGGTATCCCTTCTCAGTACATCCCTTGTTGGGGATCGCCACAGGAGAGCGATCCACAAGCAGGGATCCACCCAGTAGACACCAAGGATAGAAGGAGTGGCCCATTGGCAAGGGCTTGTGTTCCCCCTGCTTATTGTTATATATTAAGTCTTTCTGCCCTTCACCCCCATGGGGCAGATGGGGACAATAACTCCCAGTCTGCCCCCTGGTGTGGCAGAAAGCCCACTAGACACCAGGGATCACTAATGTTTTATCACTGTAGGGGTGGGGGCATAACCATGCCCCCAACTCCACAAAACAAAGAAAATAGTCTTTGTGCCTCCCCTGGAGGGCAAATGGGGTTAATATCCCAGATCTACTTCCAGTGGAGGAGCTGCCCACCATGGGTGTGGCCATTCCCCCATTCCAACTAAATGGGACAACAGTCTTTCTTTCCCCCAGGGGGGTAGACTGGGATCATTACTCCAGATCTGGCCCTTCGGAGACAGAAAGCCCACTAGAGGCTGAGAATGTTTTTTTTTAACATAGGGGTAAGGCTGCCAAGCATGGGCATGGTTATGTTCCCCACCCCAAGTAACTGGGGAAACAGTGTTTCTGCCCCCCTGGGGGAAGATAGGGGTATATCTCCCAGATCTGACCCACCTGTGTGGTTGGGCCTAGTGCCAGTGACAGGAACGGATCAAACTGAGGTCAATAGGGGTCCCCACAAAAGGGATTTCAGGCAAAGTTTTAGGTTTGCACGGCATTGTTGGTAAAAAAAAAACTTAATGGGATCCACACAAGTCACTCCATCCTGGATTCTCCTAGGTGTCTAGTTTTTCAAAAATTACAGGTTTGTTTGGTTCCACTAAGTGCCAGCTGAGCTAGGCCCAAAATCCACAACTACCCACTTTGCAAAAAACTGGTCAGTTTTGAGTGTAAAAATGTGATGTATCCATGATGTGTTTTGGGCTATTTCCTAATGCAGGCACTAGGCCTACCCACACAAATGAGGTACCATTTGTATTGGAAGACTTAGGGAAAAGCTCAGTGGAAAGAAGTTTGTGACTTCCTGAGGATTCCAGAACATTCCAACACAGACATGTGAGGAAAATGTGTTTTTTTAGTCAAAGTTTGAGGTTTGCATGGGATACTGTGTGGAGGAACCTGGTGGGAGCCATGTAAGGCACCCGATCCACCCTATCGTGGATTTCCCTTGGTGTCTAGTTTTCAAATATGTATAGGTTTACCAGGTTTTCATAGGTGCCAGCTGAACTAGGGCCCAAGATCCACAGCTACCTACTTTGCAAAAAATGTATCAGTTTTGAGTGGAAAAATGTAATGTATCCATTTTGGGTTTTGAGCTGTTTCCTTTAGCGGGTACTAGTCCTACCCACACAAGTGAGGTACCATTGTTATTGGAAGACTTAGGGGAATGCTGGGTGGAAGGAAGTTTTGGCTCCCTGCAGATTCCAGAACCTTCCATCACAGAAATGTGAGGAAAATGTGTTTTTAGTCAAGTTTTGAGGTTTGTAAGGCAGTCTGGATAAAACAACCTGTTGATAGCCACACAAGTCACCCCATTCTGGAATTGCCTATGTGTCTAGGTTTAAAAAATGTGCAGGTTTGCTAGGTTTCCCTAGATGTCTCCTGAGGTAGATGTATACATATTGCATTTTAGGCGGCTTCCTGTCGCAGGTAATAGGCCTACCCAAACAAGTGAATTAACATTTTTTTTCAGAAGATCTAGAGGAATGTTGGGTGGAAGGAAGTTTGTGGCTCCCTACAGATTCCAGAACATTTCAGCACAGAAAAGTGAGGAAAATGTTTTCTTTAGGCACAGTTTGAGGTGTGCAAGTGATTCTGGGTAATACACTCTGGTGAGAGCCATGCAAGTCACCCCATCTAAGATTCTCCTAAGTCTTGCTTTAAATTTTTTATAGTTTCACTAGGTTTCCCCAGGCGTAGCCATGTTGCGTTTTGGTCCATTTCCTGCTGCAGGCACTACACCTACCTGTACCAGAGGGGCGCCATTTTAATCAAAAGACAAGTGGGAGCATAAAATAGTAGCATATTTGTTATTACCAATTGGATTCCACTGCATTTGTGCCTTGCAAATGTAAGTGAAGCAATGTAGAATTTGCTGCTCCACGACGTCACAATCATGACCTATATGTACACATCATGTAGTTTAAACTGAGTGTTATAACCTCTAATTAATGTAAATTGGTACACCAGAAGTCAATATTAGGGTGCCTTCACTGTAGTGTTAGGAAAATCATATAAGTAGTGCCTTAATCTTAATTAATGGAATGTAACCAATGAATGTACTTATATAACCATTCTCGTATTATTTGAATGTATTTGCATTTAAAATTATAACAACTTATGAAATGTGTGTACTAATGTTTCATGATTAACCTTAAAAATGTAATTCCGTATCACATTTAAGCTCATGTATTGGTAAAGTTTACATTCATATTAACTGTAATATGTGATCCTCAGTGAAAGAATGTAATTCCCATTCTTATTAATGTAGAAATTAAAATGTACACAGCATAATGTGCAATTAAATTTGTATTAAACATTAGCTTGACTAGGCCTGAATTTCATTAATGTAAGAAACTTTTTCATTTTTGCTAAGGTGTAATTTTTATTGCAGGTGCATTCACATTAAACGTTAGTTTGGAAATAGATGTGTTATTGTTTTATTAATAGAGAGTCTGAGAAAAAATCCTTAAATATGGATGTTGGACTTTTTTGCTTATGCAGGGCCATCCCCAATCTTTTTGCCTCCTGACTCCTATTTTTTCTGACCTGTTGCTGTTGGCTTTTGAGCTCTGAGCACTATACCACTGCTAACCAGTGCTAAAGTCCATATGCTCTCTGTGTAAATTGTATGTAATTGGTTTATCCATGATTGCCATATTTGATTTACTATTAAGTCCCTAGTAAAGTGCACTAGAGGTGCCAGGGCCTGTAAATCAAAAACTACTAGTGGGCCTGCAGCACTGGTTGTGCCACCCACATAAGTAGCTCTGTAATCATGTCTCAGACCTGCCACTGCAGTGTCTGTGTGTGCAGTTTTAACTGTAAATTCGACTTGGCAAGTGTACTCACTTGCCAGGCCTAAACTTTCCCTTTTCTTACATGCAAGGCACCAAGGGCAGGGTTCAGTGTATGGTTAAGGTAGGACATCTAGTAATGTGTTTTACATGTCCTGACAGTGAAATATTGCTAAATTTGTTTTTCACTGTTGCAAGGCCTGTCCCTCTCATAGGTTAACATGGGTGCTACCTTTAAATCTGATTAAAGTGTAGATTCCCTTTGGGAGCGGATGGACATGTGGAGTTTGGGGTCTCTGAGCTCACAATTAAAAACATCATCTTTCAGTAAAGTTGATTTTAAGATTGTGTGTTTGAAAATGCCACTTTTAGAAAGTGAGCACTTTCCTGCTTATACCATTTCTGTGACTCTGCCTGTTTGTGGATTCCCTGTCTGGGTCAGTTTCATAGTTGGGTTGGTTGCGCCTCACACTAGACAGTGACACAAAAGGAGCTGGGGTGTAGTCTGCATTTCATGATAAGCCATCTGTGCTAGGAGGGAGGTGGGGAGTGGTCACTTACATCTGAAAGGGCTGTGCCTGTCCTCACACAATGCAGTCTCCGACCCCCTGGTGAGTGTCTGGGGCCTGGCCTGGGCAAGGCAGGATTTCACATTCAAAAGAGACTTTACTTTGAAGTAGGCCTACTTCAAAGGAGAAATTGGGTATAAAAAGGGCACCCAAAACCACAGACTTTAGATCACTTCTCGACATGAAGAGGAACCTCTGCCTGGAGAAGAGCTGAGGAGAAGTGCTGCCCTGCCTGTGACTGTGCTCTGTGGAGCTATCCTGCAGTTGCTGCTTCTGCCAGAGTAAGAGGGCAAAGACTGGACTTTGTGTGCCTTCCATCTTGTGAAGAAATCTCCAATGGCTTGATTTAGAGCTTGCCTCCTGTTGTTGGAAGTCTCAGGGATAGCAAAGACTTCTCTCTGCCAGCACCTGGAGTCTCTGGAGAGACTCCTGCTCTGACAAGTGGTGCCCTATCCAGTCCCTGGGCACTTGAAAGGAAAGCTGGTAGAAATCCAAGGAAATCGACTTCGGAACGACGACGCTGCTGAATCCAGTGACGCCGCCTGCAACCGACTCCGTGATCTTTGCTAGAACGCGACGACCTTTGCAGGCCCGACGCCGTAGCAGCCCCGCTGAAGTCCGCGACTCCGTGGAAGTCACTGCACCACGTCGTGACCGATGCCGCTCGTAGTGTGCGGATTCAACGTTTTGCTCAGACGCTGCGATCCCCGACTTCGTGCATCGACTTGTTTTCACTCTTCACCAAAGGAAATGTGCTTGGGGGTCTATGAAACTCTGTGTCTTGTGTTACATGTCCTGACAGTGAAATATTGCTAAATTCGTTTTTCACTGTTGCAAGGCCTGTCCCTCTCATAGGTAAACATGGGGGCTACCTTTAAATCTGAATAAAGTGTAGAATCCCTTTGGGAGTGGATGGACATGTGGAGTTTGGGGTCTCTGAGCTCACAATTTAAAAATACATCTTTTAGTAAAGTTGATTTTAAGATTGTGTGTTTGAAAATGCCAATTTTAGAAAGTGAGCACTTTCTTGCTTATACCATTTCCGTGACTCTGCCTGTTTGTGGATTCCCTGTCTGGGTCAGTTTGACAGTTGGGCTGGTTGCACCTCACACTAGACAGTGACACAAAAGGAGCTGGGGCATTTCCTGATGAGCCATCTGTGCTAGGAGGGAGGGGGGAGTGGTCACTTACACCTGAAAGGGCTGTGCCTGTCCTCGCACAATGCAGTCTCTGACCCCCTGGTGACTGTCTGGGGCCTGGCCTAGGCAAGGCAGGATTTCACATTCAAAATAGACTTTACTTTGAAGTAGGCCTACTTCAAAGGAGAAATTGGGTATAAGAAGGGCACCCAAAACCACAGACTTTAGATCACTTCTGGACATCAAGAGGAACCTCTGCCTGGAGAAGAGCTGAGGAGAAGTGCTGCCCTGCCTGTGACTGTGCCTTGTGGAGCTATCTTGCAGTTGCTGCTTCTGCCAGAGTAAGAGGGCAAAGACTGGACTTTGTGTGCCTTCCATCTTGTGAAGAAATCTCCAAGGGCTTGATTTAGAGCTTGCCTCCTGTTGGTTGAAGTCTCAGGGACAGCAAAGACTTCTCTCTGCCAGCACCTGGAGTCTCTAGAGAGACTCCTGCTCTGACAAGTGGTGCCCTATCCAGTCCCTGGGCCCTTGAAAGGAAAGCTGGTAGAAATCCAAGGAAATTGACTTTGGACAATTTTGGAACGATGCCGCTGCTGAATCCGGTGACGCCGCCTGCAACCGACTCTGTGATCTTCGCTGGAACTCGACGACCCTCGCAGGCCCGACGCTGCAGAAGCCCCGCTGAAGTCTGCGACTCCGTGGAAGTCGCTGCACCAAGTCGTGACCGACTCAACATTTCGCAGAGACGCTGCGATCCCCGACTTCGCGCATCGACTTGTTTTTACTCTTCACCAAAGATACTGTACTTGGGGGTCTACGCGACTCCGCTGGTGTCGGCTTGTTGGGAACGACTCCGTCACAGCACCGTGTTAACACCTCATGGAAGCATTTTTCTAAGCGCTATTTTTTAGTTAAATCTTTAAAAATTCATAACTTGACTTGTGTATGTCGGATTTTTGTCGTTTTGATCTTGTTTTGTTTAGATAAATATTTCCTATGTTTCTAAACTGGTGTTGTGTCATTTTGTGGTGTTTTCATTAGGTTACTGTTCGTGTTGGTACAAATACTTTACACCTAGCACTCTGAAGTTAAGCCTACTGCTCTTCCAAGCTACCAAGGGGTAAGCAAGGGTTAGCTGAGGGTGATTCTCTTTTACCCTGACTAGAGTGAGGGTCATTGCTTGAACAGGGGGTAACCTGACTGTCAACCAAAGACCCCATTTCTAACAGTGGAACATTAGGAGCATGAGAGTGAAATGACAGTCACCTATTTATACAAGTTGAAAAGAGGTCAAGAAGACCAATAATAGCAGTGTTCCCAGGACTGCTGTGGGAGCTGCAGGTGACGTTGCAAGTTACATCATGGGACAGGAGAATACAATGGAGCTTGTAGTGGGGTGACCAAGAAAGAGTTTCCTGATGGACTCTTGCAGTATTAACTAGGGCTTTCACTAATTGATGTTATGAGCAGATTCCTTTGGACTTTGAGAGGTACAGACCTCTAACTTCCCCTTTTGCCCAGTGCCTTTCTGGTTATGGCTTAGGCTTACATTTAACTCTCTAAGACGACTCTTGATTGAGCTACTGAAATGCTGACACCTTCCTTTTTATTTTTCCAAATCCCCTTTGTCCTATTTTATTACTCACCTTTTGTCCTCATGTCCTTTAGTTAGATTTTTAAGTGATTCGATATATTAGTTATTTAAGGGATAGCTGATTTTATTGGCACTAATGTGTAAAAGTGGACCAGCAATTGTTTTCAGCGCATCAAAACCTTCTTTTAATATTTGATATTGCTGTTACAAAGTTTTTGGTTTGCCTCATGCTAACCCGTTTATGTTTCTTTAGATGTTACTGTTACCCCATGGTGATTTTCTTCCATTACAGTATATTCTGGAGATTTGTTTACATTAACTGGAGTGTTAATTTGTAATAAAACCCTTTAACTTTATTTCCGTTTTGGGTCCTTATTGGATGGGCAAATTGGCTAAACTGTTAACTTAAAGCTGATTGATTGTTATCTGATTCCCTAGTTAAACCTTATGTACGGATCCAAATATTCATTAGCCTTGGATTTAGAGCACACAAAATGCTCCATCAAAGCCAGTGCATTAGAAAGAAGGCATTTTGTAAAATACCCTCTAAATCATGAGCAGGTACAGGTACCTGCAAATTCAGAGATGTACAAATAACTACTGCTCTTAATTTTCATATCTTGTGCCCATTTCAGAAATACATAGGTTACCTTGATACCTATTTTATACTCTACATATTATTTCACCACATGGATTGGAATATACTCAGTGCACAATGAAAAACCATTTTACAGTGCAACTCAGTTGTTGGCTCTGGGTACCTCCGGTTCTTGGAGAACCTACAAACCCTATACATTCCCACAGCCAAAACAATCTAGTGAACGTAATGTTACATTGCTTTTGTGAATCATCCATCAAGACAAAAAGTAACAGATGAAAACAGTATCACAATTTGCTGTTTTTCCTACTTGTTTTCAATATTTCTTCAATTCTACACTTGAGGGATCTACACATATATGACTGCATGCTGAGTTTGGAATTTTATCCACTTTTCAGGAATATGTAACTTTTCTTGATCAACCATGAGTTTCACCCAGATCCCCTCCCCAAACTGGAAGTAGGATAAAAGCACAAAAAATAGGAAAAATGGGCTACCTCTTTGAAAAATGCCAAAACTGTGGTAAAAAATGTTTTTGGGTGCCTCGCTGCTTGTTCCTGTAAGCTGGGAAGATGGTGACTTTAGCACAGCAAACTGTTAGTTGATGCCATTTTTATGAAAAAAAACAAGCACTTTTATCTAGAGCACTTTTCCAATTTTCCCCCAAAACTCAAAAGTAAGCTATATTTTGGCTATTTTCTTGGTCCCTTGTAGGGCAACCCACAAACCCTGGGTACCTTTAGAATTCCCAGAATATTGGAAAAAAGGACACAAATTTGCCATGGATGCCTTAAATGGACAAAAAGTTATGGAAGACTAAGTGCAAAGTATCCCACATAGCCGAAAAAGGGCATAGCACTGAGGGTGTGGGGAGAAGGGGGGTTAAAGTTAGAGATATTTATGTTTCAATTTCACAATAACAAAGTAAATGTAATCATGTAGGCTAATGTGATCATCTAGCCAATGTAATCAGCCAAAGAACACATATCACTTACACATATCCAGTGGCGGCTCCTCCGCTAGGGCGGAGGAGAGTCGCCCCCCCTCCAGCAGCGACAGCTGCAAAACCTTTAACAAGAAAAGGATAATAAACTATGTTTAGGCAGGGCATGTGGGGTGATGAGTAGTGAGGGGAGTGCACTTCCCTCACAACGCATGTATGTTTGGCTGGCCGTCTCGGGTCGGCCAAACACACATGCGCAGTAGGCTCTCTCAAGCCCGGCAACTATGTTGCCGGGCTTGAGAGAGCCTGCACAGGATCCCAGTCTCCCTGGTAGTGCCCTGGCTGGGCGCTCCCAGCATGCTGCTCTGAGCAGTGTCAAGATTGCCCGCAAGGCAGGCTGGGAGCCTGTGCCTCCAGCATCTGAACAACAGAGAGCAGAGGAGCGGCCCACGGAGCAGAGGCAAGTTTTTTAGACATTTTTTGTTGCCCTGCCCCCTGTGAACCCCACAAGCCGGGACTGCACATATCACTTACCCAAACACAATACCATTACAAGAAGGTATTTCAGCTGTATATAGGACACAGCCTGATAATCTGCAAAATAAATGGTGGCATCATGGTGTCCACTAGCCAGTACTGCTTGTCTTTTCCAGTAGGGAAAGTTTCCGGGAACATGTGCAATATTTATGGATAGGTGTGTGGTAGTTCCAGCCTGGTACTAGTTTTGCAGCTCATTGCTATGACCAGAGCTGTTTGTGATTTTGCAGAATTGTAAAAGAAAACTGATGAAAAATAACGATTCCTGCTCCTCGCTGTTAATGGCAAGTTTATGATGATAGCTCTATACCTCTAAAAAACAGTAATTTGAATAAATATGATTGAGCTACTGGAGGAAGGAGTGGAAGGTCTCCTAAAGGCAAAAAATAATTTGCTATTGCCAATGAAGACAGACCAAGAAATATCTGAAACCATGACTGACATAGGCTGAGACGAATTTTGAAATGTTTCTATAGGAATCTGGCTCTTTATATAGTAGAAACAAAATGAGGTACACTGTGCAAAGAGTCCATGCAATCCCCAGAGGTATCACAGAGGTGCAAATGACATCCTAAATGCTTTCTTTTTGGGTAGTGTGGTCGAGCAGTTAGGCATATCAGACGGTAGTGCTAAGCATGTAAGGCACACACTCATGCAGTAAGTGAGACACACACTCATTAAAGAAATCCAACACCAATTTATAAAAATGACCAGTACTTTTATATAAATTTTGATACCAGGTTCACCGGAGTAAGGTGAGTACTTTTCGAAATAGGAATTTTTACAGTTAGTAAAAGTTGACAGTGCAATTTTTGGGTGCAGTAATGTTATCCTATTGGGGAAAAACATGTACTGCATTCGGGCACTTCACAGCAACTTACAGGACTGTTCTCCAGGACTTAAAGTGAGTAGGGGCAAGGTCCAAGGCCACACCAACAGGTCACCTCGGAAGGCTCTGGGGCATCCGGGTGCAGAGGTGTGTTACTGCGTTGGGTGTCCGATTCACTTCAATGGGGAATGGTCCAGTCACAAAGTTTCTGCAGGGATGGACTGGAAGGTCAGTCCAAGGGAACCTACAGGGGGGCTTGACCCTGGAGGTCCTCAGACACATGGGGACACCATTGGCCCACTTATTCTCAACTATAGGATGGGTTATAGTGGTGTCTTCTCATGGCGGGTCTGGTGCTGTAATTCCTCATGGAGGCGTGTCACATTTCCTGACTGGGAACATCCCAAGGGTGACCAGTCTGAAGTGAACAGAGCTTAGAAAATTCTGCCATCTTGTGTGCTGTGGAATTTAGGAACTCTGGTCAGAGTGATGCCCACTCCCCACAGGAAGTGGTCAACTAGGGAGTTTAGTGACCACCAGGGTAAGTAGCCCCCTGGCTACTACCTTTCACTTCCCTTAACGCCCCCCAAATTGATTATTTAGGGGACACCCTGATACAAGGGCCTCATCTTCACTGGACACAAAAGAAGGAGTGGACAAGAAGCCTGCTGAGCCAGAGAACCGAGGAGCACAACTGTCTTGGCGCCAACCCTGCGGGCCTGCCTGCTGCACCTGACCCTCGAGAAGCAACTGACATGTCCTGCCACTGCAGCCTCCAGAACCTGGCAGATCTGCCAGTGCTTCGCAAATCGTCAGGATGAACTCCCTTGGAGTAGGGGAACTGCTCCTCTGCATCCGCAGACACCCAAGAAAGAACTGTGAGGACCGGGACTGCCGAAAAACTGACACCAGGCATCACCACTGCACCGAGCTGCCAAGCCCAAGTTGAGGTGGATCAACGGTGTCAGCACATTCCCCAGGCCCTCTAGAGACAAGACCCACCCTGAGTTCACTCACTGTGGACTTCGAGATGGCATCTGCAGCCTGTTTCTGCAGACTCCCTTGCAACTGACCCAGAGACAGAAACCTGACGAAAGCACTAAAAATAGGAAAAATGGGCTACCTCTTTGAAAACTGCCAAAACTGTTTCTGATCTCCAGTGAGCAAAGGCTCTCACCCTGGGGGGGGGGGGGGCAGATTCTCATCTATTAGTGACAGAATGGCCAGAACTGGTCGGTGAGCTGGCCAGCAGTTGGTCAGTTTTCAGGGGGCACTTCTAAGGTTCCCTCTAGGTGCATATATTAATAAATCTATCACTGGACTCAGTGAGTGTTTATTAACACGAGATGTTTGATACCAAATATCCCTAGTTTCAATGAAGCCATCATGTAGCTGAGGAACTCGTATTGACCAGTGTCTAGCACATGTATTTAAAATGGCTTCCCTGCACACTTACTCTGTCTAAGACTTGATGAAGACATAGCAGGGGCATATCTGCTCTTGCAGATATGCCCACACATGGAATATATTGCACCCTGCCTTAGGGCTGCAAGGCCTGCTGAAGGAGTGACTTACAAATATTACAGGCGGTGTTTTAGAGGACATGGCACACAGAGTGTGTGCCATGTCCTGTTTTCACTTTTTGGGAGCACCTTGTCACGCAGCCTGCAACTGCAGCCTGCATTAGGTTGGTGCTAGGTTCCTTAGAGTGGCACAAGTTGTGCTGCAGCTCTTAGGGACTCTCTTCAGTACCCATGCCCTAGTTACCTGTGGTACCATTTACTAGGGACTTACAGAAGTTCTAAAGGGCCTGGTCACTTGGGGATCAAGAGACCAGGGGGCATATTTATACTCTGCGCCGGATTTCCAGCGCAAACTTAACTCCATATTTATATTTTGATGCTAGACCCATCTAGCGTCAAAATATTGGAGTTAACGTCATTTTTTTACAGTAAAAACCTACCTTGTGTCAATGAGATGCAAGGTAGGCGTTTCGGGCAAAAATGACTCTAAGGCCTTAGCACCTTACTTATCCTCCCGTGCAAAAATCATGCACGGGAGGAGGAGGTCCTTAAATAATGGCGCTAAACTTGCTTAGCACCATTATTTAACGCCTGGTTCACGGCCGGCGTTATGGGACCTGTGGGCTCATTTCCATTGTCAGAGACCATGGAAGCAGCCCACAGGTGCCCTTCCCTGGCCCCAGGGACACCCACACCTGGAGGACACCTATGGATGGGGGTACCCATCCCAGGTAAGTCCAGGTAGGTTTTTTGTTTTTTTTATAAAAAGTGCCATAGGGGGGCCTAACGTGGTCCGCCATACATGGCACTGTGCCCAATGGCCATGCCCAGAGGACATAAGTCCCCTGGGCATGGCCATTGGGCGAGGGGGCATGACTCCTGTCTTTATTAAGACAGGAGTCATGTCCATGGGGGTTGTGCATCAAAAAATGACGCTAATCAGGTTAGAGTCATTTTCCTGACTCTAACCTGACTGGCGCTATTCCTCGACGCACAACCTCCTGTTTCCCCTATGCCTCCCCCACTTGGTGAGCGTCACTTATTTTGACACTAGCCAGGACGTACCACCAGCTAGAGTCATTCCTTAAATATGACGCCCGGCCTGCGCCCAGGCATGGGCTAGCTGGCGGTAAACCTTTTGATGCAAACCTGTGCTAACACAGGTTTGCGTCAAAAAGTATAAATCAGGGCCTAGATGTCTTGTTTTGGGGAAGGAACACTGGCACTGGGGACCTGGTTAACAGGAACCCACTGCACTTCAGTCAAAGTTCTGTAAAAAAAACAGGCAAAAAGTGTGGGGGGGGCTGCAATCAGAACCCTGCTTCCTACAGTTGCCCTATGTTTAAGAGATTTATTTTGAGCTGATTATGCTTTTCTCACCTACATTAAGAGCTAAAAAGTACACTTTGGCTTTTGAGGATTGGTTTGATCTCATGTATTGATGGTCATCAGTCAGGAATCCCTCAGACTAATCAACAATGAGTGCAATTTTGCCCTCTGCTTCTGACCTTTTTAATTGCTGTTTGTTGCTGGACCGCTTGCCATGTATGAAGCATGGGCCACGAGACGCATCATGTCAATCTCTTTACACAAGAGCAATAAAAATACTGAAGTATGGGATAATTCACATATGGCATCATGGAAAAATATCACTGTGTTTAGAAAGGTAGAAGGTAACATATAATATAACAAGCATTGGAAAATCCAATAGGCTTCATCTATGCAACATCTATTGGCTTTGTCAATGTCTTAAGGAGGAAAAGATCTTTATATAAAACAATTTAGTTTCTTTTCAAACTGGATAATAAAAATTGCTAAGCATTAGTTGAACGTAAACTAGGATCATAAAGTAAATATTTGCATTTGCGACTATTGTTCAATAACACCATGCAAAGAGGCAAGCTTATGGAATTCAAACAAGGGAGTCACGGTATGACCCTAAACAGTTCCATCACTCTCCGTGCTGCATTTCAGTACCTGCAGACAAGTGGGCAAGGGAATGTGAAAAACATTTTCATGCTGGTGCCCTCGTGGGCACATAGACTAATATGTTTTATGTATATATGCAAGAATCAGCTGTAAATTCTGTGATGTAGTTCTAAGTGTGTTCTCTTATTATGCCCCACCTGCCCCTCCATTGCATTCTGTATGTGGGCACCATGCAGCACAGCCTATGAGATGCTCCTTCTGCGAGAGGAATGATTCTTCTCTGAGAAGACATAGCACCCTGTGAAGGGCACACGGCTCAGTGCACCAAAACTCACAAAACAACGGTTCAGGATTCCTAAAGATTGGTGTGCTGGGGTTGTTGGCAGAACTGGTAATAGCCAGAGTGAAACTCTGTACAGGAAAGCTCAAACTCTGGACGATGGAGTATTATTTGTGTTGTGGTTAGGTGTATATCTGCAATAAATGAATGCATGTTGTGATACTATCCCCTCATGATCTTTGTCGAGTTCCTAAATCAGTGGGACGCGCAACATCATCTCAGAAGGGTACACACTCCACCTTAAAATCTCATCTTTTAATGTTTCCCACCATCCCATGTTTGCTTCCTGTATTCCTCCCTCATTTTAAACAGGGCTTTCGGGTTGGATTACTTTGCACAGCAGCCAATAAGCACATAGCAACGTCACCACTGACTTTCTGACCTTCTTGGTAGTGGGGCGCTTCTTCGCTCCTGCCATCTGTCTCGTGTTTGCTGCCTTTTATTTTGTGGTTACTGCCTTTCCCTTCTTTGGTTGCTGCCCTTCGCTTGTCAAGGATATCCTGGTTTGTGCTTTGCTTTTTACCACCTCGCTCTGAAGGATTTTACTGCTGATGCACTGGCGTTCTCTTGCTGGGCACCTCAGACAACGGAAGATTGAAATCGGCAGCAGGTAAGTGTAAGTTTGTAGAAGTCTTTCTCTCTGCCCTTTCCTGTTATTCACAACCCACGTGAACGCATTCTTCCTTCCGTGTTGTTCAGTGGTCAAAGTAGGGGGTGAATTGGAGGTACACGATGTTCCCAGACCTTTATTCTGAGAGCTGAAATGCTTCAACTGAAGGGTAAGGCACGGAGTCTCCTGTGCTATAAAACAAAAGGCAAACAGACAGGTAAACAGTCCTTCTTGACAGGTTGCCTACTTGCCTGAAAGAAGAAGGCTTTGTTTATATAAGAATGCTAACTCTTCATAGCCACCTGGGTGTGTAGGACGTTGGATATTTATAAAATTGAAGCACAGAGGATGTGATTTTGGGAGAGATCAAATTTTATTAATATATTAGTGGCATATAAGTTAGCATATGGTGATTACCTAACTACATTTAAAGCTTAACAGAGAAAATAACACGAGTTGTAAAATGTGAACATTTGAAATTATGGTGAACTATGTGGCAACCATTTGTATTAAACACTACGTTTGAACATCAGAGATTTTGCATTCATTAAAACAAAATACTAAAATGAATTAACTTTAAGAGTGTTTTTAATAAGATGAATATTAGGATGAAAACATTAAATGAATATGATTTAGTCGTACTTATATTGAATTAAATGGATTTTATTAATGTGAGTTACATGTGTGCAGAAAAATAAATGCATATTTAAAATTATTCTAACATGTCAAGAACATTGTTTGCTATTAAAACTGTCTTTGCATAATTGAATTGTAAGGAGCGCAATAGGTTTACTGTGTTATTAATGTGTATTAAGACTTTCTTAGATTGACAAGGCCTGAAAGATTCCTTTTGCAGAAGTAATGGAAAATTATTTGTTTATTCTATACCCTCTGACCTAATTTATTTTCCTAGACTGATAGTGTGCTGTTGAATGCCCTATTGTATTGAAGGCAAAGGACATGTTTGTTGATAACAATGTTGCATTATTTGTTCTAGCTATTGAACAAGACAGAAAACCTATGATTCCCAGGCAAATGTATTAGTTGATTTAGTGTTTTGAGAGAGAAGAACCTGATGTTGCAAATTCTTAGAGAATGTAATATTTTGTTGGAACTGTGTGAAATCATTGAAATGACAATACATGTTTGCTCAGAAGATTTGGAATAGGTGCAAAATTCATGGTACAATCGACAGCCAATGGACACTGAATCTGACACCTGAAGAGAGGCCACCTGAAGGAACAAAGAATGGATCGTGCATGCTTCTAATTAGTGAGGAACTTTGGAAACAGAGAGTCAGTTCTTGGGGAAATTAGTTTGTGTTGGTGTAAGTTTGAGTCAATCCTGTTATGTTGAAGATATCCAGGTGCTCTCTGTTTCCTCTGAATCCCTTAAACCATTAGCTGTCTTCTGATGAATAAATTCTTAGTTTTAATTGTCCTGTTATGCTGTTACGCTGTTCAGTACTAATAAGCCCAACTAATTCTGAACAGCTGATCTGTCCTATGTGCAGCCTATGTTCAGCACTTTCCTAATTCTGCTGTCAACTGACACCGGAAGAAGGTGACCGTCCTGCCTAATGAAGTATTACTGTCTGCCTACCATGAGGAGAGGTACAACAATATGTGGTTTCTTGTTTCCTTTTCAGTTTAGATAATTACATCAGTGTATTTTATATTGAGTTGCCCTAGGTAGATGATTTTTCAAATTATTTTTGTCTTTCTTTTTCTTTACCCAACATGTTTTAGCCCGTTCCCACACATACAAGTCTAAATTTGTGTTAGTGCCAGGAATGGCCCAGCCCTGAAACCTGAAATCTGAATTAATTGTGACAAGTTGTATTTTTATGATTTATTGATGTCATCATCATCTGCTTTAAAATCTGACAATAATGCGCATGTTGTATTGTTGCTAATCTACACTATTCTTTTGGAGTGTTTAACAGTATTGATGTTTAGTAGGCAAAATCTTTTTAGACATTTTGGTCAGCCTAGGGTTTTCATGTATGCTTATAACTTAGTTTTGCGTACCATATATGTAGCATTGATCTTGGGATTGTAGTAAAGCTTTGAAACTTTGTTCAGTTTGGAGTTTGATTTAGTGTTAAATTGTTCATAGTGTTTAGAATTGTTGATGGTATAATGATATTGTTTTGTGATTGAATGTTTCTGACTAGTACACTCTTCGCCAAGACCAAAGATCTAGTCAACCTCTATAGGTGAGAATAGTGATGGTATCTCACCTGCACGTTTGTGGCTTCTGAACCCGAAATAGGGAGAAATTCTTCTCTGCACAACACGCCAACAGTTTTGATAGCAGGGTTATGGTTTTGTCTTCTGAGAAGGAGAGTCAAAATGTGCCCACATTGTGAGATGTTTTGGATGCACTGTAAGGGCTGTAGAAATTCCAGTGTTGTGTTCCAGGTTTATGGTATGTGCTTTGAATAGGGTTTGTGCTTGCAATGCTTTGGCTATTTGCAGATAAAGTGTGATGTATGAAGTGAGTAGGTACTTGAGTAGGGAGTTTGCATGCTGCAAGTGAAAGAATTGGGAGCTGGTGTACTCCAAGTGAATGTTGCACTTTGTGCTAAAAAATTACCCACGTGGTTATTGATGTTTTCAGGTCCTGCAAGGCCTAAGACTCCGGGGTATTGTACAAGTGTATGATGACACTTGGTTAATTTATTGTCCGCAGGTGAGGTGTTGGTCGATTGAGTGCTGTCGACAATACCAGTAGATTCCATGAGAGTGTGAGTTGTTGGTTGGATTAGGTGAATCCTGAGTGCTTAAGGGGAATCCATAACAGAGTGAGATTTGCAGGTCAAATCTTACTTGCGATTGTGAGAAAGCCACAGTCAGAAGAGTGGCTATTTGTGCGAAAGGCCACATTCAAAAGTTCAGTACAGCTTTCAAAGTGTTTGAGTCCCACCCATAGTGAGCAGACAGGTTTTGGTTTTGTGCTTGCAATATTTGCATTTACGTTTTGTGTGAGAGGTGTATGAGACAGCTCTGAAGCAAGTCGCAGCTGCTGAGTGAAGTGGGCATGGTGTAATTTGGTCTGTGCTGGGATAGGTCAGTTGGTGAGAAATGCTGTGCATGGATTGGTGGACAAGACTGCTCTGCTATGGGTGGGGAACGGTTTGTAAGAAGGATTGTGGGATTTAAAATTACTTCCTGGTTTTGTAGTATTGTGTTTGTGAATTAAATTTGTATAAAGATGAAGCTTTTCAAAGCTTTGAGGAGTGCGTTGAGAGGAGATGTTGTTATCCCACATAGGGAGGGTGAGCCTACTCCACCTGAGGGTACACAGTCATTTGAGGTAATGGAGGAGAGAGGAGTTTCAGCATGTCTTTGGGTAAATCAAGGGTGCAATATGACTGGGAAGGAAGGTACTTTAGCTTTTCCTTGTTACGGATCCTTTAATTTGAGAATTTCAGAGAATTTGAGGAGGGTGTTATATGAGTCAAAGCCCCTTCCTAGACTTGCACAATTTGAAGCACTTGCCATTTGGGAATTTGTTGCGAGACACAAAGAGGCTCCGAAATTTGAAAGGAGAATGAGGAAAGCAGAAAAGATGCTAGCGGAAGCTATATGGGATGCAGAGCAGAGAATGTGGAGAGCAGATACATTATACACAGTGAAGTTGTTCCCAGCAATTACTCAGGAAGTTAATAGAAGTGTTAAGCCTAAAGCCAAAAAGAAATCTGAGGAAGCTGTAGAACAGAAATTGGGTGAAAATATAAGGGTAGCAGATGTCAAGAGTCATTCAGATGATGAATTTATAACTCAGTTGTTGCAGAATCGCCGCCCCCGTATAATGCAGTCACATCAGTAAGCTAGAATGTAGACCCGAGTGTTGCCACAGCTACAGCTACAGCTGCATAAAGCCAGGTTCAGATAATGTCAAATGAGTCTGCTGCAAATGTTGCACAGGTGCCAGGGATTTATCCAACAGTTCTAAATGTTAACACAGTTCAGAATGTCCTAGCTCCAGTTATGCCATATTCAATTCAGAATGCAGGAATGACTCAGTTTGAGTCCACACCTAATGTACAGACACATGCACAAATTGTGAACCAGGGAAAGACCATGCCAATGTATTCCCCAGAATGTTGCCCCGAATCAGTCAAATCAAGCATTTGGTACAGTATTAACTAGCCAAGGCAGAGGATTAATGTTCCCGCAGAGTCAGACAAACTTGTCAGGACTGGAAGCATTAACAGTTCTCGTAACAATAGGTCCAGTAGTCCCGCTCTATGCCCAGGGTAATAACAAGAGTGGTCCCCAGATTCCAAATCCAGTATCAGTAATGAATTCACCTTTTGGAACTAATGCAGAAATGGAGCGACTTAGCACTACTGTGCCAACCATGATTCTTATGAATTCATTTAGTTCGAACCAGACATATGATAGAGTAAGTCCACCGATTGATGTGACATGTTCCCCATGCTTCACAGGTTCATCTGTATTAACTCAGGAGCAGGTTATGAGACCATCTTGTATTCATCCACATCCCCTAACAATTGACTGAAAGGTTAGACTGTTTGAGTAGAGCATCAGTTCCAGGAAACATGCCTGAGGGAGAAAAGACATTGAACATGGCCAGATTAAAAATGGATCTAAATGAGATGATTGAGGGAACACTTGAATTGGACAGATTAGGTTCTTACAATGAAAATTAATTATGCTTCATGTGCAAGGATATTACTCTTTGAGCGGGACAGGTTTATGAAAAATTAGGTAATTTGGCTGAGAAATATGAAATTGGAATTAATAAATTCAAACAGTTGAATAACAATTTTAGATTAGAATTTGGTTCAAGAGACATTGCAAACATGAGATCACCTAGAATGAAAATTCACATTAAGGAGTTGATTCAGAGTATACAAACATGGTGAGCATTATATTAATGGGAAGGCAGATGGGCAAAGAAAAGAGATCAGAAGAAAAAGCCGACTGTATCTTCAAATGATGCACAGCAGGCTGAGGGAGCTGTAAAAATGAGTGAAATTCCTGGAGGGCATTTTGTTCATGTCCCATGGAGCAGAAGTGACATACTGTCATTTACAAATAATTACCCAAAGTTGAGGGAGAGACTAATGGAATGGTACCAGCAAACAGAAAGGTTTGTCTAGCTTGTGAAGTGTTTGTGGGAAGATTTGAACACTTTGTTTGAAATTGTGGTTCCCACAGATTTGTGGGTTGAGTGCAAGGGGAGTGTTGATTGGCCAATGCGTGAGCTGCCAAGGGATGCAGTAACAGGTGCGGCATCTGAAGAGATGATAAAAACCAATGACAAATTCCCCTAAAAAAATTGATTGGCAATGAATTGACAGGACATCTTAGGAGACAAAGGAGTCTGTTCATGCTTATTATGAGAGATTGCTGCAAGTTTTCAAGCAATACAGTGGTACAAAGATGATTGAACCAAAAGATATAATTCATTTTGTGTTTAGATTCCTTCAAGGATTGAAGCCTGAAATTAGTAATATGATTCCGAATCATTTGATTTGTTGGCAAGGAAAGATGATTCATGAAGTACTGCATTACACAAAATACTGTAGTGATTAAATTGAGTTGAAGCAGAAAACGTTAAGGAAAAAGGCAATGGTGATGCAGATCAAGGCTGACCAAGCAGCAGGTATGCATGGTTGGGAAGGAATGGTGAATGCAGGAGGAATGCAGAGAACACAGCAGCAAGGAAGTATGGTGCCTCACTATAGAGGAAGAGGTTGTGGAATTCGAGTAGATCCAATTACCAATGTGGCTGATGTGCAGACCATGAAGAAAATGCTTCCTTATTGTGCGTGCAGCAACGTCGGACATTAGAAATGGGCTTGTCCCTTTTGTAATGTAAACAATTTGGTGCAAGGTGGTGGTGTTGCACAGATGGTTGACAACAGTCAATTTCCAAAATCAAAGAATTCAAAGACTCTGAAATCAAAGCATGAATGCTCCTACTGGAGCAGTACAAATGCAGGTTACCTGGCAACAAGTACAATTTCCCAAACAGCAGATCCAAGCCCCATAGCAAATGCAGATACCACAAGCTTCTATGGCACAGCAACAGTTATGGTTCCTCAGCAGAACGTGAACCAAAGAACAAATGCAAATATGAATCAGTTAATTACACAATACCCATTGATTGATTTTAGTGATGATGAAATGAGTGAATAATACGTGAGTGAGAGTTGAGAAGAGGAAGAATGTGTGTTGGCTGCCTCATTGGTGGTAGATCAGCGTGATCCTTATGTGAATACAAGTGTTATGGGTCATGATGTTTTATTCCTGGTTGACTCTACAGCAACGCGTTCCACTGTCAGATCTGCAGAAGTCCGTAATGTGCCCCTTTCCAGAAGAATGGCCCAGGTTGTAGGAGTAGCAAACCAGCACTTGGTCAACTCCATTACAGAGCCCATTCCAGTTAAGATAGGAACATTTGAGGGTCTGCACTGATTCGTAGTTTGCGATTCAAGCCCTGTGAGTCTCTTAAGAGGAGACTTGCTATGCACATTAAAATATTCCATCACGTGTACACATGAAGGGATAGCAATTCAAACCATTAGCGATGATGAGACTTCCAGTCAAACTGATGAGATGTATCCTCTCATTACATTGTTTCCCGCCATAACAGTTAAAGACTTGCCTGATGAATTACAATAGATGGTAACACTGAGAGTTTGGGATCTCTCTCGAAAAGATATTGCACTTATTCGAGGTCTTGAACCAATCGAGGTAATTATAAAGCTAAATACTTTTTTCCCCAGAACACCACAATATAACATGATCTCAGAAGTAATTGAAGGTATTGCTCCAGTAATTGCAAATTTTGTTGAATAGGGAGTGTTAAAAGAAGTGATGGGCAGCCCATGTAATTCACCAATTATGGGATTGCAAAAGCCCAGTGGGAAATATTGCATAGTATAGGATTTGAGAAAGGTGAACAAAATTGTGGTATCCTGTTGCCCAATAGTACCAAATCCAGCAGTGATTTTATTCCAGATTCCATATGAAGCAGAATGGTTTTCAGTTATCAATTTGTCACAGGCATTTTTCTCAGTGCCGTTGCATAAGCATAGTCAATTCCTCTTTTTATTCCAATTTGACAACCATGTGTATTTATGGTGTCATACTCCACAGGGGTTTTCAGAGTCACCGTCCATTTTTAATCAGATCCTGGAGAAATGCTTAGAGTCTTTAAACATGCCATTTCAGTCTGATTTCTTGCATTAGATTGACATCCTGATGGTTGCGTCCAATACACGTGAAGCTGGCAAACAAGATACCATAGAGCTATTGAATCATTTGGGTGAGAACGGACACAAGGTTTCCCCTGCTAAGTTACAGTATTATCAGAAAGAAGTAAAATATTTGCGTCACCAAATTGAGAAAGGTGCAAAGAAAGTGTCTCGAGAAAGAGTTGCAGCAATTATGCAAATGAATCTCCCAGTTACACAGAAAGATGTCAGCATGTTTTTGGGCATGGTGAGCTACTGTTGCCAATGGATCCTGAACTTTTCAGGAATTTCCAAACCACTGCAGAAGTTAACATACAAGGAAGTCACAGACCCAGTCCCCTTTAATGAAGAATGCATGAAAGCTTTCACTGAATTGAGAGAGAGTTTGTGGAGAGCTCCAGCTCTGGTAATGCCTGATTACACAGTAGGTTTTGCATTGTTTTGTAATGAACGTGATGGTCGTGCTCCTTCTGTTTTGACACAGTCACATGAAGGAACAAACAGGGCAGTGGCATATTTTTCTGCCACATTGGATCCTTTCACTGCAGATTTGCCCAGCTGTTTAAAAGCCGTGGCCGCTGCTGGTGTAAACACAGGCCAATGCGAAGGCATTGTGATGGGACACCTTTTAACTGTTTATGTCCCACATTCAGTTGAAGTACTTTTGACTAGGTCTAAAACCCAATATTCGACCAATGCCTGTCTTACCCGGTATGAGTTATTGATTCTTGGATTTGCTAATGAAACCGTCAGGAGGTGTGCGATCCTAGCCCGTGCCACATTATTTCCTGTCAATGTTGATGATTCAAATTATGCTAATGAAATGGAGCATGACTGCCTCTATGTCATTGAACTGTGCACCAAACCCAGACGTGATATTCAGGATAGTCCTTTAGAGGAGAATGACCAAGTTGTATTTTTTGATGGCTCCTGTTTAAGAGACAGTGGAGGTACTCAGAGAGCTTGATATGCAGTTTGCACCCTCTCAGGAGTGGTCGAAGCCTCATAGCTTCAAGGAGTCGTTTCTGCCCTAGTAGCTGAATTGGTTGCTCTTACAAGAGTATGCTGCATATCAGAGCAGCTCAAAGTGACAATATTCACTTATAGTCCATACAGATTTGGTGTTGTGCATGATTTCGGGCAGTTATGGCACCAGAGAGGTTTCATGACCTCATCAGGATCACCTATTTGAAATGAAGAGAAAATAAATAATTTGTTAAATGCTTTACAGTTACCTGAGAAGATTGTGGTTGTTAAGTATATAGCCCATCATAGATCGAATGACTATGTCTCGTGGGGCCATGCCTATGCTGACCAAATTGCCAGATATTGTGCCCTCCATTGCATCCCCTTCTTGAAGAGTGGAGTGGTGGAAGTGACACCAGTGAGACAAATCAAAATTTCTTGATGTCAGTAGTTGCTACCTGAGATAAAATCTACAGGTTGCAGGAAGAGGCAACAGAGGAAGAACACAGAGGTTGGATAAAAGCAGGTTGTGTAGAAAGAGAGGGGGAGATGATGTCTGGATTTCAAATGAAGGGAAAGTTGTGTTGCCAGATTGTGTATTGAGCTCGATGGCTAGGTATTATCTCGGCAGAGATGCAATGATTCACACATTCAAACAGACATGGCACAACCCCAGTTATAGATTGATTGCAGAATAGGTTTCTCACAAATGTGCTACATGCCAACAAATGAACATAGGGAAACGCACAGTGGTTAATTGGAGTCACATCAGGAGGTCCATTTAACAGAATGCAACTTGATTTCATTGAGCTACCTTCCTGTAATGATTAAAGAATGTATTGGTCATTGTATCTGTGTTCGCCCATTAGACTGAGGCTTATCCAACAGGTAGGAATAAGAGTCTCACTGTAGCTAAAATGCCGCTCAGGGAACTGATACCCAGGTATAGGTTCCCACTTTCTTTGGAATCAGATTGAGGAACTAATTTTAATAATGAGATCATAAAGTTGTTGTGTGCAGCACTGAACAGTGAGCAACAATTGCACTGCACTTACAGACCAGAAGCATCTGGATTGGTGGAGCAGATGAATATAACACTTAAAGCTCTTTTAGCAAAGGTTTGCAACTCTACAACGTTTAAATTGCCTGATGCATTACCACTTGTCCTGATGAGCAGGCGCAGCACCCCTGGCAGGAAGACAGGACTGTCTCCCCACAAGATTCTCATGGGTCATGCGATAAGGTTACCAGCAATGCCTGCAAATGCACTTGTGAACATAACAGATGACTTAGTGCTGGATTATGTGGTTTGCTCTTTGTCTCAGGTTGAAGCAACAACAGTTCGAACTGCTCAAGAACAGTGTCACAGCTTGAAAGCTGGTGACCGGAGTTTAGTCAAGAAATATTTCAAGCAGACCTACCTAGAGCCAAGGTGGAAAGTACAGTTTCAAGTTATCTTGGTGACAACAACAGCTGTGAAGTGTGCTGGTCTTCCAAACTGCATACACACAAGTCATAAACGAAGAGTTCCATGCCCTCTTGAAAACACAGTCTGATCCTGCAAGAGCAAATGCTGATAAAAAAGGGGATCAACTTGACCAAGCTGTGAGGACAGAACCAGTGGCTGAAGCAGAAATTGTGCAAAGTGGTGAAGGTGCAAGCAGCCTGCACGCAGACTAACGTGCAGGAGAGCAAAGTCAAAGTCAACTGATTCCTACCAGCACAGCAAACGTTGCAAAAGCAGTTGCACCCGAAAAGAGAACTGTGAAAGGAGATAAATGGGCTGCAGCTTCACATGAACTTGCTGCTGATAAACTCCCATCAATAATAGAAGCAGTCGAAGAATCAAATCAAAGTGAAGATGAAGATGGTGCTGTAAGGAGAACGAGAAGGAAAATAGTGCCAAGTCGCAGATACTCTTCACCTGAATGGATCTACCTTGTCACAAATGAATGGGAGAATGAGTTTATGGCCTTTTGATTTGACCGTGAGAACTCAGTTGAACATTCTGGAACTTGAAATCGCATTTAAACTGAGTTTTGAAATAACTTTGCCAATTGGTCAACAATCAAATCAAATCAAATCATTAACATTTATAAAGCGCGCTACTCACCCGTGCGGGTCTCAAGGCGCTAGGGGGGAAAAGGGGGGGTTATCGCTGCTCGAACAGCCAAGTCTTTAGGAGTCTCCGGAAAGCGGAGTGGTCCTGGGTGGTCCTGAGGCTGGTGGGGAGGGAGTTCCAGGTCTTGGCCGCCAGGAAGGAGAAAGATCTCCCACCCGCCGTGGAGCGGCGGGTGCGAGGGACGGCAGCAAGTGCGAGGCCAGCGGAGCGGAGGGGGCGGGTGGGGACGTAGAAGCTGAGGCGTCTGTTGAGGTATTCCGGTCCCTTGTTGTGGAGGGCTTTGTGTGCGTGGGTGAGAAGACGGAAGGTGATCCTTTTGCTGACTGGGAGCCAATGCAGGTGTCTCAGGTGTGCGGAGATGTGGCTGTTGCGGGGTACGTCGAGGATGAGGCGGGCCGAGGCGTTTTGGATGCGTTGCAGGCGGTTTTGGAGTTTGGCGGTGGTCCCGGCGTAGAGGGTGTTGCCGTAGTCCAGGTGACTCGTGACAAGGGCGTGGGTCACGGTTTTTCTGGTGTCGGCGGGGATCCAGCGGAAGATCTTGCGGAGCATGCGGAGAGTGAGGAAGCAGGCGGAGGACACGGCGTTGACTTGCTTGGTCATGGTGAGAAGAGGGTCCAAGATGAAGCCGAGGTTGCGGGCGTGGTCTGCGGGGGTCGGTGCGGTGCCGAGGGCCGTGGGCCACCAGGAGTCGTCCCAGGCGGACGGGGTGTTGCCGAGGATGAGGACTTCCGTTTTTTCAGAGTTCAGCTTTAGGCGGCTGAGCCTCATCCAATCTGCGACGTCCTTCATACCCTCTTGTAGGTTGGTCTTGGCGCTGGCGGGGTCCTTGGTGAGGGAGAGTACAAGTTGGGTGTCGTCGGCGTAGGAGGTGATGATGATGTCGTGCTTGCGTACGATGTCGGCGAGGGGGCTCATGTAGACATTGAAGAGTGTCGGGCTGAGCGATGAGCCTTGAGGTACGCCGCAGATGATCTTGGTGGGTTCTGAGCGAAACGGAGGGAGGTAAACTCTTTGGGAGCGGTTAGCGAGGAAGGAGGCGATCCAGTCCAGGGCCTGGCCTTGGATCCCGGTGGAGCGTAGGCGGGTGATTAGGGTGCGGTGACAGACGGTGTCAAAGGCAGCCGAGAGGTCGAGGAGAATGAGGGCGACTGTTTCACCGTTGTCCATCAGGGTTCTGATGTCGTCTGTGACTGAGATGAGGGCGGTTTCCGTGCTGTGGTTGGTTCGGAATCCGGTTTGTGAAGGGTCGAGCAGGTTGTTGTCTTCCAGGAAGGTGGTCAGCTGTTTGTTGACGGTCTTTTCTATTACCTTGGCTGGGAAAGGTAGAAGAGAGATGGGGCGGAAGTTTTTCAGGTCGCTTGGGTCAGCCGTAGGTTTCTTTAGTAGGGCGTTGACTTCAGCGTGCTTCCAGCATTCGGGGAAGGTAGCAGAAGAAAAAGAAGAGTTGATGACGGTCTGGAGGTGCGGGGCGATGATGTCGTCGGCTTTGTTAAAGATGAAGTGCGGGCAGGGGTCCGAAGGGGCGCCGGAGTGGATAGAGTTCATGATGGATTTGGTTTCTTCCGTGTTGATGTGGGTCCAGTTGTTGAGGGTGATGTCCGGGGAAGCGGGTTCAGTGGTGTATGGTTGGGTCTGGTGTCCGAAGCTGTCGTGGAGGTCGCTGATCTTGCGATGGAAGAAAGTGGCGAGGGATTCGCACAAATCCTGTGAGGGCGTGACGGCGTTGGCGCTGGCGCTGGGGTTGGAGAACTCTTTGACGATGCTGAAGAGTTCTCTGCTGTTGTGGCTGTTTTTGTCTAGTCTGTCGGTGAAAAAGTTCCTTTTGGCAGTGCGGATCAGGTGGTGGTGTTCGCGTGTAGCGTTCTTGAGGGCGGTCATGTTGTCAGCGGTGTGGTCCTTGCGCCAGGCCTTCTCAAGGGCACGACAAGTTTTCTTTGATTCTTTGAGGGTGTCAGAGAACCAGAGAGGTTTTTTGGTGTTGGTCTGTCGATGCGTGCGTTTGAGGGGAGCAAGGTTGTCAGCGCAGTTGGAGATCCAGTTTGTGAGGTTGAGAGCTGCGTCGTTGGGGTCGGTGGTGAGGGTGGGTTGGTTGGCGGCGAGAGCGGAGAAGAGTTGCTCTTCAGGGATCTTGTTCCACTGTCGATGAGGGATGGGTTGAGTGCGGAGGTGGGAGGTCTCGCGTCGGAATGTGAAGTGGACGCAGCTGTGGTCGGTCCAGTGTAGGGCAGAGGTGTGGCTGAAGAAGACGTGTTTGCTGGCGGAGAAGATAGGGTCGAGCGTGTGTCCGGCGATGTGGGTGGCGGTGTTCACCAGTTGTTTGAGGCCGAGGTTGGCGAGGTTGTCGAGCAGGGTGGTGGTGTTGGGGTCGTTGTTTTGTTCCAGATGGAAGTTGAGGTCGCCTAGGAGGATGTAGTCCGGTGAGGCGAGGGCGTGCGGGGAGATGAAGTCGGCGATGGCGTCGCTGAAAGAGGCGCGAGGTCCGGGAGGACGGTAGACGAGGGATCCTCTGAGGGTGGTCCTTGGGTCGGTGCGAATCTGAAAATGCAGGTGTTCAGCGGCGAGGGGGGGCTCTTCGGTGGAGGTGGTGACGCTGATGGAGTCTTTGAAGATGATGGCGACACCTCCTCCTACTTGGTTGGTGCGGTCTTTTCTGGAGATCTTGTAGCCTTCGGGGATGGCGGTAGCGATGTCTGTAGCAGAGGAGGCGTTCATCCATGTCTCCGTGATGAAGGCGACGTCCGGGGCTGTGGAGTCCAGGAGGTCCCAAAGTTCAACGGCGTGCTTGTGGACGGAACGAGCGTTGATCAGGATGCACTTGAGGTGGTTGATGGCGCGTGGGCTTGTGGTCGTGGTAGTTGCGTGGTGGAAGATGCGTTTGCAGGAGTTGCAGGCGAAGGGTCCATGGGTGCGTTTGGGGTGAGCTAGGAAGCAGGTTTTGGAGCGCCCTGGGTTGAGGGCGTGGAGGGTGGTGGGGTCGTAGCGGATCAGCGGGGCTTGGGGGAGCTGGGGACCAGGGGTCGTGGCGCTGGGCGCGGGCCAGGCGCGGATGGGCGCAGACGGGCTTGCCTCCGGCGCGCCAGCGGCGTGCCCGCTGCGCGCGCCCGCTGCGCAGTCGCGCAGCGGCCGCCATAAGAGGTAGGAGGGGGGGGAGGGGTCAGCTGGGGGCGAATGGGAGCTGGGGGGCGGGGGCGTGCAGGAGGTCGCGGCGGGAAAGCGCGAGGGAGGGGGGGGGACAGGTAGAGTGAGAGGAGCTGGGGGAGGGGGTTTAGGGTGGAGGAGGGTGAGTGTTAGGAGGTTTGGAGATTAGGGAGAGAGATAGGAGTAGGGTTGTGAAGATAGGGGAGGGGGGGTTGTAGAGGTGGGTGAGGGAGAGAGGTAGAGTGAGAGGATAGGGAGATAGGTAGTAGAGGGGGTGGCGGGAGGGGGGGAGAGATAGAGAAATAGATAGAGAAAATAGATAGAGAAGTCGATAGATAGGGAAATAGATAGATAGACAGATAGGTAGGTAGGAGGAGGTGGAGAGTGGGGGAGTTAGATAGTGAGATAGGGAGCTAGAGAGATAGGAAGATAGGAGGAGTGAGGGAGGTAGATAGCGAACGGGTTAGCTAGGGGTGAGAGAGGGGGAGGCGAGTGAGGGAGGGGGATGAGGAAGGAGCAGGAGGGCAGGCTCGGGGGAAGAAGACGGAGGAGGTAGAAGAGCCGAAGACAGGAGAACAGAAGACAGAAGAACAGAAGACAGAAGAACAGAAGACCGGAAGAGCAGAAGACAGAAGAACAGAAGAACAGAAGGACAGAAGAACAGAAGAATAGAAGAACAGAAGACAGAAGCACAGAAGATCGGAAGAGCAGAAGAACAGAGAAGGAACAGAGAAGAACACAGAAGAACACAGAAGAACCGAGAAGAAGAACACAGAAGCACCGAGAAGAACCGAGAAGAAGAACACAGAAGACCGGAAGAACACAGAAGAACAGAAGGGAAGAACAGAAGAACAGAAGAGAAGAACAGAAGAACACAGAAGAAGATTGCAGAGGGGGAGCGAGGAGGAAGAGACAGAGAGGAGGAAAAGAAGCAGGAGCAGGAGAGAAGGTGAGTGGCGCGGGGCAGGGCGAGGGGCTGGGAGGAGGGGGGTACTTACAGTTAGGTGGGTCTCAGGAACACAGGAACTCTGGAACTTGGAGGAGCTGCAGCGGCAGGGGGAGCGACCTACCCTTGGGTCAAGGGTCGCTACCACTGTTGCGCAGCGGCCGCCATAAGAGGTAGGAGGGGGGGGAGGGGTCAGCTGGGGGCGAATGGGAGCTGGGGGGCGGGGGCGTGCAGGAGGTCGCGGCGGGAAAGCGCGAGGGAGGGGGGGGGACAGGTAGAGTGAGAGGAGCTGGGGGAGGGGGTTTAGGGTGGAGGAGGGTGAGTGTTAGGAGGTTTGGAGATTAGGGAGAGAGATAGGAGTAGGGTTGTGAAGATAGGGGAGGGGGGGTTGTAGAGGTGGGTGAGGGAGAGAGGTAGAGTGAGAGGATAGGGAGATAGGTAGTAGAGGGGGTGGCGGGAGGGGGGGAGAGATAGAGAAATAGATAGAGAAAATAGATAGAGAAGTCGATAGATAGGGAAATAGATAGATAGACAGATAGGTAGGTAGGAGGAGGTGGAGAGTGGGGGAGTTAGATAGTGAGATAGGGAGCTAGAGAGATAGGAAGATAGGAGGAGTGAGGGAGGTAGATAGCGAACAGGTTAGCTAGGGGTGAGAGAGGGGGAGGCGAGTGAGGGAGGGGGATGAGGAAGGAGCAGGAGGGCAGGCTCGGGGGAAGAAGACGGAGGAGGTAGAAGAGCCGAAGACAGGAGAACAGAAGACAGAAGAACAGAAGACAGAAGAACAGAAGACCGGAAGAGCAGAAGACAGAAGAACAGAAGAACAGAAGGACAGAAGAACAGAAGAATAGAAGAACAGAAGACAGAAGCACAGAAGATCGGAAGAGCAGAAGAACAGAGAAGGAACAGAGAAGAACAGAGAAGAACACAGAAGAACCGAGAAGAAGAACACAGAAGCACCGAGAAGAACCGAGAAGAAGAACACAGAAGACCGGAAGAACACAGAAGAACAGAAGGGAAGAACAGAAGAACAGAAGAGAAGAACAGAAGAACACAGAAGAAGATTGCAGAGGGGGAGCGAGGAGGAAGAGACAGAGAGGAGGAAAAGAAGCAGGAGCAGGAGAGAAGGTGAGTGGCGCGGGGCAGGGCGAGGGGCTGGGAGGAGGGGGGTACTTACAGTTAGGTGGGTCTCAGGAACACAGGAACTCGGGAACTTGGAGGAGCTGCAGCGGCAGGGGGAGCGACCTACCCTTGGGTAACAATGACATTACACTCTGGAAGTGAGCATGAGCGATCATTAGACTGTATTTTATTGAATACGAACATGTGAACTATTTTGAGAGATTTAGTTGAATCTTGAAGAACTTTCTTGAAGATTGAGAACTGCTGTAAATAGTGGAAAGACTTTGAAAAGCTGCTTTGTTTTTTTATTTTTGCTTGCTTTTGCTCATACTTTTTCTTTTTCTTTTCTCCTATGATTCTATGGAACCCATGAACACTGGACAGGGCAAACACAGTAAATGTAAATATGTATACATTGGTTTAATTATAGAATGTGTGTTTGTGTGTATTTTATTGATTACACGACTGAGTCTTTCATTGAAAGGAGAGGTGCAAAGTACAGCAACTCCAGTGCAGAGAATGACAACATCCATGCAGGAAATGTTTTATAAGGATGAGGGATTGCTTCACTTAGAGGACACAAAGGGGGACTTATCTTCCAATGTTTATTATAGTTTGTTGTATGAGTATGTGGACACATTGAATGTGCATGTTTGTTATGTGTATACACAAATTCCTTCAGGAGGGAATCACTTATCAAAGCTTACCACTAACTTAAGGTATTAGTTACAGTTTATTATTAATACATTTGTACAATGAAGAGTACATTCAGTATTTCTATTCTAACTATGATTTAGTGTTCTCTTTTGCTCCCATTAACCAGCGTTTGAGCAGCATTGCAAATGCTAGGAACATAGATATAGTAGGAGGATTCTTTGAACCTACACTAACGTTTGGCACAGCATATGTACTCCAGAATAATTTAACATGTCTTCTTACACAGGTAGAAAAGGAGTTTATTATTTAAGTAGATGATAGAAGAAAGGCAATAAAAGAAAGGATAGGAAAGGGTATACTTAGCAAGAAGAAAACAGTTCACAACACACCTGCTACACAAAGAAGCTTAGCTTTAGATTTGCAAAAAGTAGGGAAGCTTTGTATATATAGGCCACAATCAAAAGCTGACAATATGTTTATAGGAACATGTGAATGCAGACATGTATTTTTGATTAAGAGTGATGGGATTTTAGGTTGAATGGACAAGACCCCGCTGTACCTGGTGTCTATTACATCTGTAGTAAGAACTGTTTGGCAGACAATAGGTGAAGGATTCTCGAAGGTAGGATCTTGGTTTGGAAACTTGGGAAATGGTTTTGTGAGAATGATCCTGACACCTTTATTGATTGTGACAGTGTGCATAATTTGTGCACTTGGATTTTACAAGGCTTACGATTTCTGGAGAAAATAAAAATTAAAGAGTAAACTGAGGAGAGAAGAAATTAAAATGGAGAATATGAGAAACAGATATAATCAGATGATGAAGAGAATTGACAATTATCGCAAACCTAGATTTATGTGATATCAAACTACAATGTTTTGATTATGTCTCATTGTAAATGAGAAAGTTCTTTTGTGATAGCATAGATTGCTGTCAGAGGAGGGACTGAGGGAGATTAAATTTTATTAATATATTAGTGGCATAGAAGTTAGCATATGGTGATTAATTAACCTACATTTAAAGCCTAACAGAGAAAATAAAATGAGTTGTGAAATGTGCACATTTAAAATATGGTAGACTACGTGGCCACCATTCATATTAAATACTATGGCCAGTATTTATACTCCGTTTGCGCCGAATTAGCGTCGTTTTTTTCGACGCAAATTCGGCGCAAAACTAACGCCATATTTATACTTTGGCGTTAGATGCGTCTAGCGCCAAAGTATGGGCAAATAGCGTCATTTTTTTGCGTGAACGCCTTCCTTGCGTTAATGAGATGCAAGGAAGGCGTTCCCGTCTAAAAAAATGACGGCGACGCAAATGCGTCGTATTTATACTCCCGGGCAAAAATCACGCCCGGGAGTGGTCGGGTCAAAAAAACCCGCATTTGCGCCACTTTTTAACGCCTGGGTCAGGGTAGGCGTTAAGGGGCCTGTGGGCTCAAAATGAGCCCACAGGTGCCCTCCCATGCCCCCAGGGACCCCCCCTGCCACCCTTGCCCACCCCAGGAGGACACCCAAGGATGGAGGGACCCATCCCAGGGACATTCAGGTAAGTTCAGGTAAGTATAATTTTTTTTTTTTTTTAATTTTTTTGGGTGGCATAGGGGGGCCTTATTTGTGCCCCCCTACATGCCACTATGCCCAATGACCATGCCCAGGGGACATAAGTCCCCTGGGCATGGCCATTGGGCAAGGGGGCATGACTCCTGTCTTTACTAAGACAGGAGTCATTTAAATGGCGTCTGGGCGTCGGAAAAAATGGCGCAAATCGGGTTGAGGCGATTTTTTTGCCTCAACCTGACTTGCCCCATTTTAAGACGCCCTAACGCCATTTTCCCCCTACGCCGGCGCTGCCTGGTCTACGTGGTTTTTTTCCACGCACACCAGGCAGCGCCGGTCTGCTAGCGCCGGCTAACGCCATTCCATAAATACGGCGCCCGCATGGCGCTTCAGAATGGCGTTAGACGGCGCTACATTTTTTGACGCTAAACTGCGTTAGCGCAGTTTAGCGTCAAAAAGTATAAATATGGGCCTATGTTTTAACATGAGATATTTTGCATTCATATTAAATGAAGTACTAAAATGACTTAACATTGAGTGTTTTTATTAAGATAAATATTAGAATGAAAATATTGAATGAATATGAATTAGTCATAATTATATTGAATTAAATGGATTTTATTAATGTGAGTTACATATGTGCAGAAAAATAAATGCGTGTTTAAAATTATTTTAACATATCATGAATATTGTTTGCAATTAAAAATTGCTCTCCATATTTGAATGGTAAGGTGCGCAGTAGGTTTTTTAGTGTATAAATGTTTATTAAGACTTTCTTAGCTTGACTAGGCCTGAAAGATTCATTTTGCAGCAGTAATGGAAAATGTTTCTGTTCCCTCTGACCTGAATTCGTTTACTAAGTTGCTAACATGCTGTTGAATATCCTATTGTATTGAAGGCAAGGAACATGTTTGTTAATAACAATGTTGCATATATTTGTTCTAGCTATTGAACAAGACAGGAAACTTATGATTCCCAGGCAAATGTATTATTTCATTTAGTGTTTTGGGAGAGAAGAACCTGATGTTGCTAATTCTTAGAGAATGTAATATTTTGTTGGAACTGTGTGAAACCATTTAAATGACAATGCTGAGAAGATTTGGAATAGTTGCACAATTGATGGTGCCATCAACAGCCATTGGACACTGAATCTGACACCTGAAGTGAGACCACCTGAAGGATCAATGAATGGATCATGCATACTTCTAATTAGTGAGGAACTTTGGAAAAAGAGAATTAGTTCTTGTTAAAGTTAGTTTGTGTTGATGTGAGTTCGAGTATGTCCTGATGTGTTCAAGATGTCTAGCTGCTCTCTGTTTCCTCTTAATCCCTTTAACCATTGGCTGACTTCTGATGAATAAAGCCTCAGTTATAACTGCCTTATTTTATTTTGTTATGCTGTTCAGTACTGCTGTCCAATTAATTCTGAACTGCTGATCTGTTCTATGTACAGCCCGTGTTCTGCACTGTCCTGATGCTGCTGTCAACTGACGCCGGAAGAAGGTGACATTCCTGCCTGATGAAGTATTACTGTCTGCTTCCCCATGAGGAGAGGTATAAAAAAATGTGGTTTCTTGTTTCCTTTTCAATTTAGATAATTACACAAGTGTATTTTTATAGTGAGCTGCCCGGGGTAGAGGATTTTTCAAATTATTTTTGTCTTTCTTTGCCTTTGCCCACATGTGTTAGTCCATTCCCACACATTCAAGTCTAAATTTGTGTTAGTGACAGAAATGGCCCAGCCCTGAAACCTGAAATCTGAAATTGGTTGTGAAAAATTGTATTTTGATGATTTACTGATGTCACCCTCATCTGCTTCAAAATCTGATAATAATGTGCATATTGTGTTGTTGCTAATCTGCATTATTCTTTTGGTGTGTTTAAAAGTATTGATGTCTAGTAGGCTAAATATTGTTAGACATTTCTGTCTATAGTTTTCATGTATGCTTATTACATAGTTTTGCGCACCATATATGTGACAATGATCTTGGGCTTGTAATAAAGCTTTGAAATTTCATTCAGTTTTGCATTTGATTTAGTGTTAAATTGTTCATGTTGTTTAGAATTGTTTATGATATAATGGTATTGATTTGTGATTGAATGTTTCTGACTACTACACGCTTTGCCAAGTCCAAAGATCTAGTCGACCTCTATAGGTGAGAATAGTGTTGGTATCTCACCTGTGCGTCTGTGGTTTCTGAACCCAAAACGGGGAGAAATTCTTCCCGACACAACGTGACAACAGTTTTATAGCCAGAGGTGCTGACTTTGGAACTGAGGAGCCAGGTTTGAATCCTGGCATCTGTGCAACCTCTTGTTATCTTGGACAAAATAATGTCATTTATCTGCACATAAAAGAAAACAAATTTGACCTTGTATTTTGTAACTGGTGGGCATTTAAAGTGTTCCAGTGCCCGTGAGCTGAGTTTGTTCAATGTAAAACTGTGAAAAAATTATATTTTTAAAGTGATTATTGGCACTCATTTTTCCCAATACATCAAGGTGGCGTTTTAACCAATTAAATCTTAACACTGGCATTGAAAAGTTCTATATGCTGAATGCAAATATTTTAAAAGCTACGGAGTATCCCTGGAGCCTTCCTTTTCCCTTTCCAGATTCCATTCAGCAGCACATGTTGTATGAACCCTTTTTGATGCTGTAGAATTATTTCCTTCTCCCAGTGCATTTTTTCCCTCGTCTTCCACCTATAATATCGCACAGGCTTACGAGCAAAAGCCAGGACCCCATGTAAATTATAGAACCTCGGAGACTGACAGAGATGCGTCCTCACGTATATAGTCCAAAAACCACAATTAAGACCTCTAGGGTTGAGAATCAAAGGCAGTTCAAGTTTCTCACAGTGCCTGTCAGTGGGTCCTAAAGTTGTCCCAAATACATGCTCATCCAATCCTTGGCCTCTCTGCAGATCACACATTATACTAATCACATGTGTCAGTTGTGATTCGATGCAAAAAGTGCAAGAAGGAACTGCACTGCTGTTGAAATAGTGAGAAGGCAAAAGTAAAGAAAACTCGGGACCTGATTTATACTTTTTGCAGCAAAACTGCGCAAAGGCAGTTATGCAGCAAAAAGTATAGCGCCGGCTTGCACCATATTAAAAGAATAGCGCAAGCCGGCACTAAACTTGGGCTAGCATCTTAAAAAAAGACGCTGGCTGGGTGTGGGTGACGATAGGGAAGGAGGGGGTTGTGTGTCAAAAAATGACGCTAGCCTCGTTAGAGGCAAAAAATGCCTCTAACAAGACTAGCGCCATTTCCTGGCATCATTTTAGCATGGGGTGATAAGTATGGGGCTTAGGGGATAGCACCATTTTTTAGATGGGGATGCCTACCATGCATCTCATTGACGCAAGTTAGGTGCGCGCATCCAAAAAATGGTGCAAACTCCTATATTTTGACGTTAGACATGTCTTATGTCAAAATATAAATATGGAGTTAGGTTTGCACCAAATTTGCGTAACAAAATGATGGAAATTCAGTGCAATCAAAGTATAAATATGCCCCTCAGTGCTTACAGGAGAGTGGGTATATTGTGAATGGGGGATAGTTAAGTGAAGGAGCTGCAACGAAGTACATGCAAGATCAATTAACAAACTTGCAAGAATGGAAAGCTAATGTGGCCCTGCCAGAAATCAAATTCTTAACTGAGAGGCCATGGCATATCTCACCAGCCATCATGACTTCAAACAAATACCTTGCAGACCATGGCATATTATATTTGCCCTTAAGATAAGGTAGCAGGCAACTTCTAGGCATGTCATTCATTTCCTTGCCCATCACTATGATTCTGATCTAAGGGGAGCTTTCATGATGTTGCATGCAAAACATTGAGAACATGCAAGTAATATTTTTTAAAACATTTTCTTTTCACTGCAAGGGTAAAAACTACTTGATGGCTAGACGGAGGACTGCTTTTCAAGCAGCAGAAAAATCAGAGGAAATGAATAAGAAGGTACGCATTTGTAGTTGAGTGATGGGTGAAGGGGCAGTGCTGAAGTTTGCCCTCACTAACATTTGAAAAAGAAACTTGCAGAGCCTCATTGGTGGTATACGGCATATACATACTGCAGTAATTTTGGGAGCACCTACTTAAAGCCTGGATGAGCTGGAATTACTTTTTACCCACTTACAATGGAACTATTCTTTTATCCAAATGTTATTTTATTTCTAATATAATAAGATATTTTTTAAAAATATTTTGTTTTAAACTGCATAATTAAAAACCTGCTCTACCTCTTGCAGCTGTAAAATTGCAGTCATGTGCTTTTCATTACCATGCAGCTTTGGAATTTTGTATCTTAGGTTACGCATACATTTGACATGAATCATTTCCTGCTGCCAAAAGATGCTAGAGTGCTCAAGTGCAAGGCTGAAACAAAAACAGATGGAAAAGGTTTTGGAAAGTGGATTATTAGTAGGGACAGGTAAGTACCTCCGCCTAGCAATAAGCCACTAACCTCCAGTAGGTCCAGTTAGTTCTCAATAAATAAAACCCAGCTCAACCCTTGGTAGCTTGGCAGTGAGTGACAAGGCTTAATTTAGGAGACAGCTGTGTAAACCATTTAAAAATCACAAAATGGTAAACAAGTTGAAAGAAAAACACAATAAAATCCAACATCAATTACAAAATTAATTATATTTTCATCTTTAAAATGACACCAAAATGATTAAAATTGGATAAGGGAAACCAGAGATATACATTTTTAAAGAATTTATGTTTTCTAGCACATAGAGACTAAAAGCGACAATCTAGTCATCTGGTCAAACTGGATCAGGGCAAAGTCAAAGTTTGAGGCCGACCGACTTAGTGAGTCATTACGACTTCGGTGGTCTCATGACCTCCATTTTGGCGGTGGCGGTTGTACCGCTAACAAGCTGACGGAGAAGACCACCAAATTATGACCATAGTGGTTTTCCAAAAAGAATACAGCCAATCCACTGCTGGCACTGCCAGTGTGGTCAAGCCGCCACGGATTACAGTAGCTACCTGCAGGCCGGGAGAGACCATGTTCCAGCCAGACAGATTACGAGGCTGCACACCGCCAAGGTTTTCAACGCATTTGCACCACTACGGAAACCTTAGAGGAAACCAACTCTATAATAGGAGACACTCACCTTCAGGAACACATGCCCGCCTAGAACAGCCATGGAGCCTGAACTACACGTCTTCCCGCTGCTCCTGCTCACCCAATGACTCCGGAACAAGCAACGACAACAGCAACCATGAGTACACACACTCTCCTGTCACTGTTGCAAAATGCCAATGCACCTACGCACACACAACATACACATCCAGAATGGGTGTTGAGGACAACACACACATGCAACCTCACACTGACACACACACAATCACAGACAGCCACATACACACACGCACATACATAGTACACACAATGCGCCATCACACACACACACGCCAAAAACACACACCAACCCTCAGATACACAGCACCAGCACAGTCACACACAACAATACACAACACCACCAAATTACACAACTACACCACAACCGCAACACCTCAAAACTCAAGAGCTGTGAGGGCAGTTGGGTTGAGTGGAGTAGTGGCATGCAGGAGAGGGGCATTAGGTGATTAGGTGGGTGGTGTAGTGGAATATTTAGTTAATTAGGGAGTATTTAGGTGGTGAGGAAGCATGGAGGACAAGCCAAATGTTTGACATGACTGTGGTGGGTTCATAGCAGACTTCAGTCCCCCAGGTATTCCAGTCAGGCCCTCAGGATGCAGTATGTCCATGACCTTCTCCTCCCAACATGTGAACTGTGGGGAGGAGGTGGAGGCCCACCGCCATTCATCTGCACGGCTATCTGGTAGTGTAAAGCCATGGAACGCACCTTCCCCCTGAGGTCATTCCACTTCTTCTTGATGTCCTCTCTTGTGCATGGATGGCTGCCTACTGAACTGACCCTGTCAACTATCCTTTGCCACAACTCCATTTTCCTGGCAATAGATGTTTGTTGGACCTGTGCTCCAAACAGCTGTGGCTCTACCCTGACAATTTCATCAACCATGACCCTCAACTCGTCATCAGTGAAACGTGGGTGTTTTTGTGGGGACATGGTAGTGGTTGTGTAGACAGTGTGTGGAGGTGTTGTGGGTGTAGGGTTGCAGTGATGGGTAATTGGTGAGGTGTGGGTGCTGTGTTGTGAGGGTAAGACAGTTGACGCGGATTGTGTGTACTTGTGATGTGTGTATTGTGTTAGCTGTGCTGATGTGGGGTGTGTGCTGAGTGTGATGTGTATGCGTGCCTATTGTGTAAAGGTGCTAAATCTATGATATTGCCTACTCTCTTGGTATCTGAATGGTGTTTTGTAGTGAGTAAGTGTGTCGGGTGTGGGGATGTGTGTCAGGTGTGGGGTATTCAAACTATCCAATGTGGTTTCGTGTGGTGTTCTGACTGATGTTATTTCTAACCGCGGCGGTTCGCACCTCCAATGGTTTTCTGTCATGGAAGAACCGCAGAGGTGAGTTGTGGCTCATAATCAGGTGGGTGGATTTTTGTTGGGCTGGCTGTGCTGCTGGTGGGACCGCCTCTTCCCCGCGCCTCCACTGTCTTGGCGATTTTGGATTTTCACAGTGTGACTCTTAATTTGGTGGTCGGATTACCGCCAACATGGCCGTCTTTTGGCATTCTCCACTGTGGCAGTCTTCCTAAAAGACTGCCAAACTCCTAATGAGGCCCTTCGTCTTTTTCTTGAAGATTTTCTTCAGCGGGACAAAGTCACCAATCCAATCCGACCTCACTGGATCCCTCTTCGGATACGCATTGCAGGAGATTCTACCTTCAGACTTAGACGACTTTTCAGGACTGAAATCTTCTTTCGAGCTGAGGTGGAATTTGGATCCAACATCCCTGAACCCCTCCTTGGGTACACTGCACGGAAGTCCCGGTCAACTTTTTAAGTTCGACTGTGTCAATTTTTTCAAGCTTTTTCTCTCCAACGTCGGACGACCCTCTACAGCAAGCCGATTTTGAGTTAACGTCAGTGGTTTACCTTTCCAGGAGCTCCCAATGAAATCCTGTACATCTGGAGCTCTGGAGCTTTTCAGTGGGACAAACCTGCAAGTCAGGCCGGGTCGCTGTCAATGTAAGACGGCTTGACTCACAACGTCAGATCGTCCCTTTATTGAGTTTTTTTCCAAAAGTTCTCCAATCTTCTCCAAACTTCTGGATCTTCTTCCAGAAGGTCTTTAAATGCCTTTTAGGAGTCCACAGCCCACCCCAAGATTCCATTGAAGGCTAGGACTCCAACTCCCAGAATGCATCTGGGAATGCAAAGTCCAAAATGACCACCGAACAGTGGTCAGCTGGTCAGTTTCTTCAGGATTTGATGCAGGGGACTCTGGTTAGCTATTTTCCACCTGTAGCAGGCAGGGAGTCCCTTCTTAAACCAGTTGAAGTGGTGAACCCAGCAGGGCAGTACTTCTTCTTCTTGTCTTGTTCCTGGTAGGGGACTGAGGTGTGGGTGCAACTCTGCCAAATGTATGCTTGCTCCTAGGGTGAAAAGCAGGGGGAGCAACTGTCCAATCACAGGCAGGCCACCATCCTTTTGGGTGACCACTTCCTGGGAAGTGCGGCAAAAATCAATCCCAGGGGGCATCTTTCCTTAAAAATCCCAAATGGTTGAAATTGAATTTTGAAGGTTAGGTGTGGTCTGGTCTGGCTGAGTCCACCCACTGGTGTGGCATGTCAGAAGATATCCATAGACAGCTCATAGCCCAGTTGAAATCAAGTTTGTTTGCTTTGCAGTTGGATGAAGTGACTGATGTAGCAAAAGATGCCCATTTAATTGCTTATGTTTGATACTGTTAAGAAACAGTATTATTGGAAGATGAAGATTTTCCACTTTGCAACGCGAATCAAAACATGAGCAACAGTATCCAATTAATTTCACGACTTCTTGAGTATCCATGGCTTAAAATGGGAAAACTATTTTGGAATCTTCACAGATGGTTTTCCTTCCACGTGTGGTGCTACGGGGGCCTAAAAGTAAAATTTTTGAAAGTGGCTCCTGTGGACCCACTGTATGATATACCGGGAAGCCCTGGTTGTTCAAAACATGGACAGCGAACTAGGATGTACTGAATTCTGCTCGAAAAATAGAAGGGGCCTAATTTACAAGAAACTGACACATCGGTCCAATGCATCCGATTTCTTGTGCTGCCCAACGATTCCCTAAAGACACCATTTACTATACAGATCTCCATGGCACATGTCTTCACAAATGAATCAGAAATTCTGACGCATGTGGCTCTAAACTGGCGCATTGCTGGTCTAGTGTCAAACAAATGGCGTTACACCAGGAATGCGAGGAAGGCTTCCATAGACAAAAGCCCTGTGTCAGCTTAACGCTCTGAGCAGGTGTTAAAAATTTGACACAGTGAAGTTGCAGAATGATGCAGTGAAATGTTGTAAATTTCACTGCATCAGTTCTGCGAGGCTTTTTGCCTGAGAATGCCTATCTTTCATACATTATACCTGGTGCTGGTATAATGTGATGCAAGGCCTTACAAACATACGTATGGGGCCCAATGCATCAGTTTGTAAATCTGGAGCAGTGTAAAGCACTGCTTAGTGCCACCGCTGTGTCAGCAAAAATGACACAACAGTGATGCAAAGGCTTTGTTAAAAATGCCCTAAATTTCATAAACACCCATCCCATAAGAGCTTGTCTATTTGCAATTTTATATGCTGCAATGGGAGCTGAGCATGATGGCTTGCTGTTTCATGCAGAAGTGCGGTGGTTATCCCAGGGGAAAGTACTGACTCGCATCTTTGAATTAAGGAGTTAAATACAGCAGTTTCTACTGGGTTTGGACCTCTCCATAGCAGAACAACTATGTAATACCACTAGCCTGTGCTTTTAGCATGCCTTGCTAAAATTTTTGAGAAATTAAATTCCCTGAATCTCTTTGCAAGGAGCTGAAATCACTTCTTTTACCATGAATAAAAGAATATCTGCATTTAAAAAGAAGCTGGAATTATTGAGACGAATAATTGAAGATGGCGAGTTTGAGCCATTTCCATGTTTAGCAGAGGCTCTTGAGGAGACGGAACATGAACTTCCAACTGTTGTTTGCTAATAGAAAATCACCTGACGTCTCCCAGGGACAGTTTCTAAAAGTATTTTCCTGAGGACAATGATCACATCAATGACTGGGTCTTTCAGCCATTTCCGGCAGAGTGGGGGAGCCATCTCCTGATTCACATGCAGGAAGAACTGATTGTTCTCCAAAATTGACCGCCCTCTGCAGATGCAACTCAGCAAACTCTCGTTAGGTGAGTTTTGAATGAAAAGGTCTGCAAAACATTCAGCTTTAAGAGAAACTGCTATCAAAACTCCCTTGCGTTTGAGCTCATCATATTTATTACGAGGCTGGCGGTCCAAAGGCCGTTAGCATCGCACTGCTGCCACATCATGACACTGGCGGGCGGACCTGCCAGGAGACCACCATTCCCACCAGGAACATTGTTCTCGATGGGGTGATGGCGGTCAGAGTTGTAACCAGCCAGGGCGTGCTGAGTTCAGTGCCACCTGGTTGATTACAACCCCACTTTCTGCCGCTTTTAGGACTGCCAAAGTCGTAATGAAGCTCTAAGTACTGTTCAAGACTAGATGTGGAGCACATCCTGAGTATGGCAGTAGCAAGAATTCATGCAAAGATTGACTGTCTCTGTGCTGAAAAATAGGCTCAACTGACACAATATTTTTGGTGGTGTTATTATCAATCTTTGTCAAAATATGTGTTATATGTGTAGAATAAAGCACCATAGTAAAAAGATTGTGCACAGTTTATCTTGGAACATTTTGATTTGACCTGTACAATAAGCCTCTGTCTTTTAACCACACCCCCTCACAAACCTTCAATTTACTAAACACTCTTACTATATTTAATGTTATTTGCCAGATATGGCCTGAGATATATGGATGGCGGTTGATTATGGAGTGTACCATATTCCAGAAATTTCTGTCAGGTGGTGGGGGCCCGACATCTAAAAGAATTCAGCTGGGGGCTAAACTTAAAAAAAGTTTGAAGAGTTTGAAGACCTCTGACCTATGGGGTTTCTGTCCTTGTGTGCATACGTGACGTGTTGAGAATTGCTGTGATGTTCCTATGTGACATGTCTGTGTTGTGTAACATCTGACGAGTGCATGTGATATCTGGTCAGCTTCCTTTTTTGTATCATGCATGTGTGAGTGTCTAGTGGGAATGAAATAGGTGCAATGTGTGATTCCTACGTGATATAGGAGAGGATGTGGCTTATGGGCAGAGCTGTCGAGGTTGGAGCAGGGGAACCAGGTTCGAGTCTTGGTGTGAGCTCATCAACATTTTGTGATTCTGCTCAAATCACTTAATTTACCCATGTCAAAAAACTTAAGATACATTTCACATTGTGTAATGTAACTGATGCTCATGCAAAGCACTCCAATACTTTCAGTTTGAGTTTGCTATACAAAACTGCAATAATGTTTGTGTAATATGTATATGCTTTACCAGACTCTTCCGCTGGATTTTTTATTTGCAGATTTCTATAGTTCAAACTCATGCCAAAGGCATTAGATTGTACAAGGGCACATTTTTTGGGCATGTGTGTGTGTAAATTTTGTTTGATGGCACAGTGTGCGTGCATGTGTGTAAGGTGTTTGTGAAAAGTGAAAACCTGCTAGATATACATATTCCTGGTTATTCATGTGTGATAGGTATGTTGTGATATCATTGATGTCTGTAGTTGTGTGGTATCTGTGAGTGTGTGTGATAAGTATGCCACTGTGAGCTCAAGTAGCAGATGGTGTTTGTTTTGTCTTTATGGTCCGGTCCTCCCAATGCTGCCTGCTATCGTTCCTGGTATCACATATGGGTGCTGCTGTGGTCTGCATCAGAAAGAAATCATTATAGCCAGTGGGAGGAGGGTGGAAGGGGGGACAGGCAAGAATGTGACACAAGGGAGACGTACTATAAACACATGCACTGTTATGTAGTGTAGCAAAGAAAATATTTGTAAAACTTTCTGAGCAACATGCAGCCCCTGCAGTGAAGGGCGGATCAAGTCTTGAGAGAGGTTCCTGCAATGATTTACCATGTGGTCAGTGTCTGTGGAATCTGACCAGACGTTTTTCAAGAACTTGAAACTATTTTAGCGCACTTTTTTCAGGTCAGCTGCTGTACTGGAGTTTAATGCCACCCCGGCAGGAAAAGCAGCAGTATCAAATCACTGACTTGAACTTTAAAACCCAGCACAATGCGCCTCAGTGGTTGCCATTTTCATGCTCAAACTGCTCGGCTCAGTACAACTTCATGCTCAGCACACCGACTCAACTCGACAAGCTTAGGTCATCTGCGCCGCCCAGAATACAGAGCGGCTCAGTGGAGACTCAACTTGCCTACATCTGATGAAGTTGAGAGGAGGGAAAAAAAACTAAATAAGGAGTTCCTGCATTGCAGGAGCCTGCAGCGGTAGGCACAGGCCACCAGAAGCAGTACTTGGTCCAGGTTCCATGGCAAAATGAAGAGGAGAGGCAAAGCCCAGGAAGAAGACAGAGGTGAGGCAGAGATACTGACAAATAGTAAGCAAAAAAACAAGAGTGATGTGGGGAGACAGCCAATGGTAAGTAGAGGCAGATAAGGGGTGGACTCTAAGGGCCAGATGTAGGAAGCCTTTTGCATGTCGCAAACTGCGAAAAACGCAGTTTGCGGCATGCAAAAGGCCGAACGCGATGCACATCCTCAAATTGCGAGGCGGGGTGTTCCCTTCCTATTTGCGACCGCATCGCCATGCTGAGTTGCTTTGTGACCGCGAATCGTAAACCAACTCGCAGTCACCACCAGTGTCACACTGGTGGTAACACATTCGCAAAAGGGAAGGGGTCCCCATGGGACCCCTTCCCTTTTGTGAATGCCGAAAATAATATTTTTTCAGAGCAGGCAGTGGTCCCACGGACCACTGACTACTCTAAAAAAAAACTAAACCAAATGGTTTCGTAAGTTTTTTCTTTTTGCAACTCGTTTTCCTTTAAGAAAAACGGGCTGCAAAAAGAAAAAAAAATGTGCTTCATTCAAAAAGCAGTCACAGACATGGAGGTCTGCTGTCTCCAGCAGGCCAGCATCCCTGTGAGTGCATGGACTCGCTATGGGGTCGCAAAATGCGACCCATCTCATTAATATTCATGCGGTGGGTCTTTGCGACCCCATAGCGAGTCGCAGAAGGTGTCTGAGACACCTTTCTGCATACAATTTTGCGAGTTGCAAATTGCGAGTCGGTCTGACTCGCAATTTGCAACTCGCAAAATTTTCTAATGCTACATCTGGCCCTTAGTCCCTTTTAGGATTTTTTTTAAATACAAGAGATTTTGCAAGCGAAGTGAAAGCGCTGTGTTGGCGAAACCTGAAAAGGACATAAAGGGAGTCAGGGACGTAACACAGAACCTGGCCCACAACCCTTCAGAGGTCCCCCAACATTTCAAGGGGGCCTCGTTCAGCACAAAACTAAGAACATCTGTGAGATGGAGGAGACACAAGGGCCCCTTATCTCATTTTGCATGTGGGCGCCATCATTTTGTGTTACATTACTGATGGAAGTGCATTAATTTTAAATTTCTGCCTGAATAGGCCAGCTGTAAAAGGGCATATTTCTACTTTTGTTTTGCTGCAGTTCGATGCAATGCAGTTTTAATGCATCACTGGATTTGATGGATAATTATACTGCTCTATTTCTCTGACAAAAATAAAGCTTTCTACCAAACGATTATTATATTTAATAATGATGACAGCTTCTTGAAATTGTTTATCATCCTGAAAATGTTATGATATGTTTGATTGAATCCTTTATGTATTTATCTTTTTATTTATGGTGTTTATAAAACAGATCATGCACACTCTTAGAGCATCAGATTGATGGTCCACCTTTTCCTGAAGTATAGGCTCGGCAGAATCAGCCCAGTACTCATAGCTAAGACATTCAGGGTAGGGCGTGCGCTTCCAGCTGCTGCTGATTAGGTGCCTCATTTACCTGAATGTGGATGTTGCAGCAGTAGAGTCTATTCCCTTGGCGGAAGGGGGTGGCTACACTATTAGGTGACCCCACAGTGGCGGAGATCTCCAGTAACCTTGAAATAAAATAGTTTAAAAAAACGTATGCTGTCTATCTACAACTCAAATAAAATATTCACTCACCACTCCAGTCGGTTTCACCAGCTTTTTATACCCTCGCAACACTGGCAACGAAGACGAGCGGTTTTGTCCCTGCACTGAAGGAGGTGTGGAACACATGAAAGAGCTTTTGTCCCGCTAGGTTTTAGTATTGTATTTTAGGTTAATTCGTTTCTAATCATCATGTGAGTACACATTTTTGTTCAGCGCACTTATTCTGGTGGGTAACCAATTATTTTCTTTACTGGTTGTTATTCTTGCACTGCTATTTTTGCATGCTGTTGTTCCCACTTTGGCATTTCCATGTTTACTGTTTTTGGTTATGCATATGTATGCATTTCTGAATTGTTTTATTATTTTTTTTAAAGTTTTGTAACTGTTGTTATTATTGCATATTCCGTTTATTTTTTTGTTTAAAAGTGTGAGGGGAGAGGTGTGTTGTGATCTATGTGATCAGGTACCTTTTCCGCGCGGGGCAGACTAAGATTCCACAATCTGAAAATGGGCAAGCGCTGCGGTGGTTGGAGGACGAGAGAGGGAGAGGAAGGGAGAGATTGCATGCAACAGTTGGCTGCCCGTTTATCTACTACTCAAATAAAATATTCACCCACCACTCAAGTCAGTTTCACCTGCGTGTTATACCCTTGCAACAATTGTTTAGCATTAAATTACATTCATTTATGTATTGAACAATTTAAATATTCCAATTTAATTAACATTATTTGCTATGCATATTGTTTTTTACTTCAAGTCCCTACCTCCTCTGATTTCTATGGGAAGGTGTTGCAGTACCTGTGGTTGGCCATATGTGGTGCTGGACTTACTCCAGATCTGGGCTGGAGTACATTTATTGTTGCTTTGGGTTCTGTTTGGCGGTAGTAACTGTAGAAGTGCAATTTGTAAATAGGAATGGGCTTGCTATTTATTGAGTGGGAGCACACCCCTCTTTAGTTCCTTCCCTAACCTCCCCTCAGCCATCCTCTACTCCTCTTCAATCTCCACTGATTTAGTAATAACTGTGCCCCATTTTACAACTGCTCCCCTAGTCCTTCCCGAATTTACTAGCAAGTAGTAAACTTACATGTGTTAGGATCTTCCCATAGAAAATATACGAGTGGTGGAGGTGGGAATTTACAGTTGTAAGGTTTTGAATAGCATGTTGTAGTACATTAGTATTACTAATGTAGTACTACTGAAGTACCCCATAATGCAGTATGTGAGTAGGCCCATTAGAACTCCACAGAGCTTGTTGCTCTGTGCAGCACCAGCTAGTGCGCCTGTGGGGTTCAGGTCAGTGGCTTCTTCAGAAGCGACAGGGATGGCGGTCTCACTCCTCACTTCGGCAACTTGGGAGTTGGTGTTTGGGTTTGGCAGTTGTGGCCTCTGGCCAATGGTACAGGTTCTCCTTTATGCTGGAATGACAATCTTCACAGAACAAGCTGCATGTCAGGCAGTGCCGGCACAAGTCATACTGCATAAGCTTTGATGGTTCCAGACAGCATGCTGTTGTTGAGTTTGTAGTTTTCTTTGTTTTGTTCATGGCATAAACTGCCTCTGACATCTTTGTCAGCACTGGTTGCACTCATGAAGTCAGTTGCCTTCTTCTGAGTGGCCCACACACCAGGAACATAGATGGGCATCTTCTTTTGGACAGTCTTTACTCCTATAAGACCAGGAATTCCCTCAGGAATGAAGGTAATACCTTTCCACTGTCCAGAGAAGTTGTATCCTATCTTCCATCTTGTGAAATGCTAAACCAGGGTCTATCCAAAATGGACTACACTAGCCACCCAGACTCCCAACAGACATAGGCCCTCATTACAACATTGGCGGTAAAAGCCACTTACCGCTGTGCAGAAGACTGCCAACACACCGCCGCGGAAATCCACCACAGCTATTATGACCCACAGCATGGAATCCGCCAAAATTCAGACACCCACACAAGCCCGCCACACCAAAGGTCAGTGATAAACTGGCGAAAACAAAACCTCCACTGTCACGCTAACAGAAATACACCCACACTATCACGACACACGAATCCACGCGGCAGTCTTTCAACCGCGGTATTCCATTGGCGGTACACACCTCTGTGCTCAAAATACATACACATACAAAACACAGCCACATTGGACCATTCAAAATACACACACCCGATGTGCATACACACACCCAATACAATATAAAACACACACCCACATCACTCACAAACCCTACGACCACAATTGAGAAAGAAGCACAGAGAGAGACACCACCATCAACAATACTAGCATCCACAGGCACGCCAGACCATCACCCACATAACTTCAACGCACCTCACACAACACCCCACTACATATCAGCACACTTATCACCACACATACCACCCCACACGTATCACCCACACCACCCCATGGCACGGCAAAGACACCCCAGGTTCTCGAAGGAGGAGCTCAGGATCATGGTGGAGGAAATCGTCCGGGTAGAGCCACAGCTATTCGGATCACAGGTGCAGCACACCTCCATTGCAAGGAAGATGGAGCTATGGCAAAGAATAGTGGACAGGGTCAACGCAGTGGGACAGCACCCAAGAAATCGGGATGTCATTAGGAAGAGGTGGAACGACCTACGGGGGAAGGTGCGTTCCGTGGTCTCAAGACACCACCTTGCGGTTCAGCGGACTGCCGGCACCCCCACCTCCTCCCACACAACTAACAACATGGGAGGAGCAGATCTTAGCGATTTTGCATTCTGAGTGCCTCGCAGTAGTAGATGGCGGAATGGACTCTTGTAAGTCAAATCTTAACTATTACATCCCCCACCCTACCTGCATGCCATCACATACCCCCACCCTCACCCTCACCCCCATCACTCCAACTCCTCACAAATGTCCCAACATCACAAACCACACATCCCAACACCAAGCCCTGCATGCAACACCAAAGCATGGACACCCATCACCAAAGCATGCCCACTGCACAAACCCATACACCCCCCTAAACCATCAGCACACAAGGTCCCACACAGGAATGCAAGCACTGGTGTACACGGTCACCCACCCATTGCACACCATGGCACACACAGATGTAATAAACATCTTTTTATACCCCTGCAGGACCTCTGCCCAACGTCACTGAACAGGAGGGTCCACACATGTCCACACCACCAACAGAAGAGGCCCACAGTGATGACAGCAGCTCTGCCCAACTGGATCTCGGGACAGTCGGTTCCCATCACACAGTCATAGGCCACTACAGAGCTTCCCCCCTCTGGAAACACCAGCACAGCACCCACCCAGCAGGCCCATACCTCTGTCCCCAAGACACGTCAATCAGTAGTGTGTCCACCACTACAGGGAACCCAGGCTAACCCACCACCCGAACAACAACAGGGACCTGGGGGCAGTGGCAGTGGGCACAATGTCCAGGGGACGGAGACCTAGGAACACAGGGGAACTGGGAGGGCTGCTATGCGACAGGGGGAGGACAGGTCAAGGGAACCCACTCTCCACAAGGCCCTCTCCTCCATCATTGGAGCCTACCACCACTCCCAGGAGACTATGGCAACGTTACTGGCCAAGTTTCAGGAGACCCAGCGCTTGCAGGAGGAACAGTATTTGGGCTTCAGGGAGGAACTCAGAGGCATCAATTCCACCCTGGGCACCATCGTAGGGGTGCTGAAGGAAGTACTCAACACCAGGAGGGACACTGTGGCACAACAAGCGGCCCCTGACACTAGCATGGACGATGAACTGCCCACCACCTCCGCCGGCGCTAGTGGACAGGAGGCACCCACCACAGGACCACCACACCAGCACCCTACCCACTGCAGAGGGAGAACCACCCCGCAAACGGTCCCTGAGATCCAAGACAAAGACATAGAATGATGCCAAGACCCCCGCCAAGAAATGAGACCACCCTGAATGTCATCCTTCTGTCCCACTTTGTCACCCTGTCCATCCTTAAACTGCCCCACCTCCACTTCCTATGCCCATTTGGGCAATGCACCTGTGAGACAAATAGACTGGACTCTGCCATGGAAATTCCTCCACCATCACCCCTCACCATTTTGCAACCCCCTCCAATATTTTGCACTTAAATAAACACCCTTGAAGCACAAAACAATATGGAGTCAGTCTGTGATTTCGGAATAGTGTATTAGCAATTGCTGTGGCAAAAAGCTCTTTCAATTATGTCAACATGTCCCACAGCTCTAGTCCATGAGGAATCAAAGCAGATGTCACACAGTGGGACCCACATCTGTGAAATCGTAAGGGAACGTGACAACTCAGTGACCATACACTGGGTGAAAACGACAGACAGTAGAGAGGTAGTAGTGTTAAAGTACATGTAGTAGGCAGGTTTGTTTTCTTACCTGTGTCTCACTGGAAACATTGCTGGATCACCGAGTCCCTGTTGTCCATGTCCTCTTCTTCTGCTTCCTCGTCTTCACTGTCCACAGGCTCCACAGCTGCAAGAACACCGCCATCTGGACCATCCTCCTGCAGAAAAGGCACCTGTCGTAGCAAAGCTAAGTTGTGAAGCATACAGCAGGCCACGATGATCTGGCACACCTTATTTGGTGAGTAGAATAGGGATCCACCTGTCATATGGAGGTACCTGAACCTGGCCTTCAGGAGGCCGAAGGTCCGCTCGATTATCCGCTGTGTTCGCCCATGGGCCTCGTTGTAGCGTTTCTCTGCCCTTGTCCTGGGATTCCTCACTGGGGTCAGTAGCCATGACAGGTTGGGGTAACCAGAGTCACCTGCAAATGGTGAGGGACAACTGTTAGACACACACTAACCTGTAGGGATAACCCCAGAACCAGACAACCATTCCCACTGTCTTGCTTCCAGGTGCTCACCTAATAGCCACACACAGTGCCTCTGGAGTTGACCCATCACATAAGGGATGTTGCTATTCTGCAGGATGCAGGCGTCATGCACTGAGACAGGGAACTTGGCATTCACATGGGAGATGTACTGGTCTGCCAAACATACCATCTGCACATTCATCGAATGATAACTCTTCCAGTTTCTGTACACCTGTTCACTCCTGCGGGGGGGACCAAAGCCACATGTGTCCCATCAATGGCACCTATGATGTTAGGGATATGTCCCAGGGCATAGAAATCACATTTCACTGTAGGCAAATCCTCAACCTGAGGGAAAACGATGTAGCTCCGCATGTGTTTCAGCAGGGCAGACAACACTCTGGACAACACGTTTGAAAACATAGGCTAGGACATCCCTGATGCTATGGCCACTGTTGTTTGAAATGACCCACTTGCAAGGAAATGGAGCACTGACAGCACCTGCACTTGAGGGGGGATTCCTGTGGGATGGTGGATAGCTGACATCAGGTCTGGCTCCAGCTGGGTACACAGTTCCTGGATTGTGGCATGGCCAAGCCTTTATGTGATGATCACATGTCTTTCCTCCATTGTCGACAGGTCCACCAGCGGTCTGTACACCGGAGGATGCCGCCATCTCCTCACATGTCCCAGCGGACGGTGCCTATGAAGGACAACAGCGAGCAAAGAGTCAAACAACTCAGAGGTACGTACCCACAGCTTACACAGAACACGAATCATAATCCGAAAAGTGGCCTGTATGTGTGTTGAGTCTAGGCCTAGGTATGTGTGACACAGTTAAAAATGAAGCCATGTGAGCCCCTGAAATGGCAGCTGCCTGACCTCTAAAGTGGGACAATGGGATGTGAGGTAACTGCCCTGGCGTTGTACACCGTCGCGGTAGGCGGTCGAAGACCGCGGCGCAATGCTGCATTGGTTAACATTGGACCCCAGGAGCCAATGACAATGTACGCCGGCGGTGACGGTACGCACTGCCGCGGACGTGACCGCCATTTTCTATCTGTTCAATCACTCAATACCTGATCTTTGACAGGAGAGGACCTACACTGCAAGTGCTGCTGTGACCTCGGTCTGGAAGAGACAATGGGGGTTATTCTAACTTTGGAGGAGTGTTAATCCATCCCAAAAGTGACGGTAAAGTGACGGATATACCACCAGCCGTATTACGAGTTCCATAGGATATAATGGACTCGTAATACGGCTGGTGTTAAATCCGTCACTTTTCCATCACTTTTGGGACGGATTAACACCTCCTCCAAAGTTAGAATAACCCCCAATGTCTCGAGTGTCTGGGGAAAGGGCCCCTGCCTTCACATCGGATGAGTTGGAGAAACTCGTGGACGGGGTCCTCCCCCAGTACACGCTACGCTACGGTCCTCCAGACAAACAGGTAAGTACACTGAGAGCATGTTGTATGGGCTATGCCTGTGTGGAGTGGGGTGGATGTAAGAAGGGGGGGAGATTACGGCATGCATGAAACGATGGTGAGTGCATGTGTCACATGGCAAGGGTAGGGATGGGGGCCAATGACTGTGACAGTGCAGTTGGTAATAAGTTTCTCTTCCCCCTGTACAATTCATGTAGGTCAGCGCCCACCAGAAAAAAGATATTTGGCGTGCCATCGCCAAGGACGTCCGGACCCTGGGGGTCTACCACAGACGGAGCACCTACTGCTGGAAAAGATGGGAGGACATTCGCCGCTGGAGCAAAAAGACGGCGGAGGCTCAGCTGGGGATGGCCTCCCAACGTGGGAGGGGTGCCCGTCGCACCATGACCCCCCTGATGATAAGGATCCTGGCGGTGGCGTACCCAGAGTTGGATGGGTGCTTGAGGGCATCACAGCAGCCACAAGGGGGTGAGTACACTCTCATCTGGCTGATTTTGCGCACAGTGGAGGTGTCTGGGTGGGGAGGTGGGCTGTGGGTTTCCCTAGGCCAGGGCGAGTTTAGTAGGCAAGGTCCCTCCGTAAGGCAGGCCATGTGGCACCCCACCCCACCTCTGTAGAGTGCCAAGTACACCTAGTCATGCCCCTGTGTCATCCATGTGTGCAGATGTCGTCCATAGCCTAGTAGGCCATTTCCCAGGGATTGAACAGTGGAGCCCAAGAGCTTGGCGTAGTGCAGGGGGCTTCTGTGTCTGTCGCGTCTGCCAACGGTAGCAGTAATGCATGCACTGAACATGTCTTTCTTCTGTCGTCGTCCCCTTTTTGTGGTCTCCCTGTTCTTGTGTGCATTAGCATCATCAGGCGGAGGAGCAGTGGCACCGGAGCACGAGGGAGCTGCATCCCACATGGCCCTGGAGGGCGACACTACGGACTCGGAGTTCACCAGTGGGACGGAGGGCGAGGAGAGCTCCACGGCGGGGACAGGAGCTGATACCAGCAACACAGACTCGTCCTCTGATGGGAGCTCCCTTTTGGTGGCGGCAACATCTGTGCCCCCCACATCTACAGGTACAGCCGCCACCCCACCTACCAACACCACCCTCCCAGCAGCCCCTCAGCCTTTGCCCCGTGCCCGCTCACCCAGGAGGGTGGGCATCACCTTCGCCCCAGGCACCTCAGCCCCTGCCCCAGTCACCCCTGCTGCCCTCAGTGAGGAGGCCATTGACCTCCTCAGGTCCCTCACTGTTGGGCAGTCTACCATTTTGAATGCCATCCAGGGTGTTGAAAGGCAGTTGCAACAAACAAATGCATTCCTGGAGGGCATTCATTCTGGTCAGGTGGCCCTTCAGCGAGCTTTTCAGACTCTGGCCTTAGCACGGATGGCAGCCATTGTCCCTGTCTCTAGCCTCCCCCCTCCAACTTCTTCCACCCAGACCCAATCCCCTGTCCCCCAGCCTATCCCAAGCACACCTTCAGACCAGCATGCACAAACATCAACACACAAGGGAAGCTCAGGCAAACAAAAGCACCACACATCCCACAGGCACTCATGCAAGCATCACACTCATGCAGACACACCAACATCCACTGCCTCCACTGTGTCCCCCTCCTCCTCGTCTCCCTTCTCCCCCCCAGTCTCGTCTACACTCACACCTGCATGCATTACATCTACAGCCACTACTGCCATCACCAGCACACCCACCACCACACCCCACTCATGTGCAGTCACCACCCCCACTACCATTCACACATCCCCTGTGTCCTCTCCCAGTGTGTCTGTGACACCACCTCCCAAGATATACAAACGCAGGCACACACCCACCCAACAGCCATCCACCTCACGACAGCCTCCAGCGCATGCACCTTCACCCAAAGTCACCAAACGAACACCTCCTACAACCACAACCTCTTCCTCCACTCCCAAACCCCCTCCAGCTACCCGTCTCAGTGTCTCCCAAAAACTTTTCCTGTCCAAACTTGACCTCTTTTCCACACCTCCCCCACTCCATCCGTCCCCTAGGGCCTGACTCTCCAGGTCCCAACCTAGCGCCTCAGCCACAACATCTCCGGGACCAGTGGTGCCTGTAGTCACCGGACTCTGGAGTGCACCGGCCAGCAGGGCAGCCAGTGTGGCACGGAGCCACAGCACAGACATTCCCCCACCTGTCAAGCATCAAAAGTTGGCCAGTGCCCAGCGGGAGAGGGGGAAGGCTCCAGCCACCAAAGCTGCTCCCAGGGGTCCCCGGTGGGAGTGTGGAGTCAGCTGCGACACCTTCCAAGGTGGGGAAGGGCCACAAGAAAACCAGAGGGTGGGGGTGCGGGTGTTGCATGTGTGTGCCCCTGTTTTTTCCCTGTGTTGTAGGTGCAGTACTTACCGCTATCTTCGCCGCCGCCGGACGTGCTCCTGGTAGAGGAGCAAGAAGAAGAGGGCTGGCAGGATGTGCAGCTCGGGTTCCATGGCGTCCGGATTCCTCATAGGGTGTGTAGAGGTAAGCGTTTTCCCTTCAAAGTCCTGTTTCTGCCGTGTTTTTGTCCGCGGTGAATCCGCCCCCGGAAAAGGTGGCGGATTGGTAGGTTGTGATACTGTGGGCGGTACTTTGTCTTCCGTCTGTCTGTTGGCGATGACCGCAGAGCTGTTTGTCTGTACCGCCATGGCGGTCGGAGTGTTAAAGTGGCTGTCTTTGTTGGCGGTTTCTGCCATGGTGTAGTTCCAATTTTTTTACCGCCGAACTTTGGCGGTCTTACCGCCGCTTTAACACCGTCCGCCAGGGTTGCAATGACCCAAATAGAGTCTTGCTACCATACATGTGCCATACATTCACCAAACATGCACACAGAACCTGGGTGCCTAGGTGTTTACTGTCAACGGAGTTTTACTTGTGTGAAAGAAGTTGGTCACACTTCCCCATGAGACTACTAATCCACAAAAATAATTTATTCCCATCAGTACTTTATGTAAACAAACCAAAATATAAATAGTAGTTCCATGGCATTAAGAGGGGATGCTTAGTGCGCACCTCAGGGTCACAGAAGATCTGGGTCTTAAATTTAGCATGGACAGGCCTTGAACTCAATGCACATGCTAGAATAGGATGCTAGCTAGACCAACAAAATGTCAGATGCAGTTGGAGTCACTTGGGGCAGGGATACATGCCCATATATAATGTAGGGCAGCAGTTCCCAACCTTTTGACTTCTGTAGGCCCCCACTTTATCATTACTGGAACTCGGGGACCTGCACTGAATCATTATTGGAATCCGGGGACCCCCACTGAGCCATTACTAAAAGGTGGGGACTTAGGCCCTCATTACGACTCCGGCGGGCGGCGGAGGCCGCCCGCCAGAATTCCACCCTCCGTAATACCTCTCCGCGGTCAGAAGACCACGGAGGGTACTATGAGTTTTTCCCTGGGCTGGCGGGCGGTCTCCAAAAGACCGCCCGCCAGCCCAGGGAAAAACTCCCTTCCCACGAGGATACCGGCTCGTAATAGAGCCGGCGGAGTGGGAAGGTGCGCGGGTGCTGTTGCACCCGTCGCGTATTTCACTGTCTGCAAGGCAGACAGTGAAATACATTTTGGGGCCCTCTTACGGGGGCCCCTGCAGTGCCCATGCCGTTGGCATGGGCACTGCAGGGGCCCCCAGGGGCCCCGCGACTCCCCCTCCCGCCATCCGGTTCCCGGCGGGAGAACCGCCAGGAACTGGATGGCGGGAGGGGGAGTCGGAATCCCCAAGCCGGCGCAGCAAGCTGCGCCGGCTTGGAGGATTCCTTGGGGGCAGCGGGAAACCGGCGGGAGACCGCCGGTTTCCCTTCTCTGACCGCGGCTAAGCCGCCGCGGTCAGAATGCCCCGCGGGGCACCGCCGGCCTGTCGGCGGTGCCTCCGCGTCCAGCGGCCCTGGCGGTTGCAAACCGCCAGGGTCGTAATGAGGGCCTTAATCTGTTAATAATATTCAATTTTATAAGCAGTAGTGGACCCCCTGAGGAGGCTTCACGGACACCCAGGGGTGCCCGGACCACAGGTTGGGAACCACTGATGTAAGGGACATTCCTATCCCAACACTGTCATATAGGCATTTTTCATTTCTGCAAATTAAGGCAGTGGTTGTAGTCTCAGGGTTTTTACTGCTAATTCTGTGGTTTGTTACTGTAGAAAAATTCTTAGGCCCTCATTATGAGCTGGGTGAAGCTAGATGGGTTACTTCTCTGCCTGATCAAAACTGGCATGGTTTTGCCCTTTTGAAAATCTGCCCAGTAAAATCACATGTCGATTGGGAATGGGCTGTGGTCACAATCATAGACTGGCCCCCAACCAACTCCTTCCTACGACATGTGAGAGCATGAAATGCTCCAAAAAGGTATTCCTCATTCTTGGTGCTTGTAGGGTGTATCCACACATTACCAATATTTATGGGTGCAGAGTTGGCAGTCTGCCAGTACTTGTGAACTTGTAATCAGGCCAAAGTGTGATGTATCCTTATATTGGTTCCACTAACAACATCCAAACTTCTGCTGGCAGAGCTAGATTTGATTCTCCTTTGGTATTTCATTTTATAGTAACAACTCTAAACAGGGACAATATGGTAATGAGTTGATTAATAACTGGCAGCCCTTGTTAATGTTTCTTATGATACTAATTTTGTTACCTCCCCTTCAGCCAAACTTGGGGACTTATTTAGAATTTGGGGAAGCAGCACTACCAGAAATTGGCAGTGCTCCGCTCCTGCCATACCTGCGGTTATGCCACTCTGTTTAGAGTTAAGGAAGCGCCATGTTTACTAAAGTGGAGGCTTGGCTGGCTCTGCTACTGTAAACCTCTGACATAGCTCCTTATCTGCTAAAGGGCTGACAAGTCACAGTGATGATCACCCTGCACTATTGAGAGCAGGTTGACAAAACCGATTGTCTCAGCCAGTGCCCACTATATGGTGCTTGGCAGATAAATGCAGGGAAAATGTAGAGGGGACTCTATGTACATTGAGAAGACTCCTTGTGCTTCAAGCCAGTTCAAGCCAGTTCTTACTTGTTTGAGAAAACAGCCAGTTGAGCTTGTTTTCTGTATAAAAAGATTTCCTGAGCAGGAAATTTAAACATGGTCCACCTGAGCAAATTTGCAGTGTTCTGTATGGATCTACCACAGTGGTGCCCCCTTCCCAGTAGAGAGATCCACAACAGGCAGACAGAGATCTCTAAATAAGGTGGACAGGCCTCCATTCTCTTTCAGATCAGAGGATTGGGCAACAGGCTCTAAATGTTACTCCTAGTGCTGTTTGAACAGGATCTTCTGAGTTAGGGTTTAGAAGTAATGTGGAGTAATTTGTGAGGATTACCTGCAATCTAGATATGGACATGACCTCCTATAGTAAAGACTGTGATGAGGAAGAGTGACAAAGGTGCACCTTTGTCGGACTTGGCCATTTCTGCAGCGTCACTTCCAAACTTTTTTGCTTTCACTCGTCTCCTTTTGCTGGATTCAGTCTTGTTGGCCTTAAGACTCTATGCACTTTACTACTGCTAACCTATGCTAAAGTGCTTGCGCTCTCTTCTTAGATGTTAGTTTGACTTATACTCAATTGACATATTTAATTTACTTGTAAGTACCAGTAAAGTGGCACTACATGTGCCCAGGGCCTGTAAATGCTTCTACTGGGCACGCAGCACTGGTAGTGTTGCCCATGCAAATAGCACTTTAAATGTGTCTCAGACCTGCCTTTGCAGACCCTGTCCCTGTGTGCTGTTTGAACTGCCATTGTGACCTGGCAAAGTAAACCTTTAACTAGGCCCAAACCTTCCTTTTTAATACATACAAGCCTGGGCAAGGCCAGAGGACAGAATGCCATGTATTTAAAAAGTAGCACATATACTTTAAAGTTTTACATATCCTGGTAGTAAAAAACTCTAAATTTGTTTTTCACTACTGCAAGATCTACCTCTCCCACAGAATAACATTGGAGTTACCTTATTATATTTTATAAGTGTAATTTCCGAATGGGAATAGGTAACCAGGTCATGTTTGTTGTTTCTAGAGGCATAATTTACAATCATAACTTATGGTGAAGTTGGACTTTAAATGTTAATACTGAAAATGACACTTTTATAAAGTTGGCATTTTCTTGCCTTAGCTATTTGGTGCCTGCAGCTTTTCTCTGGGTCACATGACTGGGTGAAGGTAACAGTTTAATTTTTTGGATTCCTCCTAAACAATGGGAGCTTAGTTGTGACTGGATGGGCCATCATTGGGAGGATCGGAGGGGGAGATGGGCACAGCCCCACCGACACCTGAATAGGCTATGTCCTGCCTCTACACAAAGGGCTGTATATGCTCTGTAGTTAGTGTGGACCCAGGACTGGGAAGACATGATGCCTGGGGACTTCAGAGAGAAACCTCTAGAAGCATCCCCCCCCCCCAATTCAAAGGCACAGCTGGATATAAATACTGGACCTCAGACACCACCCCTTCAGTACACTTCTGGATCTGTGGATACTCTGCGGGAAAAAAAGGACTGCTGTGCTGCTGAAGGACTGCCAGTCTGCTGAACTGCACTCTGCTGGACCACTACCTTGCTGTGCTGCTGCTTTGCTATATTAACACTCTGCCCTCCTGCCTGGATGAGAAGGACTGGACCTACAGCTCTTGAACCTAGAACCCCAGAGTGACTGGTTGACCTCCTGTCTTGAGCCTCAGGTACAGAAGGCTCCAACCACCTTACACTTGCACCTTGACTTTGCCATCTGTGGTTCTACCCTGCCAAGTGGTGCCACCCCAGCCTTTGACCCTTCGAAGTGGGCTTAAGGTGTTTTTCCATTCTTTGTGGATCCAGCAGAACTGACACACCTCCTCTTCTTCATTACGGAACCCCAAGCAGAACTGATGCATCTCCATTTCTGCATGGATTGGACCCATCGCAAAGGCCTGTATAGCCACCACAGCCCACATCAGCTTAAGAACTGCTGCTGCGCAACCCATCCTCGTTGCAGGCCATCACACCTTGCACTGAGAGCAGCCTTAAAGACGATGCCTGACTCCACATGACAGAATTGCAGCTCATCGGAAGAGACGCACCACCTCGAATGCACAATGCATCCCCGAATCCGGACTTTGCGTCTGTTAGAAATGGGGTTTTTGGTTGGCAGTCAGGTTACCCTCTGTCCAAGCAAGAACCCTCACTCTAGTCAGGGTAAGTCACACACAATCCAAATTATCCTGTGCCCACCCTCTGGTAGCTTGGCACGAGCAGTCAGGCTTAACTTAGAAGGCAATGTGTAAAGTATTTGTGCAATAAATCATACAATAACACAACATAGCACCACAAAAATACACCACAGAGTGTTTAGAAAAATATATAATATTTATCTGGGTATTTGCAGGTCAAAACGATCAAAGATGCAATATGAATTTGTAAAGATATCACTAAAAAGTGATAGGAAGTGTCTTAAGTCTTTAAAAAGCAAACAAAGTCTCTTTCAAGCCCAAAGTACCTGGTTTGGAGTGGAAAATCTCTGCAGAGGGCCGCAGAAGAGGAGATGAGTGAAAAAATGGTGTGTGCGTCCGTTACGCCCCTTCACACACGGACTTGCGTCATTATTCTTCACGCGGGGAGACGTGCGTTGTTCTATGGGAGGAAAAATGGTGTGTGCGTCGGTTGCGCCCCTTCACACATGGACTTGCGTAGTTATTTTTCACTCCGGGAAGACATGCGTCGTTTTCCGGCATGCGGACCGTCTCCTTCTATGGATCGCGGGATATCCCAGGGTCTGTGCATGGATTCTTCGGCTTGTCATCCGGCTGCGCGTCATTCCGGGAGGCTGTGCGTGGAATTTTCTTTCTCACAGCAGGTGTCGCGTCGATTTCCCATCTGGAAGTCGGGCGGCGTTGTCCATGCAAGGCCGTGCATCGAAGTTCCGGTCGCACAACAGGCGTCGCGTCGAGCGGCGTCTTTCTGGATCGGCGTGCAGTGAATTTTTCACCACGGAACAAGCTGTGCGTCAAACATTTCGGGGCACGAATAGTCCAAATGAAAAAGAGAAGTCTTTTTGGTCCTGAGACTTCAGGGAACAGGAGGCAAGCTCTATCCAATCCCTTGGAGAGCACTTTTACAGCCAGACAAGAGTTCAGCAAGGCAGCAGGCCAACAGCAAGGCAGCAGTCCTTTGTAGAAAGCAGGCAGGTGAGTCCTTTGAGCAGCCAGGCAGTTCTTCTTGGGAGGATGTGGGTTCTGGTTCAGGTTTCTTCTCCAGCAAGTGTCTGATGAGGTAGCCCTGTTTTATACTAAATTGTGCCTTTGAAGTGGGGGTGACTTCAAAGAGTGGCTAAGAAATGCACCAGGTCCCCTTTCAGTTCAATCCTGTCTGCCAAGGTCCCAGTAGGGGTTGTGGCAGTCCTTTGTGTGAGGGCAGGCCCTCCACCCTCCCAGCCCAGGAAGACCCATTCAAAATGCAGATGTATGCAAGTGAGGCTGAGTACCCTATGTTTGGGGTGTGTCTGAGTGAATGCACAAGGAGCTGTCAACTAAACCTAGCCAGACGTGGATTGTAAGGCACAGAAAGATTTAAGTGCAAAGAAATGCTCACTTTCTAAAAGTGGCATTTCTAGAATAGCAATATTAAATCCGACTTCACCAGTCAGCAGGATTTTGTATTACCATTCTGGCCATACTAAATATGACCTTCCTGCTCCTTTCAGATCAGCAGCTGCCACTTCATCAATGTATGAGGGCAGCCCCAATGTTAGCCTATGAAGGGAGCAGGCCTCACAGTAGTGTAAAAACGAATTTAGGAGTTTTACACTACCAGGACATATAAACTACACAGGTACATATCCTGCCTTTAACCCACACAGCACCCTGATCTAGAGGTTACCTAGGGCACACATTAGGGGTGACTTATATGTAGAAAAAGGGGAGTTCTAGGCTTGGCAAGTACTTTTAAATGCCAAGTCAAAGTGGCAGTGAAACTGCACGCACAGGCCTTGCAATGGCAGGCCTGAGAGAAGGTGAAGGGGCTACTTAAGTGGGTGGCACAACCAGTGCTGCAGGCCCACTAGTAGCATTTAATCTACAGGCCCTAGGCACATATAGTGCACTCTACTAGTAAATCAAATAGCCAATCATGGATAAACCAATCAACAGTACAATTTCTACAGAGAGCATATGCACTTTAGCACTGGTTAGCAGTGGTAAAGTGCCCAGAGTTCAAAAGACAACAACAACAGGTCAGAAAAAGGAGGCAAAACGTTTGGGGATGACCCTGTCAAAAAGCCAGGTCCAACAGCGTCACAGCCCTTGTTGACAGGATCTTCGACAACAACACAACAGGACCTCACTTCGCAGCCTCGCTGTCACGATTCACCCTTGGCTTACCGTCTGGATCAGGGAGAGATGGTGTGCGGCCCAGGTTCCTGCAAGTCCTACCCTGACCGAGGTAGGGGCGACCCCTTCCGGTAGCCACGGTGCTGTTGACAATAGTACGCCACCACAGTCCGTGCCCTCCAGAAGGAGTCCCAAAGGAAAAACCCCAAGGGGAAAAAACCTCCAACAGGAACTCCCTGGAACAGAAGGAGGACACAAGGAATTAGCACTCAGAAGCCTGGAAATACTGGAAAGCAGAGGACAAAAGAGGAACAACTGGAATCCAAGCGAAGACCAGCCGGAGAGTGACCACCACCGCAGAAGTGTTGCAACGCAATGAGAAGAAGAATTGATTCCCCTTATATACCCCTAGCCAGGAAGTGATAGACAGGAAAAAGTAACACCACCATTTTGGATTGGGAGGGACTATAGCAACAGATAGGAACAGACACCATAGTAAAAAGGGAACAGATGTATGCAGGGAAAAAGAAAGGTGCATGGTGTGCTGGGAAGGAGAAGGCATGGCTCCATTAATCAGAAGGAGGAAAAGAAGGCCCTGAAATGGGGCACCCAGTAAGTGTGTGATTTGAGGGGGGAGCGCAGACACCCCACAACAACACCCGCGGCGCGCTCTGTGCGCGGTGAGAACCGACGCCCAATCCTGGGCCCCAGACCTCGCCGCGGCAAAAAAGGCAGCGTGCGGCCGGAGAAACGAGCTGCCGCGGGCCCTGCAACCCTTAACACGGACCGCGGCGCGCGCCCGGAAAAAGGCCCGCCGCGGACCCCCGACCCCTAACATGGACCGCGGTTCCCACCGCGGCCCGATCAGGAGATGCCGCGGGTTGCCACGGCTCAACACTCGCTGCTTCTCAGAACCGAAGCATCTCTTGGGCTGTGTGGCGCATCTTCGAAGCACATCCTCATAATGCTCCGCAAAGCAGGATTTAAGGCACTTTGTTCAGCGGGACCGCGATCCATCATGGTCAGCCTGAACATGTATACAAGCAAAAGCAAATGAGCTACAAATAATATTCACTTTTAACCAACATAGGAAAAAACGATTAAACTGTAACACAATATAAAGACAAAAAATATTTATTACAAATGTATGTCACACAGAAGCACATCTCAATATACAAATATATAATTATATAGAGGTAAAGCTGGGAAAACACAGAAAATATTTCTATACATATTTACACCTATAGACAGATAAATATACAAAGACGAACTGACACATCAGACAAGACAGTAAAACTGATCCACCCATAACATAATACAGACGTATACAAAACAACTTATTTCTAAAATAAAAATAATAGAATACAAACAAGAAATATACACTTCCTTTTTCTGGAACTGAAATGATATTCACATAAGTACCATATTTTTTTAAAATTTTTGATTGTGTCTTCCATCTTGCTTGTAAAAAGAAAAAACATCGTATCTCGACTTAATTAATTCAAAGTTCATATAAACAACAAGCAGTAGTAGGAACAAAGGCTACGCGTGTTTCAGCGGTAACCACCAAAATCAAAAGACCGCCTTCTTCAGGGCCATTCCTTTCCCACCATTACTATATAATATCGCAGATTAGATGGGTTCTGTTCTTTCCCATTACCATAAAACCTGATAGGTAAAAAAGTAGAATAGAACACGATAAATTTTGATCCAACTTCTTGAGATTCAACTACCCACCAGTGATTATTATCAACAGAATAACCAACCAATGAATAAATATTGTGAAAGCACAAAATACCAAATACCAAAATCAGAAAAGATACAAAGAAATAATATAAAAAAAATATAAGGAATAACATGAAAAGAATAAATAATCTAATGAAGAATAGAAAAAGAAAAGGAAACTCCCATAGAAGTGAGATAACACCGTCTCTCTTGTGTATAGAATCATCAATAACCACATTCATAAATAGATCAAATTAAATAAATACCCGGCGATGTTGTTGCAAAGTTTCCTCGATTATAATACCAACAGGATTCAGTATTGTAATTCCTACTTCCATTCGCAAGTGAAACCTTGTAGAAACACATAGCCATATAAACGAAATTAGCTCACTTGATTTACCAAGGACCCACCAATTCATTACAACAGGTGAGAGACCTCAAGTCTCAACCACCAAACCCAGAGCAGATTCCTCTACCTACCCAAATGGTCATTTAAGGTAGGAAGCTTCTCTGGGAGTTCATCAAAATGATCCACACGCTTCCTCTAGCTGCATAAAGCAAGAAAAGACACAAAGTAGGAAAATCTTTGTCAACCATAGCTGATCACTCCTAATCTTTCACGATGTAGTCTATCTTTCTACATTTATTTCAATAGAAAAATCCGCTCACCCAGAATCCGACTCTAACAGAACCTCGTGTTTTCACTATTGATATTAGGCGCTTTCCATATACAGCTATCTAAATCACTCTACAAGTTTTTATAGAAGGCTAAAAAAATATATAAAGCACTACACCTATATATGTGCTAGTGTTCGTATTCAGAAAACATACCTGAACTCTCGCTACTTCTTGAAACGGCGCTGATCTCTAACGTACGAAGCACGTTTTGTCCGATAGTGCTGACTCCATTCTAACGTCAGACACCATAAACCCTGTTCTCATTTCAAAACAACGCGAGACTCCTCGCGTGAATATTAGATTGCCCGTTCACACAGGAAATAGTGTCGGCCATCTTATAATGGCTTTGTATACAGGTATCACTGGGTTCTGATAATACCCAAGCCAATAGCCCCAATACTCATAATTCATTTTTATAATGATGAACTTCCTTGGGGACCTCAAACCAAAACTAATATGAAAAAAATAATAAAACAATAAAAAAATTAGACAATTGAAAAAATAAAAATGAAATATAAATAATAAATTAAAAACTCTTTGACTCACGGGTCACGTACTAGCCTCACATTAATAATCATAAGGCCACCACCACTTATTATCGGTCTACTCACTTCCAATTTGAAAATGACAATACGAACTATCGGATATACTATGGTGGCCCCTGAGGATCAGTCAGCTCTTCAAAAGCCAGAGGGGAGAACTCGAAAATAGTGAAAAAACACACTATTGATCATAAATAGAATAATCATATTCTCACAGAACTAGTGAAAAACTTCTTAATTTAGATCAGAAAGAATACTACCTACCTACAAAGATTCAAGCTAAAGCATTTTCCCAAGGTGTACATTCATTGAGCCCATTGCCATGTGTATCCAAAATAGAAATCCAAAAAACCTCCCGCTTTTTTCTAACGCTCTCCCTTTCCTTCCCTGGTATGTCCCTAATTTTTTCCAGAATCGTCCAAGACAATTCATCCAGACAGTGTTTTTCTTTCAACCAATGTTGTACCAGGGGAGCTCCCTCCCTCTTGTTGTGAATATTGGATAGATGTTCCGAAATTCTAACTCTCATTTCACGTCCAGTCTCTCCCACATACCCAGCCGGGCAGGGACAAGTAATCAAATAGATACAGTTTGATGTTTTACAATTAGTCATATCATTCAACTTATACTTCCTTTGGTTCCATACTAGTAAGTCACCCACCACAGCTTTAGAACATGCTTTACAATTTCCATACTTGTGGTTTCCCCTAACCGGAGCTAGTCCAGTTATGGACTTTTGACTAAATTCACTTTCTCTCGGTAAGGCTGCCTTAACCAGTTTATTGCAGATTTTCTGGTTTTTCTTAAACGCCAAAATAGGTCTATCTAGAGGAGTAGCAGTTTGATCACTATTCAGGATTTGCCAATTACTGTTGATAATTTTCCTGATTCTGTCATTCATGTTGGAATGTTGAATAACACAAACAAGTTGTGCTTTCACTTCCTTTGTACGTTGTTGAAACATACTCTCTCTATTAAAGTATTTTGCACGTTTATATGATTCCCTGATCAATCTCTTGGGATAACCCCTCAGCAGCAATTTTTTCTGGAGAACATCCGCATGTATATTATATTCACTAAGTTCTGTACAATTTCTGCGAATACGAAGAAATTGACTGAACGGAACACCCTGTTTCTGGGTTCTTGGATGATAGCTATCAAAGTGTAGAATGGTGTTCTTTGCTGTAGATTTGGTATATAGTGAAACTTCCAGGTGAGAGTTATGATTTTTTATCCAAATATCAAGGAACTCAATTTGATCCCTACTTTTGTGAATGGAAAATTTAAGATTGGAATCACATAGATTAATCCATGCACAGAATTCATTCAATTGTTCTTCACAGCCTGACCAGATGAAGAACACATCGTCTATGTATCTAGACCATAATCTGATATTCTCATAGAAAGGGGCCATTTCATTATAAATGTCGGTCTGTTCAAATAGGCCTACATAGATATTCGCAACACTCGGGCACATGCTGCCCCCATGCTTACCCCCTTCTTCTGCTGGTACACTTTCCCATCAAATTAAAAAAAGTTCCCTTCCAGAACGATCTTTAAACAATCAAGAACAAAGAGCAGATGATCCGTCATACCCTCTTTATGAAATAATTGACGTACTGCCTGTAAAGCTTCATATTGAGGGATATTTGTATACAGGGCCTCAATATCCATAGTCACCAAGAATTCCGAATTTGGATTGAAGATGACCCCTTCTAATTTTGAAATAATATGGCCTGTATCCTTAATATATGCAGGGAGTTGTACCACTCTTGTTTTCAGGAATTTTTCCACAAATTTGGACAGTGGTTCAGTGATGGACCCTACAGTAGAAACTATAGGCCGAAAAGGAGGGTCTATCTCATTCTTATGTATTTTTGGTAGACCATACAGAATGGGAACTCTGGTAGTTGTGGGATTTAAAAATGCATATTCCTTGTCACAAATCAGTCCTTCATTGTACGCTTTTAGACTCACTTCCTGAATTACCTTTTTTAGCTCCCTTTGCCTACTGTTGTTGGCTTTACTATAGTGTTCTGGTACTCCTAGCATCAGATTAACCTTCTGTTTATATTGATCTATTTCAAGCAACACAATCCCTCCTCCTTTATCACAAGGTTTGATAACAATGTTCTTATTTTGCTGTAGTTTCAACAGAGCTTGTTGTTCATTCTTCGTCAAATTCGGTTTAGGCTTTGGAGTAAATTTACACAATTTTTTGACTTTCTCAAGAACCAAATTCTCAAATATTCTTATTTCAGGTCCCACCATATCAAGGCTGGGAGTGAAAGTGGAAATAGGTTTCAACCCAGATAGATTATTTTCTACGGTATTACTCCTATTCTCAAAAAATCTCCTGAGTCTAATCCGTCTAAAGAAGGCATGTAAATCAGTAAAGAGTCCAAAATAATTAATAGAAACACTGGGGACAAAGGATAACCCTTTTTTCAAAATTGTTTCAGTATCTGTATCCAATTGAAAAGATGTAAGATTGAATACTGGTATGGGATCTAGTCCCTCCCGTACTGTTGTCTTCTCGTCTGTAAGAAATGGGTGGGGTTTTCTGTATTGTAAATTCTGCCTCTCTGTTGACCTCTGTATCTGGTCCGTTGTGATCCTCTCCGGGATAAAAAAACGATTAGGCTGATTAAAGCCATCATGATATGAGCCCCTATTGTCGGGCTGCTCCAATCGATCGCTAGTACCTTCCCTTTCGGACTCAGATGTATCTGAGAAAGTGACAATTTTTTTACTGGTCCAAAACTGCCGGTCTACAGATTGTCCTGTTTGATTATAGTTCTGATAATATTTGTCAGATAAATAAGGGTAGGCTTTTTCCTGGGTAAACCATCTGATGTCTTTTCTTAATTTATCTGACTTTCTCTTAGTCAGATAGGCATCAAAAGATTCTAATTCCTGGTTAACCATCTCTAGTTGTTTCTTAGCTTCAAGCACAGAGGGGGTGATTCTAACCCTGGCGGTCGGTGTTAAAGCGGCGGCCAACCCGCCAACAGGCTGGCGGTCAAAACAATGGAATTCTGACCCTGGCGGGAACCGCCAACACAGACAGCCACTTTAACACTCCAACCGCCATGGCGGTACAAACAAACAGCGCGGCGGTCACCGCCAACAGCCAGGCGGCAGACAATGTACCGCCCACACTATCACAACTCACCAATCCGCCACCTTTTCCGGGGCGGGAGCACCGCCGATAAAAACACGGCGGAAACAGACTACGAACGGGAAAACGCACACCACTACGCACTCCAGGAGGAAGGAGGACAGCATGGAACCCGAATTAAACATCCTACCTGCTCTCGTCTACCTTCTCATCTACCACGAGTACGAAGTCCGGCGCAGACGACAACGGTGAGTACTGCACCTACGACACACGGGAGGGGGGAGGACGAAAGGTTACGGGCACACACATATGCGACCCCCCCCCCCAACTATGTACACACCAATGCAGAGCAACAAGTCACAGTGACACCACCCAAACACCCCTGAAAAATGCTATGACATAATCAAATTTGGAATAAATATTTATGTACCAAAAAGCTCCTGAAAATTATCGTACAACCATGAAAGATATTTACAAGAATACAAATGATATACACATCAGTGTATAACTGAAGTAACAAGTCCTGCACATCCTACGAATTCAACATGTCCGTGGGCCAAAGTTTTGAGAAACAAGGGCAAAGCCCACACAGGAGACCTGAGTCCTTTGGAGAGAACACTGCAGGGGCATCAGATGTAAAAACTACAGGCACCTCAGGGGGAAGGAAAGGGGGGGGCACCACAGCCACATGAGTCCACGACGCCAGATCCACGAGGAGCCACCATGCCCACTGTACCATCCTGGGGAGTGCAAAGCCACAGTCTCTCAATGTCTCTACAGTGGGTGGGCTGCCCACTGTACCATCCTGGGGAGTGCAAAGCCACAGTCTCTCAATGTCTCTATAGTGGGTGGGCTGCCCACTGTACCATCCTGGGTAGTGCAAAGCCACAGTCTCTCAATGTCTCTACAGTGGGTGGGCTGACCACTGTACCATCCTGGGGAGTGCAAAGCCACAGTCTCTCAATGTCTCTACAGTGGGTGGGCTGCCCACTGTACCATCCTGGGGAGTGCAAAGCCACAGTCCATCAGGTGGATGACAGTCTCCACTGGTCAAGGAGGAGGCATGGTGGGCACAGTGAACCATAAACAGTGCTTGAGACGGCGGTGCCCAGTGGAGCGGTGCTTGAGAAGAAGGGCCCAGCGGAGCGGTGCTTGAGAAGAAGGGCCCAGCGGAGCGGTGCTTGAGACGGCGGTGCCCAGCGGAGCGGTGCTTGAGATGAAGGGCCCAGCGGAGCGGTGCTTGAGACGGCGGGGCCCAGCGGAGCGGTGCTTGAGACGGCGGTGCCCAGCGGAGCGGTGCTTGAGATGATGGGCCCAGCGGAGCGGTGCTTGAGACGCCGGGGCCCAGCGGAGCGGTGCTTGAGATGAAGGGCCCAGCGGAGCGGTGCTTGAGATGAAGGGCCCAGCGGAGCAGTGCTTGAGACGGCGGTGCCCAGCGGAGCGGTGCTTGAGATGAAGGGCCCAGCGGAGCGGTGCTTGAGACGGCGGGGCCCAGCGGAGCGGTGCTTGAGATGAAGGGCCCAGCGGAGCGGTGCTTGAGATGAAGGGCCCAGCGGAGCGGTGCTTGAGACGGCGGGGCCCAGCGGAGCGGTGCTTGAGATGAAGGGCCCAGCGGAGCGGTGCTTGAGATGAAGGGCCCAGCGGAGCGGTGCTTGAGACGGCGGGGCCCAGCGGAGCGGTGCTTGAGATGAAGGGCCCAGCGGAGCGGTGCTTGAGAAGAAGGGCCCAGTGGAGCGGTGCTTGAGACGGCGGTGCCCAGCGGAGCGGTGCTTGAGATGAAGGGCCCAGCGGAGCGGTGCTTGAGAAGAAGGGCCCAGCAGAGCGGTGCTTGAGATGAAGGGCCCAGCGGAGCGGTGCTTGAGATGAAGGGCCCAGCGGAGCGGTGCTTGAGACGGCGGTGCCCAGCGGAGCGGTGCTTGAGAAGAAGGGCCCAGCGGAGCGGTGCTTGAGATGAAGGGCCCAGCGGAGCGGTGCTTGAGAAGAAGGGCCCAGCGGAGCGGTGCCTATCTTCACGGCGGGCCCTCTTCAGTGGTGCCTATCTTCACGGCGGGGCCCTCTTCAGCTGTGCCTATCTTCACGCCGGGCCCTCTTCAGCGGTGCCTATCTTCACGGCGGGGCCCTCTTCAGCGGTGCTCTTCTGCACGGCGGGCCCTGTTCAGCGGTGCCTATCTTCACGGCGGGGCCCTGTTCAGCGGTGCTCTTCTCCGCGGCGGGCCCTGTTCAACGGTGCTCTTCTCCACGGCGGGCCCTGTTCAGCAGTGCCTATCTTCACGGCGGGGCCCTGTTCAGCGGTGCTCTTCTGCACCGCGGGCCCTGTTCAGCGGTGCTCTTCTCCACGGCGGGCCCTGTTCAGCGGTGCCTATCTTCACGGCAGGGCCCTGTTCAGCGGTGCTCTTCTGCACCGCGGGCCCTGTTCAGCGGTGCTCTTCTCCACGGCGGGCCCTGTTCAGCGGTGCTCTTCTGCACCGCGGGCCCTGTTCAGCGGTGCTCTTCTCCACGGCGGGCCCTGTTCAGCGGTGCTCTTCTCCACGGCGGGCCCTGTTCAGCGGTGCTCCTCTCCACGGCGGGCCCTGTTCAGCGGTGCTCTTCTGCACCGCGGGCCCTGTTCAGCGGTGCTCTTCTCCACGGCGGGCCCTGTTCAGCGGTGCTCATCCAGCAGGTCAAGGGAGCCAGACCTGGCCTGGACTCCCTGCTCAGTCGCCCTCGGACCGTGACGTTTCGGGACCCTTCGGGGACGGACTCCTGGCCTCTTTAGTGTCCTCCTTCCCAGCTGGGATGTGACATGTGGGGTCCACCTTCTCCGCGCTCCTGCTGCCCTTCCGCTCTTTTGATGGGGCTCTCGGGCCCTTGCCTCCCCTAGATGGTGTGGCTGGTGAAGTGGCCGCACATTGCTCCTTGGGGGCAGCCCTGTCACTCCTCGCACGGCGGCCCTTGTTTTTGCGGGTCCTCTTGCCGGGGGGGGCTGGATGTGTCCTTGCTGCTGATCGATGTGTCACTGCTGGCAAAGGGTGGACTCCAGATCCCATGCACAACAGTGACACTTGAAGCAAGGCTGGTGGTGGCTGCGGTGCTCTTGGGACTCTTTGCAGATGGAGGGGGGAGCTCATCGGAGGGAAAGAGGTCAAGACTAGCCAGGAAAAGCTTTTTAGGTCCAAGGTAAAGGGTAGGAGAAGTGGTGATGGGAGTGGAGGAAGAGGATGTGGTTGTAGGAGAGTCAGGTGTGCTGTTATTGGGTGAAGGTGCTGGTGCTGTAGGCTGACGTGAGGTGGATGGCTGTTGGGTGGGTGTCTGCCTGCGTTTGTGTGTCTTGGAAGAGGGGGTGACAGACACAGTGGGAGAGGACACAGGGGACGTGTAAATGGCAGTGGGGGTGGTGACTGCACGAGTGTGGACTGTACTGGAGGGTGAGGTGGTGATGGAAGCACTGGCTGATGTTGGGGTGCATGCAGGTGTGAGTGTAGACGTCACAGGGAGGGAGGAGGGAGACGAGGAGGAGGGGGACACAGAGGTGGTTGTGACTGTTGGAATGTCTGCATCTGGGTGTTGCTTGGGTGAGTGTTTGTGGGATCTGTGGTGCTTGTGTCTGGATGAGCTGCTCTTGGGTGTTGAGGTGTGTGCAGGCTGGTCTGATGGTGTGGATGGGATAGGCTGAGGAACAGGAGACAGAGACAGGCTGGAGGCAGTAAGAAGAGGGAGGCTGGAAACAGGGACAATGGCTGCCGTCAGTGCTGAGGCCAGAGCAGTGAACGCTCGTTGATGGGCAGCCTGACCCGAATGAATGCCCTCCAGGTACGCATTGCTCTGTTGCACCTCCCTTTGCACACCCTGGATGGCATTCAAAAGGGTCGTCTGCCCAACAATGAGCGTCCTCACCAGGTCAATGAGCTCCGCACTGAGGGCAGCAGGGGCAACAGGGGCAGGGGCTGAGGTGCCTGGGGCGAAGGAGACGCGCGCCTTCCTGGGCGAGCGGGCACGGAGCGCAGGCTGAGGGGCTGCTGGGAGGGCGGTGCTGGTGCGCTGGGTGGCGGCTGTACCTGTAGAGGCGGGGGGCCCGGATGTTGCCGCCACCGCTAGGGAGCTCCCATCCGAGGACGTGTCGCTGTTGCTGCTCTCACCAGCGGTCCCCGTTGTGGTGCTCCCCTCGCCCTCCGGATCACTGGTGCCCTCGGTGTCTGTTCCTGGGCCCACCGGGGCCTTCTGTCCTGCAGCTCCCTCGTGCTCCGATGCCAAATCTCCTCCGCCTGATGATGCTAATGCACACATGCACAAGAAGATGAAGGGAAAGGGTGGGGGGAGAAAAAGAAGGCCAGGTTGAGTGCATGCAATGTCAACACCGTTGGCGGAGAGGACAGACACAGGAGCCTCATGCACTAAGCCGCGCATTCGGGGTACACTACTCAGTACTACTGACTAGGACAACAGGCCAAGAGACGTCAAACGCGCACATGGGTGATGCTGGACCATCAATGGCTGTACTTGTCACCCTACAGAGGTGGGGGCCGGGGGCACAGGGCCATGCCTAAGGGAGAGGACTACACTACAGAAAGCGCCCTGGCCTAATGTCACCCACAGCCCTCCTCCCCCACCCAGACGCCTCCACTGCGCAGAAAGATATGAGAATGTGCTGATACTCACCCCCTTGTGTCTGCTGTGATGTCTTAAAGCGCCCATCCAATTCAGGGTAGGCCACCGCCAGGATCCGGGACATCAGGGGGGTCATGGTGCGACTGGCACCCCTCCTAGGTTGGGAGGCCATCCCCAGCAGTGTTTCTGCGGTCTTCCTTGTTCCGCGGCGGATGTCCTCCCACCTCTTGCGGCAGTGGGTGCCCCGTCTGTTGTGGACCCCCAAGTTCCGGACTTCCTTGGCGATGGCACACCAAATCTCGATCTTCTGATGGGCGCTGACCTATTTGACATGTACAGGGTGGAAAGGAGGAACTCATCAATGACCTGCATGTTAGATGTGATTGCCCCCCCCCCCACCAACTTTGCCATATGGCACATGCTCTCATCTGTCGTGCGTTGCACTCCTCATTCGCCCACCACCCCACCAACTTACATCCACCCCAATCCACACAGGCATAGCCCATTCCATGTGCACCCGGTGTACTCACTTGTTGGTCTGGAGGACCGTAGAGTAGCGCATACTGGGGGAGGACCCCATCCACGAGCTTCTCCAACTCTTCAGACGTGAAGGCAGGGGCCCTTTCCCCAGTCGCAGCAGCCATTGTCACTTCCAGACCGAGGTCACAGCAGCACTTGCAGTATAGGTCCTCTCCTGTGGATGATCAGGTCTCGAGTGATCAATCAGCTAGGAAATGGCGGTCACGCCCGCGGCAGTGCGTACCGCGGCGTTGCATACCGCGACCGCCGGCGCACATCGTCATTGGCTCCTGAAACCCATAGGGTTCAATGTTAACCAATGCGGCTTTGCGCCGCGGTCTTCGACCGCCACGGTGTGCCCCGCCAGCGCATTGACCTCACATCCCATTGTCCCACTTCACAGGTCAGGCAGCCGCCATTTCAAGGGCCTACATGGCTTAATTTTGACTGCGACACACAGGCCTAGGCCTTGCATTGCCACATATACACGCCTTTCAACCCATTGCCATTCTTTAACTGTGCAGGCTGTCTGTACGTACCTGTGGTTTGCCTGACTCTGTGCTCCATGTTGTCCTTCCTAGGCACCGTCCGCTGGGACTTGCGAGGAGAAGGACGAATCCTCGCGTGTACCGACCGCTGGTGGACCTGTCGACAATGGAAGAACGCCATATAATACTTCGATACAGACTTGACCGTGCCACTATCCATGAACTGTGTGCCCAGCTGGAGCCAGCCCTGATGTCCCCCATCCGCCAACCCACAGGGATTCCCCCTCTGGTGCAGGTTTTGTCAGTCCTCCATTTTTTGGCAAGTGGGTCATTCCAGACAACAGTGGCCATGTCATCTGGAATGTCTCAGCCTATGTTTTCAAAGATTTTGAGCAGAGTGTTGTCTGCCCTGATGAAACTCATGCGGAGCTACATCATTTTCCCAGAGGAAGGTGACTTGCATACAGTGAAGGGTGATTTCTATGCCCTTGGACATATCCCCAACATCATTGGTGCCATTGATGGGACCCATGTGGCTTTGGTACCCCCAAAAGACGATGAGCAGGTGTACAGAAACAGAAAAAGTTATCATTCGATGAATGTCCAGGTGGTCTGTTTGGCTGACCAGTACATCTCCCATGTAAATGCCAAGTTCCCAGGGTCAGTGCATGACGCGTATGTTATGCGAAATAGCAGCATCCCCTATGTGATGGAGCAGCTACAGAGACAACGTGTGTGGCTAATAGGTGACTCTGGTTACCCAAACCTGCCTTGGCTACTGACCCCAGTGAGGAATCCCCGGACCAGGGCAGAGGAACGGTACAATGAGGCCCATAGGCGAACTAGGAGGATCATCGAAAGGACCTTTGGCCTCCTGAAGGCCAGGTTTAGGTGCCTGCATATGACAGGGGGATCCCTGATGTACTCACCAAAGAAGGTGTGCCACATCATCGTGGCCTGCTGTATGCTTCACAATCTGGCATTGCGACGTCAGGTTCCTTTCCTGCAGGAGGATGGTGCAGATGGTGGTGTTGAAGCAGCTGTGGAGCCTGCGGAGAGTGAAGAGGAGGAAGACTCAGAGGACGACACAGACAACAGGGACAGAGTAATAGAACAGTATTTCCAGTAGCACACAGGTAATAATCACCCATGCCATTTTACATTTCCTGAAAGCCTCCTGCATCTCAACTTTGTCGATTTCCCCCCAGAACTATAAACATGATGTTTGATTTTCCCTTCCCTTTTCTGTGCTGTATGAGCCACTGCGTGACCTCGGCTTGGTTGGCCCATGGACTAATGCTAAGTTACCTCGGTATGTGTAATTCACAATGTTAATAATACGTAATTGATATGTAATGTGTCATACATTTGTAAATAAGACAGGCTGAGTCCTGATTGATTTCAGTGCAATGTGTGATTTATTATTAGTGCATAGATATTGGTACATGATAGTGAAACAGTGATGGGTGGGGGTGGAGTAATGTCCATGGCAGAGTCCAGTTCTCAGTCTCACAGGTGCATTGTCCATATGCCTGTGGCAGGATGGAGCAGGGGCAGTTCAAGGTTTGACAGGGTGGCAATGTGGAACAGTGGGAGGACTTCAGGGGGTATGTGATGCTGGCGGGGGTCTTGACATCCTACTCTGTCGGTTTTTTTTATCTCAGGCTCCTTTTGCGGGGTGGTTGTTGTTCAGCAGGAGGTGGGGTTCTGGTGGGCTGTCGTTGTGGTGGGGCCTCCTGTCCACTAGCGCCGGCGGAGGTGGTAGGCTGTTCCTGTTCCTGGCTAGTGACAGGGGCCCTGTGTGATGCCACATGGTCCCGAAACGTGTCCTCTATACGGTTCAGGGCCTGGACTATGCTCCCCATAGCGGTTGAGATGTTGGTGAGTTGGTCGCTGAACCCCATGTAGCGTTGCTCCTGCTGTGCCTGGATCTCCTGGAACCTGGCCAGTACCGTCGCCATCGTCTCTTGTGAGTGGTGGTAGGCTGCCATGATGGTGGTGAGGGCCTCTTGGAGAGTGGGTTCCCTGGGCCTCTCCTCCCCCCCCTGTCGCACAGCAGCACTCCGAGTTGCCCTGTTTCCCTGGGCCTCTGTCCCCTGGACGGTGTGCCCACTCCCACTGCCCCCAGGTCCCTGTTGTTGTTGGGTTGGTGGGTTACCCTGGGGGCCCTGTAGTGGTAGACACACCGCTACTTCACCTGTCCTAGAGACAGAGGCATGGGCCCGCTGGGTGGGAGCTTTGCTGTTGTTCCCAGAGGGGGTTGGGTCTGCAGTGGCCTGTGTCTGGTTGAGGGGAACCGACTGCCCAGAGGTCCCCGATGGTCCGGGCTGGTCGTCAGGTTCCAGGTCGACAGAGCTGCTGTCATCACTAGGGGCCTGTTCCGGGGGTGGGATGGACATTTCTGGTCCCTCCTGACCGGTGTGTTGTCGTTCGGGTCCTGCATGGGGTAAGAGGGTATGGTTATTGTTTCTGTGTGTGCATTAGCTTGCGTTTTATGGGTGCCCTTGTCCCCCAGTGCTGGCATTCCCTTGGGGGAGGTGTTGTTAGGGTGTTTTGTGGGGGGGGGGATGGGTATGTGCAGTGGTCATGCTTAGGTGACGGGTGTCCATAGTTTGGGGATGGCATGCAGGGGTTGGTGTTGGGTGGGTTGTGCTGGAGAGACATTCTCAGGGAGGATGTGTGCTGGGGGGTTGGGGGTGAGGGTGGGGGTTAGCATGCTGGGGGGGGGGTGAAGTGGTTGGCCTTGTACTTACCAGAGTCCATTCCTCCGTGTACTCCAGCGAGGCCATCAGGATGCAGGATGTTTAGTACCTCTTGCTCCCATGTTGTGAATTCGGGTGGAGTGGGTGGGGGTCCCCCGCCAGTCTTCTGCACTGCGATGTTGTGTCGCAAGACCATCGAGCGCACCTTCCCCCGTAGGTCGTTCCATCGTTTGCGGATGTCCTCTCGATTACTGGGATGCTGTCCCACCGCGTTGACCCTGTCCACGATCCGCTGCCAGAGCTCCGCCTTCCTTGCTATGGTGGTGTGCTGAACCTGTGAGCCGAAGAGCTGGGGTTCCACTCTTATGATTTCCTCCACCATGACCCGGAGTTCTTGGTCCGAAAAGCGTGGGTGCCTTTGTGGTGCCATGGGGTGGTGTGTATGAGGTGGGGGGTGGTGTATGTGATGATGTGTGTGTTGGTGTGTGGTGCTTTGTGCTTCTATGTGGTGTGTGTGATGTTGTGGTGTGCCTCTGTGTGTCTGGCTATCTATTCTCTGATGTGTCTCTCTCTCCTTCGTCTCTGGTTTTTGTTGGTAGGGGTTTGTGGGTGATGTGGGTGTGTGTTTTATATGGTATTGGATGTGTGGGAGTGGTGTGTGAATGTGTTTCAGGTGTGTGCCTTTCAAATTGTCCAATGTGGTAGGGGTTTGTAAAGGTGCGTGTATTTTGACCGTGGCGGTGTGTACCGCCAATGGAATACCGCGGTTGAATGACCGCCGCGTGGATTTGCGGGTCATAATGGGATGGCCGTATTTCTGTTGGCGTGGCGGTGGAGGTTTGGTCTTCTCCAGTTTACCGCTGGCCGCTGATGTGGCGGACTGCAGTGGAGGGCGGATTTTTGGAGGTTTTGCAGTTGTGGGTCAGAATGTCCGTGGCGGCTGACCGCGGCCGCGGCGGTATTGTGGCGGCCTTCTGACCGGCGGTAAGCGACTTTTACCGCCGAGGTCAGAATGACCCCCAGAGTCTTGGTTTTTTCATTCTTCTTCAAGGCTCTGGATTTCAGTGGCTAATGTTTCAATGAGTTCCCTCGCAGTTTCTATGATGAGGATCATCCAATCGCGGGAACATCTGTTTGATATTAGAGACCATTTTTCTAAGAATTTGCATATTTCTGTAAAAAGACCTGGTATATTTCTCACCCTGAGGCCTGCTGGTATTACCCCTGCTCTCAGGTATTCTAACATGAAATCGGCATGTAGTTCTGTTCGTCTAGCCTTCTTTTTTAATTCCACCAATCTAAACCAACCTTCTTTAAACCCTGAGCTCGATCCTACTCCTGATTTTGATTGCCCTAACAATTTAATCAGATCTTCTTCCGAAAATCCGAATGTTTTTATTCCATCCATGGTAAACCACAGAGAGATCTAGAAATTGGGAAGCTTGCAACAATCATCAACCAGAAAACAAGATAATAAACGTAAATAAGAAAGTGCACAAACCAACTGAAACAAAATCAAACAAACCTTAATACACCCAGTGGTAGAAGAGTCTCAAGAACAGCTCTCTTGATGTATACATTCCGACATACACCTACAAAATATAACATTCAAAATGTGTAACCCTCTCGACAAAGTGTCGTATCACACGGAAAAAGACTATCGAGGGTCCCTGGTATAATAAGTAGCCCATCCAGGGAATAATACTTGTATACAAGCAAAAGCAAATGAGCTACAAATAATATTCACTTTTAACCAACATAGGAAAAAACGATTAAACTGTAACACAATATAAAGACAAAAAATATTTATTACAAATGTATGTCACACAGAAGCACATCTCAATATGCAAATATATAATTATATAGAGGTAAAGCTGGGAAAACACAGAAAATATTTCTATACATATTTACACCTATATACAGATAAATGTACAAAGACGAACTGACACATCAGACAAGACAGCCTGAACATGTGTCTTTGCCCTGGTCCAGCACAACCAAATATCCACAGTTGACGCTTTACGCCTTTCTGTCCCTATTTTTTTTTTTTATCTTTAAATTTGAATATCACTGATACTAGTGATTGGATTTTTGTTGTTTTGGTCTTGTTTTATTTATTTAAAAATACTCTATTTTTCAAACTTTTTGTAGGCTGCTTTGTGGTGTGTTTTCACTGTGCTACTGTTTGAAGTGTTGCACAACTACTTTACACATTGCAGCTAAGTTAAATCTGACTGCTCTGTGTCAAGCTACTAGAGGACTGAGCACAGGCTAATTTAGGGTTGCTTGTGACTTCACCTTCAAATGAATTGTGGTTGTTGCTTGAAAAGGGTTTCACCTCCCTCAACCAACACCCCAATTTCTTACAGGAATCAATGAAATCCTAAAGGGGAAACAGCTAGATCTCAGCTATTTTTCTCTCCATCTGCAACCACCAATGACATTCTGTCTTTGAGGGATAGCCAGATAAGCATCTTGGGGTCTAGATGTTCTACTCAAATGCCATGAGATCTCCCAGGATCTAAAAACCTTTCATCTTGACGTTGCTGCATTTAGGGTAGGCAGATGTATCGCTGAAGTGCCATTTATCTGTTTCTGTTGAAGAAAAGATTGTGTTGGTTCATTCAAAACTGGCAAGATTAATAGCCAGTATAAACATGCGCTTGTTAGGTACGGTAGGCGTTGAACTGACAGTGTTTGACCAGAAAGGCAAAGGACTCTAACCTGACATCATAAATCAGTTCCCGTTTATCAAGCATGTCAGCCTTGCAGCTAACAGATCCCTCAAAGGCTCGCATGATCCCAGGTAGAAGAATTGAAGATAAGCATCTTCTCTGATCTATGTACAGCTGTTTCTGGGATGACTCTCGAAGCAACCTTGCTCAGAAAGAAACTGTGAACATTCGCCCTGTTAAAGTAGAAGCAATTTTGGAAGACGGACGATCCCACCCCAGGTTATGGAAATATTTGTCTCTCACTGCTATGAGTATTGAAAGAAGGCTCTGTCCTCCAAATTGTACAAGATGTGAGACAGTGTCTTGAATGCTATCAAACAGGTGTGAAAGTTTGGGGATTTTCTATCTAATCAGCTCGTCTTTTCCAAGGAGTATAACAAGGCAGTACAAACAAATCAGAAGAACCATGTGATGAACAGAAAAAAATAGATCAGATTACTAATTTCTGAATCATTGAAGATATGTCATTGGCTTCTAGTATTGTGTGCCATTTTTGAAACTTGAAATCAAAATGGAAATTACGGAGACAGCATACTTCAGCACACATAAGAGATGTCATGTTGATGCAAAAAAAGAATCAGAAATCGTGTTACTGCGCGCACTGGGCAAGAGGAGGAGCTATAATAAAGACATGTCATTGCATCAGTGCTATAAAAAGAGTCTTGAGCATATTCCAGCATAGGTGTGTCTACAGACCAAAGGACCTTTAAGTGAGAATATTGGAGTGACCCATGATTGAACACGAATGCAAGTTGTCACAGAAATAGTGTTTAAAATATAGAGTCGAGGGAATGGTCAGAAAATTAAATGTGAATGAAGAGTTAGCACTATTGCTTCTACGAAGGTTTGGAGACACTGTCACCTAAACAATTTGGCCAAATTATACGTTTTACAGCACACTTTCCAAAGAGTGTGCAACAAAAAGTTACAGGTTCTCCAGGCAATTGTGAAAGAATCCTGAAGCATTAATTAAAAAACTAGGACTGTATATTGAGGCTGCGCTTCCTCAGGGGTGATGGGAAGTCCTTTGCCCAAGCAAAGTCTGAAAAGATTGGAACAAACTGTGCATGTTCAACCTGATTTGCAAATACATTGATTAACAAGCATCAGCAATGCTAATGAGTCTGCTTCTCATGTGCTGCACCTTGCACTCACACAAGCATAACACTCACACAGCACTTGCAGAGGCAAACTTCTCAACCTGCACTTACAGGCAGGGTGCTCACCCGATACTCAATCAGGGAGGCCACTCACGTGGTCTCACATAGGTGCACCAGTCACACTTTACTCACACAGACACACCATTGCCCACTCAGCCTGCACTCAACACAAACATATCATTCAGCCTGTGCTTAACACAGGCACAACACTCGGGCCCAGATTCCCATGCAGCACATAGAAGCAGCCAAGAAATTTGTGCTGTGGTGCGTGAGAAGGAGGGAGCAGGAGAGTACCATATGTACATAAAGATGGCTCTCTCCTCCCATCACCATAGCACTGGTGCTGATTTTAGTTGCTGAGCACAAGGCACACACCTTTCCAGTACAAAATACTGTGCATAGTCAAACTTTTCCTACACTGTATGTGTGCTGCCCGGTACAACAGGCATGCAAAGTCGGAAAAAAAAGGTGAACTGAAAACATTACTCCTTTTGACACTAGCTTTTCAGCGGCATTAATGTTTGGTGCTAAACCCTATCTACTAATGTTAGTAGATGAGGTTTAGCATCAAAAAGCATGGACAGTTGAATGGGAACGCCCACGTACCACCCATGTAACGTCCCCTTGGCACTAAGCAATGCAAAGCAGTGCTTTGTGCTACTTTTAGGGTGCTTTCCAGCACAAAACAAGTTTTGCGCTGGAAAGTAAATAGGTAAACAAGGATTTTGCGTTGAATTGCCTCAGTTTTATGATGCAAAAACGTTGTAAAATCTTAGTAAATATACTCCTCAGTCTGCACTACAATAGTACTATTCAAATATAAAATATAATTTACAAACCCATACTTGAGACTTCCTCTGCTTCTCCTATCTTTCTGTGGGAAGAGCTCCTCTCCTATCTTTCTGTGAGAAGATCTTTTCTCCTATCTTTCTGTGAGAAGATCTCCCTCATGGTAAAGCAGATCACTGCATATGCAGGTGTTTGTTTTAGTAATAAATATTGGGAGGACCAAGGGGAAGGATGAGAAAATGGAGAATAACTACTAGTAAAGACAAAGCGTTTAGGGAAATCGAAGTGAGGTTTGAAAGGCCCAAAAGAGAAAACCATCACTAATTAAAGTTCTAAATTCAATACATCCCTAAAGTTGTAAAAACACGCTCCAATGTACTCCACCCCATCCTCGGAAAAAGTCAAGCACTAAATGCGGCCAAACACTGGCACTCTAACACACTCACATAGAAAACAGGCAGGAAATTAAAATAACACCTCATAAGAACTTATGTTAAATACATTAAATTAGTTAAACATAAAAAATGTTATACATATTTTTTTTAATTGACAAGAAATTATAAATAATTATAGATTTAATTTTTTTTTAATAAACTCATTTAAAATGTTACATTATTAAAAACTATCATTTCTATAAGTAAATGAATATATAACTTTTCACCACATTTACTAAATGCTACATAAAAATTAAAATATTAGTGATGGTGAGTCACTTTTTAAAATTATTGTTTAAAATGTATATTTGTAGAATAAATTAATATATTAATACTACTTTAATACTTGTTGAACATTTAATGTGATGAGTTAATGTACTGTAACATATTATTCGATTTATTCGAGATTCATAGTAAATATTTAGAATCAATGTACATTATTTTTATGCAATAGAATATTTGTATTAAAGAATGATGAACTTTAATAATTTTTCCAATACCCTCTCATAGGAAGATTTTCACCTCAGTGGTGGTGATCTTCAACAATGGTAAAATAATAACATACATTCATAAATTACGTTGTAGGATGCACCACCCCCTCACTTGATGGTGTGGAGACACCTAAGTTTACCTTACTGAGAAATGGTAGATAGCACAAAAGCAGGGAGTTACATACTGGCATTCAAAGGAATGGCGTGTTCCAGGTTTGCTCTCTCTTATCCAAATCTTTTCATGGGTTTAAATGAGAGAAAGCATGCCTGGGCAGCACCATGGTGTAGAACTGCTGTATTCAGGAGGTTACATTGACAATATTTTTGTCATTGTGAAAGGGATGGTACAAGAGTTGGAAGCTTTCCATCGTCATTTAAATAACAACAGAAATAATATTAATTTGAGTCTGGAGCATAGTAATGTGGAACCTGGCTAAAAATCCATTTTCTTTTTCTTCATGCCTGTCCCAAGTCTGTGCTACTCAATGATGAACAGGCCTGCAAAACGTATGCAAACGGTTGCATGACCTTTATTAAACTAATGCACTCTGCTGAAACAGCTTGTGATGCAAAGCTTGCTAAAAAACACACATCACATGATATTCAGGTGCCTCGCTTAACCAACAATGGCCAGTTAGATCTATAACCATAAATAGCTTAATTTTAAGGCTCGCACTTGATTGGTCAAGGGTGACAGAGAAACTGTTTTCATAAACTCTGGAAAGTACCAGCCGTTAGGACCTGCGTACATCACACCCTGTGCCCTATTGTATCACGCTATTAGCACGCATACTACACGGCCTATTCTTTGATTTTGATTGGTTGGATAAATATTGTTTGTGTAATCTCCTTTCAACATCACACCATGTATTGATGAAGAAATCACCTTTATGTTATTCTGGTTGGACAATTTTCACGCCTTTGTGGTTTTCATGTATAAAAGACCTGATGGAACTTCCCCAAACTGGTCATGTTGTTCAAGGACATATAGCTCTGTGATCACAAATTTACTGCATATGAATTTGACTTTGTCTATGTCTCATTATATAAAGGAGCTTCAACAGTAGGGCTAATATATGCTTTCTGGATTTAGAGTTGTACAATAATAATGGTAAATTGTTAGCAATACTTTTCAGGAAATGTACATCTGTCAATTCTATTTTACATGCTAGATTTGGCAATGTAAAGAGACAGACTAATACTATCCCTTTTGGGGAATTCTTAAGAGCAAAGAGAAATTGTAGTTTATAGAAAGATTATTAACAGAAGAAAATCAGCCAGAGTTCTGGAGCTAAAATGCAGAGGTCTGGGTCGGGCTCCGGTCATCCTTCACATAGTCCAACAAAATACCCACAATCTAAGGAAGACACGGACATTTCAGGTTCAGGATGCAAACAGTTTAATACAGCATGCATGTCCTTCCTCAATGCGTTTCGGCCATTGCCTTGATCATGATAAGGAGTGGAAACTGACAAAGACACTATGAACATAAGTGGGACAACATAAACAAAGGACAAAACATAACTCAGTCTGTGCAACTGTGATGAACGTGGCTGCCATCTTATCCTGATCAAACTTCACCCCGGCTGATGTGTTCACACCAATATCCTGATACAGGTTGACAAATTGTCAAAACAAATACAGACAAAACCATAAATAAAAATTAATAAATCAAGAAATGCAAGTTAATGCTCCCATGAAGAGCTTACAACCAATCTTATGTATACATCTCCATAACACACTACTGGTGAATAAACACTGACTCCAAAGGGAACATCATGTTGTATACAAAATTACTGATTGCTGCAGCATGTTGAAGCGCTGAAGAAAATGAACACATGCATGGAGAAAATTGCCCACTCCCAAAGTTAATACATTCAAGTTCTCCTATCCATTCGGGCTGTGAGGTCAATCATACCACAGGGATGTCAACATCCCCATACAAGCTCCAATAGCAGCCAGGACCCAATGTGCTAAAATGTCAATATGGAAATGTAAGGTAATAAAATGTTAAATCCATATGTTCATATTGCCCCAAATTGAGTGCAGGATGATGACCCATAATACACAATTCTGCCCCAGCGGGCACGTACATCCATACATGTACTTGGAGAAAGTCCAGGTTTAGCATTGTGCTCATCCCCATTGAATCATAAACATGAGACAGTGCTCGGTAAACTCAGGTGGATAGTGCAATGAAAGCCAACATAAAGTGCTTGACAGGTAGCTCCTGGCCTCACTCAGTACATCAACCTGTGAAAAACGGATAAAAACAAAAAATATTAAATCAGTTTCTATAAAAAAACGGTGCAGTTTCCGCAAGGATTCTGGCTGTCTCCCCACCAGCCCCATTACAACTTTCCCACTGGGCTGATGGGTAGGAACCAAGGTTCTCACCAGTCACACCAGTGGGAAAGGTATGGCAGCATTGTTCCCAGCTCATAATTGAGCTGACGGCAATGCTGCTGCACCAAGGGTGCACTAGCACCCTTAAAATGTGCAATGTATGCACACAGCATAGTCAATGCAGGGGCCCGTCTGTGACCCCCTGCACTTGTTCTCCACCAGCCTTTTCATGGCAGTAAGACTGCCATGAAAAGGCTCGCGGAAAACAAGGTACTAATCAGCAGGGTGGCGCTGTGTTCAGCTCCAGCCTGGCTGATTACAACTAAGATCGCTGTCAAGCCTGTCAGGATCTTGGACCTGGCAGAGACGGCGGTCGGTTGTCGGGTCCACCGGACATCCTCATAATGTGGCAGTCAGACCGCCACAGCCACAGCGATCTGACCGCTAGTCTGGTGGTCTTCGGACTGCCAGACTTGTAATCTGGGCCTAAAACTCTACCCAGGAAGGAAGTCCCACAAATCCATACATTAACCCAAATGCACAGAAAATTCCTCACTGGATTTAGAGTTGTACAATAATAATGGTAAATTGTTATCAATACTTTCCAGGAAACGTACATCTATCAATTCTATTTTACATGCTCGATTGGGCCATTTAAATAGACAGAGTAACAATATCCCTTTTGGGGAATTCTTAAGAGCAAAGAGAAATTGTAGTTTATAGAAAGATTATGAGGAACATTGTTTGGGGGAGACTGAATTTTACTGTCTACTACTAACTGTGTATTTGTAATGGTGCATTTAATTGTGTCTTTTATGGTTAATACCCATTTTAACTTAGTAAGGACATTTTAATTTTGATTGATTGAACTTGTGTATGGCAGACAATTACTATTCGGAAAACTATGGATGGTGTGCATTTTTAGTTCATGTATGTGTTAAGTATTGTAACCATTGTATTTTTTATTGGAGCTAAAATAGGCTTAACTGATGATGAAATACTTTATTTTGAGGTGAGTTATCGTCATTGGACAGGGTTTAGTGATAATGAGCATTAATATGTTGGTTGGTTGGTTTTAAAAATGTGTTTAATCATTATTTTGTAAATGTTTATTTTTTATTCAAGATGATGTCTCCTGAATTAGATTGCATTTACATGATCCTATTATTGTATTTAGTATTGCCCTATGTTTCTTTGTTTTTGGGGAAAGCATAAATTATCTGAAAATTAAATTTTCATTGGTGGAGACGCCGAGTGACAATAAGAATAAATTATCAAGCCTCTGTGGTCTGAGGTTTGCATTTGCAATATCGATAAATAAACTATACTTTTTAATTTGAGGATTTGGTGTCACTTCTTAGATGTGTTATCACTTACTATAGAATATTCAACATGTCATGTCCAGCCTTATTTTCCAACTATGACATTAGGCTTTTATAGTGGGGTGACAACAGAAATATACTATCAAGACTCCATGGTCTGGGGTGTGTATATGGACATATGTACTGCATTTTTAATTCAATTGAGGATTATTTATTATTTCTGAGATTTTGTTTCATGTCTTAACTGGAATATTCAGTATATTCAGTGCAGGTAAAGAGTTTTATCATTTACTTAGACTTAGAGATGCATACATTGAAGAACATGAACTGTGTGGTTTGGAAGAATGGAAGTTATTCTAGGATCGTTGAACACTAAGATTTGGCACAGCATCAGGGTTTTTTAGACAGAATGTAAAGTTTAAATTACTGGGAGGCATACATATCAGAAATCAAATGTTCTGACACACAAATATCGCAATGCATAAATATTGTGAAGAATATTGTTTTTTGAGGTAAATAATATCGTTTTAAAGAATATAGATGGTTTTGATTTCATTGTCAGTAATAACGTTGTTAAAATATTGTTTTTAAATTATTTTAATGTGTTTTAGTCGATATATTATTTTTATGCGCTACTATTGTTATGTAAATGCCATTATGTTTTTAAATACAGCTTGCAATTTTAAGTGATTTAGACATTTTATTCAATTAATATATTTGATCTATAGTGTTGTAGAGGGTTGTTAGGTATGTAGGGGGATAGGCTGGGAAGTTGATTACGTAATAATTAATTATGAATTATCAATTACATTTTATTTGATTATATGATTTATATTTTTCTGTAAATTCTGTAATATTGATTTAACTTTGCCATATTTTATTTGCAGGCTGTTAGGTTTGTAGATGGGAAGCTAATTAGGTAATTATTAGTTAGCAATTAGTTCGTTATTAACTAACAATTAGTTATTATTTTTTCATTAATTACTTAATTGATTTGTAATTATGTAATTTATGCAATACTTATTTATTTTACTTACATTTTAGTTGAGAACTGCTATATTTGTAGGGGTCTAAGATGGGAAGTTTTTAAAGTAATACTTAATTAACAATTTATTATCAATTTTACTTAACTATTTAATTGATTTTTAGTTTTGTGAAATATAGAATACTGACTTATTTTACTTATATTGTAATTACCGGATACTAGATTTGTAGAGATCTACGGTAGAAAGTTAAGTAATAATTAATTAACAATTAATTATTAATTGTAAATTAATAATGTAATTCATTTTGACCTACGTAAATTATGAAATACTGATTTATGTCACTCAAATTTTAGTTCTGGGATGCTAGGTTTGTAGGGGTCTGGAGTCTGAAGTTAATTAGGTAAGAATTATTTAGCAATTCATTCTTAATTGTTCATAAATTATGTAATTGATTTGAAATATGTAAATTATGGAATACTTATTCTTTTAGTTATATCTTACGTGTGGGCTGCTAGGTTCATAGGGGTATAAGGTGGGAAGGTAATCAATTAATAACTGAATATCAATTATTTATTAATTGATAACTAATTATTTTATTCAATAGTATTTATGTAAATTGAGTAATTTTTTAACTTTCTTTTAACACATATATATATTCTATGTTATTTAATATTTTTTATACTTGGAGTTTAATATTTTCTTTACAATCATGGGGTTACTCAAATATGTAATAATGTGTTTGAAGTGAAATATTTTCCCTACTCTTGATTAGAGTGCAGTCAGAATAGTAAAATTACCTTCTTCGCAGGCCAACACTTTTTGCTACTTTTGCATTATTTGGAGTGGGAATAGTAAGTCTTACCCCTCTGAAGCCCATCACTTTCTCTACTGTTGTACAGACTAGATTGGGAATAGTAAATCTTATCCTAATGAAGTTCAGTGCTTTCCCTACTGTTGCACAGACTGTAGTGGGAACAGTATATTTTACCCCTTTGGAATGTAACACTTCCCCTACTGTTGCACTGTTTGCAATGAAAATAGTATATCTTAGTCCAATGCTTTCCCTACTCTTGCTTAGACTAGAGTGGGAATTAGTACATTTAACCCATCAGAAATCCAACAATTCCCTAATGTTGCTAAAACTGGAGTAGGGATAGTAAATCTAATTCCTCCAAAGTACAACACTTTTTCTACTATTGCAGTGACCGGAGAAGGCATATGAAATCTACCACCTCCAAACAAAGACCAATACAATCCATATTATTGCATAAACTAGAGTTGGAATAGTATATTGAATATTCTTAGGGGCATAATTATACTTTCTTTGCGCTGAATTAGAGTAATTTTTTTTACCCAAATACAGCACAAACTTAACTCCATATTTGTATTTTGACGCTAGACCCGTCAAGCGTCAAAACATTGGCGTTTAAGTCACTTTTTCGATGCGTGAAACCACCTTGCGTCAATGAAATGCAAGGTAGATGTTCCCGTCCAAAAAATGACTTAAAATCCCCTAGCGGCTTATTTAACCTCCCGTGCAAAAAAGATGCACAGGGGCCTAAATAATGGCGCTAAGCCTGCTATGCGCCATTATTTACCACCTGGGTCAGGGCAGGTGTTAGGGGACCTGTGAACGCATTTCCATGGTCAAACACCATGGAAAGGGCCCACAGGTGCCAACCCCAGAAACACCCCCACCCATACCAGAGGGACACCAGAGGATGGGGGAACTCCATCCCAGGTAAGTAGGGTAAGCAGAGGTAAGTACCATTTAAAGTACCATTGGGGGCCCTGAAATGGGCCCCCTACATGGCACTGGGTGCAATGTCCAGCACAGAGGACCCTTGCCTCCTGTGCTGGCCATTGTGGTGGTGGGCATGACTCCTGTCTTTTATAACACAGGAGTCATGTGGTATGGATGGTTTTGTGTCAGAAAATGACACTAGGCTGGTTAAAGGCATTTTTGTTTGCCTCTAACCAGCCTAGCGTCATTTTTTGGGGCAAAATCCCCTTCCCCCATACCACCACCCCCACCTGGCTAACTTCATTTTCCCAGACGCTAGCCCACCCTTTGCGCTTGCTTGCGAGCTTCCTTAAATTTAGCACCCTGCTGGCACTCTGGAATGACGCAAGCCAATGCTATGCTTTTTTACGTAAAACTGCGTTTGCGCACTTTTGCATCACAAAGTATAAATATGGGCCTTAGTCTCCAATAGTTTTCATAATATTGGTTAAATAAATTCTATAGTATTGTTTGTTTTATTATATTTTAATATATTTGCTTTTATTTTGACAATTCTTTTAATGTTTATAGTGTTTTTAATAAATGCATTTTTTGGGATTTAACGTATGTAATATTTTATTTATTTCCTAAAGTAATTAATGTCGTTTTTGTCATTAAACTATTCATATATTTGTGGTTCGATCTTTTGTTCATATACTTATGGTTTTGTTGTGCATTCAGTATATATATATATATATATATATATATTCATATTATGATATAGAAAAGATTTAAAAAGTAATATAATTTAAAATCTTGTTTTATTAAATATATAGAGGGAGAGAGAGAGAACGATAGATAGGTAGATAGATAGACATGCAAACACGTGTTTGTGTCTTTATATATATATATATATATATATATATATATATACATATACATAAATATATATATATATATATATATATATATATATATATATATATATATATATATAAATGTACACTGTCTCCCACCACATCCTGATCAACAGACTCCACCACATCTGGAGTCAAGGAAACTCCCTCAAATCGATCATCTCATACCTCTCGGCAGAACCCAAAGGACCAGTCTCCCTCTGTTCACCTCAGAGCCCAAGAAGATCATCTGTTGAGTCACCAAGGATCGTCCCTCAGCCCGACCCTCTTCAACACCTACATGACCCTCTTGGCCATCACCATCAGATCACATGGACTCAGCATCATCTCCTATGTCAACGACACACAGCTCATCCTCTCACAGTCGGAAGATCCCTCCACCACGAACGCTAACTTCCACAGAGGCATAATGAACGTAGTGGACAGGATGAAGGACGACTATCTCAACTCAACACAGAAAAAATGGAAGACATCATCTTTGAGAACAACAACTCGCCATGGACTGACACATGGTGGCCCACAGAGCTCGGTACACCCACCACCCCAACAGACCACGCCGATACCATCATCATGGATAGCAACCTATCCATGAAGAAACAAGTTGACACAGTCTCACCCACCTGCTTCCACACCCTTCGCATGCTCCACAAGATCTTCAGGTGGCTCCCATCAGACACCAGAAGAACCATCATACTGGCCCTTATCACCAGCAGACTGACCAATGGAAACACACTCAATGTAGGAATCCCAGCATGCCTCCAGAAGTGACTCCAGGCAACAGAGAACTCTGCGGCAAGACTTGTATTTGTCCACCTTAGAAGGACCCACATTACACCCCGTCTCAAAAAACGACACTGGCTCCTGATTCAGAAGAGATACCAGTTCAAGATGCTGACCCATGCCTACAAGGTCCTACACGACGAAGGACCAGCATACATTAACAAATGCCTGAACTTCCACCAACTGACCAGACACCTCCAATCAGCTTCCCTCTTCCTCACAGACACCCTACGAATCTGTTGAGCCAACATTGGAGGATGCATCTTCTCACACCTGCCATGCTCCCCCTATAGCTCAGGACTGCACCTTCACTCCAACTATTCAGAGGAGAACTAAAGATCTGGATGATCGAATTATCATTCCTCCATGCAGCAGAATACAGCTCCAGTGCCCCGAGACCCTCACAGGTGATTTCACAGCACTCTATAAATGTTTAATTGATTAATATATAGCATTAAATATTAGTGGAATTTATTTAATTTACATTATATTACATTTATATGTTAAAATATTTAACATTTACTATTTTATACTTTTTTTATTATAAAAAAATCTTTGCTTATTTTTGGACGATAGTATTGTCAACAATATTTTTCTCTGATATTTTGGAACTTACCATTATATATAGAGGAGCACAATATTCTGGTAAATTAGATTTTTGACAGAAAATATTTGTCAACAATATTATTTACCACAATACTGTGATCCACATCGGGGAAACTGAATTGCATCATGAGGACTTCTTAGGATGTTGGTTCAGGTACAGTGTATCTCTTTTCAAGAGGATGTCAAAATATATTAATTTTATAGCTATATATCACAATTTTTTTAGTTAACTTACTGGAAAGTGGATTTCATGATAAGGACGTTTTGTTAGAAAGTGTGTTGGCTAGTAGTTTTTGAGTTTAAGGAGCCCTATGGAAGAATATCAATTGGAGCAACTCATGGGTTGGAAACAGTGCTGAGTTGCTCCTGGGGTTGATCAATGTGTTTTGTGTCCTGAATAAAAGGAGTTTGAATGGGATACTCAGTTTACTTTAACATGGTCAAACAGAGATCGTATCTGGAGATATTTTGGTTCAAGGTGAGAAGTAGTGAACTAGTTGTCTTATGTGACATTGTGGATATGGTTCACAATGTGTTTGATATATCTAAATGGAATTGATGGATATTGTTTTTTAGAATCGCTTACCATGGGGCTTCATTGATCGTTCTCATCTGAAGAGTTTAACCAACATTTTAAGTACTATTGTGAGTAAGTAGCAGGTGCGTGGTGATGATAATTTTATTTAGGGAGACACTAAGGCCCATATTTATACTTATTGACGCAAAACTGCGCTAACGCAGTTTTGCGTCAAAAAAATTAGCGCCGGCTAACGCCATTCTGAAGCACCATGCGGGCGCCGTATTTATTGAATGACGTTAGCCGGCGTTAGCCGCCGGCGCCGTCTGGTGTGGGTTAAAAAAAACGACGTACACCAGGCAGCGCCGGCGTAGGGGGATATGGGGCTTGGGCGTCAAGAAATGGGGCAAGTCAGGTTGAGGCAATTTTTTCGCCTCAACCCGATTTGCGCCATTTTTTTTCACTCCCAACCCCCATAGAAATGACTCCTGTCTTAGCAAAGACAGGAGTCATGCCCCCTTGCCCAATGGCCATGCCCAGGGGACTTCTGTCCCCTGGGCATGGTCATTGGGCATAGTGGCATGTAGGGGGGCACAAATCAGGCCCCCCTATGCCACAAAAAAGAAAAAAAAAAACACTTACCTGAACTTACCTTAATGTCCCTGGGATGGGTCCCTCCAGCCTTGGGTGTCCTCCTGGGGTGGGCAAGGGTGACAGGGGGGGTCCCTGGGGGCATGGGAGGGCACCTCTGGGCTCCTTCAGAGCCCACAGGTCCCTTAACGCCTGCCTTTTGCAGGCGCTAAAAAACGGCGCAAAAGCGGGCGTACGTCATTTTTTTTGACCCGCCCACTCCCGGGCGTGAATTTTGCCCGGGAGTATAAATCCGACGCACATGCCTCGGAGTCGATTTTTTAGACGGGAACGCCTACCTTGCATATAATTAACGCAAAGTAGGTGTCCACGCTAAAAAATTACGCTAACTCCATGGACTTTGGCGCTAGACGCGTCTAACGCCAAAGTATAAATATGGAGTTAGTTTTGCGTCGGAATTGCGTAAAAAAAAAAAACGAAATTCCGGCGCAAACGGAGTATAAATATGCCCCTAATTTCAGGACAGCATGAACTATATATTTGTCTACGTGTTTTGGTTATTTATATCTTTTTCATCATAGTTGTGGGATGTGAATAGAGCTGGATTCATATTGGTGGCATGAAGAGCAATCTTATTTCAACATTATAATGAGTTCTGGTTGTCTCTGGAGTGTTAAGGATCTTTTGTCTCTGATTTACATGTAAGTACATGTTGGATTGGCTTTATTACATGAAGCTATGCTTGAATTAGGCATGGTTCATAATAACACAGAAAATTATACAAAATAGCTCACCTATATGATTTGGGCTGGGAACTTTAGGAAATTGGTGTGGTACTTAGTTGAAATGATTTTACATTAAATGTTCTCATTTCAAGTAGATACTGAATTTTAAGAATTCATATCTTTGAAGGTTGATAATTTAGAAGTTCTGGAGTCATTTGATCAGTGGTTGGATACATATTACAAGCATTCCAAGTTAGTAGCGAATCAATGTTAATGAGTAACACAAATCACTTTTTGGCTGTACGACTTCAAATAAGGACTTTTCGAAAGAGGAATATAATTTGGAAATCAGTAAGTTATATCTTTGATTGAACTTTTGTTATCTGATTATGTTTTTTTTAACCTTTTGCATCAATTAATGACCTTCTTCGGTGCAGGTATTAACTATGGTTGCCTTGGTCACCTTTTCGTGTTCGCATTTGGGAGTAAGTAGTTCTATTTTTGGTTATAAATTCTGTTCCCTGATTATGTCAGGTTTTCTGGCCTTTTCCATCAGTCACTGGCCATGAATTTCCCTCTATTAGATTACATATTCATCTTTAGAGTTATATACTATGTTTGTGTTAGATAATTGTCAGTGTTTGTACTGGGGATAATTTCAGACAAAAATAATAGATCTTAAAATCAATATTTACCAAATCTGAATTTAATGTAGGATCTTTGTCTTTCAATTCTGAATTAGGTATAGACGAAGATGATTTTAAAAAAATTTATACTTTTTTTGTGAATTAAATGATTTTTGGACCCCAAATGCCACCACAACGAATGCTCCATTCCATCTTCTCAAACAACAGTTGGACCATTTGCCTGCCGCCACTATCTCTTCACCTGCAACTCAGGACAGGCCACCTCCATGGAATCCCACACCACTACCACTTCATCAAACTCAACCTCCCCTGAAACACTTCAATGTCTCCTGCTCAATACTCTCTTTGGGCAAGCATGCCACCAAACCCTAAGACACCATCTCCACCCTCGCCCCCAACGTGATCTTCATCACAGATACCTGGCACAACCCCTCCTCCACCCCTGACATCGCCACCGCAATGCCCACCGGCTACGAGATGGACACACCAGGACTGCAACAACAAACATGGAGGAGACATCACCAACATCCACAAAGAAACATTCCTTTGCACCACCATCGAAAACAACACCACACCGATCATGGAACACCTCAACTTCCAACTCTACACCAACAGCAGAATGACCATCAGAGGTACCCTTGCCTACAGACCCCCAGGATGATGCCCCAGCTTCTGCAACACCATCACTGACTTCATCACCCCAATAGCCATCAAGTCCATGCACTACATCTTCCTCTGTGACCTCAACTTCAACCTCGATGACCACACGGATACAAAATCTGCCAAACTCCTGGAACACATAGGCAACATCAGCCTTTCCCAGCTGGTCACTAATCCTACACACAGCGCAGGACACATGCTTGACCCGATCTTCACATCCAGCGACAGAGTGAAATACAGCCATGCCACATAACTCACCTAGATCGACCACACCATCATCCACTTCACCAATACAGGATCACACAATCATCCACTTCACCAATACAGGATCACTATGCATTGCCACCAAACCCCGCAATGTCTCCTTCTGCAGCTGGAACACAGTGACACAGACCCAATGGACAGACACCCCCAACACCACCTAGCCTGAATCTGCAGCCAACCTGGAACAGGCAGTCTTGAATTCCACCACCTAGGTCACCAACTTGGCCGACCTAGTCGTCCCCATTAATTCAGCCAAGACCTGCAGATCCACCAAACAAGCCAGCTGGTACACACCAGAACTTAGGACAATGAAATGCAGCTGAAAACAACTGGAGAGAAGATACAGCACCAGCAGAGACACCGTAGACCGAGCCACCTTTAAGTCAGCCCTCAACAAATACCATCAACACTTCAAGGGTGCAAAACATAACGACCTAGCAAACAGCATCAAAGCAAGTGGCAACCACACTAAGGAACTCTTCAGCATTGTCAGAGAGTTCTCCTGCCTACTGAGAATGCAATCTCCCCTTCAGGGGAACTCTGGGACGCACTAGCAAACCATTTCCACAAAACGATATCCACCATTTACAGGAACTTCAAGACCCAATCCACCGAATTCTATATCCTCCTCACTCCAAAGGACATCACCACCGACCATCCACTCACCACATGGGAAAAGCTCACTACACAGAACACCACAGCCATCATGAACTCCATCCACTCAGGAGCAGCCATTGACCCCTGTCCCCATTGCCTTTTTAACCTCGGAAGCATGGATATCAGCCGCCCTCTCATGCCCATTCTCAATGCATCCATCTCCACAACACGCAGAAGTCAGACATCTCCTCAAGAAACCCTCTGCTGACCCCAGTGAACTTCTGAACTACCGCCCCATCTCCCTGCTTCCTTTCCCCACCAACGTCCTCGAGAGGGCCATCAACCGGCAGTTCACCAAACACCTGGAGAGAAACAACATGCTTGATGCCTCTCAATCTGGTTTCCATGTCAACCACAGCAACTAGTCTGCCCTGATTGCCACCACTGATGACATCTGCATCCTCCTTCACATGGGAGAATCAGCAGCTCTGATCCTCTAACCTCTCCACAGCGTTCGACACCGCATCCCATTGCACACTCATTGAGAGACTGCACCACATAGGGATCCAGGAAGATACCCTCAGATGGATCACATCATTCCTCACAAGACAAACTCACGGAATCCGCCTACCTTCCGTCACCTCAGAATCTAAAAGCACCGTCTGCAGCGTCCCTCAACATTGAACCCTCATACCCACCCTCTTCAAAACCTACATGACACCTGTAGCCAACATCGTCAGAACCCATGATCTCAACATCATACCCTATGCTGACAACACCCAGCTCATCCTCTACTCTCAGCAGGCCCCATCACCACGAGGACAAACGTCAACAATTGCATGAAGAATGTCGTTGACTGGATGAAGACCAACTATCTGAAGCTCAACAATGACAAGACTGAAGTGCTGATCTTTAAGAACAACGCCTCCCCTTGGAATAACACCTGGTGGCCCGCTGAATTCAGACCCTCTCCCACACCAACAGACCGTGGCGACATCCTCAGCATCAACTTGGCCAGCAAACTCACCATGAAATGACAGATCAATGCAGTTACTTCTGCCTGCTTCCACACACTCTGCATGCTCTGAAGAATCTTCATATGGCTCCCCATCTGTTTGTAGAAAAAGGTCACTCAAGCCCTAGTCACCAGCCAGCTGGACTACGGCAACACACTGTACACAGGAACCACCACCCAACTCTTGAGGAGACTCCAGACAATACAGAACCCAGTGTCCTGACTCATCTTCGGTCACCCCGCTCCCACCTCTGGAACCTCCACGGGCTACCCGCCCAGAACAGATGCCAATTCAAGATGTTGACACATGCTTACAAAGCCCTTCAAAGCATACATCAACCACTGCCTGAACCTCCACCAACCCTCCAGGCACCTTCGCTCTGCCTCCCTCGCCTTTGCGCACACACCCCACATCCGGCAAAGCCATAATGGAGGCCATTCCTTCTCCTACCTCACCGTCAAGTCTTGGAACAGCCTTCCCCTGTCTTTTCGACTGAGCCTAGCATCCTAGCACCTGGATACATTCATAGGTGAATAGCAGCCCTCTGCAAATACTTATTGATTGATTGATTTATGTTACCTATTGTACATTAGGAAAATGTATGTTAATGATTGTGATGCTTCTATTTAACAGCCTTAAAGAAGCGAGAGTAATGAAACACATGTTAGCTGTGGCTGTCTTAATTAAATAATATCTACTGGATAGACATTTTAGCTATCATTTGCCTGTAATAATTGGGTGTTTTGAAACAAATAAAGATCTATCGGATCAAATAATGAAGTGTCATCTTCTATGAGGAGGAAATATTTTTATTAAAGAAGTCTAATTCCCATTTGGACAGAATCAGTGCTTAATTTGTAAAATGATGAGTGCCAGTGCCCAAACCTCTGCTCAGCAGCCAATGGCCAGTGCAGCTATATGTCAGGAGCGCCCAATACAAAGGCTGTGTATTCTTGAATTCTCTCATGCCACCTTAATTCACTACCAGACACTCCCTGCCCTCTTACCTCATTCTTGAGGTTCCTTCTTTCTCCCTTTATGACGGTTTCTCCGTCTTTTGCCTTTCTTTTCCCCCATCTTTCCACTTTGTTTATTTTTCCCTCTCTTTGTCTCAGTAAACATCAAATGGAAAAAAATAAGTGCTGGCTCCCAAAAAAGTCCCAGTGTCCCCCACCGGCAACCACCAACTCAAATTAAACCCTGGACATAACACTGGGTGGTTTACTGGTAATCTGAGAATTAAGTGCTGGGCGGGAAAGTTTGGTTTGTGAGCAGAAGCTCAACTATTTAAGGTGTTACTAAATACAATTAGACTTACCTAAAGCACCACCTTCTGGTGAGTTGAGAGGATGTAGGCATGTTCTATGAGAAGACATTCGAGCACAGTGTCTGGCCGTCAGGATGCAGAAAAGCACACAAACAGTGATACACTTCAACTTGCCTGTAGCTGAAACAGGGGCAATGTTGCCTCCTAGTTTAACAATTGTGTGTGTCTACTATAATGGTAAAGAGAGGGAAGTGTTTTTCAGTAGAACGAGGAGTTCAACATTACTGTGAGAACAGAAGTAATAACATTTGGCAATGTGGACAGCAAGGGTCCTTTACTTCCGGATTGAGGGCTAACCCAGCTCTATCATGCCTTTGACATGTCAATCTGGGTGTTAACATGCCCACCCTTCAACCAAATTGCATTGAATGAATCCCCTCATGGGTTTGGCTTTTCTGATGTATCCTTGAGTCCCTTGTGATGGCGTGTGCAGCATACAGTCAGGCCTGCGTGTGGCTAAAATAATACACAGCACGCCAATGTACATTTGAGGGTGGTCTGACCCAGACCACCAGTCTCCCCTTTTATTTAAAGCCCTCTGGCCTCCCGGCCAGAGGAAGTCCATTCCTGGCATCTGGGTCATGGTCACGACCCCACACGGGCATGACACTAGACCATGGCGTGCCATTACATCCCTATCCAACTTTATTCAAAAACGTAATAACGTAATCAAAATACAAAGTCTTTCAGTCTCTGGCTAGGCGGTGGATTGGGCCGTAGGTTGTACCTCTGGGTCTGGGAGTGGTGTTCTTCTGCTTGGGTCCCGGACTGGTCATCCTCTCGAGTGTATGGTGTATCCAATCTGCTTGTGGACTGGCTGAGCCATGGGCTTGGGGGTTCCGGACTATCTGACACAGGCCCCTGAAGTCGGTGTATCAGCTCTGGTTCTTCTGTTTGTGGTTCCTCAAATATTACTTTGCGAAACCAAGAGATGTTTCGGGACACTATCTCATCTCCTTTTTGCAATGTCACCATGGTGCCTGCTACTCTGATGACAATCCATACACTTGGCTCATATGGTGTGCGGAATTTCCAGCTGGGTTTCGGTCCTTGATGATTACCCAGTCACCGATTTGCAGGTACTGGGTCATTGCATGCCTCTTCCTGCTTGCTTGCACGGTCATTCGTCTCTTGTCGTCTCATTTGGTCCTACTCAGGATGAAATTGAGGTGGTTGCCATCCAGGATGGGTGGGTACAGTGTCTCTCCTTGCCCCTTTTAGCATAAGGGACCATGATGCTTGCGTCGTAGTACAATGGGGTGTTCCTCTATATTCACTTAGGAAACTGTGCAGGTTGAGTTCTTGGTTGCTTCCTTCCCGCATGGTAATACAGAGGACCTTGTTAAGCGTGTGCATGAAGCACTCGACATCCCCATTCGCTTGAGGCCACTGATGGCTAATTCTGCGGTCTTTGATCCCCAGGACCTTCAGAAATTCCTGGAATTCGGCCCCCTGAAATGGGGACCCTTTGTCCGTCTTGAATTCATCAGATAGCCCGAACATGGTGAAGGTTTTCTTGGGGACTGGGGCCACGTTACAGAAAGCGGTGGAGGGAATGACATCGATGATGGGGTATTTGGGATAACTGCATATCAGCACCAGCGTTATCCGTCCATTGGGGAAACTTCCTAATTCAAGACTGACTCTGGACCACCGCTTGGTGCACAGCTCCTCGGTTATGATTGGTGCCAGTGTTTCTGGGGTGCTGGTTAGCTGGCAGGCTGGACATTGCTTCACCAAATAGTCCACTTCTGTTTCTATATTCGGGAACCACACCTTCTCCCTCATCACGCTCGCATTTTGGTGGTTCCTTGGTGTCCTCTGTGTGTGAGTGTGGTGACTTGTTGTAAACTTGCTGGGATGACCAGGCAATACCCTCGCAGGATGAGGCCATCTGGGGTCAGACTAAGTTCGCCCCGGACTCTCCACAGTTTCGTCAACCTGTCTCTCTCGTTGTTTGCCCACCCATGGGGGTCCTTGAGAAAGTCTCTCCATGAATCACCACCCAGGGGTTGCTTTGCTCTAGCTAAGACTGTGTCCTCCGCGGTGGCTGTGGATGTTTCTTTTAGCTCGACGGTCTTTAGGCAGCTGCCACTTGTGAGGGCTCACACATGGGCTTCCGTCTCCTCCCTTTCTTCCGTGGGTCCTCCCACTTCCTCAGCCAGGTGCTGAGAATGGAAATCGACCGGGTTCTTCACTCCGGGATGGTACAACACTTCCATGCCATAGTGCTGAAGCTAGATGGCCCACCACTCTATCCATGGGGGTTGGTGCGGGGCTGTCCCCTTGAATAAAGGTACTAATGGTTGGTGGTCTGTGATTACTTTGAATGGCCTTCCACTGCGGTAGAAGTGGAAGTGTCCGCAAGCCCACTTATTGGCAGGGATTCCCTTTTTATTTGGCTGTAGCGTTGTTCCGAGGGCGTCAGAGCTCTGCTGGCGTAGGTGAGGGCGGCGCACTGACCAGGATTAACCTCTTGGGTTAGGACAGCTGCCAGGCATACAGGGCTGGCCTCGACTGTTAGTTCAGTTCTCTTCAGTGGGTTGAAGTAGGCCATGGTGGTTTCGCACAGCAGCACTTCTTTGAGTGGCTGGAAAACTTTGTCTTCGCAGTCACCCCACACCCATGGGATGTCAGATTTGGTTAGGGCTTGCAATGGTTCGGATAGAGTGGCGAGGCTAGGGATAAACTGCCACAGTACGTGGTCATGCCCAGGAAGCTGTGTTCCTCCACCTCCCGTCTTTGGAAAGGGAGCTTGCTTGATGGCCTCGGGCGTCCGTGGGTCAACTTGGATTCCTTGTTGGTATCCAATTAACTCTATTGGCGTCTGGAAAATGGAGCATTTCTCTTTGTGCAAGGTGAGGCCGTGATCTGACAATTGCTTGAGGGTGGCTCTTGAGTGTTGATGGTGTTCTTCGACTGTGGTTTAGTGTAGTAAGATGTTGTTGCTGACATTCATCACTCCCTGCAACCCTGGCAGTGTCTTGTGAATGGCATCTTGAAATACTTCTGTGACTGATGAGTTTGCAAAGCTCAGCCGTTTGTACCTCCTCAGCCCCAGGTGCATTGAGAAGGTGGTGATGTACCTACTCTCCTCTGCCGGGGCCAGAATATGTATTGTTATAGGCCCATTATGTTCATGGATGCTCCTGTCTATTACAGCTTTCACTGGGGATCCAGCTATCTCAATTACGCACGTGGGTTGGGGCCTCCGGTGCCTCTTTACGTCTTTTGTGAACAATATCAGGAACACCTCTTCCTCTTCAGGAGATGAATCGTCCACAACACCCTGTGTGGTCCAATAGCACCCGGAATGTGTTGTTGGGTCTTCTAGCAACAGTTGTTTAATGGTTCACGGTGTGGCACTCCTTCCTCTCGTGCTTTTCCCTCTTGCGCTGCTTCTGTAAACTGCTGCAAAATGATTTAATTTCCCACAGGAGGAGCATGTCTTTCTTTGGACTGGACACTCTTTTGGGTTTTGTTACTCCCACAGTAGTCGCTTTGGCCCCCTTGTTTGGTCAGGGGGGCTGCTTTGAACCTTCTCCTGGGCTGTTGCACTAGGACTGTGTCGGCACATTCCACTTTTACTACTGGGGTTTACTTGGGGTATTGTGTTAGGGCTAAGTCCATTTCAGCCGCTCGGGTCACAGAGAGGTTGTGCAATCGTGCCATAATTTCTATGTCATTCAGGCTGATGTTGGGTTGCCTCAGGATCAGGCCCCTTAGTGTCTTGTTCCTGCATCCTTGGATAATTTGGGCCCGATTTCCTTTGGTTGATCATACTCAGTGTAGGTGCTCGCAAGCTCTTGAGGCATGCATAGAATTGGTCCATTGACTCCACTTTCTCTCATGCATGCTTGGCTAAGTTTGAAACATTCAAAGTCTGGGTTCAGTTGTGGGTCAAAATGTGTGTTCAGTGCTCTGACTGCTGCATCGTAATCGCCGGCAGCTCCAGTGATAACAGTTTATATATCTCTTCCCCCCGAAGTGCAGAAGGAGCAACCACTTGACTGCTTATTTGTGTTCGTGGGTGGCCACAAAGTAGTTCTCTAATCTGCCAACCCAAATCCTCCAACAAGGGGACGCTATTGTGGGGTCTATGAGCTCGCTGAATGGCGGGAGAGTGCTGACCATGGTGAGCTGTTGCGGAGGATGTAGTGGGGTGGGTGCTGGCATGTGATGGTCAGCCATGGCACATGGAAAGCAGTTCTCAGTGCAATTGAACAATGGGCGTATGCAGCGTCATTTGGAGGCACCGCCAAGCTGGTAGTATGCAAATGGGTAAGTTGCACAGTACCTGGCAATGACGTCACCAGCTGATAGGATTATGAGCCATGCACACCCAGGCTCTTCCAGGGATGGTGCTGCAAACTACAGTGTAGAGGGTGAGGGAGGTACTCTGATCTGGGCAGCCCAGTCTCGCAGTGGAATATAAATGGTGCTGGTGTCAAGCCGGGATAGCGTCTCTGGTGCCTAGCACAAGCGTGTGGCTCGGTAGGCCGATGGAGTAATTTTGGGTGTGGCCGATGGGTAGGGCTCTTGTGTGGCACCTCGCACGTGCCATTTCAGGCCTCTGACGATGAAGGCGGGAGTAGCTGTAGACAGAGTCTACACACCGCCAGCATACAAGGGCAGCTTTGTGCCTCCTAGGTGGCTGCCGGAGGTGCGTTGACCCGCATTGCGTTCGGGAGGCATCGGTGTGATGCTGGGCAGCAGGTGGTTGGAGCACGTGACAGGCGCGGAGGTTCAGGCATCTGGCCATGCCAGAAGTGGTAGGGATAGAGGGCCCACCCTTGTCGCCAGTATGATGCCATGTGCAGCATACAGCCAGGCCAGCGCGAGGCTTGAATAACAAGCAGGACACCACTGTACATTTGGGGGTGGACTGACCCAGACCACCAGTCTCCCCTTTCATTGGAAGTCCATTTCCGGCAACCGGGTCACAGTCACGGTCACGACTCCACACGGGCATGACACTAGCCCGTGGCATACTATTAAATCCCTCGCACTGAAAATGAGGCGCTCCTTTCTCCACAACAGCAAACTATGGTGAGTGATTCATGAAGCGAAAAATAGAAATATATTTAATAATCAATGTGGGTAGCAAGATAATCTAACTCTGATATGAATACTTTGAACTTCTTAGAGTGTATGTATTCGAAACGCGGCATTTGCTGTACTGCACAGAATGGTGAGTCACTGACTAGTGGTCCAGGTGAACCCATCCCTCATCCACTTGTTGAATTCACGTTTTAAGCATATGGCACAAGGGGAATCCAGACCAAGGATTGATAGTACACTTGAAAAAAACTTCACCCTTGCTTTGTTCCAAGCTGATCTGCAGGGATTTTGTTTGTATCTTTCCTGTTTTTTAAATGGCCTGCTCATGTTTGAGCACTGTTGCTATTTTAGGTGAGGTGGCCCCCTCTGCAGCCAACAGCACAGCGATGCAGCCCTCTCACAAGCCAATACAACTGTAACAAACACTCCTTTTCATGCAATGCAAACGTACATATTCTGCCCAATCAAATAATGTACACAAGGAAACCAACATAGACCCTCTCCCGCTAATGCTTCTTGAGTATCTTTTTCTGGTGATCATATGAGGTTGGCAACAAAAGCAATGTCAAGCAGATCTAAAAGCAGATGTTTTTTACAGCCAGTTCTGAAGAGGCGCCCATGAACTACTTTAATACTTGTATGGTGTGCCAGTCAAGTGTGATGTCTTTCAGGAGTACAAGTAGTTCACAGTCTCCCTCAGAAAAACTGATAAAATAATGCAAACATTCAGCATTTTTCATCTCAAATTGGCTACAAACCTATTGGTTTCCTAGCCACTTCAGACGGATTGGGTGTGTCGTTTGTAAAGGCTTCTTGTCATTTTTTAAAGACACATTTAGGATCTTAACTTCTACCTTCCTTCTCTTTTTATATTCCCATCCTGGCCCTTCCACATACATTTTCAGTTGAAGATATGATTGTGAATTTGGTAGGAGGGGGAACATGGGGAAATCACAATCTGACCTCAAAGTTGGCCATAATATGTTAGAGGCTGCATTTAACGCAAGTGCTGCCAACCTGACGTGAGCCATCATGGTTACCGTTATGCAAGTGAAGGCTAACGTAATGCCAGGACTGACACACTGTGCTACTAAGAGCCACTTTAAGCCAAGCGTTATGAATATGCGCAATATGCAAAGAATAATTTCCTCATGTCAGGGCTCAAAAGTGCCCATAATGCTCTCAATATGTCATGGAGAGACTCTTTAAGCCAGCGCTACCATACCCACTACAGCAGCCAAAGTATGCCGAGAGCCACTCTATGCTACAATCAACATAATGTTTGAAATGCCTACAGCGTGATTAAGCAGGCCCATGTCTACAAAATACCACAGGGAAGAGGTGGCAGCTTATGCCAGTGCCAACTTAGGGGCATATTTATACTCCGTTTGCGCCGGAATTGCGTCGTTTTTTTTGACGCAATTTCGACGCAAAACTAACTCCATATTTATACTTTGGCGTTAGACGCGTCTAGCGCCAAAGTCCATGGAGTTTGCGTCATTTTTTTGCGTGGACACCTACTTTGCGTTAATGAGATGCAAGGTAGGCGTTCACGTCTAAAAAATCGACTCCGAGGCATGTGCGTCGGATTTATACTCACGGGAAAAATTCACGCCCGGGAGTGGGCGGGTCAAAAAAAATGACGTACGGCCGCTTTTGCGCCGTTTTTTAGCACCTGCAAAAGGCAGGCGTTAAGGGACCTGTGGGCTCTGAAGGAGCCCAGAGGTGCCCTCCCATGCCCCCAGGGACACCCCCTGTCACCCTTGCCCACCCCAGGAGGACACCCAAGGCTGGAGGGACCCATCCCAGGGACATTCAGGTAAGTTCAGGTAAGTATAATTTTTTTTTTTAAATTTTTTTTTTTGGGCATAGGGGGGGCCTGGTTTGTGCCCCCCTACATGCCACAATGCCCAATGACCATGCCCAGGGGACATAAGTCCCCTGGGCATGGCCATTGGGCAAGGGGGCATGACTCCTGTCTTTACTAAGACAGGAGTCATGTAAATGGCGTCTGGGCGTCGTTAAAAATGGCGCAAATCGGGTGGAGGCGATTTTTTTGCCTCAACCTGACTTGCCCCATTTTAAGACGCCCTAACGCCATTTTTCCCAACGCCGGCGCTGCCTGGTGTACGTGGTTTTTTTCCACGCACACCAGGCAGCGCCGGTCTGCTAGCGCCGGCTAACGCCATTCAATAAATACGGCGCCCGCATGGCGCTTCAGAATGGCGTTAGCCGGCGCTAAACTTTTTGACGCTAAACTGCGTTAGCGCAGTTTAGCGTCAAAAAGTATAAATACGGGCCTTAATTTCTAGAGTACTCACCCCAGTCTCTACCTGTGTAATGATACCTCAGTCGCCAAGTTTCTCTCTCAGTTTTGCCTCACTCATTCAATCACTTCGGTTCTTCACCACGGTTATGCCACATTATCTCTCACCTGAATCTCAATCTGCCTCTCTTATATTTCTATGTATCTATTCCCAGTCTATCTCCCTCAACTGAGTGGGTGCCACATTTCTCATCCTCCTATTTATGCTTCTCTTTGCTCACCTGAATCAGGCGTTCAAGTCATTACTCGTTTGGGGCACCTCTTGGCTTTATGGAGGAGCCAATCGTATTTCGTGGAGCCATGGGGCACAACTCACAGACACATATAGGTAACAGGACAACAAAAAATATGCTTTACTGCATCACTGAATGTGTTTAGCTCTTTCATAAAGCAAGGAAAATGGGAGCAACTGCATCTTTTTTATAAATAGATGGATAGAAAGATAGCTTTCACACCTACAGGCAATAACTAGAGATCTATCTAGATATACGACTTCACTTCTGCAAGTCTCCTAACAGAACTCGCCCTCCTTAGCCAGTCAGGGTTCACCATTAATCCAGTGGCGTAGCGTGGAGGGCGCAGGGGGGGGCCGGCCGCACCGGGCGCAACATCTTGGAAGAGACTCTAGTGCTAAAATCCACGGGTTAGGGGGCGCAAATTACTTGCCTTGCCCCGGGTTAGGGGGCGCAAATTACTTGCCTTGCCCCGGGTGCTGACAACCCACACTACGCCACTGCATTAATCCAACCATGATGAGTAGCTGGCCCGTATATGAAGCATGCCTCTTTGGTGGGTGAGGGCGCAGTGTTCCTTTCTCAATGAACCACAGTCCTTTCCATTATCAGCACAGTATTCTGAATTCACGATCACAAATACAAATCTGAATGTTCCCATTTTTTAGAACCCTGCCATATGCATGTGTTTATGTATTAAATTTGAAAGGGCATAAGGCAAGATGTACAACAGCGAGCTTTCTTTCTTGTTCTGATAGCAGAATAGGGTAGCCACATCACTTGTGCCATCACTAACACAGTTTCCATTTTTTGCAAAGTTTGTTTAAGAGTTGGCAGTGGTCTTCTGCACCACTAACTACTCCCCTATGTTTTTTTCTTACATTCACTATGATTTACCTTTTGCAAATGGCTTACCCCCTCAACTCAGGAATAATTTTACAATATTTTGATATTGGATTTCGGTTACAAAACATTGATGCATCTCCTACTGCGTCCGTATTTGGAAGGCATGCCTACAACACAGCCCTTCAAAATAGTGAATTGGTAGGAGATAACATGTCCATTTATGGAGTCGGTAAACTATTATCAATTCCCAAAATATGATTGTTACAGAGAAACAACCTATTTTGTAGTCAAAGACTCCGAATCAGAGTGTTTGAGACTTCAAATTAGGTTAATACATCTAGGTACTATATTATATATTGTTATTGATCAATAGTTTGGATCCTTGGACCTCTTAGACAATGCAGAACCCAGTAGGTGCACAGCATGATGGAAGATAAGGTAATTGCAGGAATCCCCTTACATGTGCCCAGTACCAGAGTATATTTGTATGTGGCATGCATCTATTATTTTTCATAGTTGGGTCAAGGAGAGTTGATCTCAAGCCCCCACGCCTATTTCATAAGGTATTACACTGATATGCATTTGACTGCCTCGTGCGGATGCTGTTTCCATGCAGGGCCAGCTCTAGGGTGGTGTGGCCGCATCGGGTGCTGACCTGGATTGGGGGCCCTGACCTCGGGGGGGAACACTGTGTTTAGAAATAAGGTATGAAACTTGGGATTTAAAAGCACCTGATGGAAAGTTCCTTGTGCGTTCATCCTTCGGGAAGCAATTAAAATGTCAAGATAATGCTTGTGATTGATGCTCCTGCTAGAGGGAGAGAGGGATCGGAGTTTTGTCTAGACTCGCCATAAAGTAGTGTAGAGGGTTAATATGCCTACTACAAAGAACAGAACTATATTTTATGTGGGTAGCTAAATGGATTAGTAAAGCCAGCCTTTACAAGAGCTTTAAATCAAATGAATGTATGTGAAAAGGGGACTACGGAGAGATGAGGGGCACATTTGCCGGATAGTGGTGAGGGAATCCGAGGAGGTGGTCATGGAGTGGGATGCCAAAAAAGCATCTTGCAGAGGGCGCCACCAGCGCTAAAGCCGGCCCTGCTTCCATGTCACTGAACACAAGCCTAGGTTTGGCTTCACAACAGCAACTTGACTGCATACTTTACGATGTGGTGAAGCCGCGGAATTTAAAAGGTTTTCGTTCTCTCATTGCTCCACTCCCTGGAACGTATCTCTGCACCTCTACTTAGTGATGGACTTTAGAAGACATCATAAAAGAAAGGCTGTGAGATTCACCGTTTCCTATACACATCTGGATTAGTATACTTAACCATTGATTTCCCCTCCCCCCGCTGCAATGTCACCTTCAAAATTACTTCTGAAAGTAAGGGGAAAGTCTAAGAACAGAGGGCTTCACAAAGAGTAAAGACACGATTTTGCATGTTTACATTTTATTCAGCCAGCAGCTTCTCGCTGAATGAACGTTAGTGTTATACTAAAAGAAATAAAAAATAAAATAAATATGCTTTAATTGCAAGGTTTATTATTGTATCACATCCAGTGAAAAATAATGCCTGTTGGTTTTTGTATAACACTGCAACCCGAGGTTTCACATGGTTGTCTCCACTATTAGGAATACCTCAAAAATGTTTTAAGTCCATATTCAGGGTAACTTGCTTCAACAATAAACAGTCTTCCAGTTGGTCTTTTGCACCAAATTCGAGGCACTACTGTGACAAGCTCTACAGAAGTTACAAGGCTCTAGCACCCCTGGAGCGCCACTTTCAGTGACACTACAGTGGCGTTTTTCATTGCACCATATTTACAAGAAGGCGTTAAGCCCTCCTTGTAAATATGGGGCCCTCCGAGACAGTTTTCTGTGTCAGAGGGCCGTACAATGGGTGTTGCTGTGGGTGTTCCACAACGCCCATTGGTTTTGACGCTGCCCTGGATTTACACGAAGGCCTAAGGGGTGGGGCTAGCATGGCACACCAAGGAGGATTACTTTTATTCCTCATCGTTTTTTGCTCTTTCGATGTGTGCTGCATTCTGCAGCACACATAGAAGGAGCAAAAGGCCATAAATGATTGTTTATGTGCAGGAAGGTGTCCCTTCCTGCACTAAAACAATCATTCCAAAAGGAGGCTTTGGTTCTTGTATGTGTGCTGCATTTTGCAGCACACATAGATGTGCCAAATCGCCATTGTAGATTGTTTATGTGCAGGAAGGTACATCTCTACACTATGGTGCAAGGATGCCTGCGTTGGCGCAGGAAGCATAATTCAACACCTGCGCAGGGGGAAACACAGGGGTGCACTGTATTTCTGTAAATACGGCGCATCCCTGCATTTTAAAAGTGGCACAGCCCGGCACTGCGCCACTTTGTTGTAAATCTGTGCCATAAAATGTACAAAAGTATCCAGGTATATGTTTTTGCATGAGAAAGAATTTATAATATTCATTCAATTAAGACTTTATTGCTTTCTCCACTCACTTGTTCTTGATATGCCATTGGATTCCAGAGGTAACAAATACAGGAAAACAGGAAAACACTTCATATTTGACATTTTTTATATAAATAAAAACGACACTGTACAGCATATTTCATTTTGCAGTCCCTATTTCTTCTTCCACTTGGTCTGTTTTATTGTGTACACTGTAGGAAGCCATTTTACCATTAACTGCCTGCTCTGCTGGAGTACAACTTACCACATGCAGGTGAGGGGTGGTAACATTCAAGCTCCGTGCCCAACTGAGGACAGCAGTCTAGTTGTTATACTGCATAGACAAGCAAGTCCTTCTAACTTGAAAAACTAGAACGTTTTAACGGGGACAACATATTAGAGAAAAAAGAGTTACGGAGCACAGTATGATTTTTTTCATATGTCTGATCATTGCAAAATAATATGTATACAAGGACGTTAGAAATGTATATTACCTTCTTATCACTTTCTTATCCCAGACTTTATATAATGAGGTGGGCACACCTTGGAGAGAGGCACCTTAGAGCCGACCTACAAGTTAAAAATGTAAAATCTTCTCCCTCATGTTGTAAATATATTTGTAACCAGAAACCTCCTGTTCTGTCTGGCTCCTTTTGGAGGTAGTCAACGTGTGCTCCCTGTCTCTGCATAGGAGTTCCTGCTTACTTTGCAGACTCTTTTCTGCTTGCTGTTTCCTTACTGCAACCACTCTTTCAAAGGGGGTGTGTGGATTTAGCTATGGATTCCCCCATGTACGGAGCCTGTGCCCTTTGAGGGGCCATCCCTTGTTCTTGCCATATTTGGGGTTGTAGTGTAGGTGCCTTCACTGGTCAGCAGTGCTTGTTTGGTATTTGATGCAAGGAGTGGCTGTTCTGATGCACCTTTTCCGCTCCTCCCTTTTTGGATCCTTGTTATTATATTTATTGTGGCCCTTCTGTGGTCCTGACTGGAGGCTGGGCCTTCGAGCATGGGCGTGGGATGCCCTGACTGTGCTTCTTTATGCTGCTGCACACTTCCTTGTTGATCTACTGTCTCTGTTTTCTGATGGTTTCTCCTCTTGAGCTTCTTTGTGGGGTGGACAGCCGGCCAATTGGGAGTACTCCGATGAGTGCCTTATTGTTGGGGCATTGGTCTCACTCTCCTTTTTTAGTGAAGAGTCTGTTCATGAGCTATCCTCCGTGCACCTTGCTGGGTACAGGGCAAAGACTTAACCTGCTTGTGACTGGGTCCATTTAGTTCCTTTCAATGGGTTCTCTTGTGTTTCTCTGTCATACTGGCTTTTCTTCTGGAGGTGATGCACTCGAATGGTCTGTGGTGTGTTGTGGGTAGGCAAGAATGTCTGTCACCTGTTAGGCATGTCTCTTTCAATAGCATTTCAGGTCCTGACTTTTGTGTGGGATATGAATCCCCTGGATCTTTCTTGGGGTTTCCTACCATCCATGGCCTGACTGATCAACTGGGCTTGTTCCTCCTTTTCTTTGTGCTGGGCCCTGTTTTGATGCATTGTGTGTGAATGTTTGCCCTGCTTCAGGCTAACTTCTTGGTTTACCCTTGGTACCTCATATAGGTCAATGTGCTCTTGTGCATTATTTGGATGTGGAATGGTGCCTATTTGTAGCCCCCTCCCCCCACATTCCCTATGATGGGGTTACAAGTGTCTTAGGGCCCTCAGTCTACCGTCTTGAAACCAGATCCAGTTCCAGGTCTTCTCATTTGGCATTACTGTTCATACACCATGCCACCATATCCTCTCCATTTCCTGCATCTCTGGCTGTTGGGTTCTTGGCAGGTGACTGACTTTGGCTTACTTGACTCTCCTGTTATTTCAGGTGGCTCAGCACTGCAGACATTCCCTATTTGGGGTAGCTCTTTTCAGTGCACTTGTTGTACTGTCAGCCTTTTGGACTTCTGGTGCTTGTTAACTTGCTTTGAGACTGATGCTTCAAACTTTGTTGGTCTTCTGGATTCACTCCTCCCATCTTTGCATCTGGAATCTACCTTTTCTGGCGGGCTTACTTAACGGCTGATTGATCACAGCCATGCCTTCTTTGGTAAATATTCATGATGACAAAAGTGGGATGAGGAAGAGATGAAGAGGTAACACTTAAAATCTTTAAACGCAGTCCCATTGTTCCAATTCTACTTCCTTGCTCTAGTTCTTACAATACTCCTACTCCTTGTGCAATGTGCCAAGCTTTGACCATGGTGTATGTTAGACCTGTCAGCCTTACAATGGTCTTCCCCCAATCTTTTTGCCCGCTTGCTTCCGATTTCGCAGAATTAGTTTTTGTTGGCTTTAGGACTCTGTGCACTTTACCATTTCTAACCGGCCCATAGGGCCAGATCTTATGTAATTAAAAGGTAGAACATGTACCTTTCAGTTCTATATGTCCTGGTAGTGAAAAACTCCAAAACTCGTTTTTTCACTTCTGTGAGACATACCCCTCCCATAGCATAACATTGGGGATTCCGCATTACATTTATTAAGCTGTAATTCCTGATTCAGAGGAGGTAGATTTGCCATGCTTAGTACCTGTGGGATTGTAATGCAGCCTGTCTCTGATCACTTATCTGGAGAAGGTGACAGCTGGGCTTTTTTGTATTTCCTCTAGACAGCCACACACAATGGGAGCTTAGGTATGACTTTGTCGCGTAGGTTCTCATTATCCCATTTGAGACTACTGAATTCGGGCGGCAGAATCCCCTGTACTGCGGGAGACTGAGTCCGGTCCTGCATCATGTGACACCTGTCTGCCTAATCTGGGTTTATTCTGGCTAACTAGCAGTCCCACATCTCCATCCAAGAGAAGGGATGATTGGGGCAACTGTGCGCATTACATGAATGACTTCTCAGGGTAATTGTGGTCACTAAGATCTCATCCATTTCTCTCAGTTACATTAGTCCCACGTATGCAAGGCCAATCAGAGGCAGAGTAGAGTTCAATAAGGTTTTATTGATGGAACTGCATCTTAGATAATAAAGCATGAATTGCAATAACTAGGACAATGAAGCACAATAGGATTAAAATTGTAACAAGGAAAGTAAAACACAAGAATAAAGCTACCATGTTGTCACTAAGGTTTTTAAGGATCATTCCTACCTAGGCTATGTTAGAGCACAGCATGTTAAGCTCTAATTCTGCCCTTCAGGTTCCCCCTGGGAAGACATCATCCCTCATACCTGGGCAAGAGGCCTGTAGTCTACATAAGCAGCTGCAGCAAAGCAATCAGCAATCAGCATACAGTCGTGGTCATCTGGCTGGAATCTCCCTCTAACGTACATGGGTCAAAGTAGTGTTTTTAGTGTGTATGTTTCTGTGAACATTGGAGACAAAGCGTACCACTGTTGCCGGCAACCTATCTTACTGCACCCTTGAGAAAAGCACAGAGTGAAAGAAATGTCTTGTTTAAGAACACAGTGCTGTCCTATGCGAAGCATAGCTAGATGGAGAAAATAAAGCAAGACCGCAAATGTGGCCACTGTTAAAATAATATAACGAAGCTAAAATAAAACATATCTAGGTTAAAGTGCTCAGCGGCAGGCCTAGTTTGCTAAAAAAAAGTGTATAAAACTATAGCTAAAATGGCTACACAACAACTTGATGGCCCCTGATGAGCCATCAGGACATTTTGGGAGGGAGGAGCTGGCCACAGCCTCACACACCTAAATAGGATGTGTCCACACAAAGGCCTGCATAACCCCGTGGTGAGTCTGGAACCAGGGCAGAAAGAGAGGCCTTTAAAGTCACCCCCATTTTAACTACATCACTGGCTATGTGAACTGGACCTCAGACTGTATCACCTCAGTACACTTCTGAACCCTGTGGGTACTCTGCCAGGAAGAAGGACGGCTGTGCTGCTGAAGGACTGCCACTCTGCTAGACTGTTGCTCTGGAAGACCTGCTTTCTTGCTGTGCTAAACTGCTGCCTGCTCGCCTCCTTGCCTGGGTGAGAAGGACTGGACACACATCACTTAACCCCGCAACTCCAAGAGCTAGCTGACTGGTCTACCACTTTTTGACATCTCAGGGACATAAATGACTTCCAACTCATCTGTTCCGGCCCCTGGTCTCTGCCAGTTATGACTATGTCCTATCCTACGGTGCCCATCCAGTCCTGGACCCTTGGAAATGGGCCTTAAGCGCATTGCCAGCAGGATCTACACATCGATGTGAATGTGCAGAGCCCAGAACCAGCGCATCACCTCCACTGCAGATGTATCACCGTCTTTGTGAGGATCAATCCAGGTGCATCACCGCCATTCTGAGGATCAACACTGGTGATGCATCGTTGCTGTTGTGTGGCTGGACCCACGAAGAGCCTGAGCTGTGTTGACCACGGACATCGCAGCACCTCCTCTGCACCACACATTGCGTTTTTGATGCTGAAGCAGCCCAGGTACTTTTCGTCAAGACAAGTCTGAGTCCTGTAGTGGGCCTGCACTCCATTGTGAACACAACTTTGCACGGTGTAGTTTGACCAGATAGCTCCGGTTGGCACTTTTTGCCTCTAAGTGCTTTTCTACAGTTTAATCTTTAAAAATTCATTACTCAAGTTCTACTAATTGAATTTTCGTTGTTTTAGTCTTGTTTTATTTATTGAGGCAAGTTCTATCTTTTCTAACCAGGTGCAATATCTTTTTGGGTAGGGTTTTCAATGTTTTACTGTTTAAAGTGTTGAACAAATGGCCTCTTACGTTAAGCCTGACTGCACCGTGCCAAGCTACCAGAGGGTGAGCACAAGTTAATTTAGGGTGTGTTTGTGACTTACCCTGACTAGGACTGTGGTTCTTACTTAGACACAGAGCTTACCTCTCCCAGCCAGGAACCCAGTTTCTAACTCTTAGGCTGCTTTGCTAGTCAATTTATCTGCACGCCTGAATTAATGGTAAGAATGGTAAGTGCTCACATCATCTCCCTCAAAAGGCTGAAATAATGGGGTTTGCTTGCTACTGTATTTCCAATAGGAGATTTTTTGAAAGGCTGACAGCTACATGTAAATTGAACTAACAGAAAAACAAACAATTACTGCTAGGGATATCTTTTATCATTCAGAAGTATGGAAAAGTGACGGGTGGGCGTCATTTCATCTCCAGAATGATAAAAGGCATAGTCGATCATATTTAGTTTCAAACTGAATAATACAAACTGTCAATAGGTCCTTTTTCATGTGAAATCAGGTGAAAGACGGACAACCAGCCCTCATCTTATCTCATTCAGGAAAATGAAAGGCTGACAGCTGATCTTCAACTAATGTATATAAGCATAAAAAACTGACAATATGCCCTTATGTTCATTTCCAGAGAAAAATGAAACAGCCACACCCAGACCTCAATCAATCCTCCTACGGATTAAATACTGAGATTTGTAATCCTTTTATCCTTCTTAGTTCGGGACCAGTTTTCTCATTTCATACTCCTGAAATGTAAATACGATCAACATCCCTCTGGTGGTCAATGAGGGCCTTTTATCCTTCTGAAGAAATACTAAGGTGATAAATTAGAAACATACATACATATGTTGGTATCCCCATTTTGACTGCTTACTTCCTGGTAAAGCAATCCAATGGAATATTATGCATTTATTTGAATACTTTTCACTATAACTATTTACTATTACAGTACATTTACTTCACAGTGATGTTAAAGAAATCAAGCAAAACATGATGTAACCACGTTGTTTCATGAGAAACTAGAAGCATGCATGTCCTTAAGGTCTGTCTGGCTCTCTAAGTAGTTGTATAGTGGCTCAGATACCATGCCTCAGTAGGAAGGGTAGCAGAGAATGTAGAAAATAGAGAGTGCCGCTATTTGGCCCACAATGTGTTAACTGCTGCTAATGAGGGTGTGATGACTACCTACAAATATGCAAGCTCAAAGAAAAATCGCACCATTTAGAAGACTAAGGGCCAGATGTAGCAAGGCATTAGCGCCTCGCAAACGGCGAAAAACGCCGTTTGCGAGGCGCTAATGCCTGTGCGCGATGCAGAAACACATTTTGCGAGTCGGAACCGACTCGCAAAATGTGTTTCCGACTTGCAAATAGGAAGGGGTGTTCCCTTCCTATTTGCAACTCGCACCGCGATGTAAGTTGATTTGTGACCGCAAAAGCGGTCACAAATCAACTCGCAGTTACCATCCACTTGAAGTGGATGGTAACTCATTCGCAAACGGGAAGGGGTCCCCATGGGACCCCTTCCCCTTTGTGAATGATCACAAAAATAATTTTTCAGAGCAGGCAGTGGTCCAATGGACCACTACCTGCCCTGAAAAATACCGAAACAAAAGGTTTCGGTTTATTTTTCAAAGTGCAGCTCGTTTTCCTTTAAGGAAAACGGGTTGCACTTTGAAAAAAAAAACCTGCTTTATTGAAAAGCAGTCGCAAACATGGAGGTCTGCTGACGACAGCAGGCCTCCATGTTTGCGAGTGCCCATAGTCGGTATGGGGCCGCAATTTGCGACCCACCTCATTAATATTAATGAGGTGGGTCATTGCGACCCCATACCGACTCGCAGAAGGTGTCTGAGACACCTTTCTGCATGTGGTTTTGCGAGTTGCAATTTGCGAGTCTCTATGACTCGCAAATTGCAACTCGCAAAACCATACTTACCTACATCTGGCCCTAAATATATAAAGGTACACCGCAAGGCCATGAGGATAAGAAATATTTCAGTGTCAATCTTAACAATTGCAATTTATTGTACTTTCCAAGAAATGGAGGACTGCAGTCTTTGTTAACATTTACTCCACAGTTACATCACTTCTATTCGCTGCTAGAAAACCACAATTGGAAAAACATTTTAGAGGTAGCATTCATCAACTGAAACATTAGATTCCTTCTCACTTCCGAGATACTAAAGGCGTATCTTAGCAGTGCACAGTGGAAAAGCTTGCCCGGAGATAGCATACCGTCTTATTGCCTTCTGGTCTTGCTCTTCATCTCTCAGTACTCTAGAGGTGGTTGCGTCCAAAATGTGATTTTTGGTCTGAAATGTTCTTGTATTTAGAGGTCTTTAAACCTTAGCTTGAAGAACGTTGTCCAGTGTTGAAACAATTTGATTTTATTACAAAAAGCATTGTCTCAATCAAACTGACAGTCAATGCTGTCCTTCAGTATTCTCGCTGCTAAACTCAACAATATCTGTTTCTTTAGCATCCAAGGTTTTGAGCATATTATACATTTCATCAGTGTCTTTAGCTCCTCTGGAAGTGCCACTGCTTGATTGGGTTTTCTCTGAAATGTTCAAAGGGGCCAGTGTGTAAACAGGTTTGTCTGGTTTTGTGTTTATTGATTGATTGGGCCTTTGATCTTCCTGTACACTCAGTTTTGGGGGTTTCGTCTGACCCTCCAAACCATCGGCTTGTTGGCCTTCACCTAAGAGGGCAATGCTCTGTCCTCCAGCCACTGATATCTCCCCCATCTCATCATCCATTTGCAGTAAATTAGTCTGAGACATGGCAGTGTTGGAGTTCAAATCCAAATTTCTCGGTGGTACCGCACTCTGTGTCTGAGGGTGGCTGGTCGATCCCACATAACTGTCGATACGAAATCGTGGGTCCTCACTTGATGTGACAAATACCATAGGTGGGTCCAAAGTCGTGGGTTCATACACACTCGACTTTGGACTAGGTGATGTTTCAGATTTACCAGATTCCTCAATAGTTGATAGGTCTCCATGAGGTAAAGGAGGTTTTAAGTTCCTGTCGGCTTGCTCCAGTCTCTTACTAGCATTTATAACAAATTGTTTATTCCTGTTAGGGATATCGTGATGACTTGTGATGTGGTTCCTGTCGCACGTAGGAAAAAATATATTTGAAAGTTCACTGTCTTGCCTGCTGAAAGTCCTTCGAGGTGACATCTCGGAATGTTCATGAGCACTCAGAAAGCGCTTGACTCGTCTCAACACCGAAGGTTGTCGTCTTGGTCTCTCATCATCCCATATGCAATCCTCCCCTCGTACAAATGCAGAATCCGGTAATCTGTGAACATGAAAATATAATATTTAAATTGAAGTTTAGTGGTTTATTCCTAACAAATAAATGTCATATTGATATCACCCCCAGCACTAATAGTTCAAATGCTTATCAGATTGCGTGCACAGAAAGTGTGGTGGGGGCAGGCTACTGTTTACCCACACAAGTGGCAACTGAGGGTTACAGAGTTAGAGGCAGCAGTGTGAAAGAAGAGACAGAGCTTGAGAATAAGTATGGGCTACAGTTTTTCAGCAAGGAATTAAATGACCGGGCTATACGGGCATGGTGAACTCTTTCTGCAGACAACTAGAAAGTAAACCTTATTTACAAATTCATGGCAGACCTTATCTGTAGACATCAGTAGGCAAGTCATCTGAGACACGAGGATTCATTATGTATATGCCAATGCTCTTCTAGTGGGCGATAATTAGGTTACAGGGCTAATTGCCCCTAAAGTATGGAGGAGTGGGGATAGATGTGGGTTCTCCTGCAGCATAAAACACTGATATGTTGCACTTAATGTGTGTGGTAGCAGACACTCTGTATACAGAACATGTAAAGAACAGCAATTGAAAATGCTAATTCAATATGGTCTGGTTGCAAGAGATGAGTCAAGGCCATCAGAAAGGTGGAAAGTTTCCAAAGAATTTTACAGAAAGAATGTGTTTACTGACAACACACAGAAAATTGGGGGTGGAGATGAATGGAGAGACACCAGAAGGAAGTTTCAGTTTGTAACTGTGTGCAACGGCATGAAAGAACTGAAATAGAATGCAGCTGTGGAGGTGGAATAGCAGCAGAGTTTGAAAACAGGAGGCCAGAGAGCAGTCAGTGGCATACAACAGTATGAACTCGGACAGAAAATACATTAAAGCAAAAGAAAAAGAACTAAAAATTGAAAGGAATGGGAGTGGAGGCCAGCAGAGCAAGTTCAGGAAATGTGAGATGAGGCAGGGACCTTTAAAAGTAGCTTGATTGTTATTGGTATTTTTATTTACAGTAGCATGCTACATGCCACAACCTGCACTATATTCAATAGTCTGGCGTAATGTTACACGTTTCATTGCAGAATGGAGTCTGATTTGGATTTTGGATCTTCAGGGTAGAGGCTTTATGGTAGTGGTGCCCTTTTGGGGGTACAGACTGTTTCTAGTGCTCATTAAAAGAACCTAACATAGCAATATCTTATCTGCAATGCTGTTCCTTACAACAGTTTTCCTTGGAAAGACTGCATGGGATCTCAAAATAGCCTCTTCTGTGTTCCCATTAAAAATTAACCTTTGCTTAAAACTTTATTAAACTTTAGAACTATTACTCTCCTTTTTTCTTTCAAACCTCCCTTACTTTCTATCCTCTGCAGGTCTTCTCCCTGTGAGCACAGCCTACTCTATGTCAGATGCATGTTGGTCTTATTCTTTATTATTGTATTCCTGCAAATTGACCACGTCTCATTTCAACAATCACAACTGTTCCTTTAAAAGCCATACCCCTGCAACCTAACAATGCCTTATCTCCTCTAGCTCATCTATGAATACTGACAACCATTTGCCTAAATTCACATACCCCATCCCACTAAAGGTCACATCTAACGCCTATTAATTTAATTTATGTGATAGAAACTGGAGTAAATGTATGGAATAGTTACCTAAGAGCATGAGACTAATTCCAATAACCACTGAAAAAAACACTAATGTTGCATTTCCGATTAGCATGCTGCCTGACGGAAAGTGCTTCAATGCCTCATCGGGGTGGTAGCACCATATAAATGCAATGACAATACAATGTATAACCATTGTGGCCCACACTAATAGTAATACTAAGACACTTAGCAGTCAGGTAGTCAATTGTAGTTCATACAGACAATATAATAATAATTGCCTTATACTGCTTGACACTCTCACATTCGCATAACATAAAACTGCTACATAGCAAGTCCATCATGGGGTACTGTACCAGTCCACAGCAGTAAACCACCCATCACCAACTGAACCGTCATCGGATAACAGAGGAGATCTGCACATGGCACTGACCAATAGAGTAATTTAGTCAACCAACAAGCTCGATTGTATGACCGATTCTTGACATCTCACAATAACTATCAAATATGTTATGGGCGTTCGTACCAGCAGATCTCTTCACTACCCAATCCTCCATACTATGCCAGCTCAGGACCATAAACTTTATACATTATATTTCAGAATGGACATCTCGGTAGAGTAACTACCAAAGCTGACTATGACCACAAGAAACACCAGGGACCTGCAGGGTTTTTCAGATAGGTCAGCTTCCTGAAATCTTTAAACTGCCAGCATCTCTCTCACTTCTTCATCCATCATACTGCTAAGAGCTGCATCCCATAACAGGATATGTCATCACAGTATTAAAACACGCAAAACATGGAAACAGTTCCCACACAGGATCAAAACACAAACAACACACTTCCAACTACATACCCTAAACTTTGTAGCATGATACCCATGTAGGCAAGAGCTTCAGCACCCATCATAGGGGTAGCAATCACTCTATGAATGTTGCAATACAATTGACAGCCAAGGAAAATAAAAGAGTAATAATCAAGACAGACAAAGACTGGTTTAAGAATGGAAGTGTTATTTCCCTTGGAAGGTGAAGAAAGAACAGATTTTGCAGAGATTACCCAGCTGGAAGTGGAAAAAATGGGAGACAAAACAGAAGATCTGGGGGAGAGGTGCTATGGTCCAGCTTTTCCTCCTCCTCACATGGATGCAGGACAGTCAGAGGAAAAACCTCGTTGTATCGTGAAAGGAGGCAAAGAGTCTCTGAAACAGGTCAGATTTCCCTTTAAAAAGCTCTTGCTGTAATTTCAGACATTGAAAACTTCCCAAAGATCCGATTTTCAAGGCGAGTGCACCCAAATAAGGAAGATTTCAGTTTGTGAGTTGTGTTTTAGCTACAATACACACTATTTGTGCTGATGGTTAGAAATTATTAAATTTGGGTAATTTATTTTAAATATTGCTAGCCTGTTATGGTGCACATACTTTTCCAAATACACAAGTCTTCAAATTCCCAAAGGGTGTTAAGACAGTTGAGGAAGTGGCGCGAAGGAGAGGGCAAGCTGGACGCTACGTTATTATCATTTTATTTTTCCTGGGAGTAAAGGGTGGGGTTGGGCTGGAGGGAGAGGGCCAGAGGAGGGCTATGCACCACAATGTGCGCATGTCTGTTTGGCCTGCCGTGTTGGGCTGGCCAAACAGACATGGGCACTTTGCATGTTCTCTACCGGGCTGTATTGCACAGCCGAGTGGAGAACATGCACAGGCTCCAACTCTCAGTCTGAGCGGCGATGCAGCCCGCTCAGACCATTCACGACGCTGCTGTCATGCTGGTGACAGCAGCCTTGTGATTGGCTGAAAGCCTGTGTGCACCCAGGAACAGGAAGAGGACTAGGACGGAGGGGAGACGAGCGTGTCTTCCCTTGAAGATAAGTGATTTTGTAAAAAAATATATATATATTTTAACCCCTCCCCCATCCCGTCACGCACCGTCCCGCCCCACCACCCCCCTTCAGTGGCAGCCGCCACTGTGTAATAATGTCCCTAAGAGTGAAGGTGGGGAGAGAAAGTGAAATCTAAAAGTAGTCCTAAATAGGGGAAAGCAGCCTGCTTTACAGGAATCCATGATTAGCTCCATCCTACATAGGTGTCAGGTTGATGCATAAAGGGAGCTATTCACAAAGAATTATTGGGGTCAAGCACAACTCTTGTAGAACTCTGTTCCATAATCTTACAGGCCTTTGTCAGCTGGCCCCAAAACATCTAATATTGAAATATTTGGAAACATTCATACTCTATTAGTAGAATAGGAAGTTATGTGCCCCCTCTGCACTTTTACTAATAGTAAACAGGATGTTTTGTGGTCAATACACAAAGACATGTAAAAGTACCTAAAAGCGTACTTCTGAGGTACAGTTTCCTGTACTCATGAATGTTTTTTGTAAACTTCTATGTGTCCAAACAAATGATGCAGGAAATGTTTTGCTCCTAAGAATATACCATCCAAAAGTGAACCTCTCTTCTTGCTCTCATTCCCATATCACAGGACGATAGAGACATTTTGTTTCCATACAGGTTTACTGCAGTGCTGTCTGTGTTTAGTTTATTGTGAAAAGCTCTGCCCAGTGCAATGTGTTGTTCAAAAAGAATCTCAGGTCCAATTTCATGCATCGTTTCAGGGAATTCTTTAAGTAGATCATATTTGTGGTTATTTTTCTGCATTTTATAAACGTTTCTGGGGTAAATGTTTTTACATTGTTGATGCATGACGAGAGATAAACTGATAAAATAGGACTACAGAGTGATAGTCCTATCATCATGCTTTTGCTGTTACATATTACTGACTGATTGACTCAGTATACATACATAGCATGCACATGTTTTGGTGAAATTAAGGGAAGAATAGGTTTCGATCACATGCGCTGCATCATGCTCAACACACGCTCTCTCAAGAAACACGGCGTGGAGATCAGGGACCTGCTCGACTCCACCACCCTGACATCGTATTCCTCACTGAGACGTGGCTAAACCACACCTCTGCACCAGACCTCACCACCGCCATCCCCGAACCGTCTGGGAGGAGGCAATGCCATCATACACAAGAACACCCTCTGCCTTACAACCACCACAAACGACCACGCACCCAACATGGAGCACCTCCACTTCCAGATCCCGACCAACCTAACACAACCCTACGCGGCACCCTCGTCTACAGGCCCCTCGGAACCTGACCCCTTCAGTGAATCCATAGCCGACTTCATTGCACACCATGCCCTCGCCTCTACAAACTACATCCTCCTCTGTGACTTCAATTTCCACCTGGCCAACCTCATCGAACCCAAAACACCTCATCCCTACTAGAGGACCTGGCAAGCTTTGGACTCAAACCACTGATCACCTCCCCAACGCACTCAGAAGGACACACGCTTGACCCCATCTTCCCCGCCGTCAGCAACACCTTCGAACTCCTGTGAAACGACTACCACTGCATCCACTTCTCCTTCACCAAATCCACCCATCACCACTACGCCCTCCGCCACCTGCGCAGAAGCTGGAACAAGGTTATCGAAGACAAACTCGCCACCACCCTCTGCAACTCACCCCCACCAACCTCCACAGACGCTACCACATCTGCACACCTCTTCCACTGATGAATGTCCAACTGCGCCAACACCCTTGGTCCCCCTCAGAAAACTCTCCAGCAAACAGACCACGGAGAAAGCCAGCTAGTTCCCCTCTGTCCTCCAAGAGTCCAGATGCACCTGTAGATGTCTTGAGAGAAGATGGAGGTGCAGCAAGACTTCGGCAGACCAGGCAGCCCTCAAAACCACCTTCACATCACACCACCACCTCATCAGTCACGAAGAAAACCGCCATACTAGAATGAATCAACGCCAACATTCACAACAGCAAAGAACTCTTCACCGTGATCAAATAATTCACCAAACCTAGCACTGACATCACACACATCCCCATCCCAAACCATCTGCGACAACCTCTCCACCTTCTTCCACGCAAGATATCAGACATCTACAACAGCTTCACAACACAAGACCCAGTAGCCACAACCGCCGCACCCAAAGGTTCCAGATTCCAGCCAACCCCGACCAACTGGACCACCCTCACCACAGACGACACCCTACGGATCATGAAGACTGTCTACTTCGGAGCCCCCTCAGACCTCTGTCCCCACCACATGTTCAACCAAGCCAGCAACACCATCACTCCTGAGATCTGCTGCCCGTCAACTGCTTCATCGAGACTGCCACCTTCCCTGAAGAATGGAAACATGCAGAGATCAACCCTCTGGTGAACCAACCCTCCACAGACCTCACAGACCTCAAGAACTACAGGCCCATCTCTCTACTCCTCTTCCCGGCCAAAATCATTGAGAAAGCCATCAACCTCCAATTCACCGAATTCATTGAGACCAATCACATCCTGGACCCCTCACAATCAGGCTTCAGAAGCAACCACAGCACTGAGACTATTCTCGCAGCAATACACAACATCTGCAATCTCCTGGACCGAGGTGAAACTGCAGCTTTCTTTCTCGTGGACCTCTCAGCTGCATTTGACACCGTCTCCCACCGCACCCCCTGCGCAAGACTCCACGATGCTGGCATCAGCGGCAAAGCCCTGGAATGGATCCTCTCCTTTCTCACCGGCCAATCCCAGAGAGTCAAGCTCCACCAGTCACATCCGAACTACAAAGATCAGCTGTGGCATCCCCCAATGCTCCTCCCTGAGCCCCACTCTCTTCAACATTTACATAGCCCCACTAGCAGACATCGTCAGAAACCACAGACTCAACATTGTCTCCTACACTGATGACACTCAGCTGATCTTGTCCCTCACCGACAAACCTATATTCGCAAAGACCAACTTCCACAACAGGATGAAGGCCGTCGCCACCTGGATCAAAGGTAGCTGCCTCAAGCTCTACTCCAACAAGACAGAAGTCCTTATCTTGGGCAACACCCCCTCCACCTGGGACGACTCCTGGTGGCCCGCAGCGCTCGGAGCCTTCCCCACACCGACCAACCATGCACTTAACCTCGGCATCATCTTCGACTCCTTGCTCTCTGTGAAAAAACAAGTCAACACCATCTCATCCTCCTGCTTCCTCATGCTCCGCCTGCTTTGAAAGATCTTCAAGTGGATCCCCATCGAATCCAGAAGAACAGTCACCCAGGCGCTCATCAGCAGTAAGCAGTAAGCTCAACTATGGCAATGCACTCTATGCAGGCACCACCCAGAAGCTCCAAAAGAAGATGCAAAGAATCCAGAACACCGCCGCTAGGTTTATCTTGGACATCCCTTGTCACAGCCACTTCTCCGACCACCTGAGAGACCTACTCTGGCTTCTGATCAACAAAAGAATCACCTTTAAGCTCCTCACACCCACCTACAATGTCCTCCATAACATCAGACCTTCCACATGCCCACCAGATAACTCCACTCTGCTCACCTGGACTTGGCCATTGTCCCCGGATCCACAAGACCACATCCGGAGGAAGATCCTTCTCCTACCTTACCGCTAAAACCTGGAACTCTCTTCCTCTTCATCTCTGGCAATCACCCTCTCTGCCTCAACTCAGGAAGGACCTCAAGACCTGGCTCTTCGACTGAACCGGCCATCCAGTGCTTCAACTAAGCCGCAGAACCCTCCACCCCCTAGTGCCTTAAGACCTGATTGCTTGATTAGCTGCGCTCTACGAGAACCCTGATTGATTGACTGACTCTACGTAACTAATGGAAACAGTGTCCCAGTACCACTGCTGCATTTAAAGCCCAAGTAGTAATCTGTAGTGGACAGGCTTAGTGGTGGGAAAAAAACTCCTCTTGGGTCCCTGGGCGCTTCCTTCAGAGATAATAAACACAGCCTTCTTACTATTCAACTGAAGCTGTGCTGATGTATCAATCTTTGGATCCTAGTTAAATCCTGTAGAGCACGGAAGGAAGAGGGGATGTTCTTAGAGACAGATATTGACACTACTGTGACATCTGAGTATGTCAACAAGGCACACAGAAGCATCATGAAGAAAACAAGCAGGCCTGAGGACAAGAGTGAACCCTGTAGGAAACCACAATCAAGGGATGCAGGCAAGGATGGATACGTCTCAGGTGGACTCTCTTAGATCACTGTTGCAGAAAATAACTGTACTGAATGTGGGCCAAAGGACCAGCCTGCACCCCTCTGCAGTCCCATCTAGCTGAATCTGATCTTTCATGGATATGGGCAAGTTCAGCATGACTCTGAGGCTGCGTGCTCCTACATCTGCCCATCCCAAGATGGCCTTCCAAAACACCGACTGGGCACTGTCAAGCACACAGTGTGATGAAACCCAGGCTGAAAAATGGAAAGGCAGTTGGTGCTCCCCAGAAGTTGTTGGGGATCACAATTATTGTAGAGATAACTGACTTGAAGGTAGCCTAGCTTATCTTCCTCACACCTTTGCTTTCACTGTTAGCTTTCAAGTCAACCTCTTTTTGTATTCAATAATTTAACTTCACTGTAGAACGAAGGAACAATGTGAAATTGATGTCTAGAGTTTGACATCTGAAGTTTAGAAGACAACAAACCTGCACAAAAAGAACAAAGCATCTGAAAGTGATAACTGCATGGCGCTTCACCCAGCTTGTTACTGTTGGTTAGACAGATGTGTTTGTCAACGTCACTCTATTCATATGTGTGACTAATTCAATATACGGTGATGAAGGGTAGAGATGGGAAAATCATTGTGTATTGACTTGCTCACTAAATACTGCATCAAGCATGTGCCCTTTGCAGTGTGTTGTTGTTGGGATTATTGCAGCAAACACCAGGTCACTCAAGCACTCATGATGTTTAGAAAAACTGAGACCTGGGAATCATAGTCGTGAGCAAGACCAAAATGTGATTGCTCTTGGAAGTGAGTTTGAACATGGGTGTAAAGATGTAGTAGCCTTTCGAGCTTCTGATTATTAAAATGGATCATATTGTCTTATTTTAGGAGCAATATAGGGAGAACGATTTCATATAGGCACATAAATCTCAAACAAACTACTTAAAACGGGTCTGCTGGTTAAGGGGAAGCAGTGCCATTGTCCCACTTTTTCAGGCCACAAACCAGCCTTACTGCGGAAATTTGAGTCACCTGTGCCTTTTATGTAGTGTTGAGTCCAATGTAAAGCGCATAGCTATGTCTTAGATCGAAACATTCATTTTTCTTTTTTACTTTGAGAGTCAGAGTAAATTCAAACCCTAGAAGGGGAGGTAATACGATTTGTCCAATTATGATCTTTTTTTTGCTTCTTCGAATTCTTAAAATGCAGCCTGGATCCAGGCTCTGATTTTAAGACGAGGTATTTACAGGGAGTGATAATCAATGTAGCCATGACTAATGTTTAATTGCTTTTCTAATATATTACATATTTCACTCAAGAAGGCATACCCCTACCAGTACCCATTCAGAAGGGGCTCGAAATTTAAGTCTCCTTTTCTATTTTTCTAATACATTCTAGCTTTTCTATCCGCAATCATTCAGTAAATCCGTGCATGAATAACATTGCTGAAGATGCAGACAGCATGCTTATGTCCACGCCGCCAGTTCCTAGAAATCCATGGAACACATGCTCTATAGACATTTCCCTGTACAAATCAGGCATATCCTAATCGCACTGTATCGCCATCTCATAATTACAACAGCAGAGAAATGTAGCTTCAAAACTAATCAGCTAATAAGTATTTACCATTGCTCCCGGCTTCGCATCAATTAAAAAAACTAATGTCTGGGAGGAGCACCTTCTGACACAGGTCTCACGTAAACAACATTGCGCCAGGGTTCAAAGCCAATACTATAGTCTCTACAGCTGGCACACCATAAATGGTGCTTAAGATATTGTTAAACAGCTTCTTGCCATATATTCAGCACCACTGTTAACCGCACGAGCAGTTAACAACACTTGTTATTAGCTCTTAACAATGTATGTTCCCAATCAGCAAGAAAGGATGCTTAATGGGGGCAAGCGCAATAACTTGCATCACTAGAAGCTACTTGAATCCCGCCAACTGCGAGATCACCTAATCTGGGGCCCTATGTACGAACACATTTTTCCATAGACACAGAATGGGTAAAACCCTTTGCTACATCTGGCCCCTGGTGAAAAAGGATCCAGTTACCCCATCTCATTCGTCGATCCCAGGAAAGACGGGATACAGTAATCAGCAGCTGCCAGGGTGTAGGGAGGCCGCACATTAGAATCGTTCCAGTAAATATCCTTGCTCATCTTCGGCAAATTCATGTGCATCTCATCAACGGCCAGGAGAGACACCTAGAGCCATGAAAGGAAAGAAGCCAAAGTTCATATTCATGCAGGTTGGTGCAGTGTGGCATGTGGTGAAACCATACAATACGATTCCGAATGGCCTAAAATGAATGTGCTTGGACTAAAATAGAAAACAGTAGATAGGCACCAAAAACAACCTGTTTCTGCAAATTCCATGCACTGACAAACATGTTCCAAAAATAGAAGATGTACAATGAGCTGTATGGACTCGAACAAGGTATTCAAATGTAGTTTATGTTAATTTAGGCTGCTGTCATATTTTGACAATCCTCCTCATTCTTTGTTTCATTTCACATTTTTCCTTTAAGTATATGTTATCAGTGATTGTCATCAACATGTATTTGCTCATAAAAAGTTTGAAGCGCAATCCAGAGGAAACCAGAGCATTTTACATAGACAGGTGGAACAAAACAACATAGACAGGCTGTTAATGCAGCTGAATGTAAAGATGTTCAGATAAACGCACATGTATTCCCACCCACCAACCACCGACCTACAAAGCGAACAAAATTGCTATTAAATGGTTCCTTCAAGCTAGCCAAGACAACGGACTGTACAAATTCACTAGAAGGGCATTCCTAAGACCAAACCAGCTAAAGACGGCTGGTGACGGGCTTCAATGCTAGCTTTTTGTGGGGGTGTCAGAAGCAGGCCAATAATGATACCACAGCTGTATCTGTTCCTAAAAGCATTTAAGCAGAACTCAAACAGGCCAATGTAAGGTTTGATGCTCCTATGTAAGGATTCCAAGCCTGAAAGGGACTTGAAAGTGGGCCCGTTTGTCACCCGTGTGGGCCACTTTTGTACGGGTTCAGAACACTTTTTGTTCAGTGTCATGTGTAGTCTGTAGTATGGGCTCTATAACCACTTGACTCCGTTAGGCACCCGATGGGCCCGCATGTGAATTTGTGTTCTAGCCTTGCTAAATTGTGGGCCCAGTGTCCGAGGGTGCTAGCAGCCTACAGTGTGCAGCATACCCCCTGCGGGACTGGTCTCGGAGACGTTTTGAGGCATGGGCAAAGTGGGATCTGGCCCAGGACCCCAGCCTTTGAGGGGCACCCTGATAGAGCTGGCTGTGTTCTCCAAACTGTCCTGCCCTGATGACTGTGAATGATTCTTAAACAGATTTTAAATACCACTTCTTTTTACTTTATTTTTTAATATTGATGACGTATGGGAGTCTTTTAGAAGATAATGCAGAGAAATGTGTTTATGTTTTACACCATGCAACATCCATAAAAAAGTTCCTTTTAGATCGAAACAAGACCTCACATATGAGAAATGGCAGTAGTTTGCAGAGATTATTTGTAATATTATTAGTAAACTGCTGCTGTATTACAATATTGAAAACGTACATCAGTATTCCAGAATATTAGGTGGAAACACATTTAGAATTTAGACTAGTGTGCCTATTCAGTTTCAGTGAGCTAGCCAACGAGGACATGAAAAAGCTGAAATTGGATCATAAACTGAAACTACTCCGAACAGAGGCCCCGAAAATACGTCTGGCCCGTGGCCCCAAAGTCCTTAAGATGTCCCTGGCTGGTCTTGTCGACAAGGGTGGACCCCATGTCTGTCATCAGTACTGCTCCTGGGTGCGCATTGAGCACTAGGTGACATCATGTCACACATTCTGGCTGTGAGGCTGTGCCGCTGCTCACCTACCAGCTTGTAGCAGGTCAGTTCCTGAAGCAGCAAGGGGACAGACAGTGAGCTCACTAGATGCTGCGAAGAGATCAGGTGAATGTAGCGCATCTGCTGACAACACACCGCCTATACCTAAGCACCACTCCGTGTCTAGGTGACACTAGCTCTGGCAGCTCAACGGCATGCTTCTGCAAGCATGACTGGAGCTTCCGGCTCCACAGGCCCTCATGGGACATACATTCTTCCAGGGCTTCTGCTAATGCTGATGCCCACCAAATGTGAGAGACATCACTCTTCAGTGCGTTTAGAAAGATCGGAGAGGTGTATCACGGGTAACTGTATAGTTGACAATCACCCTTTTGATTTCTACCCCTTGGGATTTCTAGTTTGTAAATTGTGTTTTTTTTTCTTGGTACATGTTATTTCTACTGTTTCTAAGATGCCTTTGAAGCAAAAATCTCGCATTGTTACATTTTGAAAAAACCTTAACAATCAACAAGCCAAATGTATCTTTCATATTATGATAAGGAAGAGAAGAGTGTTTGAGACATAAACTCTCTCGTGCTACACTTTCATGAGCACCATATATAAGCTCTAAAATCTGATTTGCTGAACGCTTACATTTTTTGTATGTAAATGGGTTTGCTCATTTTAGGCACACTGTAATCTAGTGATAGATGTAAGTGTGTGGTTCTGATCTAGATGAAATACCCAGTAGTAATTTTGGTACTTGCCTAAATAGTGAATTAGTGCACATCCGTAATTATTGGGCGCTATTCAAATACTCTTCAAATCACCATGCACAATAACGTGATAGTCTCCCTGAGTTATTCGATGCCTGGCTCCGAAGAATGGGAAGCATCATTTACAAATGAGAACTGTGAGAATTTACAAAGCAGCAAAAAAGAATCTCGAGTGGAGGTACAACAGTATTCAGATGTATGGGGATGAAGGACGGGCTGTAATTAGAAAATAGCCAGAGGCTGTGATATTAATGTCTCTTTGACGCAGGGCCAAACCCTGAGATCACAAGTGCTGAAGTAGTGCGTCCCCTTACTGGTACAATGGAAGAACACTGGTCTCTACCATGCGGGGTTGGCATGGCTCCATTACTAGGATATTGCAGGCTCTGCAACTTTTACATCGTATGGAAATAGGCATAATACAATTATGACCTTTGAAGACTGAGAGGAGTGAATTTGTAACAAACGCATCGTGTTTATTTATGTCAGTGACCTATAACTTAGGTGAGGCAGGCTTAAGGCATCACCGAGATAATGGGCCTGTGACAGAAACTGGTGGTGGAGGCATTAGGGATTGGAAGAGTGACCCAGTACAGGCACTGGCACTAGGACAAAGCATTAACTTATCAAGAAAGACTAACATAATTTAGTTGTGATACCAGATCCATACAAACAAGCACAGAATGTGTCATAGACACGATTGATGACCAAGTTTGGAAAATAAGAAGTACAGAGATATACGTCTGACATGCTGCAGCAGTAGAGTAATCTCATACAACTACTGGCCAAGGAAATGGTGAGTTCCTGCAAATAAGGTAAATTACATTTTAGAGTCCTTCCTACTATACAAAGTACAGGAAGTTTACCTATGGTAGACATCTATCAGTATTTCTAAACAGGAGATGCATGCCTTGAGAAGTGTGCAATTCTACTCTTCCCAGAAGGGCTGGAGTCATCTTAGTTTCAAGAGGTTGTCTTACATCTTCCAGGAGATGAGCATGCCACCTTAAACAGAGCTGACCTCTCAACGTGGAGCTCCTACACTTGTCGTGTGGATGTTTCCATCTTCATGATGTTAATTGAAATTTCGGTCAATACTGAGAAACACCAACCTGTAGGTTTCTATCGATGCACCAGTTAGTTTCGAAATCATCATCATCTTCACCAAAGGGGTTGATGAGCTGTTCAGCAACCTGTGGTTCAAACGAGACCCAACACAAATAATACAGTTCGTAACATATTGAAGGAAATAATGAATCATATATACTAAGTTATAGTTTGTAAGAGTGTCTTTCTCTGTGTTACAAAAAAATGAACATAAAAAAATCGATACACATATATCACAGCATAATATCTTATATTTAAAATTCTTATGTGTCACTTTGAGTAAAATTTACAGACGAAAAGGTAAATATAGAATAACACAACTGTCTGCTTCTAAAGTGCTTGGTTGATATACTCTGCAAGACGACAACTACATAGCTTTCATAAGTTATTCTTAAACTTTTGACTTCTGTTGACTCCCAAGAAGCACAACTAAAAGCCAGGGACCCTCATACCATTTATATGACAGAAAGTGCGGTCAAACAAGGAAAAGCATAGAGCTCGTCAAAGGCACAAGCCATTACAGGCCAACCAAGACAACAAGAGATGACTCAGAGGATCCAAAAGGCAGATACTTTAAAGCCCCTGGTGATGTAGTCCACAAAACCATGAAGGTGCAGAAGCGTGGGACCCGACAATCTGATCTCAAGACCTCGAAACATAACATTCTGAGGAGAAGAGGCCGCCACTCAGCTATGAGGAACCTGCAACCACAACTGTTGTCGGTCAGCGTTGTCACTGGCAGGTCACCGAACAGAAGGCCATCATGGCTCACAACGTGAAGCAGAGACCCCACCGCCAGGGAAAGCTGGACAAATATGCCAGAGTGGTTGCCCCACCCACAGAAGATAACATTGGCCGCATTGATGCAAGCCATACTGTCTTCTCGGCAGGCTTGGTGGGAGGTTTGGGCGATGTCAGATTCCCTTCACCAACACAACTTATGAAATATGGCAGTGAGGGTAACCTCAGCAGAAACACAAATATCAGACCAGGAATATCCAGTACAGACCCTCAGAAAAGAAGTGATGGAAATCTGCAACATCAATAAAGACATGGAGTGGAGACTGAAAGATGCAGAAAACAGGGCCAGGAGAAACAACCTTCACTTTGTGGGCTTCCCAGAAGGTGTGGAAAGCCCGAATATGCACTGCATTCTTGAGGAATGGCTCAAGCAAACATTTCCCCAAGAGAGGATCTCACTCTGTTTCCTAATAGAGCAAGCACGCCAAGCACTGAACACCAAACCCACTCCTGGAGCCACATCAAGACCAGTAATAGCTCAAGTCTTGAATTATCAAGATAGAGACTTGATCCTTTCAGAAGCCCAGAAAATGAAGGAGGTGAGCCATGACAATTCACAGATATATGCTCCTCTTCCTGACCAAAGTGAAGGTCCTTTTCCAAGGCAAGGCACATTTTTTCCAAACTCCTGAGGAGGCTTGGGAATGTCTAGAGGAAAGGCCACAACTAAATCCAACTAGAGAGAGAAGAGCTGAACAATCTCAGCATACGGGACAGGTGCCCACTACAAGGAGAAACACATGAGAAAAAGAAGAGGACAGACCTCCCCCCCAAATAAGGGAGCTGCGAGATGGCAGCCATCCCAATCAATGACCCAAAACACCCCACAATCCACAGATTCTGAGGAAGACAAGTTGGCCATACCTAAGAAAAGTAAGGTGACCAACATGTCGATACCCCCATCGAGGGATTCCCTCAGAACAGCAAATGATGCAACAACTGACTTTCTGCGCCCACTGGCGGCAGCCATTTACAACCTTGAGAGGGAATCCGCAGACCTTGAGGATTTACAGCTCTAACCAGAGGCATTATGGATCATTGAATTGTAGACAATCCAGGGGCAACAAAACCTGAACATGCCCAACCCAGCGAAGTTGGCTTAACGTGCTGGAACAAAACCAACTCCAGCCACAACAAACACTAAGCCGCAGCTTTTCTGGTAGGCAAGACTCCAAGTTTCATTGAACTAAGTTCTAAAATTATGGTTACATTAAGTGTGGAGGGTGGGACTTCAGACCTCTCTGTTGAGTAGTTGTGATGTTTTGGGACCATCATGCTCACAGAGGAAAATGGGGGGAGGGGCAAGATTTTCACACGTTTGGGGGGGGAGTTGGAGGTGGCAACACGGAGCAGAGCACGACACAATGACAGATTGATTAGGGGCCCACAAGATAGAGATGCCCACACAGTGATTCACAGGACTAATGACCAAACAAATAAAAGACGATAATTATAGACATACCGTGTTGTACTAGAACGTAAAATGCTTAGGTAACAAGATTAAGTGAGGAATGGTAACACCGTATATAAAGAGACACAAGCCAGATGTAGTCCTGCTTCAAGAAACCCACCTGAGGGGCTCTTATTGTAACTTCCTAGGTAGGGGAGCTTATACCCTACTGGCGCACACAGGCTTAGCTGCTGGCTCCAGGGAGGTGGCTATATTGACGAGGAAGTCCCCCCACCCATTCAACAAAGAGAAACACTGAAGGCACCCAATGGTACGTACGCAGTTGTCAAGGGACGGTGGGGTAGGCAAGAGGTGATGTTGGCAAGTGTCTATTCCCCGACTCCAACAATTGACAGCGGAGATCATACTGGGGACGAGTTCGGCCCTTCACTTAACAGGGGGTGACTTTAACAATGTGATCAGCCCGGAAAAGGACCGCTCAGGACCCACACCAATAAACTTGCAGGAGACTCTTTAGATGGCTTTGTGGGATCATTGGGGTTGATGGATCTCTGGTGCCGAGGCACCCCGAGACTAGTCATTACTTCTACTTCTCAGGCACACACAAGGTTTTTTTCCATCCTGGACTACATCTTTGCCCTAGCAGGTGACATGGGGGTCATAGAAGAGATGGAATATCTAGCATGTGTAGTCCACTCACACCCAACCATCGCATGATTTCCACATACAGGAAGGGAAGGGACAAGATGAAAAGATGTCACTATACACGGACGATGTCCTATTATATATCACCAGCCCAAGGGAGACAGCCCAGGGTCCTTAGAATATTTGAAGACTAAGGCACCCACTCTGGATACAGGATCAATTGATTCAAATCGATTCTCTATCAAGTGGGAGGCATCACAGTGCAACTAGATCTGCCAGGTAACTTACACATAGATAAGGAAGGAGTTTGATACTTAGGGATGTACATGTCGCTAGACCAGGAACGATGCCTTGACTGGAATGTTTGAAGGGTCCTAGCAGACTTCCACAAAGATGTGGAGGGATGGGCAACCCTACCATTAATGGTATTTGGGAGGGCCATAATGTACAAGATGATTACCCTACCAAAGCGTTCGTTTATTTTTCAAAACACGTTTGAATACCAGACGAAATCTTCACTAGTGTGGAAGGGGAAGTACGTAAGTTGCTATGGAACAGAAAACACGCCTGGGTATCCCTACAGACAATTGAACACAACCCTTATTACAGGGGGATTGCCCTCCCGCGTATGCGGGTATATTACTGGGTGGCACTCCTTATCGGCATTACCGACTGGAATACACACTGGGTGACCATCCCACATACATGCTGGAGGGAAGCCAGTTTGACTGTAAAACACACATACACTACCATACCGGGAAAAGGGACAAAGAGACTACTGATACTCACGAAGTTGACAATAGAGACCTGGACGAAGGTGGGGAAGAAGATGGACTGGTATGCAAAAGTCACACGACAATACCACCTAACCTCCTCACAGCGCTACAAATATGTACAACATACACATACCTGGCAGGCAGAGAAATTAGACCCAACAGAACTCCCAACAGAACTCCCCGACTATGCCCCCCTGGAAGGGAGACTATTACAGGGTCAATTGGAGGGGAAAGCAATCTCATGGATGTACAAAACAGAAAATAATAATATGCCAAATATGTTAAGAACCTTGAGAGAGAAATGGGGAAAAGAGTTAGGGGCCAAGGAGAACACTGACTGGAAGGCAGCCCTAATGCACCCACGTGAAGTGGCAATCAAAACCCGGCTATGATTATTACAATTCAAGATCCTCCACAGGGTTTACTATGGCAGGGCTCGGCTTCATAGAATTGGGAGGGCCTCATCACCAAACTGTGTAAGGTATGAGACGGACAAAGGGGCATACCTACATAACCTCTGGGACAGCCCCTGTATCCAGACCTATTGGTATGTTATCCTGGGAGAACTAGGGGCATTACTAAGGGTAGAGATTACTACAGGTCCTAAATATGTGTTACTGGGAATGCCTATGGACATAGACATACTGCAATTGACGCTCCCCTTTAGCAATCTGGGTCTGGCAGTGGCCAAGAAAGATGTGCGAGACACTAGGGGACCCGCAAACACCTACAAAATGGGAATGGAGGGCAGGGATGAACTTCTATATGATGCCAAATACAGTAACATATAAAGTTAGGGGATGCTCAAAGAAGCTCTTTAAAATTTGTCTACCAGATGCGGTTCCTCCTAAAGAATGGAGGAGCGTTGCCTTGCCTGCTGTGAGTCAAGCAGGCAAACACAAATAAATAATATGCCATAATAATGCCATTTTATTTTGCCACCAGCTTATGCTGTGTACAGTGCAAGCGTGAGGGCAGGGGTGGGGCTTGTTGCAGGATGACTGATGCCCCTTTCAGTGAGTATGTCGGGTTAGCCAGCTGTCTTGTTATGGCCAGCCCGACAAGCGCAATCCCAGCAATCCCAGGGCTGTCAAGCAGCAGGGGGAATGCTGGCACAGGCTCCCAGCCTCACAATGAGCACTGAGTTAGCCTGCTCACACCAATCCTGGAGCTGCTCTAATGCTGAAAACAGCATGAAAGCAGCTCCAGGATTGGTTGGATTGAAGTCCTTCCATTCCTGCTCACAGACGCCGGGGGAGCCACATATATAGTGAGTCTAGCGCCATCGCGCCCCACCATTTTAGTGTCCTGCTAGCCGCCACTGGTGTCTACCCAGGGCTGCAGCACTGGTTGTGCCACCCTGAGTACAACAAAATACAACATAGTACACAATGGCTCTCAGCCTGCCACTGCAGACTGAGAGAGCAGTGTTTCACTGCTAGTTCGACTTTGCCATTAAAACCAATGGCAAAGACACCCTATCCATTAAAAACATATATAAGCTTCCCCTAAGTGTAGGAAGTTGGCTCTGTATGTGCTATTTCAAAGTAAGGAATAGCATGCACAGAGTCCAAGGGTTCCCCTTAGAGGTAAGATAGTGGCAAAACGAGATAATACTAATGCTCTATTTTGTGGTAGTGTGGTCGAGCAGTAGGCTTATCAAAGGAGTAGTGTTAAGCATTTGTTGTACATACATACAGGCAATAAATGAGGAACACACACTCAGAGACAAATCCAGCCAATAGGTTTTGTTATAGAAAAATATATTTTCTTAGTTTATTTTAAGAACCACAGGTTCAAATTCTACATGTAATATCTCATTTGAAAGGTATTGCAGGTAAGTACTTTAGGAACTTTGAATAATTACAGTAGCATATATACTTTTCACATAAAACACAAATAGATGTTTTAAAAGTGGACACTGCAATTTTCACAGTTCCTGGGGGAGGTAAAGTATTGTTAGTTTTTGCAGGTAAGTAACCCACCTACAGGGTTCAGTTTTGGGTCTAAGGTAGCCCACCGTTGGGGGTTCAGAGCAACCCCAAAGTTACCACACCAGCAGCTCAGGGCCGGTCAGGTGCAGAGGTCAAAGAGGTGCCCAAAACACATAGGCTTCAATGGAGAGAAGGGGGTGCCCTGGTTCCAGTCTGCCAGCAGGTAAGTACCCGCGTCTTCGGAGGGCAGACCAGGGGGGTTGTGTAGGGCACCGGGGGGGACACAAGTCAGCACAAAAAGTACACCCTCAGCAGCGCGGGGGCGGCCGGGTGCAGTGTGCAAACACGCGTCGGGTTTTCAATGGTTTTCAATGAGAGACCAAGGGGTCTCTTCAGCGGTGCAGGCAGGCAAGGGGGGGGCTCCTCGGGGTAGCCACCACCTGGGCAAGGGAGAGGGCCTCCTGGGGGTCACTCCTGCACTGGAGTTCCGATCCTTCAGGTGCTGGGGGCTGCGGGTGCAGGGTCTTTTCCAGCCGTCTGGATTTTAGAGTCAGGCAGTCGCGGTCAGGGGGAGCCTCGGGATTCTCTCTGCAGGAGTCGCTGTGGGGCTCAGGGGGGACAACTTTGGTTACTCACAGTCTTGGAGTCGCCGGAGGGTCCTCCCTAAAGCGTTGTTTCTCCACCAGTCGAGTTGGGGTCGCCGGGTGCAGTGTTGCAAGTCTCACGCTTCTTGCGGGGATTTGCAGGGGTCTTTAAATCTGCTCCTCTGTAACAAAGTTGCAGTCTTTTTGGAGCAGGGCCGCTGTCCTCGGGTGTTTCTTGTCTTTCTTGAAGCAGGGCAGTCCTCTGAGGATTCAGAGGTTGCTGGTCCTGGGGAAAGCGTCGCTGGAGCAGGTTTCTTTAGAAGGCAGGAGACAGGCCGGTAGGTCTGGGGCCAAAGCAGTTGGTGTCTTCTTTTCTTCTTCTGCAGGGGTCTTTCAGCTCAGCAGTCCTCTTCTTCTTGTAGTTTCAGGAATCTAAATTCTTAGATTCAGGGGAGCCCTTAAATACTAAATTTAAGGGCGTGTTTAGGTCTGGGGGGTTAGTAGCCAATGGCTACTAGCCCTGAGGGTGGGTACACCCTCTTTGTGCCTCCTCCCAAGGGGAGGGGGTCACAATCCTATCCCTATTGGGGGAATCCTCCATCTGCAAGATGGAGGATTTCTAAAAGTTAGAGTTACTTCAGCTCAGGACACCTTAGGGGCTGTCCTGACTGGCCAGTGACTCCTCCTTGTTATTCTCATTATTTTCTCCGGCCTTGCCGCCAAAAGTGGGGCCGTGGCCGAAGGGGGCGGGCAACTCCACTAGCTGGAGTGCCCTGCAGTGCTGGAACAAAGGGGTGAGCCTTTGAGGCTCACCGCCAGGTGTTACAGCTCCTGCCTGGGGGAGGTGTTAGAATCTCCACCCAGTGCAGGCTTTGTTACTGGCCTCAGAGTGACAAAGGCACTCTCCCCATGGGGCCAGCAACATGTCTCGAGTGTGGCAGGCTGCTAGAACCAGTCAGCCTACACAGGTAGTTGGTTAAGGTTTCAGGGGGCACCTCATGCACTGGTGCCCTCACCTATGGTATAGTGCACCCTGCCTTAGGGCTGTAAGGCCTGCTAGAGGGGTGACTTATCTATACTGCATAGGCAGTGTGAGGTTGGCATGGCACCCTGAGGGGAGTGCCATGTCGACTTACTCGTTTTGTTCTCACCAGCACACACAAGCTGGCAAGCAGTGTGTCTGTGCTGAGTGAGGGGTCCCCAGGGTGGCATAAGCTATGCTGCAGCCCTTAGAGACCTTCCCTGGCATCAGGGCCCTTGGTAAGTTTGGTCTGTGATGTGACCGAGAACTGCATTGATGCCACCAGGGTGGCGGTCGGGGGCTGGGAGGGATTGGTGGTAATGTGGGTGTATTGCTCAATGTGAAACCAAAAACATGTGATTAATCCCAGCTTCTCCACTTAGTTAAACTGTGTGATCCTAGGCAATTGTTTTAATTCCCTTTCGCTCCTTTTTCTTCATTATCACATATGAATATCTTGAAATGTATAACCTCAAGATGTGTGCTATACAAAACCTTCTCCTGTGTTTCATTTAATAAACTATAATGCTGTTTATGTCTAATAAGGAACCCACACCACCCAAACAGCGCACAGAAAAACTGACATTCCTCTTAGTTCGCTATTGGCATAGTTAGCAGAGTGCAGAAGAATAATGACAGTTTCTAAATTCATGTTTGAAACTATCACTTAAACAAAATGCAGGGAGTGCAGAATTATTAGTCAAATGAGTATTTTGACCACATCATCCTCTTTATGCATGTTGTCTTACTCCAAGCTGTATAGGCTCGAAAGCCTACTACCAATTAAGCATATTAGGTGATGTGCATCTCTGTAATGCGAAGGGGTGTGGTCTAATGACATCAACACCCTATATCAGGTGTGCATAATTATTAGGCAACTTCCTTTCCTTTGGCAAAATGGGTCAAAAGAAGGACTTGACAGGCTCAGAAAAGTCAAAAATAGTGAGATATCTTGCAGAGGGATGCAGCACTCTTAAAATTGCAAAGCTTCTGAAGCGTGATCATCGAACAATCAAGCGTTTCATTCAAAATAGTCAACAGGGTCGCAAGAAGCATGTGGAAAAACCAAGGCGCAAATTAACTGCCCATGAACTGAGAAAAGTCAAGCGTGCAGCTGCCACGATGCCACTTGCCACCAGTTTGGCCATATTTCAGAGCTGCAACATCACTGGAGTGCCCAAAAGCACAAGGTGTGCAATACTCAGAGACATGGCCAAGGTAAGAAAGGCTGAAAGACGACCACCACTGAACAAGACACACAAGCTGAAACGTCAAGACTGGGCCAAGAAATATCTCAAGACTGATTTTCCTAAGGTTTTATGGACTGATGAAATGAGAGTGAGTCTTGATGGGCCAGATGGATGGGCCCGTGGCTGGATTGGTAAAGGGCAGAGAGCTCCAGTCCGACTCAGACGCCAGCAAGGTGGAGGTGGAGTACTGGTTTGGGCTGGTATCATCAAAGATGAGCTTGTGGGGCCTTTTCGGGTTGAGGATGGAGTCAAGCTCAACTCCCAGTCCTACTGCCAGTTCCTGGAAGACACCTTCTTCAAGCAGTGGTACAGGAAGAAGTCTGCATCCTTCAAGAAAAACATGATTTTCATGCAGGACAATGCTCCATCACACGCGTCCAAGTACTCCACAGCGTGGCTGGCAAGAAAGGGTATAAAAGAAGGAAATCTAATGACATGGCCTCCTTGTTCACGTGATCTGAACCCCATTGAGAACCTGTGGTCCATCATCAAATGTGAGATTTACAAGGAGGGAAAACAGTACACCTCTCTGAACAGTGTCTGGGAGGCTGTGGTTGCTGCTGCACGCAATGTTGATGGTGAACAGATCAAAACACTGACAGAATCCATGGATGGCAGGCTTTTGAGTGTCCTTGCAAAGAAAGGTGGCTATATTGGTCACTGATTTGTTTTTGTTTTGTTTTTGAATGTCAGAAATGTATATTTGTGAATGTTGAGATGTTATATTGGTTTCACTGGTAATAATAAATAATTGAAATGGGTATATATTTTTTTTTGTTAAGTTGCCTAATAATTATGCACAGTAATAGTCACCTGCACACACAGATATCCCCCTAACATAGCCAAAACTAAAAACAAACTAAAAACTACTTCCAAAAATGTCAGCTTTGATATTAATGAGTTTTTTGGGTTCATTGAGAACATGGTTGTTGTTCAATAATAAAATTAATCCTCAAAAATACAACTTGCCTAATAATTCTGCACTCCCTGTACTTCCCAAGGCACAGGTATCATCTGATGTACTAAGGTGAAACGGTTCTGCATTTTAATGAAATACATTTTTTGAATTCTGAACAGACTTTATCACACTTTTACACTTTTGCTGCAAGTTGTCTTGAAAAATGAAAAAATGAAGGCGTTTCTAAATTTAAGAGGTGCATAGCTAGCTAGTTACTTCCTTTCTTTAACTTAAATTAACCTTTGAATACATTCTTTGCTGTTTATTTAACATCTTTTCAATGCTCATGCTGGGTCGAGTAAAGAACAGACTGTGCAATGGGGTGTAGTAGTATCTCTAGGAAGCTTTGTGAATTCTTAGCCTCTATGTTATTGAGTGTGGTGACTGTGTGCTCTCAGGTTGCAATGTAGGATGGTGTGTGAGTCCCTTTGATGCTTTGCCGAGTGTATGATTAGTGTCGGTAGGGTGAAGTCACTTTAATGGGTTTGTATACCAAGAATTCAGTGTGATAAGGCAGTATCCATATGATGTTGTGCAGTGAGCGAGCTTGTGCACAATGGGTTCAGTACATTGTTGTATATTAGTCTCTTTAGGGTTTAGTACAGTGTGTTGGAGTACTTTCATTATAATTCGCTGTAGTGTGGTTGGTCCAAATTTCTAGAACAGAATCTGTTAAAAACCTCAGGATTTAACCCTAGTACGTACTGCATGTGGTTGGTTACCAGCCTCAAAATGCAGTGCAGAGTCATAGATTAGCGTCCGTGGGTTGCAGTGCAGTAGGCCAAGTTTGTGAATGTTCAGCATTTGCAGTTTTTCCTTCAGATAAATTACAGTGTGGGAGTTTAAAAGCACAGAATACAGTGAGATTGGTTAATTCACTGGGAAGTGGTGCAATGCACAGGATTCTTGTCCCTTAGCTGGAGAGTAGTTTTCTGGGTCAAAAGCACAGCACATGGTTGGATATTGTTCTTATGATGCAGTGCTAAGAGATGGGGTACGTTCCCTAGAATGTAAGCAGTCAGTGCACTGAGTTTGAGAAATAGAGCGTAATGCAGTGAGGTGCAATTATAATTGAAAAATAAAAAAAGCACTTTTCATTTTTTTTCTTTAAAATAATCCTGGTTTCCTTTAAGGAAACTGGGTTGGATTTAAAGAAAAAATATTGCTCTATTTAAAACCAGTCACTGACATGGTAGTCTGCTGACCTCAGCAGGCCACATCCATATTGATGGCTAGTGGGTCACAATTTGCGACCTATCTCATCAATGTTCATGAGGTAGGTGGAACTGCAACACACATGAATCAGTGATTTACGAATAGAGCCATCAGTACATAGATCGGTTCGCAAATTATAGCACTGCTCGCAAAAATACTATATGCAAACTGCAATTAGTATTTTGATAGTAATTGTATGTACATCTGGCTTATAGAATCGAAGCCATCCAAAACCCCATGGTTAGATTAGTGTTCAGAGGTCTGAGGTTCCGTTATACAACGTCTTTATTAAAAACGTTACACTGGCTCTCCATGGACCAGTGCTTTAAATTCAAAGCTCTATGAACCATTTATACACCCGTCTATTGCCAAGTTCCCTAGGTTCATAGGAAAATGGATAAACCATCATGGACTTTACAGAAATCTTAGACTCCCCACCACCAATTTACTAATTCCTAAGTACAACAAATGCTAGGCTTGTGGATGTCACTTTTTCATTACGGCCTGTAAAATCATATAATTACCTCCAGGAAAACCCCTTCCTCATTAGTTTAGTTAAACTATTTTTTTAAATTATTTACTCAAGCTTGGCAGCGGCCGATCGTTGCCCGATAAGTGACAAGAAACCTTAGGGTGAACATTGTGCTTTATTAAACCTATAACATAAAAAAACATAACAGTGACAAGCCCGGAGGTGTCACTGAGCCATAGCTGTCTCTTTAGCCGAATATTATGGAGATTTATTAACATGAATACTATTTTGCTACATACTTACACAAAAACTATCTGACTTCAAAGCAAGTTTCCAAGACTTCAACTTAACTATCTTAAATGAGCTCCACTACAAGGAATTTTGAAGTCCCAGGAAGCATAATAAATTTTTTCCAGTTGGGTGATCCTTTTTCCTTGCAACAAAGTTATTGTTAATTTTTAAAGTTAGGGTATGTTTTTATGTTTACCTTTAGCCAGCCTGAATAAAAAAAGAACTGTAAGAGAGTAAATATTGGAATGTAAAGATCTAAATCGTGGCCAGCATATCCTTGGTTTGGGTCCAGAAACTGACGCCCAATCAGGCACGCACAGAAGAAGGTGTACACGGCAAGAGTGACAACCTAGAAACAGAAAGAAGAGAACATGGGTAGCAATGGCACCAACACAACTATCTGAACATTTGAACAACTTTAACTCTCAAAGACAAAGCCATGCTTGTACCTGAGTGTACACCAAAGGAATGCCCACCCAGTCATAGCCGAACAAGAGGCTACACCAGGAACGAAATTTAAGCATCTCCTAACAAGAAAAGAAAAAAGTGATTAGAACACTTCATAAAACACTTCATCGAAATTCAGTTAGAAAAAATATAAGCAAGATTAGATTTCTTCATTCTTCAAAGGAGCGTTCATATTTATTATGGCTTTTAGGTAACAGTATCAATAACAGTCGCTCATATATTAATAGAATCTTAGTACCCATAATTTGTATGTGCCATCTTTCACCACAGTCCTGGAGGGAGCGAGCATGACATTGCCTGCATCAGTGACTTTTAAAATGGATGAGCCTTTATAAATTCCTTTTGAAACCAATCTGTATTAAAACGTGATCTTGCAGGAAACATGGCTGACAGAAACTTGTCTGGAGGACACAAGGGTTCCAGGAGTTGGCCGTTTAGTTAAGGTACCTGGCTATTGGTGATACTCTGTCACTATTTTACTTTTTGTTTAACACATGTACTACTGCATATTTTCAAAGTGTGATTTTCATGTTATAATTAACAATAGTTAGAGTATGCTCAAGTTAAGTTAGCCATTGTCAATGTAGGCCTCATTTAAACAGCTCATGCTAATATTGAAGAATTTGTTTTTCAATGCTGTGTTTTCTCATCTTTTCTCTCATTTCAGGACCCAAGCTGCACTAGCTTAAAAGTAATACATTGTTTCGATTGTTTAGTTTCTGTGAGAATTACTTATGAGTTTCACTGAAAGCTTAATAATGAGTTTTCTACTCCTATGCCGGGGGTAAGATAATCGCAATGTTGCATCCTTTGCGAGATATCTCCTGAAGATAGTGTAGCTGTAAACTTCTCTTGCGCGATGTCTGGGAAGGAATGCAAAGCCTTGTTTTCTGGAAATGCTAGATTCAGATTGGTCCCCACCTCTTGGGCATTGTGGCGAGTGCTCCATGTTGTATGAAAATGTATGATTTAATTCTGCATTGCTGAGTTAGACATAATTAGATATGCATTCCCACTTGCTTGAAAACAAATGCCCCTTTCCGTGCTCTTGAGACTTGTTACTTGCCTTGGCCTCTGCTCATCAGAGTTAAATTCCTGAGCAAAGCCTTTCTTATTTAACCAATGAGTCTTCATTTTAGTTTTGCATTTAGAGGCTTTACTGGCTGACATCTGCTGCTTAACTTCCCCAACTTCATTGGAATCCTCAGTTTAGCATTAGGGAATTTCCCTTCAGGGTAAACAGAATCTTACTCAATTTGCATATGACTATGTTTGAATAACCTGACTTTGATATTGCTATTCTGACTCACTTTGGATTATACTGAACAATGCTTTTAAAGAGAATGATTCATTTTTTACTAATTTGTATGATTTGAGTTTGTAACTTTGCTAATCTAATAATAAATATTCAGGGTCTGAAAATCTAATCCTCTTTGCCATTATTGTGGAGCCTAATGTGCTTCACTGTCATTGATGTGCTATTGACGAGTGGAAGTTAAATCTCAATTTGAGACAAAGGTGTATCCACTTGAGTGCAGCTTGTACTTGAATTTGCACCAATGATTTGCACAATGCAAACCCCATCCCAGGCTGGTTCACTGTCATCACTGAGTGTTGGCAGCTTCTGGAGCCAGAGGCCTGTGTATGAAAAATAATAATGAGTATTCTAGGGGAGAACACCACAAGTTATTAATGAGATGATGTAAATAATAGATGTCATATTATAATAGATGACAGATGTGACACAACCAATGACACTATAGAGGATGGCATTTATGATGTCATATGGGGTGTCATGAGGAATAAATGAATAAACTAATCGCTAAATAAAGCCTTCTGTATAGCTAATGACTAACAAGAAACAAAACTTGCTATGCATCAAGGGGCATAAAGATATTCTTTAAATCTTATTTTCCAATTTCTTATGCGTCCACATACAAATATTAAATCTATCCATTTCGATTTTCACTAAAAAATACACACAGAGGAATTATGGACTTAACTGAGGTAAGATTTGGGCAGATGCAATGTTTTAAGGATGGGGAAAAGATGAAAATAATATACACAATATGTAAATCTGTCTTAAATATAAGCCTTAGCAATCATTGCCATAATCTTTACAATAGCAAACTATATTTAATGAACCACACCTTTGTAAGAAATTGGGTTACTTCCTAATGAGAGTAAAGCCCTAATCAAGCAGCATTCGCAATCCTTGTCAAGGTGAAGTCACAAGCAAACCTCAAAGTAACCTGTGCTCAACACTCTGGTAGCTTGGTTCAGAGCATGCAGGCCTAATTTCGAGGCAATGAATAAAGTATTTATGCAGAACTTCAAACAGTATTCAAGTGAAATCACAACACAAGGAAAATCCCACATCAAATTATAAGACTAGAGTAAATTTGAATAAATAAAACAAGATCAAAACAACAAACATCTAATCAGTAGAACCAGATATATGCAATTGCAAAGGTTTCATTGAATATAGTGCCAAAAAGCACAAAGCGTCATCTGTGGTTATTTTTGTTGCACCGGACTCACAAGTTTAGGCTGACTATAATGGAGCAAGGGCCGGCTACAGGGACCAAGTTAGACCCGCTGAACAAGAGTCCCTTAAATCCTGGTTGCGGAGTGTTGCAAAGTCCTGCATCGAGGATGTGTTGCAGAGTTGAGGTGATGCAAGGTCCAGGTCAGAGATTTGCTGCACAGCGTTGCTTCTGAGGAGCTGCGACGCTGTGATGCAATGTCCTTGTCATCATTGAAAAGGCCGTGACCGATAGGGGCTTGAGATGTGATTTCCTTCATTGAGCATGCTGTTGACAAGGGGCTTGTGATGCAGTGACCTGCACTGGGGGTGTGTCATGCAGTGTCGGTTCTGATGACGCTGCAGGGCGGAAGGGCAATTCAAAGTCCTAGTGCTGGGAGAATCCTTGCAGCATTGTTTCTGCTTGGGGTAAGCTGAGCAACAGAGGAGATGAATTGGTTCTGCTGGATCCACAGGCCCACTTCCAAGAGTCCAGGGATTGTGGGGCACCTCTTGACAGGGTAGGACTCACAGCTGAAGAGCACAGGTGCTGATGACAAGGGAATTGCCCTTGGAGTCACTCTAATGATCCTGGGTACAGTCTTTCTCAGCCAGACAAGAGGACAGCAGGGCAGCAGGGCAGCACAGCAGGGCAGCAGTCCTTCAGGACAGTAGTCCAGCAGCATGGCAGTCCTTTCAGCAGTATAGCAGTTCGTCTTCCTGGCAGTATTCCACAAAGAGGAACGTCTAGAGGCTTCCACCCCTTAGAAGTGCTCAGAATTTCCTGCCTCCCTAGCCCCAGATTGTCAAGGGTCACACCAGACTAGTTTCAGACCCTTTTGTGACAGTGCTCAGGCAGGGCCTTTGTGATGTTCAAGTGTGGTAGGTGACAGCTACTTTCACTCGTTAACTTACGGTGGCCCATCTTGCCAACACCTAAGTTCCCTTTGTCTCAATGCCTGAGAGCAATAAAGAAAGACCATCTGCAGCAGACATCAAATGTGTGGCATTTTCAGAATTGGTATTAAACATGCAACTTCACCATTAACGAGGGCTCTTAATTACAATTCCCTAGACACCAAACTTGACCTTCCTACCTGATTCCAACTGAAGGTTATCACTAATTAAATGTAATAAGGTAACCCAGTGCAATATGAGAGGTAGGTATTGCAGTAGTGAACAACATTTTATGTACACTGTACCCTGAGCTCTGGGCTGTTCAGGGCCTACCATATGGGGTGACATATATGTATTTCAAAGGATGCTTTGGGTCTTGAAAAGGGATACTTTTTCCAGGTCGAAATGGGAGTTTAAAAACTGCACACACAGACTGCAATGGCCGGCCTGAGACATGTTTAAGGGTCACTTACGTAGGTGGCACAATCAGTGCTGCAGGACCTCTATTAGCATTTAATTTACAGGCCCTTTGCGCAAGTAGTACCTCTTTACTAGGGACTTGCAAATAAATTAAATATGCCAATTTGAAGCAGGTCAATTCTACCACGTTTAGAGGAGAGAGCATAAGCGGTTTAGCACTGGTTAGCAGTGGTAAAGTGCACAATCCTAGAAGCCTACAGAAACAGGTTCAGAAAACAGAAGTGTGAAGGGAAAAGCTTTGGGGATCACACTGCAGAAAGGGCCAAGTAAACATGTACATTTAGGAAGAAACATTTGGGGAATGAAGGTGGGAAGTTGTTATATAAAGGGAAATAAATGTGGCTAATATACTTTTTCGTTTTTAGTCTATGATCCTTAGAGTTGTATGTGGTATTTTAAGACAATTGTTAATTTGTTTACAGCTTAAGACAGACAAAACCTTTCCCGTTTTGTAGCCAATAGATGCTTCTATGATCTGTAAACAGCAATAAACTTAGACATACAAAATAGGATATAAGTTCAGATTTAGAGCTGCGACCCAAACAGTTTTTTCTAAATAAACTTTGGTGAACTGAGGAGAAAGACTGAAAAAGTTACATTTTCAGATGGAAAGTATATTTTAAAGTATGTTATTATCCACTTTTGGCTATATCTGTTAAGCTACCCCTCTCCCATACGTGCTCCTTCCCATGGCCAGCCCACACTCCCCTTATCTCTCTTGAGTAGCTTATTTTTCCTTATCTCTCTAGAGTAGCTTATTGTTTCATCCCACTGCCTCTCATCTATATATAGGGTAAGTACTCCTTCTGTCTCTGAGAGACTGTGGCTATCTGTGTAGGCCTCTAAGTTGGCATTACAGAGAACCAATTATGACTGTCTCCTTATGCAACCTGCCACCCTTTGTCGCAGCCTCCCTACTTAATAGCTTTCCCATCAGGCATTTCTGTAAATGCCCACAGAGTAATTGCCCCAACACACACTTCTCTTCGGATGTGTCAGTGTGATTGGGAAAGCATCTGTTGCTTTGATGAGCCGCTGGAGGGTCTTCCTCATGGACAATAAAATTCATTCTCATAAAAGATGTTTGCTAAAGTTCTCAGAGACATTCATGCTACGTGGGCCTTTATAATATGAATTCTCTCTCACTTTGAGGTTATGCGGAGAATCCCATTTAAACATCGATTTTGTAACCAAAACCCCAACTGGTTGTCACAATGCTCTAGAGGTTCTGATATTGATATCAAGCTAAACAGAATATTTGTTGTGTGTGTGGTGCAGCTGTAGTTGTACATCTTTAAAATGCCCATATAGTGGTTCTCTAGAGCCAATAGCACAGATGTAAACAACTTAGAATGGCTTATACATCTTCAAGAAAAAGTCAGTAACTGATCTAACTTGCATGGACCTTGAGAGACTCCTCAAAAGAGGGACATCTAAGACTCCTGCAGCCTCCACTGTAAATGTAACCATCTTCCAACATGCAAACGACAGAGTTTATGGCTTCCCTAGGCTTACTCCCCCACAATTGCTCTAACAATCCTATGAGCCTTCTTAGTATTAGACTGACATCCTGGAGTATTACAGGTTTAACAAAATACAACAAAAAACGTAAAATAGACACAAAGGTCTTGTCTTCTAAAAGGATATTACAGGACTCAGAGAAACAAGGTAACATGAATGTAGGTTTAAGAACCACATATATTTTACTGTAAAAGCTTGGCCCTCTAAAATAGGAAAACTAATCAGTAGTATGCACTCTACGTTTAGTAACTCACAGCTCCTACTGCCTATTCAGGTTGCTAAAATAGCAATGATGTTGCTGAGTTTGGCAATGCTATATTTAAAACTGTCAGTGATTATTTTGAATGCTCTGCCTGGCAGCAGTGCTTCAAACATTCCTGGTGCAGAAGGGCCACTTGATGAAACTACCCAAAGCAGTAGAGCATCTAGTTTTATTTTGTAGGTAAATGTTAATGCTTCCCTCTCCAAGTATTTTTTCTTGACTGAAGACTCTGATGAATGGAAACACTCAGGGATTAACTTAAGCTGGTGGTTGCCAGTTGGGTTCACCACACATATTTTTGGGGACTGAAATTATTTTCCCACATCAGAAATTGACCGAGAGCAAGAGAAGGAAAAGACACAAACAGAAAGGGAGGATGAAGAAAATGATGGAAACACCATCACAAAGGGAGAGTGTGCAGGGACCTGTAAGAGTGAGTTAAAGGGAAAGGGAGAGTCTGGAAGTGGATTACAGAGAACTGAGGTAAAATCAAGAAAAGGTAACATTGGTATTGTGTGCGCCAACGTTTATAGCGCCGGCTGCGGGCTTGTGATCAGAGCTTTGGGCCCCAGTATCCCTTCTCTTACAAATTAAGCCCTGGAAGCACTCATAAGCAGTTGCGGCTCACGACAACAAGAAGGGGTAGGGCAGCGTGCACTCTTCGGGGGAGTGTCAATAAACATTAAAAAATAAAATAAAAACAAAAACACTTACCTCCTCCGTCGCGAGCCGCTCCTCTGTCCCTCGTCGCTCCAGGCTGCAGGCACATGCTCCCAGCCTGCCCTGTGGCCAACCCTGATGCTGCTAAAAGCAGCATCAGGATTGGCTGGGGGCACCCAGCCAGGGCACTCCAAGACAGACTAGAAGCATGTGCAGGCTCTCCCCAGCCCAGCAACTGCGTTGCTGGGCTGGAGATAGCTTACTGCACGTGTTTGGCTGGTCCAAAACAGCCGGCCAAACATACATGCGCAGCACTCCCCCTCGCTGCTCGTCACGCCCGTGGCCCTCACCTTTAAAAGAAAAGGATAATAAACAAAGTTTATTATCCTTTTCTTTTAAAGGTTTTGCCCCTGCTGGCGGGGGGGGCGCTCCTCGCTCTAATGGAGGAGCCGCCCCTGCTCATAAGTCCACACCAGAGGATTTTAGACCCTACTTAAATGCAGCAACATATTTTTCGACAGCTAAACAGTCACTGACTAAATGTTGCATCACCAAAAACAACATAATCAACGGGTGAAAAAAGTTTGACTATTTTTCGTATTCTGGTTGATTTTTTACCAGAAAACGATGACAAATTGCATCACTGCCACTAGTACTGAAGACCCATTGACCCCCTACATCCTATTAATGTAAAGTGTTCACCTTAAAGCACATACAAGGGATGCTGGGGTGGGGTAGGTTGAAGTGTTTCAAATATTAATCAGATGAAACATTGTACTGATATAGCTTTATTTTCTAAGCTGAGCATTTTGTATAAGAACACAACCGCATGGTCACTAAATGATTATTAAGCAATGGTAATAGACGGGGGGACACAACTGTAGACAATAAGGGGGTTATTCTAACTTTGGAGGAGTGTTAATCCGTCCCAAAAGTGACGGTAAAGTGACGGATATACCACCAGCCGTATTACGAGTTCCATAGGATATAATGGACTCGTAATACGGCTGGTGGTAAGTCCGTCACTTTTCCGTCACTTTTGGGACGGATTAACACCTCCTCCAAAGTTAGAATAACCCCCTAAAAATGTTTTGGGATTAAGGTAGGCGTTTGGAAAGGTTGACGAATGAAATGACATGAATATGTATAATTGTTGAATGATGTTTAGTAGGATTGGACATGAGTCTAAATACATATATGATTGCAATAATTAATATTATAACTATACTTGTTACCATCATTGTTAGTAATGTCATTATTATTCGAATCAAGTCCATTGCAGAGGTTGTTCTTCCTTTAGACACAGTACGTGTTATTCATAACAAGACAATACCAGGATTGTTTAATGCAGTATCTGTTCCCATTTCAAACAGTTTATCTAACTGAAGAAAATTCCATGGCCAATAGTTTGACAAGGAATGTAAGAGTTTAAAATGGAAATGGAATTCTACTCACTACAAAAACACATTCATTTCTGATCTACGTTCTGAAAATCTGCCTAATAAGAGTTTCTTGCCTATAAAAACGGCATGTTTATAACTGATATGGAATACACTGTATGATATACACAAGTCACTAGTTTAGAAATCTGTAGCTCAAGAGTCTGGGGCATGATCCAATTAGAGGATCCTGCAAATTCACATATGCAATAGAAGAATCACTTTAAATCCACTATGTATGGTCTGATGTTAGCAGTATTTCTCCTACCATGAAATTGATGGTACTTCCTCAGTATCCTTCTGTATTATCTTGATGCTCTTACCTCGGGGTTAAGTTTTACCATGATCGCAAAGATTTATTGGATGGGAACATAGGAGGTGTGAAACAAGCCCTGAAAGCCAGCATAGACTTCTGGAAGGTAAAATAGCGCTGTTGAAAATGACTGCTCTGCCCCGCCTCTTGAACTTGTTTGGAATGCTTTCACTGTGGATACCTCGGGTGACCTTTAGAGAGCTAGACTCTACAGTCATATCGTTTATCTGGGGCTCAATGCTGGCGAGGGGTGGAGAGAGAGGTAGGCCCATTTGTCCCTGTGATGACTGAACTGCAACAGACCCTGTTGAGGTTTAGGCGCATCCCCACATCAGATACTGCGGAGTTCAAGGCAAAATGGGTGGGAAAGCTGACGGACCTGATAGCCTCACCTTTGATCTTTTTGCTAAGAGTTTTAAGTATTGGGCCAGACTGCTTCTTCGAGAATTTAAAGCAATAGGTCAAGTGAAAGTGGTCCCTAAATCTGGCAACATGGAGTGAGAGTACCAGCCTATGGTGACGTGACCACTGGCAAATTCCTCTTCTTGGTGTAGCTCGAAACATTTACATATAGTTAACACTCAAGTAAATGGGAACGAGTTGCTGAAAACCATTTGCCGTCAAATCAATCTGGCTTGAGATAAGATCACACCACTATAGAATATTATAAGGTAATAACATACCTTATGAAAAAGGTGTTGTTGTCTGAGATATGCAGCTTTATGCTGCTTTCCTGTATCCTAGCAAAGCACAGAGCTTTGTTGCTTGCCAGCTAAGACTGTTTGATTTAAATCTCAATAAATACAAACATACACACCAGCTATGATAGGATACCTGCTAGCCTCTTTTCCTGATATTGCTGCTAATTTTTCATGTTCAGCACATCAGTCCTCCCTTGGTGTGGGTGTTGTAGCCAAACCCTTTATATGCCAATGTAGAGTTATTTGATCTAACTTCAACGGACTACAAATAAAACATGAAATGTCTTTGGTTAAAATTCTAAACTCATCCTTTTTACACAATGAAAGTTCTCAGGCTTGAGAAGGGAAAATGTTATTATAAATGATCTCCTGCTGGAAATGACTCTCACAGCATGGATAGTTATGCCTACCCCGACATTACTATAAGAGGCACTGCATGCTTCATCCAGTGCATAGTATTTAAACCACATTTTCTCCCTTTTGCTGCTGTCATGTTCATATATGTTTTATCTGTATATGTCCTGGGCACTGTAGCCAGCATGCATATCTGGACAACCTGCCTGCTTCACAACAAAGCACTACAACCATTAGTTTGTTTAACTCCCCCTTTCCATGTTCAGCGCCTTGACACCTCACAATCCCACCCAAGGCCCACTTGATTACCCTACAAAGGGCTTTAACTTCCGAATGACACACAGTCCTAGACAATCACCCATTAACTCGGGAGAGCTGGCCTAGAGAGCCACTTCTTCCAAGATTATTTCTCATACATTCCGAGTAAGGTAATAAACATCTGTTATTTCTGCACCAAGATACCCTTCAGAGAGAATGTGAGCTTTGCAGGTACACATATAGGGGGTCATTACGACCCTGGCGGAACAAGTCCGCCAGGGCCGTGGGACGCGGTGGCACCGCCGACAGGCCGGCGGTGCCCCGCGGGGCATTCTGACCGCGGCGGCTCAGCCGCGGTCAGAGAAGGGAAACCGGCGGTCTCCCGCCGGTTTCCCGCTGCCCCAAAGGAATCCTCCAAGCCGGCGCAGCATGCTGCGCCGGCATGGGGATTCCGACTCCCCCTCCCGCCATCCAGTTCCTGGCGGTTCTCCCGCCGGGAACCGGATGGCGGGAGGGGGAGTCGCGGGGCCCCTGGGGGCCCCTGCCGTGCCCATGCCTATGGCATGGGCACGGCAGGGGCCCCTGTAAGAGGGCCCCTAAAAGTATTTCAGTGTCTGCAAAGCAGACACTGAAATACGCGACGGGTGCAACTGCACCCGTCGCACCTTCCCACTCCGCCGGCTCTATTACGAGCCGGCGTCATCGTGGGAAGGGAGTTTTCCCCTGGGCTGGCGGGCGGTCTTGTGAAGACCGCCCGCCAGCCCAGGGGAAAACTCGGAATACCCTCCGCGGTCTTACGACCGCGGAGCGGTATTTCGGAGGGGGGAAGCCTGGCGGGCGGCCTCCGCCGCCCGCCAGGCTCGGAATGAGGGCCATAATGTTGTATGGTATAATGCCTAGAAAGGTTTATTTAATGTGCCACCAGGAGACTGCATTCAGAGACACTCTTACAAAGTCTACGCACAGGGAAATCCAAAGCTTGTCTCTCTCCCAGACACCAGCAGTGTTGGACCTGGCCCTTTTTGCACAGTCATCCCCACACTTTTTGCCTTCCTCCTCCTGATTTTCTGGCCCTCTTTTCTTGGATTTTGGACTCCGGGCACTTTATCATTGCTGATCAGTGCTTCAGTGCATGTGCTATCCCCTTTAAACTTGGTATGATTGGCTCACACCTGTTTGGCACATTTAATGTACCTATAAGGCCCTTGTACCGTAGTATCTCATTTACCCAGGGCCTGTAAATTAAATGCTACTAGTGGACCTGCAGCACAGTTTGCACCACCCACAAAAGAAGTCTTTCAAACCTGTCTCAGGCCTGCAACTGCAAGGCCTGCCTGCACAGTTTACTGCCACATTGAAGTGGCATTTAAAGTTACTTGCCAAGCCTGGAACTCCCCTTTTATAACATGTAGGTCACCCTAAGGTAGGCTTTAGGTAGCCCTGTGGGCAGGGTCCTGCTTAGATAAAAGGTAGGACATGTACCTCCATTGTGTGGCATGTCCTGGTAGTGACTAACAGCCTATGTAGCACCTCTCATAAGTTTGCATTAGGAATTCCTTTATATATGTCAAAGTGGGAATTTCTGATCTGTGATGAGTAGCGTAGGCATGTTTGGTATGTTTGGAATGCCATTTTTTAGAAAGTGGGCATTTCACTGTGCTTATAACTCTTGTGATTTGCTGCCTGACTCCAATCCACGTGTAGGGTAAAGTGACAGCTGGGCTTTGTGCATACTTTCCAGACAGCCATCACACAGGGAGGGTAGAGGTGTAATCGGATTACATCTGCCTACTGAATGGTCTTCCTGGGCTGGGAGAGTGGAAGGCGGGGCGCACTTACATCTGTATAGGCGGTGTCCTGCCCTCAGACAAAGGGCTTGTTTACGCCCTCCTGATGTCTGGAGCCAGGGCTGGGGTCGAAAGGGGGTATTGTGCACTTCGTTCTTTTGAAGTACCCCCCAGACCAAAGACTTTTTGAGTATAAGTACAGGGATGTACCTCATGTTTTGAGACATGGATTTGTACCCGGATACTGCATTGGGAGTGCTTTGTTGAGCCGGGGTGCAGCGTTATGATATGTGGGTAGCGCATGCTGAGCTCTGCCCTCTTGTGCCCTTGGTGCAGGGTGGGCGCTGTGACCCTATGGGGCTCCTCTCTGGTGAAGAATGGCCGGGGGGGAAGAAGAAGTGCTGCGGCGACCGCCGACAGTTGCTGGCAAGTGCAGGCGAGGTGCTCTATCTGGTGCCCCCGGGCACAAGCAGACACCCACTCCTGTTTTTGGAGCCTTGAGTGAGATTGCAGCTCATCTGTTGGGTTCTCATCGCCGCAACCCAGGTCAACTGATCTGGGCCCAGTGAGGCCATCACCGCTGCGAAGGGCAGAGAAGTGGTGTGGCCCCTCCCCCCAGCAGATCCCAGGAGGCTGGTGCTGGAACCCTGCAAGAAGGAAGTAAGCTGTTGGAGCCACTGCGACCGCAATCTCGCAGGCAGCCTCTTTGCTATCAGAAGGAGGAAACTCCAGGAGGTCTCCCCATGGGCACCAGAGGTGTATGTAGGCCCTTCCCCCTGTTTCCCCAAAGGCATACTACTCACCAGTGGCTGCACCATATGCTCGCGGGAAGCCACACAGTCAGCACTTCACGAGGGAAGATCGGGAGAGGTCTCCCCACCGACGTGGGAGGTGTGTGTGTCTTCCGCCCCCACCTTGGGACTAGACCCTTTTTGTGGGGACCTTCATTCCTGATGTGGCTGCAGGACGGGAGGGAATCCTTAACGGAGGTCCCATTCCTGCCAAGCCCCCAGTACAGTATATACGGCAGTATAAGCGTAGGAGCTCCTGTACCTAAAGCTGTGGGTGTGTAAGTAATGCACAACCTATAGGAGAAGCGCAAACGTGCTGTGGCCTTCGTATAGAAGGTGTTTGAGATGATATCTGTACTTTTGGAGATTTCATACGCTGTAGAACTTGTAATAGGAGTGCAGAAGCACTGTGTCTCATGGTGAGATGATTGATGTCCATATGTATAGGGTGATTTGGTGGTGAATCAGTTGTTCTGCATTTCCCTATTGTGGTCATGCCCTTAGTGTTTATGCTGTATTTTCTGACCTGTTGTAATTTGATATGTCATTTTTACCCTGTCAGGATAACAAGCATATTTCAGGTTCTGCTTTGTATGCATTGAGATTGTGTATTTTTATAACAAGGGCAGTACAGAAATGTTTCTTTTATCTTGCACTATGACGGTTTGACAATTGCCAAGTTGGCAAAGTAATTATTGGACTATGTTTTATTTGAAATACAGTTTATTTTCATATAGGTTTGTGTGGAGTCTCTTTTGAGTGGTTTTATTGTGTCAAAGGAGTGTGTGTGTTGTGCAAATGCTTTACACATTGCCTGTGGGATAAGCCTGACTGCTCTGGCCAAACTGCCAAGGTGGTGAGCAAGGGTTATCTTAGGTGTGCAGCTCCCTTACCCTGACTAGAGTGTTGGGTTCTGCCTGGCTTATGTGGCTACCCTTGCCAACCAGAAACCCCATTGCTAAGATGGAGCATAACTGCGAACCTTATAAGGGAACTCAATGTAATCTCAGAAATGAGCATTGAAAAGGACCTCAAAGGCTTGTATTGGAATCATGTAGAAAACGTACAATCAGCATCAACAATGATAATGTAATAAACCTGTCAAAATTAGAATGGATCTACTATAACATCAAAAGACCCTACCACAGTATAATTAACTCATACCACTCTCAGATCCTCCACCACACACACACTGAAAACTAAAGGTTGATCCTAACTCCACTGACACAACCTGTTGTCATTGTAGCCAGGAGCAAAATCACCCGCTTGACCAAATCAGCCAGTCATGCAAAGATCACCCTTCTACCAAAAGCCCACACCAGGCTCCATGTTCAGTTGACAGATGTTACTACCAGCTCTCCCAGTGCTTCTCACAAACTAACAGATATTTCAGTACACACACTAATAAGCACCAGCTCCCAACTTAAAGCACATCTCATACAACACTGACTCAGCCCTGAAGAATGCTATGGGTATTGAAGATCTACCTATTGATAACAACAACCATATAACGGGAATAACCAAATTATAATTAAGTGAAAATCTGCTCACCATCCTCAATAACCTTGTCCCTGAAGCTTTAAAGATCATTCTAAAGAACTGAGAGTCCAAGCTTCAGGGTGAGATTACTCTTGTAGAAACTGTAACTCTAACCTGCACCCAATATCAACATCATTCAAATGCATAATCAAATGATGTATCACCAACCCAAATGCTCCATCATCAACAGTCTAATCAACCAGCCCCTGTCAATAAATTGTCTTTCATAGATTAAGCTCTAAAACTGATCCTCCACCTACAAACAGCTGCCGAGAAAATCCTCATTGTAGGCAATTCCAACTTCTGGGTCAATTAACCTAAATCAAAGCAGACCCCTGGATTTCCTTGACAATATTGAGTCCCAGGATTTCAATCAGGCAGTAAATAGCCTAGCTTAAATAATCTGGAAGCTAAACACTAGACGTCCCACTTACATACAGGAAAGAAACCATCAATACATCTTTGCAACTATTATTATGGTCAAATCAATCATGGTATTTCCATCAGCATTGTCTTTCTCCATCTTACACATCAAACAGACTGCACACCGTGGCAGTCATATATATATATTATAATAATAATAAAAACAGCAGTAAAGAGATGTTCAATAAACCTACATCACAGTCAAAGATAGAGATAAAAAAACTTGAGGCCATATTAGACAATCTCTACCTAACTTCACATTGAAAGTGCTTGCCGCCACACACAACCAAAAATTCAGAGCTGACATCAAGTCCATGAACACATGGTACAATAGAGATGGAAATTAAATGATTTTGCTGAAACCTCAAATGCAAGTAGATTAAAACAGAGTCAGACAAGGACACAAGTTTGCAAGTGATATTGAGGGGGATTCTGAGATTAGCTGACAGACCATCAAATAGTTGGACTAATTTTTACCAGCCATGATGAACTTCCCCTCCCCGTGTGAGCTGTGCATTTGTAGACAAAAGAGTTTCTGCTGACATGGAAGGAACAATAAGGCAAAAATGTAACGTGGGGCATACCACCAAGTCATGGGGGCCCACTTGCCATTTTGTTCGCTTCTTAGAAACAATGGAAACTATATTTAAACGCTGTACACTGTGTGTACTACTCAGATACAGCAGAGTATGGCCTGCTGTTACTGATCTGCAGAAAGTGATTGTAACATCTGATTGTTACACATGCCTTGCTCTGACTGTGTGAGCCACTCAGATGAGGTAAACATGTCCTACAGCCAAAGGTTGAAGAGCAGACTGTGTTAATTTTTAGCACATCTTCCACCATACGAATATCTTTACATACATCACGTTTATATTATCTGAGTGGTACACATAGTTCATGGACAATGCCAAAAAATACAGGATTCGATATTGAAAGGTGGCAGACCTTGGGATGTGGATGTATGTGTTAGTCGCACTTGCAAAACAATTCAAGTGACCGAAAAATCCATATCAATGTTCCACGTGTCTCCCTTTACTGTTGTAACCCCTTTTCCAGATAAAACAAAACTCTCCCCTGTCTTCTTCTCAACTTTCCTGAATCACATTATACCAACGTCTTACAGAGGCAAGCCTCTACATTCTTAGACCAATTTAATAATAAAATGAAACATTGCTTTGATACACTCTTTCACCTGGGCACATTCTCCTCTGCTCCATCTCATCCTAAGTCCTGGATCACATCCACTCCTAGAAATCCAAAATGTGAGCCTTCCTTCGAAATTACATAAAAAAGTCAGCTCAAAATTCTGAAGCATACAAACAAGCAGAAAGCACACCATTTGTGCCTCCTGGGATTGCAAAGTATGGATCACTACTGTTCAAACGCACACACAAAGACTTACATGCTGTACTATAAACAGTCTAGTCTCTCCACCTTGTAAGCCCATGTCACAATTCTCTCTCTTTCTGGATGACTTCGCATCATGAGTCTTAGCTATCTACTACCCTAAACAGCCTCACTAAGCTAGTCCCAGCTCCTCCTCACACTCCAACTCCCCATCTACTCCTAAGACTCACTCTGATGATTTCATCACTGCTTTACTCATACAGCCTTTCCCATGAATCTGCCAATCTGTCCATTTATCTTACAAATCATTACATATTTTTCTCTTTCCTCTCAGGTGCTCCCCTGCCTTACTTGTGTTTTCTTCATTTCCTTACATCCAGAACCTAATCACAATGTTTTAAATCTGCAGTGGTACTTCTAAAACCTTACAGAAAACCCATTGTTGTGTTTGACTCCCACCTAGTAGACCAGACTAAATTCTTCTTTAAAGTACTGGCTATCCTGGCTGGTATCAGCTTTGTTCTGTATCTCTCCTCTACTATCCACTCTTCAGTGAAGCCTCAGGCCTCCACCGTACAGAAACAGCTCTCACAAATCTAACTATGGGCCAGATGTCTAAAGCCATTTTACAAGCTTGACTACGGCAACGCCCTCTATGGCGGCACCTTGACTAGAAACATCCAAAAACTACAACTCATCCAGAACGCTGCTGCCAGACTTATCCTGGACCTTCCACACCAAGAACATATCTTTCAACACCTGAGGACCCTACACTGGCTCCCGGTCAAGAAACAAATCACCTTCAAGCTACTCACCCACAAGTACAAGGGCATACACAACGCAGGACCAGCCTACATGAACCACTATGTCTCCTTCCGCACATGCCGTCAGATTCCTCCGCTCCCCCCAGCTGGCCCTGGCCACAATCCCTTGCATTCGTAAACCCACCACCAGAGGATGATCCTTCACCTACATCGCAGTAAAGAGCTTGAACAACTTCCGCCTTCACCTCAGACAAAGCCCATTGTTCACCACCTTCAAGCAGAACCTCAAGATGCGGCTCTTCGGATGAGGCCCCTTCCCTACCCCCAAGCGCCTTGAAACCATCACGGGTGAGTAGCCATGCTTTACAGAAACTGATTGATTGACTGAGTCGCAAACCATACAATTCACAAAAACACAGGGTTTGAGACCACAAGAAACCCAATCTGTGAGCGTGTAAAGCCTTTCCAACATGCAAAATGGGTTTACCGGAGTATACTGAATTGCATTTAGGAGGTGGAATGGAAGGGGCATACATTCTCCTCTAATTGGTATGCATGATTGGTTTACGACTGCAATTGCCTGGAGATATGGTGACACATAGTCACTTGTTTCCACTTTTGGGCACTTTAAAGTTACTCACCCTCGAAATGAGAAGCTTTGAAAATACCCTGCAGATGTTGCAAACTGGCCGAGCAAACTGGCTGAGCCTGCAACGTTGAACTATGATTCATGACATGAACAATCACTTATATCGTAAAGAGCATGGGTTTCCAGAAGTGTGCGTTACTGAGGTCGGAAAAAGTTGTAAAGTAGAATATATCCATTAGTTTTTTCTTATAGGTTTGAGGGGTGTTGTATCCAAATACAGAGATGTATAAGTATGTCATCACATTTAACAAGTACTTGATAGCTCTGCCTTACATTTTTATCATTTTGGTTTAATGTATTGTTTTTGATACTCAATGATATCGAACAACGTCTCTTTTTAAGTGATAGGATCTACCTTGGACTAAAGCATCTCAGAATTAAACAAAAAGCAGAAATACAGAAAAAAGGACAAATCTGTATGATACATACAGGCACAGGATATTACAGAGCTGCGACTTACATGCATTATTAATTGCAGGTCTACGTTGTCTCGTATTCTTCCTTCTTTTCGAGCTTTAGATGCCAAATTCCCAAACCATATGAATGGAACCCAGTACTTCTGGTGTGGCGACTTGAGAGCTTCAAACAACTTCCTTTCGTCTGATGTCATGAAACCTGTTTTAAAGATAGAGGGTCATAGTTGTTATGGAATAAGAAAACAAGCTCAACCATTACCATTACTCCTCAGTTACATCACAAACCATCGTAGACACCGGTAACAATAACATTATAAGCATGCCACAAATAAGCATTTTTATTGCAGTGAAAGCTTTACACCGGAGTTGGGCAATACTGTGCCATGAATGCCCACTGGGGAGGGCTGACTATTGTTGTGCCATTAATGCCAGTAATACATAATAAATTACTCCAGGTTTTGGTCAGATCCAATGGTGGGGAATAAAAAAGGGTACCAAAACATTTTTGATTCACTAATATCTTTGGCACTGTTTGATAAATCTCCATGAAATCTGGCAGAGACTTAGCATGGGTTTTGTGTTCACAGTTCCCATTGGGTAGTTATAGCTGGACCACATTTCCATAGGAAATTGATTTTTTGATTTGCTAATAATTTTGGCATCGTTTAACGAATCTTCACAAAACAGTAAGAAAAAAAGGTCCTCCACCACAGTTCCTCTTGTAAAGTTTCGAGGTGATCCGTCAAACTGGGGCTGAGAAAAAGGGGGCTCCCAAAACGTGTTTTTCCCTAATTCATTTTTCTGTAGGAAAGTTCAGTGATACCACAAAAATTGCTAAACAGAATTACACCAAATTTGGCAGAAAGCTAGGCCTTGGTCCAGGAAGCGTGCTTTTTTTATTTGGTGTTAATCCATTAAGGAGTTTTTGAGACACTAACACTCAAATACCTGGTATATTTCACTTCTCTGAAGATTCTAGGAGGATCCTTGGAGCAGACAGAATTTTAAATAAGATCTGATTGGCTACCATTTAGAAAAAGATGTAATTACAGCAATTTTAGGACTGAGGAACTCAGTCCCATGTCCTGTAAGAAAGATACAAAAACCATGCAGGGGGAGGGGGCAGGGTAGACATACCCTACTCCTCAAGCCAAAAACATAGGGGCATATTTAAGAAAAGTGGTGCTGCACCCAGTACAACACCACTTTCCAAGAGCCCCTTAGTGCCCCCTACCACCACCATAGCACAGGGCAGGGGTCAATAGCATCAGAATTTGTGACACTATTGATGTACTGTTCACGGTTAGCGGCAAAATTCTGCCGCTAACCCTGAACAGTAGATAGGGGCCCATTATAAATAATGGTGTGCCCCCTTTTAACTCCTGCTCTTTTAGATTTCTTTGCACCATTTTTTCACACCCCCCCATGGGGGATCGTCTCCCTTGCATACATTATGCCTGGTGCAGGCATAATGTGGCACAATGGGTTATAAAGTAGCACAATGCATACATTGCGCCACTTTGTAAATATGGTGCTGCGTTTTTGGCCATTTAACGCCACGTTAGCATTAAAAAAAATGACATTAATGTGTTGTTAGATGGCGCAAGGCCCTCTTAAATCTGGGCCATATTTTTTATTTAACGTGAGCTGCATGGATTCGCGTAGGATCCAGGATGCTGATAACTATAGCTATAACTCACGCCCATGCCATGCACAGTTTTTCCTTCAAATTTGTGGGGTAATTAGCAGTACATGGCGAGGGCATGAGTTATAGTTACCTTAGGGCACGAGCTATAGTTACTTGAGGTAACTCTTAGTATAACTGGTGAATTTCTATGGTTTTGTATGTTTAAAATGTGAGCCTAATTATAACGTCCCTGTAACCTTTTGTTTATTCAGTGAATTTCCATGTTTTTTTTTTTATTATATTTCCTAACTATAACGTCCCATGAACCTTTGTTTTTCCAGGGAATTTCAATGTTTCTTGTAACGTATAGTAATTTTCATAAGTATCCAAACATTGCTGCGCACGGCCCCCGGCCAGGCCCAGAGACCTGCCCCGTTTGAGCATCCAACCTTGCACCGTGCATGGCCTTCACCCCTGCGTGAGAGAGGTTGCCTGCAAGACCTTGCCTGCAGCCAGACCCTGCGCCCAACACCCCCAAACCACTCAACAACATGCTGTGCATGGGCCTTTGGCTGTGGGTTGCGGGAGTTGGCGACGGCCTCTCTGGGTGTGAGAATAGGTGTAAGAGGGTGTATCTGGGGTAAGAGTGGCTGTCAGATTGTCTGGGTGTGAGTGTGTGTACATCAGTGTCGCAGTGTGTGCACAGGTTTGTGAGTGGGTGCATAAGGACATCAGTGGGTGTGTCAGTGGGTGTGTGAGTGGGTGAATCTGTGAGTGGGTCTGTGAGTATCTGAGTGAGTCTGTGAGTGGGTCTGTGAGTGCCTGACTGGGGCTGTAAGTGGGTGCAAGAGGGCCTCAGTGAGTCTGAGAGTAGGTGCATGAGTGTCTCAGTGGGTCTGTGAGTAGGTGTGTAAGTGTCTCAGAGGGGATATGGGTGGCAGAAAGAGATTGAAAGAGAGAGAAAGAGAGTGAGAGGGAGACAGGCAGAGACTGTTTTAGGCATTGATGTATGATATGCTTAGAATTTCATATTTTTGTTTACTTTAAAAATGAAAATGTATTTTTTATTTTAAAACAATAAAATCACCCTTTATTTTTTATTTTAACACTTGTAATATAAAAAAAAAGAGACAAACGAATCCAGCTGTACTAGAAACCTCCGTGCTCAGGGTGATAGTCCTTGACTTCCATGCTGAGCTATCTTTTTTTTTAAACCACCCTCTTTTTTTCACCCTTTAAAGGCTATATGGGACCGTGGGTGAGCCCTCAAAGGCTCCCCCGTGGCCCCTCTATGTATTTTTTAAAAAAAAGTAATTATATTTCAAACCAAGCCCTTTACAGTCTATTTGTGACCACAGGGGAAGCCTCAAAGCCTCCCCTGCGTTCCCATTGCTTCAGCAACCAGGGAGCTGCTTTGAGCAGCATCTCCGAGGTTGCTGAAGCAGTTCATCTCTGTTCTCTGTACCCGTGCAGGAGACAGAGATGAAAGCTTTGGATTTTGACAGTGGGACCAGCTTTACTGGTCCCGCTGTCAAAACCAGAAGTGTTTGCTGTGGCTTGACGGCAGCTGCAGAGCTTTAGCCAAGCCACAGCAAACAGCTACGTCCCGGGGGGGGGGGGCACCATGCAACATAGCAGAAGCCGGCCCTGGGGGGTGACAGTCCCCGGGCCCATCAGAGGCTCCACGAGGGGGGCTGCATGCCCCCCCCTCCAATGTTTACATAGCCCCTTGAGGTGGTGGTCCCTGGAGCACGGGTGTCCCAAAGGGACCCGCTTCACTTTTTTTAGCTTTGTCCTTGGGGTGGTGGTCCCTGGGTTACATTTTGCCCAAAGGGTGCAAACTTTTCTCAAGTGCATCCTGCCTTCATGTACCGTCAACTGCTCTCAGCAGAAACTATATTTGCACAAATTTTGCATATTTTAGTATATTGCCTCTATGCCACTCCACTCTATGACACTGTACTCCACTCTATGCCACTGTACGGCACTTTACTGCAGTGTTGCAGAGTGGAGTGCCATAGAGTGGAGTAGAGTGTTGTAGAGTATGTTAGAGTGGAGTGGCATAGAGTGTCATAGAAGGGCGTACATTGTCATCAAGTGACAAACAGTGCAGTAAAGTGCCGTACAGTGGCATAGAGTGGAGTACAGTGTCATAGAGTGGAGTAGCATAGAGTGGAGTACAGTGTAGAAGAGAGTCTTGTCATACAGTTGTCATAAAGTGGAGTTGAGTGGAGTGTCACAGAGTGGAGCATCATTGAGTAGAGTGTCGTAAAGTGGCACAGAGTGGAGTACAGTGTTGTAGAGTTAGTGGCAGAGTGGAGTACAGTGTCGTAGAGTGGAGTGTCACTGAGTTGAGTGTTGTACAGTGGAAGACAGTGTCAAAGAGTGTAGTGTCATAGAATGTGAATAGGGTGAAGGGTGTAGATTGGAGTGGTATACAGTGTAGTAGCATGTCGTAGTGTGGAGTGGTGTGTCATACAGTGGAGTGGAGTAGAGGGGGGTGGTGTGTTGTAGAGTGGAGTGGAGTGGTGTTTCGTAGAGTGGAGTAGTATGTTATACAGTGGAATTATGTGTTGTAGAGTGGAATGGCAAGTTGTATAGTGTCAGAGTAAAGTAGACTGGAGTAGCAAGGAGGGGCATAGAGTGGAGTTGCAGAGTGGATGGCCTACAGTGCAGTAGCATCTCATGGAGTAGAGTGGAATGGCCTGTTACAGAGTGGTGTGTTGTGCAGTGTGTAAGAGTGGAGTGGCATAGAGTGGAATGGTGCAGAGTGGAGTAGAGTGTCATAGAGTACAGTGGAGTAAAGTGACATGGGATTGTGTTGACGGAGTCTGTGTCGTAAAGTGGCAAAAAGTGGAGTAGAGTGCCGTAGAGTACAGGGGCGCAGAGTGGAGTAGAGTGGCATAGAGTAGAGTAGAGTGGCATAGAGTAGAATAGAGTGCTGTAGAGTACAGTGTTCACAATGAGTGTCTCAGCATACAGTGTCATGGCAAGCCATGTCATAGCCTACAGTGGGGAGGTGTGGAGTGGAGTGCTGTAAAGTGGAATGGCGCAGAGTGGAGTGGAGTACAGTGGAGTGGCATAGAGTGTGGTGTGGCGTACACTGGAGTGGTGCATAGTTGAGTGGTGTGTCGTACAGTGCAGTGGAGTGTGGTAGAGTGGAGTTGAGTGTCATAGAGTGTAGTGGCATGTCGTGGAGTAAAGTTGCGTGTCGTACAGTGCAGTGGAGTGTAGTGTTGTAGAGTATCTTTTGTCATATATACATTTTTTGGTTTGATTTCAGTACATACTGGGGAATGGAGTGGTGTGTCACACAGTAGAGTAGAGTGCCATGGCACAGAGTGGCGGCGTGTTAGAGAGTCTCTTAGAGTGGAGGTGCACTGAGTGGAGTGGCATAAAGTGGGGTGGCATGTCGTACAACTGAGTAGAGTCAAGAGTAATAGGGGGTCATTCTGACCTCGGCGGTAAAAGGCGCTTACCGCCGGTCAGAAGACCGCCATAACACCGCCGCGGCCGCGGTAAACCGCCACGGTCATTCTGACCCGCAACTGGCAAACCGCCAAAAACCCGACATCCACAAAAGTCCGCCACACCAAAGGTCAGTGTAAAACTGGCGATGACCAAACCTCCACCGTCACGCCAAAAGAAATACGCCCATGCCATCACGACCCATGAATCCACGCGGCGGTCTTTCAACCGCGGTATTCCATTGGCGGTACACACCGCCACGGTCAAAATACACACACCCTTACAAAACCCAACCACATTGGACAATTTGAAATACACACACCTGATACACATACAAACAACACTCCCACACACCCACAAACCCTTATGACCACAATAGCGACTGAAGGACAGAGAGAGACAGCACTGCTTAGAGTAGACCATCACACAGAGGCAAATCACAACATCACCCACACAATTACCACGCACAAAACACCATACACCACCACACACACCACACTCTACAACACATACAACATCCCTCACCTCATCCACACCACCCCATGGCACCCCAAAGACACCCCAGGTTCTCTGACGCAGAACTCAGGGTCATGGTGGAGGAAATAGTTTGTGTAGAGCCCCAGCTCTTCGGGGCACAGGTGCAGCACACCACAATTGCTAGGAAGATGGAGCTATGGCAAAGGATAGTCGACAGGGTCAATGCTGTGGGACAGCATCCACGCAATCGGGATGACATAAGGAAGCGCTGGAACGACCTACGGGGGAAGGTGCGTTCCATGGTATCAAGGCACAACATTGCGGTGCAGAAGACTGGCGGCGGACCCCCACCTACTCCCCCAGAATTTACAGCATGGGAGGAGGAAGTCTTGCACATCCTGCATCCTGAGGGCCTCGCAGGAGTAGGCGGAGGAATGGACTCTGGTAAGTCTAATCTTAACTACTTCATTCCCCCCACCCCACCTGCATGCCAAATCATACCCCCACCCTCACCCCCACCCCCATCACACCAACTCCTTGCAAATGGCTCACCATCACAACCCAACCATCCCAACATCAAGCCCTGCATGCGACCACAAAGCATGGACACCCATCACCAAAGCATGCCCACTGCACACACACATCACCCCCACAAGCCACCCTCACAAAAGCCCCCACAAGGGAATGCCTGCACTTGGGTACACGACCACCCACCCATTACACGAAATGCCACACACAGAAGCAATAACCATACCCTTATACCCCTGCAGGACCCGAACGCCACCACACCGCCACGGAGGGTCCAGAGATGTCCATCCCACCCCCAGAAGAGGCCCCCAGTGATGACAGCAGCTCTGTCTCCCTGGACCCAGATGACCAGCCCGGCCCATCGGGGACCTCGGGACAGTCGGTTCCCCACAGACAGCCACAGGCTACAGCAGACCTAACCCCCTCTGGGAACACCAGCACAGCTCCCACCCAGCGGGCCCATGCCTCTGTCTCCAGGACATGTCAATCAGCGATGTGTCCGCCACTACAGGGCACCCAGGTTGACCCACCACCCCAACAACAACATGGACCTGGGGGCAGTGGTAGTGAGCACACCGTCCAGGGGACAGAGGCCCAGGAACACAGGGCAACTGGGAGGGCTGCTGTGCGACAGGGGGGGAACAGGCCCAGGGAACCCACTCTCCAAGAGGCCCTCTCCTCCATCATGGGAGCCTACCACCACTCCCAGGAGACGATGGCTACGGTACTGGGCAGGTTCCAGGAGATCCAGGCACTGCAGGAGGAACAGTACATGGGGTTCAGAGAGGAACTGAGGAACATTAGTTCCGCAATGGGGACCATCGTCGTGGCCCTTAACCAGATAGTCACCACATTGCGGGACCATGTGGCACCCCAAAGGGCCCCTGTCACTAGCCTAGACCAGGAACAGCCTACCACCTCCGCCGGCGCTAGTGGACAGGAGGCCCCCACACAACGACAGGCCACCAGAACCCCACCTCCTGCAGAAGAAGAACCACCCCGCAAGCGGAACCTGAGATCTCACAAGAAGACAGAGTAGGATGCCAAGACCCCCGCCAGCAAACGATACCCCCTGATGTCATCCCACTGTGCCACATTGTCACCCTGTCCAACCTTAAACTGCCCCTGCTCCATCCTTCCACAGGCATATGGACAATGAACCTGTGAGACTGAGAACTGGACTCTGCCATGGCCATTACTCCACCCCCACCCATCACCGTTTTACAATCATGTACCAAAATGTAGCACTCTAATTAAATCACTTATTGCACTTAAAAAATCTGGAGTCTGCTTGTATTCTTAACAAATGTATTAGACATAACGGTGCAAAAATGTTCAGTTACATTGTGATGACAACATACCACTGTCATACAGCTGTAGTCCATGGGCAAACAAAGCAGAAGTCACGCAGTGGGGCATACAGCTCTGAAAAGGGAAGGGAAAGTCACAAATCAGTTAACAGGAACTGGGGGGAAACACCGACAGTAGAGAGGCAGGAGGCTTTAAGTAAATGTAAAAAGGCGTGGTTGATTCTTACCTGTGTGCTACAGAAAATACTGTTGTATCACTGTGTCCCTGTTGTCTGTGTCGTCCCCGTCGTCTTCCTCCTCTTCACTCTCCACAGGCTCCACAGCTGCTACAACACCACCATCTGGACCATCCTCCTGCAGAAAAGGCACCTGGCGTCGCAAAGCCAGATTGTGAAGCATACAGCAGGCCACGATGATATGGCACACCTTCTGTGGTGAGTACATTAGGGATCCACCTGTCATATGCAGGCACCTAAACCTGGCCTTCAGGAGCCCGAAGGTTCTTTCTATGATCCTCCTAGTTCGCCCATGGGCCTCATTGTACCGTTCCTCTGCCCTGGTCCGGGGATTCCTCACTGGGGTCAGTAGCCAGGACAGGTTGGGGTAACCAGAGTCCCCCAATAGCCACACACAGTGTCTCTGTAGCTGTTCCATCACATACGGGATGCTGCTATTTCGCATGATATACGCGTCATGCACTGACCCAGGGAACTTGGCATTTACATGGGAGATGTACTGGTCTGCCAAACAGACCACCTGGACATTCATCGAATGATAACTTTTTCTGTTCCTGTACACCTGCTCACTTCCACTGGGGGGGACCAAAGCCACATGGGTCCCATCAATGGCACCAATGATGTTGGGGATATGTCCAAGGGCATAGAAATCTCCCTTCACTGTAGCCAAATCGCCCACCTCAGGGAACACAATGTAGCTCTGCATGTATTTCATCAGGGCAGACAACACTCTGGACAAAACCTTAGAAAACATAGGCTGAGACATCCCTGATGATATGGCCACTGTTGTTTGGAATGATCCACTTGCAAGGAAATGGAGTACTGACAGAACCTGCACCAGAGGGGGAATCCCTGTGGGTTGGCGGATGGGGGACATCAGGTCTGGCTCCAGCTGGGCACACAGTTCATGTATAGTGGCTCTGTCAAGCCTGTATGTCAGTATGATATGTCGTTCTTCCATTGTCGACAGGTCCACCAGCGGTCTGTACATGGGAGGATTCCTCCTTCTCCTCGCAAGTCCCAGCGGAAAGTGCCTAGGAAGGACAACATGGAGCACAGAGTCAAGCAACCCACAGGTACGTTCACACAGCTTGCACAGTACACGATTCACTATGCATTGAATGGCTTGTATGAGTGGCAATGCAAGGCCTAGGCCTGTGTGACGCAGTAGAAATTAAGCCATGTGGGCCCTTGAAATGGCGGCTGCCTGACCTGTGAAGTGTGACAATGGGATGTGAGGTCAATGCGCTGGTGTGGCACACCATGGCGGTAGGCGGTCGAAGACCGCGGTGCTAAGCCGCATTGGTTAACATTGAACCCTATGGGTTTCAGGAGCCAAATGACGATGTGCGCCGGCGGTCGCGGTACGCACCGCCGCGGTACGCACCGCCGCGGGCGTGACCACCATTTTCTAACTGCTTAATCACTCGAGACCTGATCATCCACAGGAGAGGACCTATACTGCAAGTGCTGCTGTGACCTCGGTCTGGGAGATGCAATGGCTGCTGCGACTGGGGAAAGGGCCCCTGCCTTCACATCTGAGGAATTGGAGAAACTTGTTGATGGGGTCCTCCCCCAGTATGCGCTACTCTACGGTCCTCCAGACCAACAGGTAAGTACACAGGGAGCACGTAGTATGGGCTATGCCTGTGTTGAGTGGGGTGGATGTAAGATGGTGGGGAGGTGAGCGAATGAGGAGTGCAACGCACGACAGATGAGAGCATGTGCCACATGGCAAGGTTGGGGAGGGGGGCCACTCACATCGACCATGCAGAAAAGTGATGATATTTCTTTTCCCACCCTGTACATGTCACATAGGTCAGCGCCCATCAGAAGATCGAAATTTGGCGTGCCATCGCCAAGGACGTCCGGGCCCTGGGGGTCCACAACAGACGGGGCACCCACTGCCGCAAGAGGTGGGAGGACATCCGCCGCGGGAGCAGAAAGACCGCCGAGGCTCTGCTGGGGATGGCCTCCCAACGTAGGAGGGGTGCCAGCTGGCAATTGACCCCCCTGATGTCCCGGATCCTGGCGGTGGCCTACCCCGATTTGGATGGGCGCGTGAGGACATCACAGCAGACACAAGGGGGTGAGTATCAGCACATTCTGCTATATTAGCGCACAGTGGAGGTGTCTGGGTGGGGGAGGAGGGCTGTGGCTATCTCTAGGCCAGGGCGCTTTCTGTAGGCTAGGCCCCTCCGTTAGGCATGGCCCTGTGCCCCCGCCCCCCACCTCTGTAGGGTGCTATGTACAGCTATCCATGGTCCGGCCTCACCTATGTGTGCATTTGTCGTCCATAGACCTGTAGGCCAAGTCACAATAATTGAGTAGTGTACCCCGAGTGCGCGGCGTAGTGCTGGGGGCTTCTGTGTCTGTCCTCTGTGCCAACGGTGCCGCCAATGCATGCACTCAACATGTCTTTCTTTCTTCTCCCCCCCCCTTTTTCTTGGTTTTCCTGTTCATGTGTGCATTAGCATCATCAGGCGGAGGAGAAGTGGCATCGGCGCACGAGGGAGCTGCATCTCACATGGGCCCGGAGGGCCATACAACCGACTCCGAGTACACCAGTGAGACGGAGGGCGAGGAGAGCTCCACAACGGGGATCCGTGGAGACGTCAGCAACACCGACACGTCCTCGGAAGGGAGCTCCCTTGTGGTGGCGGCAACATCCGTGCCCACCGCAACAACAGGTACAGCCGCCACCCAGCGCACCAGCCCCGCCCTCCCAGCAGCCCCTCAGCGTTCGCCCCGTGCCCGCTCGGCCAGGAAGCCGGCCATCTCCTTCGCCCCAGGCACCTCAGGCCCTGCCCCTGTCACCCCTGCTGCCCTCAGTGAGGAGGTCATTGACCTCCTGAGGACCATCATTGTTGGGCAGTCTACCCTTTTGAATGCCATCCAGGGTGTAGAGAGGGAGGTGCATCGGAGCAATGCATACCTGGAGGGCATTCATTCGGGTCAGGCTGCCCATCAGCGATCGTTCAACGCTCTGGCCTCAGCACTGACGGCAGCAATTGTCCCTGTGTGTAGCCTCCCCCCTCCAACTTCCTCAACCCAGTCCCACTCCCCTGTTCCTCTGCCTATCCCAGCCACACCTACAGACCAGCCTGCACACACCTCAACACCCAAGGGCAGCTCATCCAGACATAAGCACCACAGATCACACAAGCATTCACCCAAGCAACATCCACATGCAGACATGCAACAGCCACTGCCTCCACTGTGTCCCCCTCCTCCTCGTCTCCCTCCTCCCTCCCTGTGACGTCTCCACTCACACTTGCATGCACAACATCATCAGCCACTACGTCCATCACCAGCACACCCACCAGAACACTCCGCACACGTGCAGTCACCAACCCCACTACCATTTACACGTCCCCTGTGTCCTCTCCGAGTGTGTCTGTCACCCCCTCTTCCAAACCACACAAACGCAAGCAGCCACCCACCCAACAGCTATCCACCTCACGTCAGCCTCCAGCCCAAGCACCTGCACCCAAAGACACCAGACTTCACACTCCTACAACCACATCCTCTTCCTCCACTCCCATACCCACTACACCTAACCGTCCCTCTCTTTCCAAATTGCTTTTCTTTTCAAAACTTTACCTCTTTCCTACAACTCCCCCACCCCGTCCATCTCATAAGACTGCAATCAGCACCTCAGCCACCACCAAACCAGGACCTATCAGGACTGTTGTCCAAGGACATTGGAGTCCCCCACCCTCAAGGGCAACTACTCCGGCTAGGAGCCAAGGCACGGCCAGCCCACCCCCGGAAAAGCAGCCAAAATTTAGCAGTGCCCGGCGCGAGAGGCCACGGACACCAGGGACCGAAATCCCTACCCTGGCTCCGTCTGGAAGTGGGGTGCCACCTGGCACACCGCCAAAGGTGTCAAAGGGCCACAGACGACCAGGGAAGGGTGGGAAGGGCAGCACGCCCGACAAGTCCGGCAGCAGGCCAGCTGCCCAGGAGTGCCCCACCAGCCCCCTCCCAGGTGTGCAGGAGGACACCCAGATGCCCGGTACGGCAGCCCAGGAGGGTCCAGCAAGCCAACGGACAGATGGGCAGGAAGGCCCCGCCAGCCACATGTCAGGTGGCGAGTGACACCCATGCCTGGGCCGGAACGGCTGAACTGAGCCCTTTCAAACAAGCACCGCTGAACTGGGCCCTTTCAAACAAGCACCGCTGAACTGGGCACCGCCGTCTCAAGCACCGCTGAACAGGGCACCGCCGTCTCAAGCACCGCTGAACTGGGCCCTTTCAAACAAGCACCGCTGAACTGGGCCCTTTCAAACAAGCACCGCTGAACTGGGCACCGCCGTCTCAAGCACCGCTGAACTGGGCACCGCCGTCTCAAGCACCGCTGAACTGGGCCCTTTCAAACAAGCACCGCTGAACTGGGCCCTTTCAAACAAGCACCGCTGAACTGGGCACCGCCGTCTCAAGCACCGCTGAACAGGGCACCGCCGTCTCAAGCACCGCTGAACTGGGCTCTTTCAAACAAGCACTGCTGAACTGGGCCCTTTCAAACAAGCACCGCTGAATTGGGCACCGCCGTCTCAAGCACTGCTGAACTGGGCACCGCCGTCTCAAGCACCGCTCCGCTGGGCACCGCCGTGTCAAGCACCGCTCTGCTGGGCCCTTCCTGTCAAGCACCGCTCCGCTGGGCCCTTCATCTCAAGCACCGCTCCGCTGGGCACTGCCGTGTCAAGCACCGCTCCGCTGGGCCCTTCCTGTCAAGCACGCTCCGCTGGGCCCTTCATCTCAAGCACCGCTCCGCTGGGCACCGCCGTGTCAAGCACCGCTCCGCTGGGCCCTTCCTGTCAAGCACTGCTCCGCTGGGCACCGCCGTCTCAAGCACCGCTCCGCTGGGCACCGCCGTGTCAAGCACCGCTCTGCTGGGCCCTTCCTGTCAAGCACCGCTCCGCTGGGCCCTTCATCTCAAGCACCGCTCCGCTGGGCCCTTCCTGTCAAGCACCGCTCCGCTGGGCCCTTCATCTCAAGCACCGCTCCGCTGTGCACCGCCGTCTCTGAACTGCTCTGCTGGGCCCTTCATCTCATGCACCCCTGGCCCATTGGCAGGGCCGGTTCTGTGTCGAGCAGGGCTTCTCTAAGCACTCTGGCCACCATGCCTCCTCCATGACCAGTGGAGTCTGTAATCCACCTGATGGACTGTGGCTTTGCACTCCCCAGGATGGCACAGTGGGCAACCCACCCACTGTAGAGACTTGAGAGACTGTGGCTTTGCACTCCCCAGGATGGTCCAGTGGGCAACCCACCCACTGTAGAGACTTGAGAGACTGTGGCTTTGCACTCCCCAGGATGGTCCAGTGGGCAACCCACCCACTGTAGAGACTTGAGAGACTGTGGCTTTGCACTCCCCAGGATGGTCCAGTGGGCAACCCACCCACTGTAGCGACTTGAGAGACTGTGGCTTTGCACTCCCCAGGATGGTACAGTGGGCATGGAGGCCCCTCGTGGATCTGGTGTCGTGGACTCATGTGGCTGAGGTGCCCCCCCTTCCCTTCCCCCTGAGGTGCCTGTAGTTTTATCATCTGATGCCCCAGCGGTGTTCTCTCCAATGGAATCTGGTCTTGTGTGTGGGCTTTGCCCATGTGTTTGTGCACATTGGCCCACGAACGATGGAACTTTGCCAAAATGTGCAGGACTTATAGCCTATGTATATATTTTTAATTATGTTCTTTATTTGATATATATATTTAATTTTCATATTTCACATTACTTCATTTGAGCTATAATATACTTCTATTTTAATGATCATTTAATTTTGTCTTTGCATTATTCCGGGTGGTTTGGGGGGTGTCACTCTGACTTGTTGCTCTGCATTGGTGTGTAGGGATTTTAGGGGGGTGTTTGGGGGGGTGGGTGTATCGCGTATGTGTGTGCCCGTAACCTTTCCTCCTCCCCCCTCCCCTGTGTCGTAGGTGCAGTGCTCACCGTTGTCGTCTGCGCCGGCGTTCGTGCTCCTTGTAGAAGAGCAGGTAGACAATAGCTGGTAGGATGTTCAATTCGGGTTCCATGCTGTCCAGATTCCTCGTGGAGTGTATAGAGGTGAGCGTTTTCCCGTTCGTAGTCTGTTTTCGCCGTGTTTTTATCGGCGGGGCTCCCGCCCCGGAAAAGGTGGCGGATTGGTGAGTTGTGATAGGGTGGGCGGTACATTGTCTGCCGCCTGCCTGTTGGCGGTGACCGCTGCGCTGTTTGTTTGTCCCGCCGTGGCGGTCGGAGTGTTAAAGTGGCGGGCTGTGTTGGCGGTTCCCGCCAGGGTCAGAATTCCATTTTTTTGACCGCCTGCCTGTTGGTGGGTTGGCCGCCGCTTTATCACCGACCGCCAGGGTTGGAATGACCCCCATAGTGTCTTTTGTCATATATAATGTTTTTTGGTTTAATTTTAATACATACTGGAGAGTAGTGTGGCATGTTGTACATTAGAATAGAGTGCTGTGGCATAGAGTGGCGTATTGTAGAGTCTCGTAGTGGAGGTGTGTAGACTGGAGTGCGTATAGTGGAATGGCATGTCATACAGTGGAGTGGCATGTCATACAATGGAGTGGTGTGACGTACAGTGCAGTGGCGTGCTGTAGAGTGGAGTGCTGTGGAGTGACGTACAGTGGAGTGGCATATCGTAGACTTTAGTGACATGTCATAGACTGAAGAAGCAGGTTGTAGAGTGGAGTGGAGTGTCATACCGTGGAGTGGTGTGGTGTGTCATGGAGCGATTTTGCATTTTTCATCAACTTTTTAGAAAGATGTCACTGCATAATGTCTGAGGTCTTGGTTTCTACTTGAGATATGCCTTTTTACCATGTTTTAACCAAATGAGGCACTTTACCAAATTGTGATTAGTTAAAGAAAAGTATTTGTATTGTTTTATGTATTTTTATTAAATGTAACAAGTACTGTGGTACTATCTTGGAAGTTCTGTGGTACCTTTCGAAATTAAAAGAAAGGGTTTATGACAAACAAAAAATATTTGTTATTGTTGTTTAGTGTTGTTTTATTGTTTGTCATAAATCCTTTATTTTTTTCAATTTCAAAAGGTAATGTGGTGCTTCCTAGACAGTACAGCAGTACTTTGTTACCTTTTATACAAAAAAATAGAACATTAAAAATACTTTTCCCTAACTATCCACACTATTGTGAAGTGCCTGTTTTGTTTCAAATAAATCTCATGATAATAATATCTCCCAATAGTTACTTAACCAACAATCAGGGCCTCAGTGGCCACAGTTCCAATTATTTTAATTCTCCTGTTTCAAGACAAGGCATAGTCAAGGCATAGTTCCAACTGACTATATCAAATCCTTAATGACTGTAGTTCAGCTCACTTTTTGAAATCCATTGTGCTAGATCCTCATTAAGTTGTTTCATGGAATAAATAGTTCTTCGTCATTGAGTCCCTTGGGTTACTTATTTACTGATGAAATAATGTGATTATATGTGTCTGAGTTTTTTTTAACTCTATCTCCTCCTCTTTCATGTTCAAGTAGAGTGGGAAGTTCCAATGCCTCCCTCTCCCACCCATGCTATTAAATATTCTCATCCTTAGGAAAGGCCAAAGGGCCGCAGTATCATTCTTATGGAGATGACTTGCAAATTTATCTGTATGGGTGTGCCCCCGGGATATCGAGGTAGGAATGTCAATGGCAACAAATATCATAGACAGAATGTCAAAAGACAAAATATCAAAAGGTAAGTAAGTATAGTTTTTCGTACCTTGTGTAGATATGCAGGGGCATAGATGTGGAATTAAGAATAGTAAATCTATTCTTCATCTATATTTACTCAACTTTTCTTACTTTGACCCTTGATGTTCTATCCAAGATATTAGTGAATCTTCATATCCCTACCTCCTATAGTCCATAGTACAGTCATCTCCATTTCATGGGCATAGATTATGATTTTCACAGCCTCAAGGAAGGGTTAGGAGTTGGTCAAGTAGATGAATTTCAGTGCCCTGAAACTAAATGTAACAAAGACTGATGTGCTCCAGATTGGCTCACGCCAGACATTTAAAGCCAACACTAGTTTGCCTCAGTCTCCTGAGCTTATTGACATCCCCACCTCCTCCACAAAAATGGATCACTGTCTTTGGCCACTGGAATTCAAAACTTAACGTTGTGTCACATATTAGGCCAATGCTTCAGTGTGTTTTTATTTATTCTCTGACAGTTGCAGTTATCAGCAGCCGTGGCTCCTCTGCAATGGTGGAGGAGAGTCGCCCCATTGGCTCACAGCCGGAAGCTGAAAAATAAAACGATATTTCATTATTGTTGTATTTTTCAACTCCTAGCTCTGAGCCAGCATGTGCAGGGAGGGGTGGGGCTGAGCCATGGGAGGGGGGAGGAAGGGTGGAGTGAGTGCGCTTAAGTGCACAATGGCCAGCCAAACAGACATGCACACTTAGGTTTCTCCAACCCAGCTGTATTTGACAGCCGGGTTGGAGAAACAGCACAGACTCCCTGTGCCTGAGCGAGCAGTAAACCAGCCCACTCAAGCCAATCCTTGAACTGCTCTCATGCTTTTTAGTAGCATGAGAGCAGTGCAGGGATTGCACAGGGAGTCTCTGAAGCTGGTGGGACTAGGAAGAGGAGTGTGAGGCTGCTGGTAACATCATGTGAGTTTTAATTATTTTATTATTACAGTTCCCCCACGTCCCACCGAACACTACCACTCCACCTCGTCCCCTCCCACCTGCCCCACTACTTTTCTATTGCGTCAGCCGCCACTGGTTATCAGTACCCTATATTGCACCAATTCTTAACCTGTGGTCCATAAACCCCAGGTAGACCGCAATGCCTACTCAGGGGGTCCACAACTGTTTAGAAAATTAAATATTAGCAAGTTAAAAAAAGTGCACATTGAAAACTGAAACTTTTATACTGCTCGATAAATGTGAAGGAATTTGAAATTGAAAGCTAAAAACTAAGTTGGTATCCTTGAGTTGATTTGTGTGAGCAGCACAGGTATAGCAAAAAGAATCTAGAATGGACTATTAGTGGCCTCAATTGAAGCAGAATGTATGTTTTCAGATGAAAAGAAAGCATGCATTAGGACAAAAAAGACAAAGTTTTATGCTAGAGTCTTGCATTTTGCTTCATCTTTAAAAAGAAAACTTACTTTTTAAAAGCTCCAGTTTCAAAATTCGCATTTTCTTGTTTATGATGCAGATAAAACATTTTCTAATGTATGCATTTTTTTATATAAACTTGTTTTTGTATTATTGTGAGGTTCAAATCGTAGAAAATGTAAGATTTCCCAGCGTCCAGTAGTGACTCAGTGGGGTTCTACGGAAGTGGTTGGACACAACCTTGGCTGAAATGGCTGATCACAACACACACAAATCATAGCAGATAGAATGGGATTTAAAGGAAGAGGTTTTGACAAATCACGTCAGGGTTAATGTTTTTTATATTAGCTACCTGCCTATTCAAATATCTCAAAGTTATGTTATCCGTACACCTCTAAAACAAAATTCCAAACCATGCTCCAACTAGTAATCTCAAATGAGGCAATCGTGGCATCAAACACGGTGGAAAGAGGACGGAAGACATGCAGTACTGAAGTCCAGGATCTGGAATTCCTTTGTCTGCAAAACTTAACGAAAAACCAACACGGATTGGCTTCTGTAAAGCAACTTTTTTTCTTTAATTATGAACTTTTCACCAGAGAAATTGATACTCTGCCTTTTGCATGAGAACTGGTTTGAATACAGTGACATATCTAGTTTGTTTGTTAGATTCATATTTAATAGGTTATGATGCCTACAGTTACATTTGTAGTTTTGCTCCTTACACATATAAGTAATAAAAACAAATAAGCAAATGGCACAACATTTGATTTGCAAGTCAGAAATATATATATATTTACAGGCAGCTGAGCAATATGACTAAATTGAAAAGTACCTGCTTCTACAACATGGTCGAAGGTCGGAAATCTTTTGTACACAGCCGTGCTGACGGAGCGGAATATCAGCACCGACGTCAAGTTCACGTAACGCATCAGTGTCCTCCTGAGCAGGCGCCCGTACTCGTCCCTGCCGTGAACATTGCTGGAAATCAGGAACATCAACCTGTCTGGCCATGGAAGGTTCACAAACTGGTTCCACCACCGGTTCACGACCAGCGTCACGTAGAACCCTGCAGGATAAACAGTAAACAGAATGAAGCCACCATGGGCCTCGATGTACCTATGGACAGAAAACAACTAAAAACCCAAGTATGCTCACCCTCCTGAAAGTGTCTTTCATGCAGACAGTTCACTTCGAAAAAAACAGCTAAAGGTCTGAAATCAGTATTCATACTCCCGAGCGTGCATGGCATAGTGACTACTTAAAAGGACTGGAGGGAAATCCGTCAAATTCGGTTTAACATCATTTACTGGTGACCCATTAAGTACGCATCATGAGTGATCCAGTGCATGGTAATGCCGTTCTGGACTCACATAAGGCAAGTTTCTACCGCACTATTACTGGGTCAGTCGGAGTTTGGCAACCGGAATTGGGAAAGGACCTTCAAATTATTTTGAAGTAAACTTTCACTCGGATGGCCCGACATCTCCAATGCCTCTGGGACAGCATGCACTCAAATCTGGGCAGTTTCTAAGGGCCAGATGTAGCAAGCAGTTTTGCCCATTCTATGTCTATGGGAAAATGTTTTCGTACATATGGCCCTAAGTGTCTCTCCCCACACACACAAAAGCAAGCTTCGCTTAAAAATAAAAGAAGGGTAAATTTCATAAAAAGCATAACAAAACAGTTTTGAATCCAGTACCGGTGGCCAGATTCAAAGAGCCCTTTGCATAACCGCCTTTTCAAATGCAAAGTAACTATCTGTAATGTGTAAATAGACACTGCCACTCGTGATGCACACACTGGGAGCCCTTGGGTGGAAAGTGGAATCTTACCCATTTCAAACAACGTTTAAAATGCACACTCAGCACAAACACTTAAGTGGAAGCCCGTGCCTGCGCCGCATTCACGTGCACAATGTGTTCCTTCAGATTCACAGACTGTCAGAAACACCGCAGAATCGTCAAATGGGTGTTTTAGTGCACACACCTGAGGATAGTCTGCCTATTAAACGTGGTGTGCTGGATTCCATGCCTACTACCGATGGTTTAGAGACAGGACTCTAATCCCGACTAGGCACGTTTAGTGAGGGAAGTTCATTGCCTAACCACGTTGGGTAGAGAGTGGAAATAAAGGCTGCTGAAACGTTTCGAATTATTAATGTGCCTTTGGTTCAAGTGACACTCATCACTTGCTTATGTATGCTTTAAAAATACAACTATGATTTGCTTTGTTGCGGTTTCAGAGCTGTCTACTCGTCTCTTCTGTAGCCAGTGTCCTCTTACGGATATTTGGGGCTCTGGGCAACGAATAATTTGGCAGGCCCTATTCTGCACTATATTTGTACTCAAGTTAGGCTAATTCAAGCCCCATGATCCAAAACAAAAAAGAACTTTATGTTAAAGGCTGAAATAGAGAAATAGACAGAAGTGAGATAGAGAGCAAGTTCACTCTCCAAGGGCCCTGTGGACGATAAGGGGTTTGGGCAATTCCCCACATTGTCCATGCTTTAGAACGTCTCTGTCTGTGGCCATCCTCTGGTGGCCCTCTTTCCTCATAAATCCTGCATAAGAAGCGCTTCAGCTGATCTTCACGCTTGGAAAACACCGGTGATATAGAAACATGACTTATAGGCCCTGGAGAGGCATTCAAAGACACCCCTGGGAGAGAAAATACCTTTCTCCAATTGTCCATCGAGCACTCCTCACCTGTTTGAGGAACTTGGAACACATTTTTAGCAATTGTTTTAGTACCCAGTGTTGTGTCCAAGACAGAATATTGTCATGTTAAAATTTGACCTCAAGTCCAGACTGAATCCTACTCGAAATCTTGCGTGTTTGCATGTATTCAACATGCCACAGATTCCTCTGCAATGTTTTAAAGATCTCTTTTGCTGAAATTAGGTTTTCTTTTTCTGCTTCCTGTATCTCTCTCTTCGCTTGTTTCTGTGTGGGTGGGGTGGATTGATTAGGAGTGTGGTGGCTCGAGGTGGATTTCTCAAGCGCTGCCTTTTTCTCTGCTTTGCAGTAATTTCTAGAGCATATGTAGGGGTATCTCCTGTTTTTGAGGTGTCCATTCTCTGCCTTTGTAAGACATTTGCTATTTGCAAACTGTGTTGATTAACAGCAATTCAGTATTTTGCAAATGTGATTCATAACGAATCACTGTTACGACAAGCCCACTATCTTCATTTATTTGTACAGTTGCACACTTTATATTTAATTTTTCGTACATTTTAATTTGCTACTCATCCACCGCCAATCCTACTGGTCTGTTCGCCCTACTCTTCTGCCCTCATCTCCCCCCCTCATCTCAACACTTCAGCCCTGTATCTTCTCCACTCCACATACCTTCATCCAACTTTAACAGCTAAATGCTGCACAACTTTTGCACTGCAGTCAAACACTGCCTTGAGAGCTCAGACATGATCACCAAATACACCATCAGCATAATTATCCTCATTGAAACCTGGCTGACCAATACTACAAACAGCCTTCTTCCGCTCCTACTACCTCCCCTCTACTCCATTCTGAGAAGCAACCAGGGAGGTAAACAAGGCAGAGGTATATCAGTCATTTAAGGAAACGCTCTGAGCTGCAGACTACTTCCCAACACTTGCTTTCAATCCTTAAAGTGTTTATCACTGGAATTCATCTCATAAACTTCCTCTAACCTCAGGTTGAATGTAATCTACCAGCCTTCAGGTCAAACCAACACCTTCAAGAGTGCATAGAATTCTTCACAGCACAATTAATCAGCTCTGACAACTTTATCTTCCCAGTTACTTCAACCTCCATTGGGGTGCTGAAGCAAATAGATCACTGGAGCACTTTGCAACTTCTCTAGAAGACAACAGCCTCCATCAGCACTGCCAGAAACCAACACACTGCATAGGCAACACTCTCGACCTGATCATCTTAACAGCACCTCTTCTTTTGACCAGTAACCCCATCCTGGTTGATTGTAGGTGCCTTTCTCAAAAAAAGAAAACCCTTGGTCAACCGAAGAAAACAAAATCTGGGTCAGAAATACCAGTAACATCAATACCAAACTATGGCGAATCTAGGCCTATAGTGTCTCAACTTGACATCAACAAGGCCATAGAAAATTTGAGCTCATGCACCCATCAACAGCAAATACAGTGGACCCAAACCCTTTTGCCCCTGTTACTCCAAAATCCTTTATGAAAAAAGCAAAAACATAAGAAAATTGAAGATAGACTGGTGGCAAACACCGTTACCATTCACTCTAACAATGATTCATACTGAGAGACAAAAATACAAAGGCCACATCTTCATAGCCACAGCATCACAAATCAGATCACTGCTTTATACAGCCAAGCATTGCTTGAAAAAACTATTTTAGGTTACTAATCAAGCCAACAACCCTCCCTCCAACCCCCGCTTCCCAATTAAGGCATCAGAGATCCTTTGCCATAACTATGCAGAGTTCTTTGCCAAAAAAAAATCAAAGATATTAACATATCCTGTCCTTCCAAAGCTGACAACATAACCAAAGAGGTACTGCCTTGCAAGGCACTTTAGCCAAGGTTCTCTTTCTCCCAAATCTCTGAGAAAGAGCCAACTTTGCAACACTGTTCCAGGCTCCATTAGTAAATCCCTTGCCACACTAATTCTACTCATTTGGACAACCCTGAGTAACGCACCATTGGATTAGGGCTTACTCCCAAGCTGTCTAAAACAAGCTCAAATTTCTACTCTTCTAAAAAATCAATCTCTGTGGCCCGAAGAGTTTGACAGCTTCCGCCCATTATCCACCCTGCCTCTCCTATGTAAGATGATTGAAAGTTACATAGCCTCCCAACTGTCATCCCACATCCAGGACAACAATCTCCTCGACTTGTTTCAATATGGTTTCCGTCAGTGCCAAAGCACCGAGACTGCAGTTCTTCTGAGACTGCAGTTCTTCAGATTGTGGAGAACACCCTCCACATCCTAAACATGGGCAATTTCTGTTTACTTGGCTTCCTGACCTCTCTTTAGCGTTTGACACAGTCAACCCCTTGGCTTTGCTAGATACCCTGAAGCATTAAATGAGTATGGATGGTGTTGTCCTTAAATTCTTCTCCTCTGACCTAAATAAATGCTTTCAAATTTGAAAAAATGGGAATGACGTCTCAGATCCAGTCAGCCTGCAACAAGAGGTCCTACAAGGTTAAATTATCTCCCCAACCCTTTTCAACCTCTACCTCGAACCCCTCTGTATAATCCTCAGGTGTCCTCTCCACTATATGCTCATGACACACAAATCTACCTAAACGTCTCATGCCCGGAAGCCGCCTGACGCATTTCCTGTGCAGCTGCTCCTCAACGTGCCTTGCTATCTCCTGCTGCGTGGGTCGTGCCCGGGCAAAGCCCAGGCCAAAGGCGGTCCCGTCCTGCACCTGTCAGTGTCAGGGAGAGGCAGGGCAGCTCCAATCCCCTTGGCTCCGTGGCTGGGCACTGCCTGGTATTTCTGGAAAGAACATCTTCACATCCCGGTATGCCTTTAATCTAAGCCACCACCCGTACCTCTTCATCTGACTTCTGACTTCTGCTGGGGTGGGCCAGGACTGAGGGGCGAGCTTGGGGCCCCTTGGCTCATGTTTCTAGGCTTGTATTCAATCTCCTTCACTTGCTTGGAGTTCTTAGAGTAGCTGCGGTCCCGGGGGATTGTTTTCACTTTGTGGCGGGAGCTGATTCCTGTCAATCAGCACCAGGCAGGTACCTTAACTCACTGGGTGCACTCCTGCAGCGCATTATTGACTGGAAGAGGCTAGGCTGGGCTATCCTTCTTGGTTTTTGGGTCCCATTTCACTGTATGGTTAGTCCTTTACTGTTGGTGTAGCTTATCTTTAAGAATAATGGGCAAGCGTAAGTTACCCGGAGACAGAGACAATGTTACAGTTAAATCAGTCAGAGGCACTAAGCCTGACTCTTTTTTGTTCAGGACAGTAGGCGTATTTGCCACAAAATCGACCTGGCGGAGAGACATTCATCCCGCGATATGGGTGAGGGCCTAGTAGTTCCCCTGTGATACAGCTGGGGCAGGCAAACACCATCAGAGTGTGGGTAGCGAGTACTCCCATGCACTCTGTGGCCAAAAGCCCAACGTGTGTAACGTGCAAGCCCATTTACCAGGAACTGGCCTGTTCAACAAACTGGATCCCATAAATGCCAGTGACAATGTGCCCTCAGCCCCAAAAAAATGCAAACCCAAGCAAGGGGGCTTACCCAGATCACCCAGAGCCCAAATGACCAATAACCTGGTTATCAAGCCCAGTCCACTGTTGCCCATTTCGGCTCCAACAACTGCAAATGGTGCAGCTAGTGGAAATGCTAACTATGATAGGGACTGGGTGTTTGAGAATTTTAAATCCATGGTAGGTGAGTGTGTCACTCCCTCGGTGGACAGGTATGAAGCCTGGAAGATGCCATTACCCAGCTTACCTTGGCTCGTAGAAATTTATTGGCCCAGCAGGCCTCTGCCGAGCCATCCAGGCCTGGCCCAGCTAGACCCTTGGCTCCGAGCTCTGAACTCTATTTCAGGTCCGAGCCATCTCAAGGAATCACGCCTGCTACTGATGTTCATCCCTCCTCCATTCAAGTTGTGGGTTCTTTGATATCATGTGAGAGAGGAGGAGGTGCACAGGGAAGAACTGGTGCCTGGAACGGTCAGTAAGTCCAAGGAACTGACTCTCAGGCTCAGCCCTTCCCCAATCAGTTTTGTTTAAATCTTCCCCCTGACTGTTGTCCCGATGTAGCCATAATGACTGGTGTTCCACCTCTAAACTCCTCCAGGGAAGAATCAACTCCCCAGCCAACAAACAATGTCTGTCATTGGTTGACCCGAAAACTCCAACTTCAACGCTAATGAATATGATGATATCTTGTTTTGTGAGAAGGGTTGGTGGGTCAGAACTTCAATAAAACATCTGAAAGGGCATTGTATTATAATAAACTGCAATAACCCAGGTCGGGCTCGCTGCTTATTCAATCTGATATGAGGAGGCATTTGCAGCATGCAGACTTCAATATTGTCCACTCAGTTATTTTTGCAAACATCTATATCCCAGGAGTGAGACAGGACGAGGGCATATGTCACCCAGGGACAATGAGCTAATCAGATTCACAGGTCCCACCTCAAATAGATTTATCTCTTTAACAGACTTGGCTAGCATTGATGGACACGCAGACACTGCAGCTGTCCCCATAAAGTCTGTTATACGGGGTGGAGGACTTGGGGGATTCTTTTAATTCTGTAGCCACCACACTTACTGTTGATGCTATTCTAGTAATTCCTAAAAGCTCTAGCCATGTTTCCACCAGTGACTTTGCTGCATCATTTAGGTAGCTTGTTTCCTGGAATCTTGCAGGAATATCTTCAAATCCATCCTGTTTAGATTGGTGTCAGTTTAGAGACACGTTTGACATCTGCCTATTTCAGGAAACACGGTCTTTGTCCCCCCACTTTCCTCCCAGCTTTGTTACATTTTCGCAGGTCGTAGTTTCTTCAGAGAAGGGACGACCATGAGGGTGAGGTTGGGGGAGGAGGGGTAATATTCTGGGTGAAAACCACTATGCTCTGTGTGGCCAAAGAGATTGATTTGGGTTCATCAGATGTTTTATGTGTCAGCTTGCAATTCCCTACAAATGAGACCAATTACATTTACAGTGTGTATTGTAAGGAAGTGGGCAGTAGATCTGAATTACCAATTATAGACATTGTAGATTCCCATTTAGCGGCCCTCCCAGTTGGTTCTTTTAAAATTGTCACTGGCGATTTTAATTGGAAATTCAAGCCACTGAGCACCACGTTAGAGGATCTTACAGGCAATGTAGACCAAGTCTGGCCAGTTCCCGGGATTACACTTTCCCCCTTAAAGAAATGGGCATCTGCTGTAGTCCAATTGAATGTGTTTACACTGAATCAAGGCCTCCGAGCCTGAAAGGGAAGATCGATTTCAGACAAAGAGAGGAGGCATAAGTTTAATCCCATGGGCAACACTAGTCTAATCGATTATATCTTTTTGGACTTTAGACTCTAGCCTAAACTGGCTGAAGTGGATGTGATACCCAGGCAGGATAGTGATCACAATGCCCTGGATCTCACACTGAGCCCACTAGGAACTACTCTGCATAGTACTCATACTGAACCCTTCGATAGAAGGCTTAGAGCCACAAACAATCGACGTAGGTTAAATTGGAGTATTGTTGTAGAATCTTCTACAGTTTTGAGGGAGGTTTATGACATAGTGGCACGGAGCTGTGCAGACCATGGTAGTATCCACAAACCAACCTGAAACCCTGGTGAGTACCAGTGCTATCCATAATTCTATAATCTCATCCTTAAAGAATATCTTTTTTGCAGAGTCCAACACTCTTGCAAAAAGGAACTAGGGCTCTTTGGTACAATAAATCTTGCAGGGTAGCTAGGCATTTGCTATCCAAAGCCATTCAGGATCAGAATAGGAAGTTATTCAAAGGAGCTAGGCAGTCTTATAAAGCTGCAGTACTCTGTGCCAAAAGAGATTTGGACTAGACAAGAAGGGCATGCATGTTATGCGCCATTAAAGCAATGGACCAACTTTCCTTTAAGAGCAGTCTCACCAACTGTGGCACTGATGATCACTCACCAATTGACAATAACACCTCCACAGCGTATTGGTTCAATCACTTCTCAGAGCTATAGTCCTCCTCCACATGGTTGGATTTATCTCAAAGTGAGGACACTGGGTCTGCATATGCGGCCCCTGGCTGTGATGCAGGTTGTATTGGGTTAGCAGATTTCTAACTTGAAATACTAGCCAAAGGTAGGTATTATATTTCCAGTTATTAAGATAGAAAAGCTTTAAACTGGATTCTTCCAACTAAAGCCCCAGGGTTGGATAAGATCCCTTGGGACCTTTTAGGGGCTGAACATTACATCTGGTGTCCATATTGTTTAGTGTTTTAATGCTATTTTGAAAGACGCCGCCACGCCCCCTACATGGCTCAGGGAATTCCGATCTCTAGAAAGGGCTGTAGGGCAGTTCCTGTAAATTACAGGCCCATCATCTTCATCTACAGTACTCACAAAATGTTCAGCAGGGTTATCTTGGACAGGCTGCATGAGTGGCTTACTGACACAGCAATCCTGACACTGCTTCTAGCTGGCTTTAGGGATGGTACAAGCACCACCGACCAGGTGTTTCCTTTCCAGCTACTCTATTGGAAATATGTAACTTTGGGGGATGGCCGTCTCTCAATGACCCTTGTGGACCTTCGGTCCTCTTTTGATTTAGTACCTAGGGAGTCTCTGTGGAAGGTGTTGGCAGACATTGGGGTCCCAAAATACCTATTGTATGTTATTATTATACTACAAACTGACAATTTTGCTCAGGTCCGTTGTGGATCTCAGGGTGAACTGTTAACAGGGGTGCACGACCAGGGTGCATTCTCGTTCCGACCCTATTCCTACTTTTCATTAATGATCTGGTAACTTACTTAGAGAAAAGCAAGAACAACACCCCAAGACTAGCGGGTGACAGGGTTCTGACCCTCCTGTTTGCAGAAAACACACTCCCCATCTCAAAAACACCTATGGGGCTACAAAAGCTTTTTGGTCGGTTTGAGTCTTTCTGTAAACAGAGGGGCCTAGAGATTAACATCGGGAAAACCAAGTATATGTTTTTTAATTCCTGTACATCCACTAGAACTAACCCAATGCTCAACGGAGCTCCAGTGGGGAGAGTCCATGTATTTGACAACCTATGGGTCACGCTCACTTAGCATTTTGACTGGTCACCCAAAGTATAGGCTAAAAATAGAAATAGAATAGAAATCAGGGTGAATTGTGATGTTGCAGCAAGGTTCCCTCTTCCACCCTATTGCCTCCAAATGTATCATCTGCAAGCTCTCTGGGTGACTCTACAAGGTGCCGACCTATGTGGGTCAAAAAGACATAAGCTGCTTGGAGAAAGTTGAAAAACATTTTGAGGCAACCTGGGGCACATAAAGGTTTATAAAACAATTCCTTCTCCATGTTTGTTATGGAAACTTATGGTCCACCTCTTGAAATCTAATGGGGTTTCGAAAGTATTTTTAAAGGGTTCATACTGACAGAACATACATGATTCCTTTTAAGGGCAACCAAGGGTAGCTTCCCTTACAACCTCTTTTCTTGAGAGTAAAGGCAAATATATTATGGACGTTTTCTTGGATGAGACAGAACCTCTTCAGGCCAAGGCGCTATAGAAGACATTTCAGCTAGGGATCCTAACATTATGCTCTATCACAGCAAACTGGCAGCATTTTCGCAAGGAGTCTGCTGGGTTTTGTACTTTCTGTACCAACATTATTGAAACAATCGAACATGCTGTAATTTTTTGGCCGGTATATCTTGGGTACAGAAGACAATGGATTCTTCTGTTATGTTTTATCCTGGAAATAGGGATTACAGAGTAGTAATTAGAATCCTGAGAAGCTATGTCAAAAATCCTATTGTGTTTGTAGTCTCACGCTTTTTGCTATAGATGTGGAGGCTTTGACAAAACAAGATTGAAGAACTTCAGAACTGGCACCTTATGCACCATAATGGAATACAGACTTAAATTTGCATGTCGAACTGTAAATAAAAAGATTTACTTTTTAACACTTATTTTATTGTAGTAGTGTCCAAAATGATTATATGTATTTTAAAATGTGATGGCTATCATGTGCTTTTATGGCTAAGTAGCCAAATAAAGATTATCATTCTTCTTGTTGGACCTGACCTCCTTGCCATGGTTTACCCCCAAACATTTACCTTCCAGCCTTCTGTTCTTCCTTACTTAGATTTTGCTGGCTTTAAGACTGCACTCTTTACCACTGCTAACCAGTTTTAAACGACATGTGTTGTCTCCTTTTAACGTGGTAGCACTGGGTTGCACCCAATGGACATAATTAATTTACTTCTAGATCCCTAGTAATGTGGTACTGTATGTACCCAGAGTTTGTAAATTAAATGATACCAGTGGGCCTGCAGCACTCATTTTATCACCCAATTCATAAGCACTTTAAACAAGCCTCAGGCCTGCCACTGTAGCCTGTGTGTGAAGTTTTAAACTGCCATTTCAACTGGGCAAGATAAACCTCTTTCCAGGCCCAAAACTCCCTTTTTATTACATATGTTACCCATAGAGTAGGCTTTAAATAGATTGGGGGACAAGGTGCAATGTATTTAAAAAGTTGGACATGTACATTTAAGCTTTATTCCCAAATTATTTTTTTACTACTCTGAGGCCTACCCCTCCCCTGGGATAACATTGGGTTAACTTGTTACACTCAATAAACTATATTTTTCAATTCAGCCCAGGTCGGAATGGTGAGTTTGGTGTCTAAAGAAGTATAATGTGAAACCCTCTATAATGGTAAAGTTGGATTTTAAGTCACAATTTTTGAAAGTTGCCACTTTCCTGTCCTAACCTTTGGTGTCTTCAGCCTGTTTACTGGGTCACATGACTAGGTGTAGCTGCTAGTGGGTCTTTGTATATTGCTCCCAGTGAGTGAGACAAAGGAGCGTATGTGTTGGCAAGATGGTCCATCTCTGACTTTGTGAGATGGGAGGAGCTATCATCTACTACACTTATGCATTACAAAGGCTCTGCACACTCACAAGGGGTTTGACACTTGTCCATTCTGACCCCAGGCAATCTGGGCCCAGGGCACGGAGACAGGAAATTCAAATCACTTCTGGGGGTTGAAACCTCCAGAACTTTCTCCTACTTCAAAGTGTGCACCAGGTATACATGTTAGACCCTCAGACCCAACTAATCAGTACACCTTTCGGCCTGTGCAAAACTCAGAAGGACTGCCTTTCTGCTCTGCAATTAAGAAAGACTCTGTTGCTCTGCTGCCTGACTAAAAGACTGGACCTGCGTCTTGAATCCAGGACCATCAGAGTGACTCCAAAGGCCAGTTGGCTGGCCTACTGATCAGAAGCCTTAGTCAGGGAACAGGCTTCAACCATCCTGAACTCAGCCCCTGGACTCAATCTGCTGTGATTCTTGTCCCCCAAGTGGTGCCACCCAATCCTGGACCCATAGAAGTGGACCTCAGGGTGGGTGCGCTGCCAGCCCAGCTCTGGTCCTGTCGTCAGAACGAACACATCATGATGCATCTCCTCACAGCACCACTTTGGACCTGCTGTTGTGCGATGCATCCCTGACACAGGATCTCACACCGCAGCCTGCAGTCTCCTCGGACCCACCACTGTGTGACGCATTCTTAATGCAGGCCTTCGCATTGTAAGATCCTCGTCGATGGCATCCTCGACAATGACGCAGGAGTCCACATCGTAATCCCAGTAACTCCTTCAGAACAGCCAATACATGACGCATCTTCGATGCAGGACTTCACACTGCAAGCCCTCCATTTACGGCATCCTCGATGATGAGGCAGGACCTTGAATTACAGCCTTGCAGCTGATCTGAAACGCCACTGCATGACGCATCTTCCAAGCTGGATCGTGCATGCTCCGCAACCAGGATTTAAGGTACTCTTGTTCTGCAGGCCTAACTTGGTCCTCTACGTATCCCGTGCTCTGTCACGGTCGGTATGAACTTGTGACTTTGTCAAGTCCAGCGCGACCAGATATTCACAGTTGGTCCTTTATCCTTGTAGATACTGTTTTACTGAAAACTCAGAAATTGCATACCTCCGGTTCCACAAATTGGATTTTTGTCATTTTGGATCTCAAATATTTTTTTAAATGTTACTTTATTTTTCCAAATTGTTGTGGTATTTTTCTTGTGTTGTGCTTTCACTGTATCATTGTTTGAAATGGTGCATAAATACTTACACATTGCCTCTAGGTTAAGCATGATTGCTTTTATGCCAAACCACCAGAGGGTTAAGCACAGGTTAATTTGGGGTTTGCTTGTGTTTCACCCTTACAGACATTATGGTTTCTGCTTTAGTAGGGTTTCATCTCCCCAACCATTAACTCAATTTCTAATTCCGCTTATCCAACAACCTGAATAGAATTCAGACTTGGATGGCTAACAATCACCTCCAACTAAACCCAGCGAAAAGAGAATTTCCTCTCATTTCCCCAGAGAAAGCTAACCCACCAATACAAGATTGGATGGATCTCCTCCTCAACATGGATGGCCTCCTTTCCGTCATTCAGAATGCCAAATCTCTTGGATTCATCCTTGATAGATGTCTGAACCTCCAGAACCGTAACTCCTCCTTGACTCAGAGCGCCCATTTCCAGCTAAGACCTCTTTGGGGAATTAGGAATCTCATACCTGCACACAACCTGAAATCTGTTGCCCAGGCACTTGTGCTCTCCAAACTTGACAATGGAATTTCACTTCTTTCCATCATTCCCAAAGTTCACCTAGGTCCTTTCAGAGCAGTACTACATGTGGCAGCCGCTTTGTCACAGGCCACAAGAAATTCAGTCATATCTCCCTATTATATGCTCCCTTCAATGGCTTCCCATAGAAGCGAGAGCTCAATTTATGCCTGCATCACGTATAATGCCCTCCACTCTTATTTACCCTTGTACCTCTCCAAGAAACTGAAAATCTTATGTACTGACCGAGACACACACAACGCTACATTTCTCCACCTTGAACCCCCCACTGTCAGGCACGAGGGATACATGAGCCAATTCTTCTCCTGAAGTGCCACAAGATAATACTAACCTCAACCAACGCTAACAACTGTTATCCAGCTCATGGTACTGTACCTCCTTGCTGCCACTAATGTGTTTTACAGTGGATACGTCTGAAGGACTCTACTTCACAGGGGGCAAACTGGTGTTCTCTCCACCTTTAATGATACGTGTACATTTTCTATTTGCTATTGATACGTCTGCTTTATTGTAAAGTGTTCTGACAGACATGGGCCATGTCCATGTTATATCAAAATCACAAAATAAATAAGTACACAGGGCCTGTGCAGCATTGGGCCACGCTAATACACGGTCTTACAGGTCCTCCAACAGTGGCCACAAGAGGACGGCAGATTTCAACAAATTACATTGCTGCTAGATTAGGGGGTGCTCCCAAATTGCTGACCGTCGTTTACCTCGGGCTCGAAAAGTCCTCGTAGTCCACCTGCCAGAATACGAGTAAGCGTGGCATGATGCATGATGTTGGCCACTGTGATGTATTTAAGCTTGTACTGTATAATAAGAAAGCGCATTCCTTCTGACTTCACAAAGCACAAGCAAGTACGCACTGCCTTCCTATGCCCCTAAAACTCCAGTGGAAGAAAGGCAGGCATAATTCTGTCATTAAAGCAAAACACATTTTGGTCCAAACCATCTACTTTTGGCTACCCACTAACTAATATGCCATTTCGTACAAGAAACAGTACTTAGACATCTCTAAATCTATATGAAGTATACTAATATCGTGGCCCAGTGACAGGCCTGCTATTGGCTTTCAAAATGCACTAAGATCTCTGTTGTACATCTCTGGGCAGAGTTATCGTCTTCTGCTCTGGAAAGTGCCTTCTGTGATGAACACTCTAGTCTAGACCTTCTAATTATTCAGAGGCACAGAGGTCGATATTGAGTTGAACACACACTTTAGATTCAGGGTGTTCTCGCCCTATTGATTGGATAGCACAGTAATTAATCAGGCATAAACAAATAAAAATAAAAACTACTCGCGAGCCAGCTTTTTGCTGAAATTTTCTTCTAAAAATGTGTTCATTTCTTCAGGGAAAATTGATTACGATAAGAGTTTCATATCATAGTTTTGTGAATAATGCAGATGTGCACCTTGAAATATAAGGACTGACTGCTAATCTTAAACATACACTTTAAACTATACATTTAACAATGGGTTACTACTGGGTGACTATATGTGGCTCCCTACCAAGCCCCTCTTCAGTCTTTTCTGACATACCAGTGCTAAATTTAAAACCTATACACACACACACCACTAAACCTGTGAGATTATGGATTCAGACAAAATTCCAGAATAAGACTCTGCAAACCAAAATAATGAAAGTTAATGAGACGTGAAAACATCCATGTTCGTGCAGTATTAACCCACTGCTGTGAGACACAGGATTTAGTTAGTCCAAACAATTAAGTAATTGACTAATGAACTTCAGACACTAATGAACATGGAAGCTGGTGCTGTACATGGGAACTACATTCTTAATCATGCATTCTTACTTTGTAAAACTTTGTGTTGTGGACAGTCGCAACCATAATAGGATTCAAATTTCCTATCTTAAAACAGAAAGTCCTTTGTGAAGTTTATTCACGATTTCATAAACGAACTCAAGTGCACAGTTGTTTTTCCACATAACCAATTGCGTGCAGTTTCTGCTAGATTTAATTGCAGCCATACATCTTTTCAAACATACATTGACAGTCTGTGGATAAAATTCCTTTGAATGTTAAAGTATTTAGAAAGTTGTTATTGGTGCCTAATGGGGCTCAGGTAAATGCCATTTTGAATAAACACTAGAGCGATAATCTCAGCAACATCTCAGACACGGTGACCTATCAAGCAGCATGTTTCATCATCGAGTTCTGCTTGATCATGGGCTTCAGAAAGAGCTCTTAAGGTGAGGATGTGGTTTAAATGTCTAGGAGCACTTTCAACAGAAATACTGGATTACTGTGTTCAAAGAGCAAAGTTTTCCCCTGACAGTTGGAATGAATCCCCCTGGGACCCTAAGTGCAAGTGTGAAGAGATGGTGATTAATTTGTGTAGGATTCTCCTTATTTCTCACAATAATCACAGATGAGCTAAGCTTACACTAACCTAGGTCACTGTGGCCACCAAACTAGGTCTTGTTTACACTATTCTCCATCTTACACTGATGTCACAATATATCACATGATAACTACTGCTGTTCTTCTAGCTCTAAACAAAGATTTGCGAGACTCCCAAAAGAAGAATGTCAAAATTGAGGGGGTTGAGGATGCACGTAAGGGAATCGATCAAGAACATCAGGGAATGGAGTGAGACCGAGAAGCATTAGCGGCCGATGTCAGGGAAAAGTGGTGGAGTGGGGGTGAGATGGTGGGGCTTGGGGAGCGGCGGGGGTGGTTGACAATAACAATATAAACAAAAAAAAGGAGTGTACCTGCCTCGTGCCGCTGCGCCGCTCTTCTGCTCCTCTGGCTCCACTGCAGCACAGGCTCTCAGACTCCCCTACGGCCAATCCAGATGTTGCTCTCATGCTGCTGGCAGTATGAGAGAAGTGTTGGGATTAGCCCGAGTGCCCTTGATTTGTGCTCCCACAGGGACTGGAAGCTCATGCCTGCTGTCTCCAACCCGACAACACAGCTCGCGTTGGAGACGCCTCAGTGTGCACGTTGGTTTGGCCATCTGTGATGGCCCGTCAAACTCACATGCGCACTGACAGCAGTGCCACCACTCCTTCTCCATGCCTGTCATCACAATTGATGAAAATGGTCCTTTTTGCAGGGTTATCCCCAAACTTTTTGCCATCTTCCTCTATTTTTTAATTATCTGTTTTTGCTGGTTTATTGTCTCTGCACACTTTACCCCTGTAGATCAGTGCTAATGTGCAAGTGCTCCCTATGTAAACTGTATTTGTGATTGGTTTATCCATGATTGGCATATTTGATTTACTGGTAAATCCCTAGTTAAGTGCATCAGAGGTGCCCAGGGCTTATAACTCAAAGGCTACTAGTGGGCCTGCAGCTCTGATTGTGTCACCCTCATGAGTAGCCCTGTGAACATGGCTCTGACCTGCCACTGCAGTGTCTGTGGGAGCAGTTTTAAACTGCAAATTCGACATGGAAAGGGTACCCACTTGCTAGGCCCAAACCATCCCTTTTACTACAGGTGTCACCCCATAAGGTAGGCCTTCAGTGGCCCATAGGCAGGGTGCAGTGTATTTAGAAGGTAGGACATGTACTGGTGTGTTTTACATGTCCTAACAGTGAAATACTGCCAAATTCAGTTTTCACTGTTGCAAGACCTATCTGTTTCATAGGTTAACATGTGGGCTGCCTTTAAGTAACTTTTAAGTACAGTTTCCCTTTGGGAACAGATAGAGACATAGAGTTTGAGGTCTCTGAACTCATAATTTAAAAACACATCTTTTTGTAAAGTTGTTTTTTAAATTGTCTGTTTGAAAATGCCACTTTTAGAAAGTGGGCATTTTCTTTCTTAAACCATTCTGTACCTCTGCCTGCTTGTGTATTCCACATCTAGGTCAGGCTGACAGTTGGTGTTACACCGCAGCGCTCGCTGCGGCCGCGGGCTCAGGTTGGCGCGGCGCGGCACGTTAATTTTGCCGCACCCGACGCCCGGGCCGCGGTAGACGCCGAGGCAGACACCCAGGTCGCGGGGGTCGCCGCGGCTCCGGCGAGGGCCATAAAGGCTCCAGGGAGCCGGTCTGGGGGTCACGGCGCTCGCCGCTCCCCCTTTTTCAAGTTCTGCCTTAAAGGCAGACGCGGCAGAGCCTGAAACCCCGAAGGGGTTTCAGGCGTGGCCGCACACAGCGCATTATGCGCTTAACATTTATTTCTCTTGCATGTATTCACCTGCCCACCACCACTTACCGATGTTCCTAGGACAAACCGAACCCTTACACTGGGGGTTCTTTATACTTGCCTTTTTTCTCTTCCCAGCATGCTTACCACTTCCTCTCTACCCAGCATGCATTGTCTAACACACATACCTAATTCATTACTGTTTTCTTTTCCCCAATCCAAGATGGCGGTGTTCTACTTCCTGTTTCCTGTTTCCTGTCCAGGGGTATTTAAGGGGATTCCAACTGCCTGTTCATTGCGTTGCAACACTCCTTGGTGATAGTCACGCTCCTATTTGATATCCTTCTGCGAATCCTGTCTGTTCCTGATTTGCTTTGTTTTCCTGCCTTCCTGAACTGCGGTCCTAATACCCTGGTGTCCTCCTTTTCGTTTCAGGGAGTTCCTGTGGAGGTTTTTTACCCTACTGGGGTTTTTCCTCTGGGACTCCTTCTGGAGGGCACGGACTGTAGTGGTTCGCTCATACCAAACAGCACCGTGGCTACCGGAAGGGGTCGCCCCTACCTCGGCCAGAGCAGAACCCGTCGGAACAAGGACTGTTCCCCTACGCCTCTCCGCTGCGAGGGTAAGACCGTTGAGAACCGCGACAGATTGCAACGCCCACAATTCCTGTTGCATTCCGGAACTATGGATAACCCAGTGGTAAACACGGAACCTACTAACCAGGACCTACTGGCGACGATACAACAACAGGCTCAAGAACTCCAGCAATTACGTACTGAGAATACTGTTTATCGACAAACCTTTGCCTCCAGGACCACAGATGTCCCTGCAGTAGCCGCCTCTACACCTCGATTTTCCGGGGATCCCACCACATTAAAAGAATTCCTGGATGCCTTAACGGTGTACTTTGCCTTTCGCCCCTCGCAATTTGTACAAGATAAGACCAAGGTGGGGTATTTGATTAGTGCCTTATCAGGACCAGCCTTGGCCTGGGCCACACCTCTAGTAACCAGAAACGATCCCTGTCTATCTAATTATTCCACCTTTATCACTACTTTTAAACAGATGTTTGAACGCCCTGGACTCGAGGCGTCAGCAGAAGAGGCTCTTTGCGAAGTCCAACAAGGGAGTCAGGATGTATTACAATACATCACCCGTTTCAGACAATTAGCTGCAGAAACAACCTGGGTGGAACGTACCTTGGTGACACTCTTCCGTAGAGGTCTAAGAGAGGACATCAAAGATGAACTAGTGCATTCTGCCAGGATAGAAAACCTCAAAGGGTTGATGGACCAAGCACTAACTATAGAGTATTGGTTAAATGAACGACGAATGGAGAAAAAGAAGAGTCGTTTGCCTTTTCACTCAGTACCATCTCGTCCCTTCGCCCATCGTTCCGAGGAAGCCCGCCCTGAATCCAAAGGGAATACTGAGGAAGAGCCCATGCAGATTGACACAGCTCGCGGACCTCTATCCGCCAGCGAAAGGGAACATAGACGAAGGAAGGGGCTTTGCCTATATTGTGGTGCAGCTGGTCACCTAATTCGCGCCTGCCCCATTCGTCCAACCAAGCCCTTGGGAAACGCCAACTCCTGTCCCCAGTAAGAAGGGTGAGGACGGGATATCGTGATATACCTTCTATTTGCTCTTCCAGGGAGGAAGGAACTGCTCTTTTTCTCTTACCAGTTATCCTCCATTTAACTGATGGCCGTGAAGCAAGAACTTTGGCTTTATTGGATTGCGGAGCCAGTGGCCTATATTTAGATGAAACCTGGGCCAAAGAACAACAAATAACACAAATACCCAAAGAAATACCAGAACAGGTACATACTGTTGATGGGTCACTCTTAGCCTCTGGACCGGTACAATACACCACCCCTACTTTCTGTTTACAGTTCGGTAAACATCAGGAAATTCTCTCGTTTGACTTAATCTCATCACCACACCATGTCATGATCCTGGGAATTCCATGGCTTACACGGCACAATCCTTACATCAACTGGGAAACAAAAACCATTTCGTTATCCTCCCATTTTTGTCAACACCATTGCTATCCGGCCGGGGATTATTGGTCCCCAAAAAGTCTCTCAACAGCACCTGCCCAGGTGGGAGGATCCATTAATGTTCTACAGGGAGTTCCCAGACAGTATCAGGACTATATCGATGTATTCCAGAAGCCAGAAAGACCTGAATTGCCACCCCACAGAGAATACGACTGTGCCATTTCTTTAGAGCCAGACACTGTAGTTCCTTTTGGGCGGATGTACTCCCTCACCGAACCAGAGAAACAAATTCTGAAGGAGTACCTAGATGAGAATCTACAAAGTGGGTTAATAACTCCCTCCTCTTCACCCGCCGGGGCTCCTCTTTTCTTTGTACCAAAGAAATCCAAAGACCTGCGTCCCTGTATCGACTTCAGAGGGTTAAACAGGATCACTATCAAAGACCGGAATCCGCTACCCCTCATCAAAGACATCTTAGAAGCAGTCAGAGGAGCCAAGAGGTTCACTAAGCTGGATCTCCGAGGAGCCTATCATCTGCTAAGAGTCAGAGAAGGTGATGAGTGGAAGACCGCCTTTAGAACACCTTTTGGTCACTACGAATATAGAGTAATGCCCTTCGGACTCACTAATGCCCCGTCCATCTTTCAAAGATTCATGGATTCTATCTTTTCTGATCTTTTGCAACAAACAGTGGTAGTGTATCTTGACGATATCCTAATTTATTCGGTTCATCCAGAGGAACATTCCAAACACGTCCGCCAAGTCTTAGAAAGACTCCGACAACATCATTTGTTCTGTAAGCCTGAAAAATGCGAATTTGATCAGATAGAAGTGAAATATTTGGGATACTGTATAGACCAAACCGGAATTGCCATGGACTCAGACAAAGTACAGGCTATATTGAACTGGCCATCTCCTTCTTCCATCAAGGAGACTCAATGTTTTCTGGGACTAGCCAACTTCTACCGGCAGTTCATAGCAGACTTTGCCCAGAGAACCAGCTTCATTACTCAAACCCTCAAAAAGGAACACCTAAAGAAAGGTTTTTGTTGGACACCAGGCGCTGAGTCAGCTTTTCAGGACTTAAAGAAAGCCTTTAGTCAAGCCCCTATTCTTCGACACCCAGACACTAGCAAACAATTCATTGTTGTCACAGACGCCTCAGAAAGAGCCATTGGGGCTGCCTTGTTACAAAGACAAGACGATGATGACCTAGAACACCCTGTATTCTATCTATCCCACATTCTATCTGATTCTGAGCGAAACTATTCCGTGCTAGAACGCGAATTACTCGCCTTAAAGGTCGCGTGCACTGAATGGAGACACTTTTTGATGGGATCAAAGGAGCCCTTCGAAGCCCGGACCGATCATAGAAATCTACAGTGTTTAAGAAATTTCCAGTGCCAAAATAGCCGGCAAGCTCGATGGGCCTTCTTCTTCAGCCAGTATGATTTCTATATCACCTACATCCCTGGTTCTCAGAACATCCTGGCGGATGCCCTGTCCCGACGTTATCCTGGGTGCGGTGATTCCGCGGTTCAAAACTTATTCGACAACAATAAAATCATAGGGGTAGCACAGACCTTTTTAGATCAAGTTAAGTCTGAATATGCCCGTCTACACGAAACAGAACTAAAGAGGTTACGTCCACAGCTGCACATAGATCATGACTACTATTATCATGATAAGGCCCTGTTTTTACCCACTAAAACAGTGCAAATCGAAGCCTTACACATGTGCCATGATTCTCCTATTGCGGGTCACCGAGGAGTGAAAGCGACTCAAGATCTTTTGCTTCGCTCTTTCTGGTGGCCAACTCTCAAGGCTGACACTGAGGCATATGTGTTATCCTGTCCTACATGTGCTCAAGCCAAGACACCCCGAACCAGACCTGTGGGCTTACTCCGCCCATTACCTGTTCCCCCAGGCCCATGGCTTACCATATCCACCGATTTTATGTGCGCCTTACCTTCCTCAATGGGAAACCACGTCATAATGGTAACTGTGGACTCCTTCACCAAGAAGGCCCACTTCACGGCCTTGAGAAAGTTACCCACGGCAAAGGAGTTAAGTCAGGTCTTTACTCAAGAAATTTTCAGGCTACATGGGCTACCCCAAGTTATTATATCAGACAGAGGTCCCCAATATATCTCCCGTTTCTGGAACCAATTCTGCAAGATCTTGGGGATCCAGGTGGCCTTGTCATCCGGGTTCCACCCTCAAACCAATGGACAAACAGAACGACTCAATCAGGGTCTCGAGCAGTACTTACGTAGCTTCTGTAACGCTACACAAAGTAATTGGGCTCCCTACTTACCGCTTGCCGAATTCTCCTATAATAACTCTCTACACAGTGCCTCTAAAGTCTCTCCTTTCTATGGCTCCTATGGTTTCCATCCCAGGGCCTTCCCAACTCCCCTGAGAGACAACTCCAACCTTCCCGCCATCTCCTCTTTCGTTCGACAGCTACGGGATATACAGCGAATTATCCATTCTAACCTTGTGTCCACCAAGTCCCGCATGAAGACAATAGCAGATAGGAGACGCTGTGCGGCTCCTCTATATCAAGTCCATGATAAGGTCTGGCTCTCCTCTAGATTCCTACCTCTCCGACTCACCCAAAACAAATTCAAGCCCCGCTTTTATGGTCCCTTTCTCATTCTCAAGAAGATCAACCCAGTGTCCATGCGTCTTCGCCTACCTCGGACATGGAAGATCCACCCAGTATTCCATGTCTCGCAACTGAAACCTTACCGTCCTGATCTCTTTCATAGGCAGTTGCCCTGTCCCCCTCCTTTGTTGGTTGACAATGTACCTGAATACGAAGTGCAGGAGGTCTGTGACTCTCGATTTTTCCATGGGCGCCTCCAATACCTTATTCATTGGAAGGGGTACCCTTTGAGTGAGTGTTCCTGGGAGGATGCCTCTTCAGTCCATGCTCCTCTTTTAATCCGCCGCTTTTTTCGGCTCTTCCCTCACAAACCCGGGGCCTCGGGGAGGGGGCATACTGTTACACCGCAGCGCTCGCTGCGGCCGCGGGCTCAGGTTGCCGCGGCGCGGCACGTTAATTTTGCCGCGGCCGACGCCCGGGCCGCAGTAGACGCCGAGGCAGACACCCAGGTCGCGGGGGTCGCCGCGGCTCCGGCGAGGGCCATAAAGGCTCCAGGGAGCCGGTCTGGGGGTCACGGCGCTCGCCGCTCCCCCTTTTTCAAGTTCTGCCTTAAAGGCAGACGCGGCAGAGCCTGAAACCCCGAAGGGGTTTCAGGCGTGGCCGCACACAGCGCATTATGCGCTTAACATTTATTTCTCTTGCATGTATTCACCTGCCCACCACCACTTACCGATGTTCCTAGGACAAACCGAACCCTTACACTGGGGGTTCTTTATACTTGCCTTTTTTCTCTTCCCAGCATGCTTACCACTTCCTCTCTACCCAGCATGCATTGTCTAACACACATACCTAATTCATTACTGTTTTCTTTTCCCCAATCCAAGATGGCGGTGTTCTACTTCCTGTTTCCTGTTTCCTGTCCAGGGGTATTTAAGGGGATTCCAACTGCCTGTTCATTGCGTTGCAACACTCCTTGGTGATAGTCACGCTCCTATTTGATATCCTTCTGCGAATCCTGTCTGTTCCTGATTTGCTTTGTTTTCCTGCCTTCCTGAACTGCGGTCCTAATACCCTGGTGTCCTCCTTTTCGTTTCAGGGAGTTCCTGTGGAGGTTTTTTACCCTACTGGGGTTTTTCCTCTGGGACTCCTTCTGGAGGGCACGGACTGTAGTGGTTCGCTCATACCAAACAGCACCGTGGCTACCGGAAGGGGTCGCCCCTACCTCGGCCAGAGCAGAACCCGTCGGAACAAGGACTGTTCCCCTACGCCTCTCCGCTGCGAGGGTAAGACCGTTGAGAACCGCGACAGTTGGTGCTGTTGTGAATTCACTTTAGACACTGACACAAAGGGAGCTTTATTACTAATGTGCTCAAAAGCTTCGAAACAACAACCCTTGTCTGCCTTTCTTACAAGAATGTTGCAGCATTTGTTATTGAAACGTACCTATTGGTAATAGAAAATTTGAAGAATTTGTAAAATTGAAAGGGTCTGATCATGACTGTGGGAACATGTGTGTATGCTCCTCCCTGTAAATCTCACAACAGGTACTTTTTACAGCCCTTTAAACAGCCCCTTCTATCTCTTCCCTTGAGCCCTCTCTCTTTTGCTTTACCTTAACCTTCTCTTTCTTGGAGCACAGCTCTCTAAAGGGCTCCTCTATTAAGGTAGAGGAACATTACCCCTCTGCCAGCAGAGACAAAAGTTGACAAATAAAATGATAATAAAAACAGGTTTATTATCAGTTTATTTTTCCTCACTGGCCGAGTCATTGTTGTTAGAAATTGGGTCTCTGGTTGGCAGTCGGTTTGCACCCTGTCCAAGTAGGGACTGTCACTCTAGTCAGGATAAGGGAGATACCCAGCTCAGATAACCCCTGTTCACCCCCTTGGTAGCTTAGCACGAGCAGACAGGCTTATCTCAGAGGCAATGTGTAAAGCATTTGCACATAACACACAGTAATACAGTGAAAACACTACAAAAGGACACCAAACCAGTTTTAGAAAAATAGCCAATATTTATCTGTGTAAAACAAGACCAAAACGAGAAAAAATCAACTTACAGTAGGAAAGATATGAATTTTGCACTGGTATAATCCTCCTTTTAGAACAACGGCAGAAAATTTGTGCCCGCACTGTGTTACATGCCAAAAACAAAATGTGGAAAAAAGAGTTGGGGTGACCATGAGCCACACTGGAAAGTCTGATGATCCCTTCAACCGTTTCCAGATAGTTTTTTTGGGAATGCCCGGTGTACTTAACGGAGGTATATCCTTGTCATTGTGTGTTTGTGCTCACAATAAGTTGATGACATATCCCATTCAAAGATGTGACAGCCTAACAGTCGCTAAATTATTGTTGCAGGAGTTGATACCGCAATTCGGGGTGCCAGTTCATCTTGAATCTGATCAAGGTACTCACTTCAAAAGTGAGATAAGGAAGTTGCTGTGTACAGTCCTTGGGAGTCACCAGAGATTTCATTGAAGTTACAGGCCTGAGTCATCAGGTATTGTAGAGAGCCTGAATGGGACAACTAAAGCTAAACTGGCTAAAGCCTGGGCCTCCACATCACTCAAATGGTGTGACGTTCTTCTTTTGGAACTAATGAGCATTCGAAGTACCTCTGGAAGAGAACAGGATTGTCTCCTCATGGGGTGCTGATGGGGAGAGTTATACGAATTCCATCTGTCCTTCAGTCACCCTTGTGATAATCACAGATGACCTGTTCCTCAAGTACTGCAAGGGATTCTCTTATGTAGTGCATTCTATGTCTCATCGGGTGGAAGTGGCTACTCCAGCTGTTCGAGGTTGTTCAAGACATGATTTGAACCCTGGTGACTGGGTACACATCAAAAAGCATGTCCGCAAGTACTGCTTGGAGAAGTGCTGGAGAGGGCGCTACTAGGTGATCGTGGTTGCCAACGCTACTGTCAAATGTGCTGGTCTGACAAACTGGATACATGCCTCCCATATCATTAGGTCAAAGCACAAACAAGGAAGATGCACAGCCAATATCAACTAATTCCTCAAGTAGCCAGAGGTCTGAGGTGTCGAGGCTTCAGAAAAAGAGGGTGAGCGGACTGAGGACCTTCAGTCTCTAATAGATGAGCATCATCCAGAGCGAGAGACTGATGAGAGTGCTGTTACTCCAGCAACCACTGTGTTACTGACTACTGGATTGAGAATACATATCCAATGGGACTGTGAAAACTCATGGAAGGCCAAAACTAATCTATTGCAGCAAAGGCTGCAAGAAGTAGACCTTGATGCAGGACAAGGGAGCTCCATCTCGTAGAATGAATTAGCCTCATCAAAACCAGAGATCTCAAGCACCTCCAAGAACCAAGGTCCATCTGAGAAAATCTGGCCTAAAACTACAACTACTTGGTAATGGCTGTTGACGGCTATTAGGAGACCAGAGATAAAATAAAGAAGATAGCACCAGACCTATTTGTGAAGGAAATCTTTGACTTGATCAGTACCATATAACCCAAAAGGGAGAGGAAGTCTAATCAAAAGTATCCAGGTCCCAACTGGACATATTTTACTGAGATCAGGTTTGACTCTGATAACTGTCTGACACTGATGAGACTCCCTGAAGATTAAGACAAGCCACAACAAGAGCCTATTCAAACCAAGAGTTAGGAAAAAGCTCAGAGGGTGAAAGCTCCTTTAGGCCTCCATTTGACACAGAATTAAAAATACTGATAGGTTTCAAGATAGGGTAGAGAGTATAAACAATAGATTAGGGCATACAGGGCTAACCATTTTACTTGAGAATTCCTTGACCTGATTTAAGTTTACATGGCACAGAAAAGCTGCAAAATGTTTCATGTGAGTTTGGCAGTTGATATTTCTGTTTCCGTGTTTGGATGGCTTTTGGGTGTTTTGTGCTGAGAGGAGATATCCCTCACATTCCGACAAACTCCACTCTTGAACCTTTAGTCAGCTCTTACACACCCAATAGTAAGGTGTCACATGTACCACAGCATGAGAGTGTGTATATTTATAGCATGTATTATCAAATGTTGGCTGAATATGTAAAAGTTATGAAAGTAGAGGACTGCTTCATCTGCTCTTATCTTCCAGCTTCTGCAGTGGAGGGGGCAGACTATTTTCACTTACTCTTGTCCTATTCTTTCTCCTGTTATGTCAGCAAGATGCAATTAAACTGTTTTATTCTGATTTTGAGGATTCATTAGAAAATGTGCCCATTGTCAGTGTGTATTTTTAGGCTACTAAATATGTTTCTTGTTCTTACACAGGTTTAAATTAAGGGATCAGTTTGAGTATATGAAGAAATTCTCTACCCTCGTAACTAACCTGAGCTTTAATAATCAGAGTATGCACGATGTAACCTGCATATTAACACGGATGAGAGTGTATTTGCAGATGAACTGAATGAGTGGATAAGAACAGATGAGGAAAAACATGAAAGGAAGACGGGTTCTGAACACATCATGGGGAAAGGTAAGGAGACTTTAAAGGAACCATCCTCAAGCTTAAGCATTGATGTCACCAAGAAAGTGTCTTTGGGCCATATGTAGGAAGCATTTTGCATGGTGCAAACTGCGAAAAATCGCAGTTTGCGCCATGCAAAATGCTCATCGCGATGCTCATTCACATTTTGCGAGTGGGTACGACTCGCAAAATGTGAATGCGACTCGCAAATAGGAAGGGGTGCCCCCTTCCTATTTGCGACTCACATCGCGATGCTAAATTGCTTTGTGACCGCGAACGCGGTAGAAAAGCAATTCGCAGTTACCACCAGTGTCACACTGGTGGTAACCCATTCGCCTTTGTGAATGTTGCCAAAAATGTTTTTTCAGAGCAGGTAGTGGTCCAATAAACCACTGCCTACTCTGAAAAAACGAAACCAAATGGTTTCATTATTTTTTTTGTATCGCAACTTGTTTTCCTTTAAGGAAAACGGGATGCAATACAAAAAAAAAACTGCTTTATTTAAAAAGCAGTCACAGACATGGAGGTCTGCTGTCTTCAGCAGGCCACCATCCCTGTGTGTGCAGGGACTCGCTATGGGGTCGCAAAATGCGACCCACCTCATTAATGTTAATGAGGTGGGTCTTTGCGATCTCATAGCGATTCGCAGACGGTGTCTGAGACACTGTTCTGCATCCGAATTTGTGATTCGGAAATTGCGAGTCACACCGACTCGCACTTTCCGAATCGCAAATTCGGAACTTGCTACATCTGGCCCTTTATGTATAATACGGCAGCCAGAGGGAAATGAGACTATTGAGAAGTTGGGATGAGCAAATGTGAGCACAATTACTTAGTTAAGGGAAAAGCTTTCTCAAATTTAGAGGTAAGCATAAAGGGTATCTATTATGCGTGTGGTAAGTTAGCTCATTTTCATTTACCACACAGTAGGACAGGTAGTTGTTATGCAGCACTAGTTTTTCCAAGGATTTATCATACTAATGAGCTAGATTTTCCCCTTGAGCAATATATAAGACAAAGTAAATGTAGTTTTAAACAGATTCTTGGCAATATCTTTGGAGTAGTTATACTGTCTATAGGAGTCGCATTAAACGATGTAAAGGTCAGGAATTTGTGCGCACTAGTTCACCACCTTGCCACTAATACCCCAGGTGCTTTTACCATAATCGATAAGGAACTGCTTGCAAAGAGTGCCATGGTTATGCAAAATCACCCTGCGTTGGATTTACTCCTCGCAAAGAAAGGTAATTCTTGCTTGAAAATTGTGCCTACCTACAGCACATAAGTAAGCAGCTTCACGGATATATTAGTAACATTATAAACATAATGCATTAATTAACTGAGCTGGAAGAGTCAGAAGCCTGAGAAGGGTTAGGATGTATATTTGGATCTATCGGAAAGGGATTTGCTGAGATAGGAAAGCAGCTTTGCAGCGCAGGTGGAGGAATTCTGAAATTGCTTATATCCCATCTCTTGATGATTGTAATCATTAGCACTGCATGTGTGCTTATCTTTTTTTAATTTTCCAATGGAATTTCATCACGGACTAGTATGGACTGTGGGTATAAGAAGCTGTCAGCAATGGGAGAAAGAGAGAGAAGAAATGCAAAGTGAACTCTTCAATGCTTTGAAGGATTTGGGAGAGTCTAGATTCCGAAGCTAATGAGGGGGGATGAATGTGAGAGTGTCCTTATTTTTCACATTAAATGCAAATGAGATAAGCTTACACCAACTTAGGTTGTGTTTACACTGTCCTCCATCTTGCACCACCATCACAATATATCACATGATGACTATTACTGTTCTTCTTCTTTTAAATAAAGAATTTCAAGCCTCACACAAATAAACAGAGAGTCTATCAGAGACGCTCCCTTACTGTATCAAATCAAAGATATTTCAACTGTTCAAGGCTATCGCTATACAATGTATCAACTGAGCTGCGCAAATAAACTGGGAGAATCTTTAAAATCCAATTAATTACTACCATGAGAGAATCTTTGAATGTATTCTGTAGTAAAATGCTTCTTCTTATTCATTCCCTACTGGTGTATATCCTGAGGACAATGTATCCGTTTAGAATGTACGAATGTCTTTTTTTAAAGTCCTATAAAAAGACATGAAGATTTCTGTACAGAAACCACCCTAACCCCAACCATTAGAAGGCAAATCTATGCTAGATTTCATTTAGAACTGTATTGAGTTCTCTGCACTTATAACCTATATACTTTATTACTAATGTGCTCAAAAGCTTCGAAACAACAACCCTTGTCTGCCTTTCTTACAAGAATGTTGCAGCATTTGTTATTGAAACGTACCTATTGGTAATAGAGACAGGTTCAATCGGGGAGCCAAAAGTGAAGCTCCCGGTCCTAGCTGTTGGTGTGCCTCATGAGCTGGATTTAGGATAAGTTTGTGCGCCGACATTTGCAATCAGTTAATTAGAACCTCCATTCTACATGGTTAAAATTCTTAAAGGTAAGCATCTTCATGTTTCTGCTCACCCCGTTTCCCTTACAGATCATGTGCATTCAGTAGATTAGAGAGGGACCTTGAATGTGCTGATAGGGAATATTAAGGGCATATTGGGGTTTGAAATTGGGCTTGATTGTGCTGCTGGGGATTAGAAGGTGGACTAGAATGTACTGTTGGAGAATGTTCAGGAGTGTGCTGGCATTTGGACCAGGTGTATAATTATTCAGCTGAGCATAGCTTGGGGTATTAGGAAGTGGCAGCCAGTAGTTGTTCACGGATATATTGGGATTAGGGTGAGATGCAAGATTTAGCAGTTTGGCACTGTTATGGTGCATGTTATTAATAAGTAGCGGGTAGAATTGTGCTTCGAGGGATTGGTCTTGAATATGCAGGAGATATGGAGATGATAAGACGTGGCTTCATACCTGTACATCTGTGTGAATACATATTCCCTATAAATTCATGCACATAAAATGTTGAAGTCATCACACTGAAAATAATTACAGCAGTGTCCTCTCACATGGCAGCCTCATCTGTATCCTTCTGTTGTAGGGCATGTCTCGTTTCTCGTCAGGAGTGGGTAGGTTTGTATTCTTTTTATCCTGCTCGCGTAGGGAGCACGGGCAACAATATTTTATAGCATGGAAAACATAACCACTATAAAGTGCATCATATCAGTTTAGGAAATAAAAGCACAAATTACTAAGTGCAGGCAAATGATGTTACTTTTCAGGTGGTCACAAGAAGAGTGGCACCCGCTCTCCAAGGCTAAATTAAGTGTACTTCTGTTAATATGTACATGTTCTCCTTTGTCTCACATATTGTCAACACAATATTCCAGTACCTAGTTTTCACACTCAATTTTGTATCATGTTTACAATGTAATCCATGCTAGCTGAAAGTTCTTTTTGTTATTTTGTTTAATTGTAACTGTTCACTTTGATTGCATCTCTATGCTTGCAGAGTTACATGTCCATAAGAGGATAGAATCTGCAATCAGCTTCATGAAGCATACTAATGTTACACTAGGGAATGATGTCTTCATATCATTATTATTTTTTCGGAAGTCTTTCTAATCTGCATAGAAGAGTAAAAAGGGCACTTACAATGGTGAGGAGGTGCATGCACATCGACTTCTTTCAGCAGTGTGTTTCCAAGTGTTTAGTCACTTCTCTATTTCACTTTGTATGATTTTCCAATAAAAGTTTTTTCTTCACTTAACGTTTATTGATAATTAGTTATTTCTATGCGGACCGCAGACTATCCCCAACGTGCACCCCGATGGGACCCATTAGGGTTAATACTCAATCCACAAAAACACGTGAGCATCATGCTGCACAACGTCCTGAGAGGCAGCACTGGGTAAATCTGACATTCCACCGCTTGAGGGCATTTTGGACTCATTTTTTGGAAATTCATTTTTTGAGTGCGCACAAGAGCTCTGGCCTCTCTTGTAATCTATCTGTGGGCTTTTAACCACGCCCATCAGTTTGGTTGGTTTGTGGGCTTGCCTTTTAAAGTTCACTTGATTTCATTAGTGAAAGGCATGCATACGTCATGGCTTTTCAAGTATTTAGCCCTCTTCTACAGCACCAGCAAACTACTGAAAACATATGAGGCTCTGTGTTTTCCGAATGGCTTCTGCACTATTTCTTTTTATTTCCTATACAGCGTGATCTCGCTGGACAGTAGTCAAGCGCTTTGCATGACATCGAGCCTGTTACATGGATACTTCTACTATGGCTGGTTACATGGATAATTCTACTTTTGCCAGTTACATGGATAAATGCACTTTTGCCAATACGTTTCACTGCCAGCGAACCTCTGTTTCCTTTTCTGTGTCTCCTTCACGCTCATGGTGACCATTGGCTCGCATATATGAAACCGTTTTACTTTTCATTTTCAGTTTATGTGGAATGAAAAGTCCGGTTAGGTTGTTTACAATGCTAATAACTCTAATTCGAGCAAATGCGAGACCCTTTGCATTGCAAATGCTTGTTTTATTTGTTGATAAAAACAGATTGTTCCTCACAAAAGATCTAGGGATCTCTTGACCCAGTGTTCATATGGTGGGGATCTTTGACCTCTTATTTGCATATTGTTTGGTGAGTTAACAATAATTATGCATGGATTCACAACACACTTTCATGCTTGTAGGACTGACTAGGATTTAATTGGCTTCATGGCTCGTTTTTTAGGTTGCGCGTAAGCGTTCAACCCTGAGTATACTTTCAGGATGCTTCTTATGGCTTAAAGTGATTTCATTTGTTGTTTGCAGTGTCCTTTAAAAATTATTGCATGCTAGTGGGCAGTTCTGTCTTTTTCTCCCTCCTTTTTCTGTTTCAGATCAGTGACCAACTACTGTATTATTTCACTTTGGTTTCTTTACCTGTTTCTGTGACAGACAATTTTTGTTATTTCTTTGGTGCACCCTTTTCACTGTGAGTGTTTTACACTGGTAGCTGCATGCATTTTATTGCAGCATTCCATTCCTCCCACCTCCTCCCATGTTGCTGGCATTTGTTTTGGGTTTATTCCAGTGCTGTTCTCGTTTACCTCTCACTCCTAAAATAAGCTTATTTTACAAAGGAAACACCCAGTCATTTAGATCACTGCTCACGAAAGCCACAATATGCCATTTCTGGTACAATGTAGCTAAACCTAGAAGCAATGATGTGAAACTTGCTTATCCTTGCATCTCCAGGCTCTCTCTCCAGGGCCCTGCCATGCCAGCACTCATGACCTCGCACACAGGGCATTGCTTATCTCCTTTACTGGGACCATAGATCTATTGTTAACTTTGTTAGGGCTTTGTTGAAATGCAAGGCAAGAACGCTTACAAGACTTCATTCTGTTCAAATAAAAAGAAAATACTTTTTAGCCTTATTTTACAATTACTGTTTAGACGTTTTCACAACTGGTGGCAGTGCAGTCATCTTCTCATCTCTCCTCAACGGCTTGTGATTTCTGATGTCAGTAGCCACCAGTGACCACCACAGCATGGCAGGAAAAGACAAAATTATGAGACAGGGTTGACCAATTTATGTGAGAAGAAAAGTCCAGTTCTGAATTTACAATGCCAATAGCTCTAACTCAAGAAAATGCAAGACCTATTGCATTGCAAATGCTTGTTATTACAAAGGCAAAGCCACTTCTTTCAGTTATTTGCTCCTGTGGTAAGCTGCCATTCTGCTACATAGGCTATTTTGACTACTTTACATGCTTGCCCCTTATGCAGTCCATTTGAAACAATTTTTAAACAATGTTTTTCTTCTTTAGCGTTAGCGAGACAAATTTCGCTAGATCAGCGGTGGTATTTAGATAATCCATATGGTAGTTCTCAATTACTACTTGTTGAACTGTTCTTGTGTATTTTGTATGCATTCCACTTGAGTTGCATGTCAGTGCTCTCAGGCGCTTTAACTCTAAGAGTGGCAAAACATAAGGGAAAACTTTGTCAGGTAAACATAAGCCACTGACCACATTATTTCGAGGCACGAAAAGGATGTTGGAAAGAGAATAGACCCTTTTAATATCTTTCCTAGGTTCATTAATTTGAATATGTTTACTGTTGGTATCCTCAAGAAACATTAGAGGTATTTATCAAATCGCTAGGTTCATTAATCATTCAAATAATGTCAGATGTGTTACTGCTGTTTCTTAACTATACAATAGGTAAGTAGTGTTCCATGCCAGAAGAAAGCACTTTTCTTTACTTGTCTGTTCCAGCAATGCATGAAACAGATGAACTATCTCCCAAAGTTGCTTGCAAGCAACTTCTCTCTCTTGAATTCGTTCTATTTATATAGAACAAAACTTGGTTTTGAGAAGCAGCACGAGGGATACCACTTGGGTGTTAAAATGTGCACAAGCCGTCCATAGTGAACACGCCATTCCTACCAGAAACCCACACAATTCCAGGGGAAATGCACAATACTCTTTCACTAACTTTTTAACTAATCATGTTGGAGCTAAGGTAAACAATATTTTGGCTACTGTATAGTCATGCAGAACTTTTTCAGGACATACACTGAAATGAAAGCAAATATTGGGACAACTCTGGTGGCAATCACTTGCTACCCACATAAAAGTCAAATCAACCTATCCGATCACTACGGCTGCGCACTGGCGCAATCCAGAATATTGTGCTGAAACGTCATCTCGGTGGTTCTCCACACATGCCTGCAGCTCCTCCCTTGCAAGACTAGAGACCTAGAATGCGCAACATTAAAAGAAACGCAAACAGGCCTTCCTAGTCGACACCTTGAGACTAAGGAATGAGAGCCAGATGGGCTCCTGGCTCTCCCAAACGCGCCTATTCTTCAGGAAATAGCTACAAATGAGCCTGTTACTTTCCTACTGAGTTTCTCTCTGTCTCACATACCCTCAACTACTGTTACCTAGGGTATCTAGTGCTGCCTATTTTATCTTTAGCTTCAACAGGAGCCCCAAATTGCACAGTTTATAAAACTCAATATTTTGCTTCAGAACATGTAATTAATGATGTAAATACATTGGAAATGTATTATTTCATAATTTGAAATCGATGGAACTCTCAGTGAATTTTCTAAAAGCTAGACATGCAGAACCGAGTTGTTCGTTTGTTAAAGCGTTGGCTTGCATTTATTTTATTTCAGTATCTAGTATTTTCTTTGTGGTACCAGACTGGAAACCAGATGCAACTGTGGTAAAATTGTTCACCCAGCAGGAGGCCAGGGCCAGAATAGGATCACTGGGCGTGGCTGGGTCATGTAAGCACATCCTGTTCTAAAAGCAGCCTTTGACCTGCAGCCCACTGGGAAAAGAACAGAGCGGCAGAATGGAAAGCCCGAGCTTGTTCCCTTGGACTCTTTCACTGCATGTGTATAGTCCAAGTTCCAAAAAAACAGTGTCCCCAACCAGATCCAGGAGAAACCTTTTTCAACCAGATCAACGTAAAAAAGCAGTTTCGTTATACAGTTCTCATGCTCAAAAGTCACATCGCTCGTTATTAAATATAGAAATAGCATTTTATTAAATGATGCTACAACTACATACAGTCAGTGAAAAACACACATTTGTAGCCACTAAAAGCTTCTAGTGTTATGACAACGGAAAAGCCATGTCTAAATGCATTGGGCACATGAAACAGAGCTGGGGCCTCGGACCCGGCATGCCTGACGGATTTTAAAACGCGTCATGCAAAGTGATTTACGGCCTCCGAGGAGGGAAGCTGCGTGCACTCTTTCCATGAGCCGGGAATACTTACCGAGCACAAAGGTGACTGGGATTTGCTCCGCGTATTTGTCACAGTACAATGCTAATTTCTCAAAGTATCGTTTTTGGCTTTCTGAAAGATAAAACCTGGAGCAGAAATAAAATGTATTTGTAGGCTCCTTTGATGGTTTTATGACTGACAGGAGAGCATGCAAAAAAGCACAGCACACACATAACATCTAAATAATCTATTTTGATATATGTAGTAATTTGTTTTGCAGCTTGCTGCGTTATTATATATCCAGAGTCGCGGGTCGCTGCGTTGTAAAGGGGTGGGGTGGGGCGGCGCACAGGGGAAGGGGGACAAAAACATTAATTAAATAAATAAAATAAAAAATAAAAACTTACCTGCTCTACCACCGTGCCGCTCCTCTTTCCCTTGTCACTGCATGCTCCGGCTCCCAGCCTGCCCTGCAGCCAGTCCTGACGCTGTTAAGAGCAGTGTTAGAATTGGCTAGAAGCGCCCAGCCAGGGCGCCCTCAGGCAGGCTGGGAGACTGTGCCCGAGACGGCCGGCCAAACATACATGCACACTGAGGGGAGTGCACAGTGCACTCCCCTCGTCTCTGTCATCCCTCATGGCTCCGCCCCTTTAACAACAAAACAATAATAAACTGTTTATTGTTTCGTTGTTAGGCTTGCAGCTGCTGATGCTCATGGGGGGGGCGACGCTCCTCCGACATATTGCAGGAGCTGCTGCTGTATATCTAGCAACTTGTTCGGCAGCTTGCCGCGTAACAGCACTGCACGTAAAGGGGAGACAAGTCAATGGTACTCTGAAATTATTTTCAGTATTATGTTCCCCAAGTGGCTACCAGAGTTACTGAAGTATTTTGGGCCATATATACTAATAATTCATGCAACGCAGCGTAGCAAGGCAAGTTGCTGCTCTGTGTTATATGGACAGGAGCGAGCTCAACAGCGCCTAACTTACTAAGATATGGAGCTGTTCAGCTCCCTCTATGTGCTGGCACACTTGTGGCTGCTTAGCGCTACTACAGGCAACCTTGCCCCAAAGTGCAAGGGTAGCTGTGTTACAGGCAGGATTGTTTTTTGGCAGGAAGTGACACTTTTCAGAACAAAAGCAAACCATAGAAACATTTCCATATTCCGTAGAGTGGCTAAGATTGGCAAAGTGTGGAGAGGCATAGAGCAGAGTGGCATATAGTGAGATGGAGTGGAGTAGAGTGGTGTGGAGTAGAGCAGAGTGGCATAGCGTGGCATAGACTAGAATGGGGTGGTGTACAGTGGCACAGAATGGTGAAGAGTAGAGTGGAGCGGCATAGTACAGAGTGGCATGGAGTAGAGCAGAGTGGTGTAGAGTGGAACGGAGTGGCGTAGAGTGTAGAGATTTTAAAAGGTCCATCCCTTTTTGAAGAAAGTTCAACCTCAGACTCACCACTAACCACTAGTCTTGTCGACCAACATGAAAATTGAAGAAATACGTTCACATTCAACTTGTAAAGATGATAGACGAGTGTCACATAGATTGCTTAATTCCTTTGGGGCTACAAATTAGAAATATCCCTGGCATGTTCACAGAAAACACAAATATAAACAAGGTTTCAGGTATATGGTAACTACTTGCTCTAGGCAGGGGACGGTTTTGGGTATGGATAGTGTTAGGGCACAGAATAAAAAACACATATTTGATCTGGAAATACAAACTGAAGACTCAGAAGTAATTAGGGATGTTAAGGCAAAGAGCTGAATAGACTTGAACAAGAAAAGTAAGCTAACAAAGTAAAACAAAAAGTATTTTAGGACTATAGGATAGAAAGCACATATCCATACTGATCTGACGATTTCTAAACTGAAAAAACCACCATGCATTTTGGGTACAACTGCCCATGGATTCAATCAAACAAACAAAATATATTTGTTACATTTCATAAATACTTAGGTGATTCCTGTGACAGTTCAGACTCATTAGAGGGAACAACTATGGCATCTATAAAAGTGATCAACAATCTTTTTTAGAAAGAGGCTAAGGGAGGGCACAGAGATGACGGAGAGGCCGTGGGCAGAGATGGTACAACAATTCTCCAAGGTACAGGCAAAACCACACATATAACCACACATATACCTCGGATGCTCCCCATCCCCCAAGAGAACAGAAAATTCAGAAATAATTCTTATTTTCAATTTTTCCAATCATGTTATGTCATTTACTGAAATTTCCCTTCTTTGTTGGGGAGCTTTCTTTTGCCCCGATTGAGCGGACTGACCTTCTTGCACCCCAAACTGAACAGTTCAAATTCTTATGCAAAATAAGGCTTTACACTTTCGTCAATAATAATTCACCTTGCATTCAAGATGAGACTGGCCTCCCACCTCCTTCTTCCCCGTCTACTAATTCAGTCCCTTTAGTGGTCCCCTCCTTCGCAAAATGATACTGAAAGTCATCAGTATGATCCAAAAGAAACAGCACTGCAATCTCTCAAAAGCACACCATCAGTGGTTATGAAAACAGCAGACAAAGGGAGTGGCAGAGTCGTACCAGATGTAGACATGCACAAATTAGAAAATAATCTCCAACTCTCTAATTCTGAACAGTGTCTTAAACTGCAAAGAACCTGACAAAAGAAATTCAAGATGAGATCTTCCTACTGACCACCCAAGCCAAAGAATCTATGGCTAGATGCACAAAGATTGGTAATAGTGATTACCAAATAGCGATTTTTCACTATTTGTTATTCGCTATTACCAATGTACAAAGTGATATCTGGCCCATTATCGATTTGTAGTGGGTCTCAAATAGACCTAGCTCATGAAAATTAATGAGGAAGATCACTATTTGGGATTCACTTAGATTTGCTGCCATCATCCCACAAAACATTTGTACATACCAATGCAAATCAATATTTAGAAGGGACGCCCAAAACACGGCCCTTCCAAATACCAATTTGCAAACCCAAATTGTGATTTGGTAAGAGGTTACAGAATCACACCATTAACTTGGTGGTGGGGCCTGCAAAACAGTACACTGTGATCTCACTAACATCGAGAACAGTCTGGGCAAGTTGGAGAAGTCTGCGCTGGAAAATGAGGAATGTGCGCTGCAGCAACAGGAAGCTATAATTACATATGCAGAGCTCCTTGAGCGTATGCTTGTTATTGATTATAGGGCCTGTATGCAGAGGACCCACACCGAGGCTGATAAATCTGGTGCCTTGCAAGCTTGCATGATTTGATCCCTGCCTGCACCCACACCTATCCTCTCCATACTCATGCCTCAACACGCTCATGTAAATTCTCAACTAGAACTAGAACTTGGTGCTTCATGATTTTTATACAACTCTTTACAGTACCACCACACCCCCAAGAACTCTCTAGAAGAGGAAATGCTGCTCCCCATCACTAGACAAACACTGATCACCGCTCTTTTAAAACCAGGCAGGCTACCAACCAATATGTCCTCCTACAGACCCTTGTTGCGGCTCAACACTTGCCCCCACAACTAATCAATGTCTTCACTTACTATACGTTGTTTCTATAATATCATGGATGTAGCCTGTGAATAATACCCATTGGCTGGCCGTCTATCATTGGACCTGTGGCAGGCCTTTGACACCCTCAGCTGGGATTTCATTTTTGCCACCCTAACCTGTTTTGGTATTTACCCCACCTACCTGTGTTGGGCCAAGGAGCTCTACACTCACCCCACTGCCCCAGCTATGGCAGGTCCTCATATTTCCTCTCCATATTCGGTGTTTCGTGGCACTCGACAAATGTGTCTGATTTCACTGCTGCTCTTTGTTTTAGCGCTGAAGCCTCTGGCACAGGAGCTTTAGCAGGATGCACAGTGGTGGGAGATTCCCCAAGGTCTCATGATGCATGCTGTGTCACTGTATGGCGATGATATGGTCTTGTACATAGAGGTTCTCCATGCGGACTTAGCTGGGATCTCTAGGTTGCTTTCCTCGCTTGGCACCCTATCTGGCCTCCGACAGAACTTTGATAAGTCATATGCCTTTTCTTTTGCAGACACTTATGAGAAGCCAATCCTGCCTTTCAGAGATGCTAATATTCAGATGGCACCCCAGACATTCCGCTACTTAGACATCCAAATATATGGAGAAGCCGGGGATTTGATGGATGGCAATATCTTAAAAATGATTGTGGCTCTGAAATCTCAAATTGTTTTTTGGGTTACATTACCTTTGTCAGTGGCGGGTCGCTTGTCTCTCTCTAAGATGGTCATGTTATCCTGACTGCTATATCACTTTGTCAATTTGCCTGTTCTTGTGCTGTCCCAGTTTCCGAATCACTAAATATCCTATCAATCAATCTCTTGTGGGACACTGGGCTACATAGGGTTAGCTTAACCACGTTTGCAGCTTCCTCCCAATAAGGGTGGAATGAGTGCCCCGTATTTCAAAGCCTACTGCTTTGCAGGGCAGCTGCAATGGCTTTCGTATTGGCTAGCAGGCCATAATTTGACAGAGACTTGATATACAAATTCAATGCTTATTCAGGGGAAACAACACTGTCTGATCTGCCCAAGTCTCAACCAGCCCGCGCCTTGTCCTCTTCTACTGTGCATAGCTCTTTCATACTGGAAGGTGGCCATACGATATACTGAACCATTGCAGGGTCTCCAGATGTCCTCGCGTACCCTGATGGCTGGGAGACTGTGGCCCTGGGAGCAGGGGGAGTAACAATGGTTGGTGCACTCTTTGAAGACAACTCTCTGATGGCTCATCAGGATTCCACCCAGACTCATGGTCTGATGGAAGCACTATTTTTTTAACACATGCTATTATTCGTTATGTTAGCAGTATAGGGTATTCACCCAATAATTTATACAGGTGATTCATGCTATGGGTCACAGCTGCCATTTAATCCGTTGGTTATATCGAGGACTGCGTACACACCTGGCGGTTTGCTTAGCTCCCCTATGGACCAAATGGGAGGGGGACTCTGCACGTAGACTCCATGATAAAGAATGGTCCTACCTTACTGAATACCCTAGTATAATGTCATGCAACTACAGCGTCAACGTCATACAGTTTTCTGTTTTACATAGGGCCTACCTTATGATGCCACAGAGACTACACTCTATGTTCCCCACCATGCCATCTGCTTGCCTCTGGTGCCCCACACCAGATGCAGATCTGCTACATGTTATGGGCCTGCCCTTCGCTATCCTCTTATTGGGTGGTTATTTGAACACCTTTGTCGAGGCTGACTCGGTTAGACCACTGGAACACGGCTTAGCACTGTGTTCTGGGGTTATACTGAAGGTCTAAAAACTCAGCGTGTTTTGCAGATTTAGCACCTTTATCTGAAAAGCACCTTCTAACAAGGCACTGGAAGTCCACAATGACGCCCCTAATTTCCCAATAGTGAGAAGAGGTACTGAAATGGGGGGAGGTTGAAGGCAGTGCATTGCATAAGGAAGAGTAAAGCGGATTAAAGAAGCAGCCCATAGCCATGGAGTGGGATGCTCTGCTTGAATCATTTCAGGTTGAAGAGACTGCTAATGACTAATTACATAATGTGGACCTTAAATACTGTATGTTGTGCCCTCCATGTTCTTGTACCATTGCTCTGCTCTAGATTGAGTTGTGTAAAATGTGCCCTGATGCATCTATGGGTTAAGTCCTCTGGCTTATCACACTGTTCTCAGATCACCAGTCAATTGCTGCCCGTTCTGTGTGGGCGAGATGATCCTGCTACGTGTGTCCACATATGGATATATCCGCCCAGTTGCATGAGATATGCAAACATACCGGTACGTGGTGATTACGTGTTCTGTGGATAAGGAGGGGGGAGGAGTTACTGCATATGTTCATATATTATGTTACACACATTTTAATGGGCCATGTGTATGGCTGATCAGTTTTTCACGACACTCTTGCTAACTGTACTGTAATTATTCATCTTTAATGTTTTTTCTTCCTCGCATTGCAGCTTGAAAACTATGCACACTTTTACATAGCCATAAAGTGGCACGTTTGTATGTGAAAATGCAATAAAGTCTGTGGTAAGAAAAGGTTACAGAACAGCAATTTGGGGTTTGTACATAAAAGGCATTTTGTGCCCCCAAATGGCCCTATTCTGCAAATTGGGCCGTTTATGAACACAAAAATGTTTCGCACATCTAGCCATTGGTAATTTAATGCATAATGAATTTATCAACCTGAATGTAAAACAATCCAAGAACTCCTGTTTTATACACCGTAACCAAGATCCACAAGAATACATCTCCAGGTAAACCAACTGTTTCTGGTTGTAGTTCCGTATTAGAACTTATAGTTAAGTACGTTGAATTCTTTATTATAGCCTTAGAACCCGACGAAGCGGGCTCTACCGGCTTAAAGGGAGAGGCAGAGGGCCTTTAATAGCCGGTAGAGCCCGCTACGGCGGGTTCTAAGGCTATTAGAACATTCTGCCACTCAGGGCAGAATGTTCTATTAAATAAAACAAATTCCTCACGGAGCCCGAGGGGATTAAAATCCCCTCGGGCTCCGTGAGGCTTTGTTCACAGCTGTTGCTGTGAACAAAGCGAACATTGGAATGTTGGCGCTGCGGGCTTTTACCGGACAGTAAAAGCCCGCAGCACTCCATTGTTTTCAATGGAGCTGCCAATGTTCCAATGTTCTAATAAGCCTTTTGTCCCATGGACTAACCACTATATTATACAGGAGACGATGGATTTTATCAACAACGTTGAAGACAAACCCTTTGATCAGTCTTGTTTTGTGTTGTGACCCTTCACACTAAATCTCCGTACACCAACATCCACCAAGAAGAAAGACTATAGGTCATTCAAAATCCTGCATACAACAGACCACAACCCCATCAGGTCCCCACTCCATTCATAATCTCTTTTACTACTAGCACTGACATTTTATTTCAAAGTGTCAATTAATTCTACCTACAAATTAGGGAGACATCGATGGGAGCCATTTTTGCTCCCAACTTTGCGGTATTTCAAATGGAAAAGATAGACTCTACCACAATCTTATCATCTTCCAATCCTTTTACACTACACATTATTCTGTGGAAAAGGTATACGGACAATGTTTTTCTAAACTGGAAAGGCACACTTGCTCTCTTAATTGATATTTCGAATGGCTTAACAAAAACTGTAAAGGCCTGTAGTTTAAAATAGATTACAACAACTTAAAGATATCTTTTTAAGAATTAACAATCAAAGTACAGAACAATATTCTATATACTACTTTGGTAAATAAACCCACAAAAAGAAATACCTTACTTTCATACACCAGTTGCCATCCAAGAGCACTCAGAGATTAACTTCCTTATGGACAATTTTTTAGGATTAGATTAAACTCTAAATGCAAATCTGATTTTTTAAGAAAGCAGGGTTCTGTCAACCAAACTTATGCAGAAAGGTGATCCACAATTCATGTTCACACAGTCGATGAAGAGAGCATGGTACTGCCCTAAGAAACGTCTTGACACGCATTCAGAAATATAAACAGGACATGATTGTCGGTGTAAAAACCTTCTCACCATTTTACAGTTATTTAACAAAATGTATCAGAAAGCAGTGGAAAATGTTAGCAGGGAACCTTGGGCTTGAGCAACCTATGTTAGCATTACAAAAAGGCAAACATTTGAAAATTTATTCGGTGAGGGCTTCTCTTCTACCCTGTAATCAGACCCATACCTTCACTGACATTTGGGGGCTTGGGCCATTTATTGGTCATTAGAAATGCAAACAATGCAGTTTTTAGTGATTTATGAAAGAAAGCGTGAAGCTACAATTGTTGTTACTAGATGTCCCTCTTGAGTCAAATGCAAAAGCATATACATTTTTATGAGAAGCCACAGTTCCACTGGTCGTTACTTGGAGTCCCTCTTAAGTCAGATGCAAAAGCATTGAAATTCTTACATGAAGTTGCAGTTGCATTATTCATTACTAAGGGCCTGATTTAGAGATTAGCGGATGGGGTTACTCCATCACAAACGTGACGGCTATCCAGTTGTCCGTTATGCAATCCCATTATATCCTATGGGAATCGTAATATGGCGGATGGGATATTTGCCACGTTTGTGACGGAGTAACACATCCGCCAAACTCCAAATCAGGCCCTAGATGTCCTTCACAACTCAAATGGAAGAGCATTAATATTATTTCATGAAGCTGAAGTTCCACTTGTTTTTTAATGGAGGTCCTGCCCAAGTCAAATGCACCTGCCTCAAATTCCCTTCACCAAGCTGAGAGGGTGTGACTTTAATAGAGAAATGGGCACACCCACTTTTGCAATTTAATCATTTGTGTTTGTTTCCATAGGATTCAGTATTTGCCAAAGCTGGTTCATAATCATGAGTTAAAATTACAGATTTCAGTAAATGTTTTGATTTTTCTCAAAATAAGTGCTTAGATAACTAACTTTGACACTTCATTTTTAATTAGGTGGAAGCATGTGTAGAAACTAGTGAGTCTTTGCTCACATGGGAGAAAGATTCTTTTGAAAAGCTGCAGTTCCACAGGTGTTTTACTAGAGGTCTTGCTCAAGTCAGATACAAGTGGTTGAGATGTCAATCACAATTCTGACGAAGTGTGGCTCCACCATAGAAATCTGCGTATATACTCTAGCTACCCTAATGACTTGTGGTCATTTTCTGTAAGTTAAATAAATATGACAAAAGCAAGTTTATAGTAAGGAATCAACATAGTAAAATTACAATAAATGTATTGAGAGTTATAGAAATAGTTGATGAAACCCTACTGTATATAGGGAATCTGAGTCATTTGGCTGTGCAAGTGTCTAACAAGTTCTCTTCTTGGGACCTATTTTTTAGGCATATGGTTACATGTTCAAGGACAAAATTCAGTCACTCAGAGTGAAAGCATCCAATGGCTGGAGTGGGTTGGTCTGCTGGGGTGGGAAGGAGTATAATTTGAGTGGCATGCGAACAGACTAATGGTGAAAGAGTGTTGATTGGGAGCCCCTATATGTGTGTGTATTTTATATTATATTTTTGGGAAATTATGAGGTCTGCAAGACAGCTAAAGTTGTTTTTAGGCCAGACCTAATTTTAGACATGAAGAAAGTAAGGCCGCAGTTTTGAGTTAACAATAAAAAAGGTCTGCGAGGATAAAGGTATGGCGTTGTCTTAAGACAGGAAGTTCTGAAGCTGATTGGGGTCAAGTTGCGGTTGGGATGGAGAAGGTATTAATTAAAAAAGACTAGGGCGAAGGAGGGAACGGAAACTAATAACTATAATAGAGAGGGGTAATTGCATCAGTTGTTAAAAAATAAAAAGAATGAACATATGTGTTCAGAAACTGAGTGGGAAAAGCAGAGACTGAATTCACACAGTCTTGGGCACGTGTAATTTATCCAAAAGACACTTCACAAGAGTGTGCGACAAACACTATATTTAACATTCCTGCTATAAATTAATTGACTTATTCACTGGAATAATGAAAATTGGATGGAAATTTCAAGATGAGGTGGCACTGTCAGGCAGAAGTTTCAAAAGCATACTGGTACAACAGAAGAACATTCATGAATACTTTTTTCATATGCCTTTATTGACGTTTTTTAGTATATCATATGCATATTTGTTGCAATGCAACACAGTCCTAATGTAAGAATACAATATAATTCAGTGCATAATCACTGTAATACTAGACCTTTACAGATATAAATTAGTGACATACATGGTCAATTAATGAGTAAACAATACAAGTAGTAGAACTACATGCAAACCACAGGAACGATCATACATATCTTGTTATCCTTGACAGGACATGATTAAGACTCATTGTTACAAAGTCAATATTGTACATAAGCTTTTCAGTAGCCATGAATTTCTTCATTAATGCCTCGAGACAACCCATATGCCTTTCACACATATAAAAATGTCCCCTTGCCTAAATATCCACGTCTCTGGTGTATAAATGCCATTAATTCATCAGCCCTTGGTCGCCTCCTTTATGATGGCCAAGTTTCATCTGACTTAGCTATCAGTTTCTCTCATCTGCTATCCCATTTTGTGTTCAGCACAAACCTTTTCTCACTACTCTGGGTGTCTGATCTGACATCTAATTCTGCTTTGACCCTCTTGATCGGATCTCTGTGCCAAATTGCCCAGCAAAGGCAAACTAGTGGCCATCTATGTCATGGCTATAGGAAGTTTCAAAAGTATCACAGCCAGTCTTAACAACTGAATAATGTGTTTTATCTTTTGTGCAACAGGACGCACAACTAACAAACACTGGTTTGGATATAGCAAGAGAGGTCTGGTAGTCACCTCAGTTAATGTAGTAGTAAGTCATATTAAAGGTTATGTATTATGTATTAGCTTTAGTAATCGTAGATCTTCCTTTAGCGAGGTCTTGGGCCTAGTTGCATGGCCTCATGTCAAGCTACATTTCTTAGGTGATTATAAAATGGCTGCTTAGAGAATTAAATTGTGATTTTCCACTGTACTGACCAAGTGCTCGTAGCTGAAATTCTTTCTCATGAGAACTGCTTGCTAGAATATGCTGTACTACTTAGGAATACAATGTATAATGTAGTGTGTGCAAAGGCGACCTTCACAGGAGAAGACAATGGATGCATTGACTGTACAAGCTGATACAATATCGTTACCTGACGAGCGCAATGACGAAAACAGGAGAAGAGGAGCCAATCATCGACATGTGAACAGTGGTCTAGTAAATTCCTAGATTTGGGGTTCTACTTCTATGGGACTAAAAGCAAACATATGATTCTTTGACCAATGACGACGTGGGTAGTAGTTATAGGGAATCTAACTTAGCCAGACTGCATAGAGAATAGACAGTCCATTAGCTATTTTCTTCCTAACGGTCCCGAGAGGCCATTACGCAATATTCTTCTTAACTGTCTTGAGTGACTGAAGATACTTTGCTTTTCCTGAACTTTAATGCTGAATCCCAATGCCTTGCTGATAGAACGTATGTTCTATCAATGAAGACTGTCGCAGCTTGCTGAACTATACTAAGGAAAGGTATACGACGATGTTACTGATTGTTATGTCTATTTGCTTTTGTCCCTAGGTACCAACTGCTAATTTTGAGAGTCATTGTTAGATGTTTTTCCAAATTTTGTGTTGTCTAAATTGCTTTGCATGAAGTCCAAACATGCTATTCTAACCGGAGGTTAGTTAGGCTACTCACTGATGATGCTCGCTACATGTAATAAGAGTTTGTCTTTTCTTCGCTGAAATCTCAATGTATGCCATTTTGGTTGCGCTGTTATTCTTGCTATTGATTTGTACTGTAACCTTAGAATGTGTAGTGATCCAAGCCTTGATTAAATTGCACTTCTTTAGGAGGTTTGGTCAGCCAGTATTGTTTCTGTATGTTTACCATTTGATTTTGAGACTAAGCTACATAATATTAGCATTGTTAATATATGGAAATAAACGTTTTAACCTTTACATAAGGTGTGGTTTTGCATGACTGAAAGGTCATGGTGTGTGGAAATTACTGACTCCTATTGATTATTGATGTTATTGATTGTCATTGTCATTGATCTGCAGTGGTACGGGTTCTCATGCTGGGAACTACTCTAAGCGCAGTCAAAAGGTCCGTCGACCTCGAAATGCGTTGCTCTATAAATTAACACCTCCATCATACATTTTAATACTTCATTCTAATATTGGGAATTTCCTGGACACTGGCAGACCACTATGTCTTCTGTAGATCTAGGACATTAAGAGAATGTACCTTTATACATTTTAAAAATTATTTTCGTGGCCAGGTAAATATGGTGTGCACATCGGAATTCAGTGAACTGTAATCTAGCATTCTTTGAGACTTGTTTAACTGAACTAAGGCACCCTTTCCCTATTGTATATGGGAGCTTGCACACCCTCTTGAATGCTTGACTGTTACAACAATGCACTGTATACTGTAGATAGGTGATTGCCTTTCTATTTTTTCCATGTGTCAGTATAACAGACAGCACCAACACTGTCTCGGGCATTTCCTGAATGTTCCTCACCGTATGGCCTGGTCCCAATATGTATGTTATAGCTAGATTCCCAAATTAGGTCAATTTAACATCTTCCACTACCTTCCCCCTTACCTCCATCCTCACCACCATCCATGAACCAACATGATATGAGGCTCTTAGAGCTGTAAATTTAGGCAGATACTATATCGGAAATTTAGAGGAGTATAGGACTACTTTGGGGTCTGTGTCTTTCAGCACCATCTGGCTATAGCCATAAACACATGCTCTGAACTCTCGGCTGGATATTCACTCAAAACCCATTCTACCGGATGTATAACGTAAACCTGCATGCCATTACAACACAGCCTATACCACGCAATGCCTTTACCATGCTTTGCCTTTCCCAGACAAGTCTTTACCACGCAGATGCCTTTACCACGACTACCGTTACAATAAAAATGTAAGTATATATCTGGTAAGTGAAAACCCTTATAATAGATTATAAAAGTATCTATCTATCTATCTATCTATCTATCTATCTATCTATCTATCTATCTATCTATCTATCTATCTATCTATCTATCTATCTATCTATCTATCTACCTACCTATCCGTCTATCTGTCTATCTATCTATCTATCTATTTATCTATCTGTCTATCTACATTTATATATATGTACATACATACATATGTGTATATATATATATATATATATATATATATATATATATATAAATAAATATGGAGAGAGACACATATATATGTGTGTATGTATATGTGTGTATATATCTCTATAGTCATAAACACATATATATATATATATGTCCAGTTGAAGGCGTTTGCCGAAACACGTAGACATTTGGTCAGGACAGCGTGATGATGAATTTTTTCTGAATCTATTACTATGGATTTTTTTACAATAAATTGCTGATGGTGGATCTATATTTGAGGCTTTTTTGGATTCCTTTCTCCCAACTGAATACGATCCCCGGGACATTGTGCAGCCGTTCGGTGACTTCTTTCTCACTGGGTTTGACTTATATATATATGTATATATATATATAAATATATATATATATATATATATATATATATATATATATGTATATATATCTATATATATATTTATATATCACCATATCAACCTCCTAACCCCTAAACTCAACCACCCCAAACCCTAAAAATACCCTTACCACCCAAATACCCTTACCCTCTTTAAACCCTAAAATACCCTTATCACCCAAATCTCCCTACTCATCTTAAACCCTAAAAATTTGCCTTTACTACCCAAATGCCCTTACCCACTCTAAAACCTAAAAATGCCCTTACCACTCAAATACCCTTACACATCCTATACCCTAAAAATACTGATACCGCCCAAATACCCCTACCCATTCTAAACCCTAAAAATACCCTTACCACCCAAAATCTCTTCACCACCCTACAAACTATCCTTAGCCATCTTAAATTCTAAAATACCATTACAACCCAAATACCCCTACCCACCCCTAAACCCTAAAAACACCGATATCACCAAATTACCCTTACCCACACTAAACCCTAGAAATAACCTCACCACCCAAATACCCTTATCCACTCTAAACCCTAAAAATACCCTTACCACCCAAATACCCCTACCCACTCTAAACCCTAAAATCCCCTTTACCACCCTATACCCTTACCCCCAAATCCTAAAAATACCCTTACCATTCATTACCCTTACTGACCTCTAAAGCCTAATAGCACCCTTACCACCCTATACCCTCACCCACACCTATACACGAATTCCTATATATATATATATATATATATATATATATATATATATATATATATATATATATATTATATAGATATATAGCTATATATACATGTATATATATACATATATATACATATGCTCAAGTTATAGTTACTTGAACTTACTCTAACTATAACTGCTGAATCTCTATTATTGTCTATGAACAAATTCAGAACCTAAATAAAATGTGACTTTCTATGTTTTTTTACATTATATTTCCTAACTATAATGTCCCTGTAACCTTTGGCTTTTTCAGCGAATGTCTATGTTTTTTTTTAACATAAAGTTAGAACCAAGGCCTTGGAAGATCTAATGGCAGCTACTCAGTTGAAGGACACTTCTAAATTTTGGAGGGTGATAAATCACCCATACTTCTCTGAGCAAGTCACAAAAGCAGATGATTGCTTGATTCCAGAAGATGCCTGGGTACGACACTATGCAAGTGTATTTCAGTCTGGAAATGAACACCATGAAGAGGACGGAATTACAAACCAGAAACCCGTGGAAGTAAACCCAATTGTATTAGATACCCCTATTGACCTGCAAGAGGTCATTACAGCAATAAACCGCTCCCGGTCCGGATGGGGTCCCAGTAGATTTATTTATAACCATGCCACATTTTTAGGGCCCTCTAGTCACAAATGTCCTAAGAAGCGTAGTAAAGAGCAACATACCTTCTTCACGGAAACCGGATCTTAATTATTGCTATTTTTAAAAAGGGTAATAGACAAGAGCCAACTTGTTATAGGCCAATCTCCCTTATAGAGTCTACAAAGATTCTTTCCCCAATTCAATATGGTTTCAGGCCCGGTTTAGGGACAGTTGATCAAGCCTTAAACTTGCACATCATTCTTACCACATATGTCACAACAAAAAAAGGAGCCATACACATGGCATTTATTGACCTCTCAACTTCCAGTCTTACTGTATGCAGACAATGCTGTTTTAATTGCACATACTGCTAATGGCCTCAAAGGTCTGTTAGATCTTTTTCTATCTTTTATGCGGGACCTTGATCTGAAAGTAAATTTGACAAAGTCCTATGTAATGACATGTGGCCCCCGAAATACAAAGTCTAAACAATTTGCTATGGGAGGAAACATTATTAACAAGGTGAAAGACTTTTGCTATTTAGGAATGCATGTAAGCTCCTCTATGCTATGGATTTCCCATTTTAAGGCCAAGACTCAATAACTGGTAAGAAATACAGAAGCAATATTTCACTTCGCTTGTAAACTAGGTCAGAGGCCAATTCCTCAGATGGTGACGCTTTATAAATCTAAATGTGTATCAGCAGCTACGTATGGGGCGGGGCTGTGGGGTTATGGCAAAGCAGATTTGTTACAACGTATTGAGAATAAGTTTGCACATAGATTACTGTGGGTACCTAAGAACGCAGCAAATATTATCTGTCACGAGGAACTGGGTCTGCTGTACCTGGAGGACTTGATTGCTGTTGCTCCCCTTCTACTGTGGGTCAGATGTTGGAGAAACGCCAAGGGCAGCGTGGTACAAGATTGCATGATTGACTGTCTACAATTGGCCAATTTGAACAGAATTGGCTTTTATATGAAAATGTATTTTCAAAATCTGGGGCATGAAAATATGTTTACAGACCCAAAGTCTCTGCCCACAAGTGCAAAGAAGGTGGTGAAACAGTGCTATAAAGAGAATACTCTGAGCCTTAGACTTCATGGAGTACTGAAATTGAAATCCTTTGAACCTTATATTCAGATTTCAACCATGGATACTAAGGAACCCTATTTAGTCTGGTTTCGGAGTCCATTGGTATGCTCCCTCCTAACCCTGTTCAGATTAAACTTAATTCACTTAAGAGTAGCCTTTCCCAAGCAATGTACCTGGCAAAAAGATCTACTCACTTGCCTCTGTGACGCCAGGTCCAATCAGATCACCTGTCACTTTCTCTTATTTTGCACACTTAATGCTGCCCCTAGACATGCTTTTATATTGCCTCTATTGCGCAGGACAAAAGCCATATGATATAAGGATGCAATGAGCTTTGTTCAAAAACTACAACCGATTCAAATTTGTTATTCTATTTTAAACGTTATTAGATCTGTTATTGCAATTAGGAAACAATATAAATCTGCTGGTGTAGTAGTATTAATTGAATTAGACATAGGTCACGATCTTAAAATGTCTTATAATGTTATTTCCAATATTTAAAAAATAAGCTGTGATGGATAATATTTTAACTCGATGTTTTTGGATATTTAAAAGTTTTAACTTGTATTTAATGGATTTGTGATTTTATGGCAATTTGCTGAATAAAAGAATTTGACTGAACATAAAGTTATTTGGTAACTATACATTAATCAAACCACCGCTGCAAACATCCTTCAGCTATGAGCCTCAGGGCCTGGCCTACGGACAAAATCTTCAACCAACCCCCTATAACCAATCTACCCACGCCGTGCACAGCCTTTGGCTGTGCAGAGCAGGAGTTGGCAGCAGAGCCTGGGCTGTGTCCAGGCTCTGCAACCAACCTCCTATAATCACCGAACCTTGTGCCATCTTCCTTCTGTTTCTGCCTCTCTGCCCATTTCTTGCCTTCTTTTTCTTGCTTCTATGCCTGTTTTCTGCTTGTTTTTTGCCCTCTGTGCTTTTCTGCTCATCTCCTGTCCTCTGTTTGTACCTTTGTGCCCATTTCCTGCCCTTTGTTTCTGCCTATCTGCCCATTTTCTACTCGTTTCTTGCCCTCAGTTTGTGCCTTTCCGCCCGTTTCTTCCCTCTGTTTGTGCCTTTCTATTCATTTCTTAACCACTGTTTTTACCTCTCTGCCCATTTTCTGCTCAAACTTGCCCTTTGTTAGTGCCTTTCTGTTTGTTTCTGCCCTCAGTTTATGCTTTTCTGTCCATTCCTTGACCTCTGTTTGTGTCTTTTTGGTCATTTTCTTCTCATTTCCTGCCATCTGTTTCAGCCTTTCCTTGCCTTCTGTTTGTTCCCTTCTGCTCGTTTCTTGCCCTCTGTTCTACCTTTCTGCTTGTTGATTGCCCTCTGTTTCTGCCTTTTGCTGGTTTTCTTGTCCTTTCTTGCCCCTTGTTTGTGTCTTTCTGCTCCGTGTTCCCCTCTGTTTCTGCCTTTCTGTTTGCTTCTTGCCCTCTGTTTCTGCCTTTCTGCTCGTTTCTTGGCCTCGGTTTCTGCCTTCCTGACAGTTTTCTGCTCGTTTCTTGCTCCCTGTTTGTGCCTTTCTTCTATTTTCTTGTCCTCTGTGCCTTCCTGTCCATTTTCTTGCCATCTGTTTGAACCTTTTTGTAATTTTTCCTGTCCTCTGTGCCTATCATGGCCGGCTTTGACCCCAGGGGGGCTCTGTTTTAGCAATAACTTATGATTTTAAAAACACCCACTGCAGTGTTCCTTGTGATCCAGCTTTCAGGTAGCAATAAAAATAGTAGGATAACTCTTGAGAATAATGTTTCTGCTGGAGAGACAGACGGAGTTTTGTCTAGTGGCCATATAATTGCGCAGAGGGTTAATATGCCTGCTGTATAATAACGCCTACCGCGCAGATCACAGATTTGTATTTTATGTGGATAGCTTAGTGGATTACTGATTACAGAGATATTTTTGCTACTGCAATTCACAAGATACAACCCTAATATAGAACAGTGAGTGTTGAACTGTCATCAAAGAGCTGCATGTAAACTGCATAAAATAGGTTAGGATGTTATGCTTTTTCCCCCTAGTCTTTCATTATCTATTCATAAAGCTGCTAAAAAGGGTTTGTTTGGGTAGATAAACACTCTTATTAGTTAGGCCAGCCTTTATCCATGCTTTAAAATAAAATGAAATTTGTGTGAAAGAGGAGCTGTGGAGAGATGAGAGGGCACTTTTGCCTGGTGGTAGCGAGGAAATCTGAGGAGGAGGTCATGGGGGGTGCCAAAAATTACTGTTGCACCAGGCAAAACACCAATGCTAAAGCCGACCCTGGTGCCTATTTTCTTGTTTTCTGCCCTTTCGGGCTATATAAGACCACTTCAAGGCTCCCCCGTGGTCCCAGTCGCCTCCCGCCTCCTATGGGAGTCGACATTGCTCCAACAAGCAGGTAGCTGCTTTTCATAACTCCGCTTTCTAACAGCGGGACCTGTTTGACAGGTCCCACTGTCAGAAAGCGCACTTTGTTTGCTTTTGCTTGGTGGAAGCTCCCATCAAGCAAAAGCAAACAGCTATGTCCCAAGGATGGGCACCGATCTTCGGATCTAGAAGGGATTTAATAATGAGAACAGCATTCAGAATTTTCTAAAATTTTCAAGTGTGTTCATGGAATGACTGTTCTACTGAGCTCGAAATATGAACCACTGGATGGTCTGATGAGCCCGCAAATCTCGGCACCACATTATCTCAAATTGTGTTTAGCTTGGGCTTCACCATATGTGCTTCAAGTTGTTAGTGGTATGCACCAGGACACCAGTATCCTCCCTGTGGAATCTGCAGTAACCCCTTGACAGTCAAACTATTTTCATCACCTATGCAGCCTCACCAGGAGAGGTTGGTATTATCTAGATATTGTGTGGGTGCTGAATACATGTTCTAGGTCATCATAAAGAACTGTTTCCCGATTGACTACGAGTGCCAAATTTCATAAATGGTGACATCTAATCAGCTGCAAGAGTTTGGGCTGTGTCTGTGCTCGGCCACACGAAACGTTTCCAAACCAAGTAGACCATGTATTTACTTAATCTTATTATATTGTTATTGGTTGGTCATAAAGTTCTCATCTCCAAGCACCCTCATCACAGAATAAAAAGATGAGGGTCAGGGACACCCACTTTGCCTCTGTGGTGTGTTATGCTTTCTCTGTGGCTTAGGGAACTCGAGTCTCTCTTACGCTTCCTCTCCATCTGACTTTTAAATGCATGTCTGAGGACCGCACCGCAGCCCAGGGGAGCTTTCCCACCCCACTCTTCTCGTACCTCTCTAGGCACCAACAGCTGCTGTCAATGTCTTGAAAGGAAGTCGTTATCGCCCCCTGACAAAAAACTGGTGCAGTCAAAGTAAAATCAACTTTATTCGGTTGTATTAAAATATACCACAAAAGTAAAATACAAAATCAATACATAACGAGATAAAGCAAAGCAAATTCAAGCACAGCCCACAGATGTAAAACCAATGTGCAAACAAGGTGCAATCACCAAGTTCAGCACATGGTGCAGTAATGCAATGATGAAACACCTCCTACTAAAGTGCTAAAGATGCAAGAATTAAGATACAACACACGAATAAAATTAGCTGATCAGTAAGAGAAACAGGATTAAAATGGGGTTAAGGCCAGGATGCATAGAGGTGTCATCCTTATGAAAAGAACCAGCCAAGTGATATCTTTGCCTCGAGCCGAAGCCTCAAAAAGGTATATACACTAAAGACAATCTCCTCTGATCCCAGAGACTGTAAAAAGTGCAAGACTTATGTACAGTGAAGGAAGGAGTACTTACTTAAAAGAGGTTTTAGAACCATGGGCCTGTAAGCAAAGTAAAAGGCAAAGAAAAACATGTGTAAAGTGATTTGTGCTGACATCTGATCACATGGGCAGGGCACAAGATTACGTGACCAGTCATTGCACTGAGGAAAAGAACCAGTCTATAAAACATGTTATGGCAAAACCTGAGCACAATAAAGTGCTAATACTGCTGTGCATCATACAATAGGAATGGTTGAATGCTCCTAAGGGAGTCAAGCTGCACAGAGCAAGTAACGGAAGGGAGTACAGACACCTTTGCCCATCTCTCTTCCTTCCAAATTGTATAGCATGTGTTCCTAAGTGTTTATTTTAGGCATTGTGGGCAAGGAGCATGAAGGGTCTTCGAATAATTCTTGCCTGCCCAGGTTCACTGCCATGTCCCTAACACCCCTCAACCAGTGAATATCTAGTGACCGTGAGAGGGACAGGAAGTCCTCAATTAGCAACCTGTTTAAGGAGAGGGTCTCATTAATCCAAAGTTTTGTCTTAGCAACAGTGGGAGCGTTCTTAACACATCCTTGAGACAGGTAAGCCTAGCTCCCTATAACTGATGAAAGAGGTGATGGACGGTGGTCCAATCAGAGACTTCCCAAGCCCAAGCAGGCACTCTTTGCTCTGGAGAGGGTCTGAAGGTTAATTCCTAAATAGACATAAACAAGGTATTTGGGACATATTACAGGGATATATATACAAGGCTGCATCAGGGGCAGGCCAATATCCAGCCTTGAGCTATTTAGATCACCTTACATTTCCCCCAACAAAACGTACTTTACAGGGAGGAATTGGAGGCTCTCATAACCATGGAAGAGATCCAGCTGGCACTTACGAAGATAGCAAGAAAGCCAATAGGCGACATGTGAATTTGTTTTTGGTGATCTGTAATGGCGATAGCGCCTATGACCCCCAGACCTCTGCATCATAGGGAGCCAGCCCTACCAACCTTAGCATGATAAAAAGCCAACGTATGGGCAAGCAACCTTTTGCCCAGTTTGGCGGCAAAGGAAGAAACTGCATTGATACTCCTTGCTAGCTGATTATTTCTATTATCTATTTGCGGGTACCAGGACCCTCTACAATTAAAGGTTACCCCCAGATAGCTATAGTTATTAACATGTTCGACAGGGGTGGCCTGGAGCTTAAAGACAGGTCCCGGACCCAGCCTATAACTACAGGACATTACAAAAGTTGGGTTGATCTTGTCTAGCCCCTCCATGAAGGATGCAAAAGCATCCAAAAGACGCTGCAGTGCTACGGCTGTTCAACCCATGATTAAAGCATCATCCACATACCACATGGCTGGTATTGAATGTTTTCCAATCTGGGGCACGTCTCAACACCTTAGAACTAAGTCCCCTCTAGGTGGTTAATCTAGAGGGAGAATAAAAAAGGTGCAGAAACACACCCTTGCCTGATGCCCCTGCACCCAAAATGTTTCGGAGCACTCCACCCCCAAGCACGAACCTAACAGCAGCATTTGTGTCACAGTAAACTTCCCTAATGATGTTCATGATTGAGCTATTGATGCCCAAACTTTCCATGATACCCCACAGTTTCAAGTGAAATACACGGTCGAAAACACTTGACAGGTCTATGAAGCCCCAGTGGAGAGCACCATGCTTATGGATTGTATTTTTCACCTGAAAGATAAAGAGGGTAATGTATTGGTCTTCTGTTCTCATCCCTCTTCTGAACCCCTACTGAATAGAGCGACGCTCTCCTCTGCCCAGGCCTCCATGTGGAAGAGTAGAATGTGGCCCAACAGCTTCACAGTCGAGTCCAAGACGGAGATAGGACGATAACAACTGGGATCCTCTTGGCTGCCCTTCTTAAAAATTGGGAGGATGAACGAGTTGGACCAGGGAGAAATCTTGGAGGAAGAACTTGCTGCTCTAAGGGCGTTGGCTTCCAGAGGAGCCCCCAGGCCGAGGTTGCTCCTAAATAGTTCAAAAGGGACACCATCTAGACTAGGGGCTTTTTGCGGGTACTGGCCTTAATGGCCTCGATCACCCCGTCAAGTGAGGTGCAATACTCAGAGAGGACGCACCCTCTGCAACAGTTGGGAAGTTGCTGACATTGCTTGGTTCATCACTAAAGGAGTAACCCTCCTGGGAAAGTGGCCCATAAGTGGCCAGATCTGTCAGAATCAATCTGAGGTGGGTCATTATCTTTACAAAATGGTTGGTTGCCACAAAACCTGCTACAAACCTTCACTGTATCCTCTTGCCAGGTTTCTGTGTCCTCTGCTGCGCGTGCGCCCGGAAGCTGGGTAAAAAATTCAATGAGGATTCATCCAAGTTTTGAGTATCTACACAAGGCCCATAGATTCCCTTCCCACAGGATTTCAGGAAGTACTAAGCAGGATAGAACTACATGACAGTTCTCTAGAGTGTTCTGTACTGCTAATAGGACCCTGGGCCATATAGTAGTAGATTGCCCCATCCTGTCCATATAAACATCCTAGCCCACAACACAACAGCGGCTAAAATTGTAGACCTCTTTTCCTGTTGTATTATGGAGTGTATTTGACGAGTGACTGGGGTGGTGATATATGGTATATGTGAGTGTATGAATGCTTGAGTGTAAATTCAGGAGTGAGTGGCAGTATGATATTGAAGGGGTGTTAAAAGCAGACATGCGTAATGTAATAATGTATGTTTAGTTTTAAGAAAACATTTGAATAGTGATTATTTTGTTTTGATGTCCAGTGTGTGTTTTTTGGGGAGAAAAAAAGAAGGAAAGCTATGTAAAGAAAGAATAATTTTACAATGGAATCACATATGAGGATGCATATTATCACATAATAATTTATGTGAATCACCCTATAATGTGGAAAAAAATCAAAAAATAAATAAATTAACACAAATGTAATTGTAGCAAGAGTATTGTTTCTGGTCAGTCGTTTTGAGCTGTTTACAAGCCATAGGGGAATAAATTCAGGTAAAGTGGCATTTTGTATGTTTATTTATTGGTTATTTCCCCTTATCCAACACCTTTAATTGTATATATAGGGGGTACCTCGCTCTTTAGTGAATTATCCGCCAAACGCATCAGAGCCCGAGGAGGAGTTCAACACTGTAGATAAGGATGTCTGATCGGGCTTTGGGACAGAGCTCGCATGTATGTGGATTTCCCATTTGCTGTCTTGGCTACGCCCCCATCACTCAATAATACTTGCACTATTTGAGTGTGCATGGTTGCATGGTATGTTGGCATATAGAGTTACTGGGACAATTTCCAAGAAGCGGAGTATCCGGTAAGAATGTTGTAGGATATTTTTTCTTTAACAAACATCTACTGTTGCGACTACATGCATGCTACCGTTTACAGAGGACACTACACGTATGATCATTAATAGTTGCAGCCATTAGGGAGCTAAAGCTTAGGAAAACAAAAAACGTTTCTCCCGAAAACTAAGGAACCCTTTCAAATCCCAGACAGACAATGAAGTGTATTCAAAGGGATGATGTGTTGCATTATATAAAGTAAAATAACTAACATATTGTGAGAAAATAATTTAGGACCAAATAGCGACTGTGTTGACGAATGGTCCCACAAAAAGTCATTAATGTGTGTGTTCGGAGAAACGAAAGAATATTTAGAAACACTGGAAACTCTTGGAAAGTATCAGTACCACAAATACACATCAAGACCAATGGTAAAAGGGACACATTAGGCTAATTACCTGCTTGGGCAGCGAACAGACACGAAGATGGGAACTCGTCATTGAAGAGAGAAGGTGGAGAAAGTATCAGGTGGGCGTTAACACAGCAAAGTAGGACGTTATTTACCCAGAAGTATCACTTGAGAAGATCTGATTGAATATTTTAAAGCATAATCATAGGATTTGTTGGGTAACAATACATTGTAAGTTCTACTGTGAATTAAAATTGCGGTGTTGGAAATTGCCCTTTTTGCAGGGTTATTCCCAACATTTTTGTCTCTGACCTCCTCTTTCTGACTGTGTGCTGCATTTCGTTTTTGCAGAATTTAGGACTCTGGGCACTTTACCACTGCTGACCAGTACTAAAGTGCAAGTGCTCTTTGTTTAGATGGCATTGGTGATTGGTTTATCCATGATTGGCATATTTGATTTACGAGTAAGTCCCTAGTATAGTGCATCAGGTGTGGCCAGGGCCTGTAAATCAAATGCCACTCGTGGGCCTGCAACAGTGATTGTGCCACCCACAGGTGGAGCCCTGCAAACATGGCTCAGGCCTGCCACTGCAATGTCTGTATGTGCATTTCGCCCTGGCAAATGCACCCACTTGCAAGGCCCAAACCTTCCCTTTTACGACATGTAGGTCACCGCTAAGGCAGGCCCAAGCCAGCCCCCTGGGCAGGGTGCAGTCTATTTAAAGGATAGGACAGGTACCGGTGTATTTTACATGTCTTGATAGTGAAATACCGCTAAATTTGGGGTTCACTATTGCAAGGACTATCTCTCCATTAGGGTAACATGGGGATTGCGTTGAAATACATTTTAAGTATCATCTTCCATTGGGAGCAGATAGCAATATGAGGTTTGGGGTCTCAGAACTCACAATTTAAAAATACATATTTTGGTAAAGTTGATTTTTAAATTGTAAGTTTGAAAATGTCGCAATTAGAAAGCGTGCATTTTCTTGCTTAACCATTCTGTGCCTCTGCCTGTCTGCAGGAATACACGTCTGGGTCACGATGACAACTGGGCAGTTTGTGAATTCACTCTAGATAGTCACACAAAGATAGCTGAGGTGTCCCCTGCATATCCCGATCTTTCTAAGCTAGAGTGGTGGTATGAGCTGACACTTGCACTTCAATAGGGCTGTGTCTGTCCTTCCACAAAGAAGTCTCCAATTCTCTGGAGTGTGGCTGGGGCCAGGGCAGGAAAGGCAGGGTCTTGTACACTACAAAGACTTTTCTTTAAAGTTTGCCTACTTCAAAGACAGAAATGGGTATAAGTAATAGACCCCTAACCCCACAAAGTTAGAATCCATCTGGACTGAGGACATTCTTCCAGGAAGAAATCCTAGATGCTGTAGGAGGGACTGCCACTCTGCATGTTGCTTTACTGTGCTGGCCTGCTGCTTGCTGCTTCTGTCCTTGGAGTGAATGGACTGGACTTTGCTTTCACATCCTGCTTCCACAGATTCATCAAGGACTTGGACTGAGCTTGCCTCCTGTTAAGAAATCTCAGGGACATCTAAGACTTCATCTGCCAGCACCTGGACTCTCTTGCTGAGAATCCTGACTTGCCAAATGCTGCCAAATCCAGTTCCTGAGTCCTAGGATGTGAGTTCTGTGCAGCCAAGAAGAAACCAAGGACATTGACTCCAGAGCAACTTTGGAACTGGCACTGCTGTTCGACTCTGCACCACTGCCTGCACTGGGGCTGTGGGGCCGTGGTCCCCGATGAGTGCAACGACCGATGCCGCAGGCCAGACGCTGCTGCAGCACCTCCGAAGTCCTGCCACAGCGTGAGTCCTGAGTGCCGTGCCACAGATGTCCGTGACACCTGACACTGACTCGGCCACAGCATATGTGGGCCTGTGGTGTGATCGCAACACCTTAAAGTTGACGCCTCATCTCTTGATCTTCTGGATTCACTGACCCCACCGTGTCGTAAGGAACTGACGCCTTGCCACCGGTGCTGCATCACCTCCCATGCAACTGTAAGAAACCAACGCATCACCTTACCTGCCTAGCAGTAAGGAACTGCCACCGCACCTCCCCAGTAGCAGTAAGAAACCAATGCTGCACCGCCTCTAGCGACGCTCACCTCCCCGACTGTGCAATGTCTTTGGTTCCTTGTTTTCCAAGGTACTGTACTTGAGGTCCGTGAGACTCCGTGACTGGCCCTCACTCCCACGCGAGTGCCGTAAGACTGTTGGGAATGACTCCATCAAGAGGTTGTAATAGCCCCAGTTGGAGCTTTTGTGTTTCTAAGCGCTATATTAAGATTTATTCTATGAAAATGTGTATCTTTGCTTGGGTATTTTGGATTTATGATGTTTTGGTCTTGTTTTACTCAACTAAATATTGGCTATTTTTCTAAACTGGTGTGGAGTACTTTTGTGGTGTTTTCACTGTGTTACTGTGTGTGTGTGTGTGAGTGTGTGTACAAATACTTTACACATTGCCTCTGAGATAAGCCTGACTGCTCTTGCCAACCTACCAAGGTAGTTATCCTAGATGTGATACTGCCTTACCCTCACTAGACTGAGGGTCCCTAATTGGACAGGGTGCAAACCACTGTCAACTAGAGACCCCATTTTAACATGCGGTATAGGTCACCCTCTGTTTTTTCTGTTATTTTGCTTGCGTTTTCCTTGAATAGTTACTTTATGCGTCCCCCCAGAGTAGGTAAAAGAAAGATAAAATTCCTCATAAAAACCGGGATCTTGTAAAGATGTAGAAATAACGTGTGGATAAATGTTTATTACTTAACTAAATAACTTTTTGGGAGTTATCTGGTGTTATGTATCGTGCATTTTGTAACTATCTCAATTCAGGCCCTTTAACTGTAGTACAAATTTATGTAGAATTGGCAGAGACAAATGTCAGGTAGGGCTGAACTGCCAGATGAATTAGACCAAACATACAGCAGCCAGGCGGTTTCTCTGAATATACAAGAATAAAACAAAGGGGAGTTTGCTGCTCTAAACTGTTATACAGGAATTAATAACAGAAGTCTCTATGTACACAAAGGTTACATAATACTGTACATCATATAGACTTTTATCAATGCAAACAATATAAAGGAATATCCTAAATATGGTGAGAACCAAGAAAATCCAGCGAATCGCAGCCAACGTTCTGTAAAATGTACATTTTACCAGCAGTGTTAAGTTAAAGTGTCAAATCATTATGATCAAATACATATGTGAACTCTCCTGGGAAATCCCCTACAAAAGTTTCAAGAGTTTAAAAAAATCTCAGGAAACGATTAGAAGCAAACTTGCCAAATGTGCTCAAGCCTAGTCATAATGGTGTCGTGCTAGAATATTGTTGTCGGAATATCGCCTAACATAAATATTGCATGCAAAATATTGTTTACAAAAATATTGCCTCATAGCAACTTATCCTACCTGATGGACTAAGGACAATGAAGAGGAGGGGGTAGTGGATTCCTTGGATGGCACAAATTATTTCTGGCTTCTTAGAATGGTAGATGTTTAGCCGTGGGCCAGGCATTATCACATGCATCTGCTTGCTGTTTAATAGGCCCATTTGCCATATTGATTGGTTACTTTATCAGGTTCACGAATTACCTCTGTATATCAAATTTTATAAAGATTTAAAAGGGAACTATGCAAAGAGGTAACTCCAGAGCTAAACTGGCACTCAAATATAAAATTTTCCCAGGGGTCATAGCTTGGTCAGTAAGACTGAGGGGTGGGGTGAGTGGGGAGCAGGGGAGCGTCAGATTTTGTGACTATCAGGCTGCTATATAATCAGGGCACAAGTCAGGTGTACGTGCAGGTACACAGCATCCACCCACTATTTTCACAGGGTGGACGCCGTACATCCTGCAAGAAGTGGGCCCACTGAAATATGCTGAACATGTCCGAGTGGAATTTTCAGATACCAGGATACATTCAGCAGTGCCTGCAACTCGTCTGCTCTCGTTTCGAGCAGCAACGTGTAGGCAGTGAGGGGGCTTTCGTGTTTCAGACTCCTGCTGAGCCCATCACAAAGGCCAAATTAAAGGGGGTCATGAGGCCTCCATTTGTTCCACTGTCCTGACTGACATCTATCTGGTCCTCACACCTAGATGCAAGGGAGGGGAAACAAAGACGCTCAGCTTGTTTTCACGCCACAAATATTTAAGAGAGGCATACTTTTTACAGTGTTCAGCCCCTATATATAAGAGATATGCATGCACTATATGAATGTCAGATGTGTTGGTCTGTCCCATATTCAGACAATTAACAATTTAAATACCACTATTTTGTTTTATTTCTTTAATAGCACTACTCATCCCAGTGCAGGGAGTCAGCACTTTACTTCAGACGTACACATTATACATTCACTATAAATTCTATAAACGTGTAAACCAATGTGCAGGATGTGTTTACATAAGACAGTGTGAGTTATAAGGTGTAGCAGTAAAATTTCCTTCATAGCTTGTTATGCTATGTTAGAAGAATTACAATTTATGAAGTGTGAGTAACAAAATAATGTCTGTCAAAAGCAGTAACTCACTTACTTAGCAACATTAAATAAAATTATGTCATCTGCAGATGCTCTACAGGAGACACATTAACCCTCTATGCTACTCTGATTCAAAACTGGGACTAGAGAAAATACAGGTCTCTCCAGAAAAAACGTTAGCCTCCAAAGTTATCTTACTATTAATATTGTTCCCTGGGAATGAATGGGCACACAAAGATAGCTGCAGCAGGTGCCTTAACCACATAAAATATTTTAACATGCAGACTTTGCAACCAATTAAGCAGAATAGATTTACTGCTATGTTTCTCCCTGTTGCAAACTTCTTTGTGGCAGATTTAAAAAAAATAACTGTAATAACTAAATAAGTGATTTTGGCACAAACCAGACATAAAATCTTATTTGTTAAATCTCATAATGTGCTCATGATAGACCAGCGAAACGTTTGTGAAGAGTTAAGATCTGATGTCACATCTTGTGATGTCACTTCCTGTGAGGTCATGGGTTGTGATATCACTTCCTGTGATGGTGAGCTGTGATGTCCCTTGCATTCTGCCTAACTTGATTAGTCCCCCCACTTCTGTTTTTAGGACTTGTGTCCTGCATATAATGTACAAATTACATTACCCGACAAGCAGGGTGCATGATAAGGGCTTAAGGAGCAGTGGAAAGGGAGTGGAATGCGGTTTGGTAGGAGGAAAGAAAACGCAATATTCTGTAAAATATCCAATATTTTGAGGACTTTCAAACGAGAGTGAGAATGTGTTTGCCTTTTGTCTGTATGTATGTATAAATTTCTGCTGAAGACTGACTGACGTCTCACAATACCCGACTGAAAGCACCTCTACCTAACGTTTTATCAGAAGCTACATTTATTAGGGGGTGTGACACCCCAAACCCCCCCCCCCCCCAAAAGCTATGCCCCTGAATTTAGCATACTGAATGTAGCAGACCTCAACCGCATTAAGATGCACAACAGCTGCAAAATGCAAGCCTTTGGAAGGAAAATTAAAATAGGCCCATGGGCCTCTGGTAGAGAAACTGTGAATGCTACGAAAAAGTACTACAATCTAGCTCGTGCTGAATCATTCAGTTGTCCTGCCCACATTTCCCTCACTGACATTTCTTCTTGGTGCCCAGTGTCAGAATGTATCTGCAACAAGTAAACATGATTGTTCCATTAACCTACTAAAAGTGATTACTTTATTCTTTTATCAAAAGAAAGTTTCATATATTGTCCTGTAGGGATGTTTCGCTTATCTTCAGCAATGGACCTGGATATTGAGCTTTCCAAAAGGGCACGGATAGATAGCATAGCTTTTTCTGTTAACAGAGTCTTATTATGAGATTCCCTTACCAAATGCATTGGGATTACAAATGGCCATCTTAAATTCAGGAAGCAATGAAGATCTGAAGCCTGATATACAAAACTATTTTCTCCTTTCAAGTTCTGCAGTTCTTAGCATCATAGGCTTTGCAGTTTCAAAACATTGTGTTGCAATGTACAAAGTATACTTTTCAAGATGATTTACAAATTATTATGCAATGTATCAATGGCTTGTGACTGCAAATGAGGTTCCAAACAACTGCTCTGTTATGGAGACCCAAAATAGGGTGGTTAAATATTTGCATGGAGGAACCTGCCCATAAGGGTCCTAAACAGGTAGTATTTTTGCCATCGACAAATGAATAACATCAGTTAGAAGTAGGATTATGTACATGTCCAAAGCCAACAAGTCTAAAACCGGAAGTATCACTTCAGGAATTGATGGTCTAATATCCGGTCTATGAGGACAGATTTACACCCTTCCCTATAGCGCATGGATGTCTCAGTGGCCGTGGTCTATTACGAACCTGGAAACAGAAGGTCAGTACGGAAACTGATGCCCTTGATGCCAGTGAAAGTCATTTTATCTGTACAGGGGAGCTTATTGTCATTAAAACTTGTTGTAGAATTGTTTGTTGGACATTTGCCTTCTTTGGCAAGTATGTGATAATTTCTAAGAATTTATCAAAGAGATTAAAAATAAATGAAACACTTACGGCTTCATTTAAAGTTTGTAGGGAACTGAAAATCTCCAAAAGTAGAATTCTCGAGTTGAATTTCTTTCACCATGGGAAACATATTCAGAAGCAAATTGGATTATACCACACAAATAAGAGTTTGCTCCAATAACAGGATGATTTTCAGTTCTTTCCAAACTTTAAATGAGGTACTTAGTACACAGTACAGGTAAACATTCTTTTTAAGGCCTTTTCTGCCCCCCCTGGGGGCAGATCAGCCTATTATTAGGCTGATCTGCCCCCCAGGGGGGGCAGAAACCTCTAGGCACCAGGGATATTTTATTTTTTTTAGAGGTGGGGAGCGACCCCTTAGGCAAGGGTCGCTCCCCAAGGGGGCAAATCATATTTAGGCCATTTCTGCCCCCTTTGGGGCAGATTGGCCTATTTTTATGGGGCCAATCTGCCCCCTAGGGGGACAGAAACCATGAGACACCAGGGAGTTTTCTTTTCGTGAATTTCACGCAAGGGGACCGACCCCTTAGGCAAGGGTCGCTCCCCTGGGGGGCAAATTTATTTTAGGCCATTTCTGCCCCCCTGGGGGGCAGATCGGACAATTTTTGTTAGGCCAATCTGCTCCCATGGGGGCAGAAACCACTTAGGCACCAGGGATTGGTGTGTGTGTATGCGTGTGTTTTCTTTAGGGGGGAAGCCCCTTGGGTAAGGGTCACTCACCATGGGGGAACATTACTGTTGGGGGCAGATGGGCCTATTTTTGGAAGGCCCATCTGCCCCCAAGGGGGGGCAGAAAGCCCACCAGAGTCCAGGGAAGTTTTTTTTTCAAAAATAAGAGGGTGGAGGTATGGCCATACCCCCACCCCAAATAAATGGGGCCAAAGTTGTTCTGCCCACCAGTGGGGCAATTACCCCTGATTCACACCCCGGGGGGAAGAAAGTCTACTAGATGCCAGGGAATTTAAAAAAAAAAAAAAAAAATATTGGTGTGGTGGCTACCAACCAGTATGGGCCTGGTTACGCCCCCACTTCAACTGAAGGGGGTAACAGTCCTTCAGCTCTCCCCCACACTCTAGAACATCTTATCCCACAGCAAGCAAGAAGACATTTGATTATTTGAGGTTTTAGTTTTACATTTGGGCCATGAGAACTTAGCTTACTCTCAAAATTGTCCCACTTGAAATGGTGAGGGCTGCACTTTATGGACTTTGGGACGCTGGCATGTAGAAAAACCCACACGACCTAGACACATCTGAAAACTAAACATCTGGGTGATTCCAGGGTGGTGTGTTTCACATGCACCCGCACCATTTTTGGACCCACAATCCCCTGCAAACCTCCAACTTTGCTGGAAATCACAAATTTTTCCCACGTTTTTGTGATGGAACCTTCCGGAATCTGCAGGAATCCACAAAATTCCTACCACCCAGCATTGTCTCATCTATACCGATAAAACTTCTGCTGCACTTGTCAGCCTAAAAATGTTTTTTTGCAAACTGCCCTTTTGGACCCCCTTTGTTCCCCCTCAATATCGGCATGTTTTTGGCTCTTCCCTTTCACAAGCACTTGGCCCACCTACACAAATGAGGTATCATTTTTAACAGGAGACTGAGGGGAACATTGGGTGGTATGAAATGTGTCCCAGTGCGGTGATCCCACACAGAAATGTGGGAAAATTTGTGATTTTTTAGCTAAATTTGAGGTTTGCTGAGGATTCTGGGTAAGAAAACCTTGGTGGATCTACGCAAGTCACACCTCACTGGACTCCCTCGGGTGTCTAGTTTTCAGGAATGTCTGGGTTTGGTAGGTTTCCCTAGAAGGCTGCTGAGCCCAGGACCAAAAACGCAGGTGCCCCCCTGCAAAAACAGGTTGTTTTGTATTTGATAATTTTGATGTGTCCAGATAGTGTTTTGGGTGCATTTCCTTTTGTGGGCGCTAGGCCTACCCACACAAGTGAGGTACCATTTTTATCGGGAGACTTGGGGGAACGCTGGGTGGAAGGAAATTTGTGGCTCCTCTCAGATTCCAGAACTTTCTGTCACCGAAATGTGAGGAAAAAGTGTTTTTTTGGCCAAATTTTGAGGTTTGTAAAGGATTCTGGGTAACAGAACCTGGTCAGAACCCCACAAGTCACCCCATCTTGGATTCCCCAAGGTGTCTAGTTTTCAAAAATGTGCTGGTTTGCAAGGTTTCCCCAGGTGCCGGCTGAGCTAGAGGCCAAAATCCACAGGTAGGTACTTTGTAAAAAACACCTCTGTTTTCTGTGAAAAAATGTGATGTGTCCACGTTGTGTTTTGGGCCATTTCCTTTCGTGGGCGCTAGGCCTACCCACACAAGTGAGGTACCATTTTTATCGAGAGACTTGGGGGAACGCTGGGTTGAAGGAAATTTGTGTCTCCTCTCAGATTCCAAAACTTTCTGTCACCGAAATGAGAGGAAAAAGTGTTTTTTTGGCCAAATCTTGAGGTTTGCAAAGGATTCTGGGTAACAGAACCTAGTTAGAGCCCCACAAGTCACCCCATCTTGGATTCCCCAAGGTGTCTGGTTTTCAAAAATGCGCTGGTTTGCTTGGTTTCCCCAGGTGCCCGCTGAGCTAGAGGCCAAAATCCACAGGTAGGCACTTTGTAAAAAACACCTCTGTTTTCTGTGAAACAATGTGATGTGTCCAAGTTGTGTTTTGGGCCATTTCCTTTTGTGGGCGCTAGGCCTACCCACACAAGTGAGGTACCATTTTTATCAGGAGACTTGGGGGAACGCTGGGTGGAAGGAAATTTGTGGCTCCTCTCAGATTCCAGAACTTTCTGTCACCGAAATGTGAGGAAAAAGTGTTTTTTTGGCCAAATCTTGAGGTTTGCAAAGGATTCTGGGTAACAGAACCTAGTTAGAGCCCCACAAGTCACCCCATCTTGGATTCCCCAAGGTGTCTGGTTTTCAAAAATGCGCTGGTTTGCTTGGTTTCCCCAGGTGCCCGCTGAGCTAGAGGCCAAAATCCACAGGTAGGCACTTTGTAAAAAACACCTCTGTTTTCTGTGAAACAATGTGATGTGTCCAAGTTGTGTTTTGGGCCATTTCCTTTTGTGGGCGCTAGGCCTACCCACACAAGTGAGGTACCATTTTTATCGGGAGACTTGGGGGAACGCTGGGTGGAAGGAAATTTGTGGCTCCTCTCAGATTCCAGAACTTTCTGTCACCGAAATGAGAGGAAAAAGTGTTTTGTTGGCCAAAATTTGAGGTTTGCAAAGGATTCTGGGTAACAGAACCTGGTCAGAGCCCCATAAGTCACCCCATCTTGGATTCCCCTAGGTGTCTAGTTTTCAAAAATGCACTGGTCTGCTAGTTTTCCCCAGGTGCCGGCTGAGTTAGAGGCCAAAATCCACAGGTAGACACTTTGTAAAAAACACCTCTGTTTTCTGTGAAAAAATGTGATGTGTCCACATTGTGTTTTGGGCCATTTCCTTTTGTGGGCGCTAGGCTCACCCACACAAGTGAGGTACCATTTTTATCGGGAGACTTGGGGAACACAGAATAGCAAAACAAGTGTTATTGTCCCTTGCCTTTTTCTACAATTTTTCCTTCCAAATGTAAAGCAGTGTGTAAAATAGACGTCTATTTGAGAAATGCCCTGTCATTCACATGCTAGTATGGGCAGCCCGGAATTCAGAGATGTGCAAATAACCACTGCTTCTCAACACCTTATCTTGTGGCCATTTTGGAAATACAAAGGTTTTCTTGATACCTATTTATCACTTTTTATATTTCAGCAAATGAATTGCTGTATACCCGGTATAGAATAAAAACCCATTGCAAGGTGCAGCTCATTTATTTGCTCTGGGTACCTAGAGTTCTTGTTGAATCTACAAGCCCTATATATCCCCACAACCAGAAGAGTCCACCTGACGTAACGGTATATTGCTTTCAAAAATCTCACATCGCAGGAAAAAGTTACAGAGTAAAATGTGGAGAAAAATGGCTGTTTTTTTACCTCAATTTCAATATTTTTTTATTTCAGCTGTTATTTCTGTAGGAAACACTCGTAGGATCTACACAAATGACCCCTTTCTGAATTCAGAATTTTGTCTACTTTTCAGAAATGTTTAGCTTTCTGAGATCCAGCATTGGTTTCTCACCCATTTTGGTCACTAACTGGAAGGAGGCTGAAAGCACAAAAAAAAGTAAAAATGGGGTATGTCCCAGTAAAATGTCAAAATTGTATTGAAAAATGTGGTTTTCCAATTCAAATCTGCCTGTTCCTGAAAGCTGGGAAGATGGTGATCTTGCCACCGCAAACCCTTTGTTGATGCCATTTTCAGGGAAAAAACCACGAGCTTCCTTCTGCAGCCCTGTTTTCACATTTTTTTGAAAAAAACAAAATTTTCACTGTATTTTGGCTAATTTCTCGGTCTCCTTCAGGGGAACCCACAAAGTCTGGGTACCTTTAGAATCCCTAGGAAGTTGGAAAAAAGGACACCAATTTGGCATGGGTAGCTTATGTGAACATAAAGTTATGAGGGCCTAAGCGCGAACTGCCCCAAATAGCCAAAAAAAGGCTCTGCACAGGAGGGGAAAAGGCCTGGCAGCGAAGGGGTTAATTGAAAATTATGTGGTGCCACGGGAACTGTGACAATTGTATCTTTGGAATTACGGGTGTGAAAACCAAACTGTATTGATGTACCACAAATACTTTGCATGATTGTAGCACCCACACTTCCTTCTCATCCGGATTGTGATTTATTTAAATGATAATGCGTCCTTGGCACCATATTTTGATTCAGGCGCTTCTGTTGGTCCTGTCACCACCGCCCAACATGGTCCTGTTATGGCACAACACGTATGCCCAGTTGAGCCTAGTTTCCTTTGATTATATTCTGTGTTATATGCAGGGCCACTGGATTTATATAGAAGGAAAAGGTGAAATTATAAGGCACGGTTGAACAATTTATGTGGCAACAAAAGTCCGGTTATGAATTTACAATGCCAGTAGCCATAACTCAAGAAAATGTGAGATCTATTGCATTGCAAATGCTTGTTTCCCTTCTGAGTACGAGGATGCCCCAGTTACCTTTTGGTATCTGCCGTACTTTTGTTGCCGCTATAATTACTGGGCGGCGTTCTGATGACCTTATCAGCCCTGTCAGAGTTTCAGTACGAGGATTTGTACAGCCTTGAACAATCTAAAGCAGTGGCAACCATTTTGGGAAAGTGGTGTATATAAACTCCATCCCAACAGGTAGCCACTGCTTAGTTTACTGATTTGTGAGGAGTCATGCCTTGCTGCCAGCCCTTTGGTTCCTACCCGTTTCAACTTCCTGTTCGCTGCTCGTAGGTTGCACTCCTGGGTTCTGCCCATCTGTGTACGGTCCCGTATACCTTTTTCCCTATTTTCCGGTCACCTTGAGCACCCATTTCCCACCTGCAGTGTTTTCCCGTAAATCCTGCGTTCCAGGGGACTCGTGTGCCCGTGTTACTCCCCATTCCTCCTGGGATTCATGTACCCTCTGGGGTGTGGATAATTCCCCAGCCTCACACTCCTGTTGGGTGTTGATGTGGTGTCCCTTCTCCTCTGGAGCAGCTTACATGTACACCCTTTATCTTCCCTTCTACCAGTTGAGATTTGGCACCGCCAGTAGCAGCAAATAATAAGCGACGAATACTGAGAGGTTGTAAGCTGCGCACAGCAGAAGAAACACCTCCGCATGCACATTCCCCCGGTCAGTGCACTGCACCTTACAGAATATATTTCCCATTATTCTTTGTCTTTGACATTTGGATGTTTTGCATTTTAAGAAATCTGCAGCGTTCTTTATTCATTTTGAAAGTAAAGGTACTTCCCCTCAGAAGTTATCAGGAATCTCATGGTAAACTAAATTATAGGGTTTGATTTATGTATCATGCACTAAGTCTTGCTCTATCCAACTTACTTCAAGTTCTGGAGCATAGATATCAATGAGAGTGTCTACAGCAGGCATGCCTTGGGCCCTAGGGCAGGGTGCATTATAGCCCATTTGAGGACATATGTGCATGAACAAATATGCACCTGTAATGTCTGGTACCATTGCTAGATATTACAAGTGAGCATGTAAGCCATCTTAAGGTGTGTACTGGGCACTGGTCAAAACAAGTAACCCAGCTCCATAATGGCTTCAATGAAACCTATGGTGTTTAGTATCAAACACCTTGTCTTAATAAATCTGTATGGATGCCAGTACCAGATTTATTATTATATGCACCCAGAGGGCACCTTAGAGGTGTCCCCTGAAACTTTCCTAGTCCTCTAATGTGCTGGCTGACTGGTCCCGTATAGCCTGCCACCACAGAAGAATTTCTGACCCACATCAGGTGAGAGCCCATGTTCTCAGGAAGTCAGGAACAAGTTATCACCTCCTCCAGCAGGATGCTAAAAAATCAGCATATCAAAACCAGAGGCCTCAAAGCCTCTGCCGCCTTTGATATGCGACCCCGGCTTCCTCCAGATCTGGAGAATGCCAGCCCCTGCCCTAAGGCCCATTTGTCACCAGGACAGGTGGGAATTTAGAAATGCTGTCAGGCTAGTCACTCCCTTAGGGTGGGCAACCTGAAGTGAACACGAAAAAAAGAATTCCACCATCTTGTGTGTGGTGAAATTAGGAACTCTGGGACAGGGTTATGCCCACTCATTGCAGGAAGTGGTCATATAGGGTGTGTAGTGACCCCAGAGGCAAATAGCCTATTAGCTACTACCTTACACTCCTCTTAACATCCCTAAATTTAGTATTTAGGTGGCCCCAGATCAAATCAAGACTTTGACTACTGGGAACTACAGAAGTAAGAAGAAGGACCAAGAGAAGGAGAACTGAAGACCTGCACCAAAGATTGGCACCAAACCCTACCAGGCTGCTTGCACTTCAGAAATTGCTGTGACAAACTTTGCAAAGAGCTGCACAACCTCCCCAAACCCTTGGAGGACTGCCTAGCACCTCAACAACCAGGAAATATCTCCCTTGGAGTAGATGAGCTACTCTCCTGCATTTGGAGGCACCAAAAGCAGCTGTCCGGTCAACCATCTTGCTGACCATCGGGTCCACCAAGGTAGCAACATGCTAGGAAGAGGTGCTTGAGGCTTTAAGAGGTCAGCCCTGTCTCCACGGCGAGTTTCGAAGACCCTGACCCCTCCAGAAGCCCTACAGCACCTGGGTACCGGAGCAGTTGCAGCAGTGAAGGCTTGTGCCTACTCTGGACACCAACACGAAGGAAGACTGACCTGCACATTGAGGGAGTTCAGAGACAGTGAGACCCACATCGAGAGTGGCCGAGCTGTCCTATTTGCCCCTCTTCTGCTGAACCGACAACAACAGTGAGAGCCTCTGACTGCCACGACCCACTGGCCAAAACACCTATGCACCTGAGCCCCTCAGCCCAAGTTCACAGGTATCAATGGTGCCTACATGGTCTAGAGATCCTTAAGAGCTGAGTCTCCCTTTGGGATTGGCCAGACTGATCCCCTTGTCTCGACTTGCAGGCTCTTCTGCAGAAGACCGAGAATCGTGAGAGCCTCTCTCAGTGCCCCCAACTGGACAAAGCACCAGTGCACCGGAGCCTCCCAGCCTGGGTACGAGTGAAAAAATAGTGTCTCTAGCCCCAGAGACCCTCCAGACCTAAGCCTCCCTTTGGGTGTAACCAAACTAGCCCCCGTCCCCGCTTGCAGCCTCTTTTCACATGTACCATTCCCCATTGACTGCAAAGGGTAGTGTTTGAGGCTACCGGCACAAGAAGCACCTCTGTAACCGGACACCCCAGGGCAGGCAGAAGTGACCTACTGAAGCATTCTCTGACCTTGGCCCCTACTTACCTTAAGTCTTAAAAAATGTTCCTGGAAGTCAGTTGTAAGTGACCCTATGCAGTGAATGTTTCTCCCATAGGATAACATTACTGCGTTCAAGGCTCATGCCTCAAATTTGCACTATTTCTATTTTAGTGTAAAAACATACTCCCAAAGTACTTACCCGATTCTGATGATCTTGGTGTCTCAAAATACATAAAAATCTGTGTTATTTTTTTTAATTGGTGTCGTATTTCTTCTTTGGGTGTGTGTCTCTCTTACTGACTGTTTCTGAAATGAATGCCTAACACTTCCCTTTGAATACCTAAAAAATAGAGCACTATGGATTACTGAAAAAATCCCCCGTAAATCAATAAAGGTCATTTGGACTATTTGCATAATGTTCCCTCTTTTAGGTGCATAAATAGCCAGCTTCCTCCACTGCACGAGATGCAAACCATTGGCAGAATACCTGTTGCTGATGGCTGACGACTGGGAACTCTTGTTTTTCTCTCTGTCTCTCCAAAACCCTTTTCCCCTAGAATAGTGAATCGGTCAGCACTGGTAATTTCCTGTGATGGTGGCGGTGAACCACACTTTAGTATGGGTGGATAGTCTTTGCTCCTGCAGAACTGGGTGAGTGATCTTGACACAAATCATACTGTCATTGAGTGGAGAGTAATTAATTGCAGTGTGGTAGAATAGAGCGGAGAGTGTTGTACAGTTTACCTTTGCAGAGTGTAGTGTGTAGCTTTGTGGAGTGCAAAGGAGTGGAGTGGAGAAGAGTGAAGTGTGGTACAGTAGAGTAGCATATGGTGGCATTGCTTATTGTGGAGTGGCTTAGAGTGGAGTGGACTACAGTAGAGTAAAATGGAGTAGAGTGCGATGGGGTAGAGTGGAATGGCATAGCATACAGTGCAGTAAATTGTTATATAGTGCAGTGGTTTGTTGTATGCTACAGTGGCATCGAGTGCACTTGAGTGGACAGGTGTAGTGTATTGTTGAGTAAAGTTTTTTAATTGGACTGGTGTCTTGCACAGTACAGTGCAGTGGTGTTGTAGAGTGTTGGAAAGTGTTGTAGAGTGTAGTAGAGTGTTCTACAATGCAATGTAGGGGCATACAGTGGCATAGAGGTTTGTACACTACAGTGTAGGGGCACAGAGTGGAGTACAGTGAGGTATAGTGGCACAGAGTGTAGCAGAGGCTTGCAGAGTGGAGTAGAGTGTGGTAGAGTGAGGTGTTGTAGAATAGAGTGTTTAACAGTGCCATAGAGTGGGGTAAAGGGTCATACAGTGGAGTAGAGTGGAATAGGGTGCAGATGAGTGGCGCAGCTAAGAGTGTATTAGCGTGTTCTAGAGCACAGTTGTGTGGAGTTGAGTAAAGTGGAGTGGAGTACAGTGGAGTGGACTGGTTTGTCTTAGAGTACCGGAAAGTGTTGTAGAGTGAGGCAAAGTACAGTGTCAAAGAGTGGATTAATGTGCTGTGCAATGGAGTGGCATGGAGTAGAGAACAGTGTGTTACAGTATGGCAGAGAGGAGTGGGACAGACTGTCAAACAGTTTAGTGTCATACACTAGCATACATTAGAGGGGCATAGAGTACAGTAGTGGAGTACACTGGAGTATAATTGAGTAGTGTCTCATAGAATAAAGTATTTTAACTGGGGCGGAGAGGTATAGATGGTGTTGTGCTGAGCGTTGTGGAATCAAGTAGAGTGTCATAAAGTACTATAGAGTAAAAGAGAGTGCTGTACACTTGCACTAACATGAGCACATTGTTGTACAGTGTAGTGCTATACAGTGGAATATCATGTGGTACTGTGGAGGGGCGTAGACTGTTGTTGAGTGAAGTGTTAAGCGGAGCACAGTGGAGTGCCATGGACTGGAAGTCGGTAGAGCGCAGTGGCGTAGAATGTAGTAGCTTACAGTGGAGCGGTATACAGTGCAATAGCGTAGAGTGGAGTGGCATAGAGTGGAATAGCATACAGTGGAGAGGAGTAGAGTTACGTACAGTGGAATAGCATAGAGTTCAGTGTCGTAGAGTGGAGTGGTGAACAGTGGAGTGACATTGACTGCAGTGGTGTAGAGTGGAGTGACGTACAGTGGAATAGCGTGCAGTGGAGTGCTTACAGTGAAGTGGCATAGAGTGGATTGGAGTAGAGTAGTGTGCAGTGGAATAATGTACAATGGAATGGTGTAGAAGGAAGTGGTGTAGAGTGGAGAGCCATAGAGTGGAGTTACGTAGAGTGTAGTGGGGTATAGTGGAGTGGGATACAGTGGAATAGCGCAGAGTGAAGTGGCGTACAGGGGAGTGGCGTAGAGTGGAGTAGCACAGAGTGGAGTGGCGTACAGTATAGTGGAGTACAGTGGAGTGGCATACAGTGGAATAGCACATAGTGGAGTGGCGTACAGGGGAGTGGAGTGGCATACAGTGGAACAACGTACAGTAGACTTGCGTGCACTGAAAAAGTATACAGTGGAGTAACGAAGAGAGGAGTGGCATTCAGTGGAGTGGCATATACTGGAGTGGTGTAGAGTGGAGTGGCGTAGAATGGAGTGGAGTTCAGTAGCACACAGTGGAATAGCGCACAGTACAGTGTTGTACAGTGGAGTGTTGTAGAGTGGAGTGGCATAGAGTTAAAAAGCATAGAGTTGAGTGGCGTAGAGTGTAATTGCGTACAGTAGAAGAGTGTATAGTGGAGTAGTGTAGAGAGGAGTGGAGTACAGTGGAGTGGCGTACAATGGAGAGGCATACAGGGGAGTGGCATAGGGTGGAATAGTGTACTGTGGAATGTTGTAAAATCGAGTGATGTATATTAGAATAGTATACAGTGGAGTGCCAAATAGTGGAGTGGCTTAGAGTGGAGTGTGGTAGAGTGTAATAGCATACAGTGGTGTAGTGTTGACTACACTGGCATAGAGTGGACCAGCATACAGTGGAGTGGCATACAGTGGAATAGCGTATAGTAGTGTGGCGTGAAGTTGAGTGGTATTGAGTGGAGTGGCACTGAGTGAAATAGCATAGACTGGAGTGGTATAGTGGAAAAGTGTAGAGTGGACTGATGTGCAGCGCAGTGGCCTACAGTGGACTGGCATAGACCGGAATGGGGTAGAGTGGAGCAACGTGTAGTGGAATAGCATACAGTAGAGTGTGGTAGAGAATACTGCAGTACAGTGCAGAAGTGTAGATTGGAGGGGCGTAGAGTGGAGTGGCACAGAGTGGAATAGTGTAGAGTGGAGTAATATGGAGTGGACTGGTGTAGAGTGGAGTGAGGTACAGTGTATGACATACAGTGGAATAGTGCACAGTAGAATGGCATAGGGTGGAGTGGCATACACTGGAGAAGCATACAGTGGAATAGCGTACGCTGGAAAGGAGAAGAGTGAAGCAGCATAGAGTGGAGTGGCATAGAGTGGAATAGTGTGAGGTGGAGTAGCGAACAGTGGAGCAGCATAGAATGGTCTGAGGTACACTGTAGGGCATACAGTGGAATAGGGTAAACTAGTGTGGCATAGAATAGAGTGGAGTGGTGTGCAGTGGAGTGGAGCAGAGTGTAGTAGCATAGAATACTGCAGAGTGGAGTACTGTAGAGTGGAGCTGGGTACAGTGTAGTGATGCAGACTGTGGTGGTGTACAATGTAATAGCATACTGGAGTGGAGTACCATACAGTCAAATAGCATAGAGCGCAATGACAAAGAGAAGAGTGGCGTAGAGTGAAGCTGCATACAGTGGAGTGGTGTATAGTGGAATAACGTTGAGTGTACTGGCACACATTGTAGTAATGTAGAGTGGAGTGCCATATAGTAGAATAGTGTAGAGTTGAGTGATGTAGAGTGAAGTGCCGTACAGTGAAATAGCATAGAGTGGACTGGCGTGGCATGGAGTGGCACAGAATGGAGTGGTGTACAGTGTAATAGCATACAGTGGACTGACATAGAGTGGAGTGGCATATAGTGGAGTGGCATAGAGTGGAGTGTCATACAGTGGAATAGCGTACAGTGCAGCAGTGTGCACTGCAGTGGCGTACAGTGGAGTGGCATAGAGTGGAGTGTGGTAATTGAAACAGAAAGAGTGAAAGTGGGTGAACGGTTGTAGATGTAATGGGCCAGGAATATACATTATTAGATGTAAATTGTAATTTCTGGTAGTATGTGTAAATAGTGTAAGTAGTGTTAAAGTTGCAAGTTTCTAAATGCTTATTTAGTATGTGATTGGCTACTGGCTGTGTTTATCAAACTTAAAAGACAACCATGTTGTATTCAGCACAGTTTGGCTGCATTCTGTGTTCTGCATTTTGCTGCGTTCTGGGTTAGGGTCTTAAATATAGGTAAGTACTATGTTTTATTGCAGTTCCCTACCTCTTACTACTTTATTAAAGGTAATAGGTAGAGAAATGTATTTATAATTTTCTATATATGTTTACAGCAGTTAAAAGAGAAATGTGCATTTAAAAAAAGGAAATTTAAGTAGCAGGGTATTTTGTAGGTGTTACTGGTACTCTGTAGAGTTTTTTGTGAATATTTAAATATGGTAAAAAAAGGGAAAATACACTGTACTACACAATATTTGCAAAATATAGTGGAGTACAGGGTAATTTTAAATTTTAAACATTTTTTTTAACTTATTTTAAGTACCAAGGTACTCCCTAGGAAGTACAGTGGTAATCTCTACATCTTTTTTTCACATATATAGAACCTTATAAATATTTTTCCCACCAATTACTACTTTATTAAATAGGTAATAGGTAGGGCAAATATATCAAACCTAATACTTACCTATATCTAAGGGTGTAATGCAGAATACAGCCAAAGTGTGCCTAAAAACAACCTGGGTACCTTTAACTTGTGTGTAGGAAAGTACCCTCTTTTTGGCAATTTCTGCCTGATGTCAGTGTGTTTTTGACTGTATCACTGAGATACTGCTAGCAAGGACCCCAGCGCTTATGGGTTATGGCCTACTTGTCAGTGTGTTTCACTGTTTTCTAAAATTGTCACTGGAGTCCTGCTAATCAAAACTCCAGTGGTCATGCTCTCTCTGTTTCTAAATTTGTCACTACAGTTTAGTGACTCTATATTTCACTCCAAATTGGCACATTGGACCCCCCTTATAAGTCCATAGTATATGGTACCTGGGTACCCAGGGCATTGGGGTTCCAAGGAATCCTTTTGGGCTGCAGCATTTCTTTTGCCACCCATAAGGACACCATCCAAAGGCTTCTTCAGTACTGCTATTGCAGCCTATGTGAAATAGTGCATGCACTATTTTACAGTCATTTTCACTGCACCGGGTCACATATAAGCCACCTATATGTCAAGTTTTCCAACCCTGAAGGCTGGGTGCAAAGTACCTGTGTGTGAGGGCACCCCTGCACTAGCAGAGGTGCCCCCACGTCGTCCAGGCCCATTTTCCCTGACTTCGTGAGTGTGGGGACGCCATTATCAGTGTGCACTACATATAGGTCAATACATATATGTAACTTCACAATGGTAACTCCGAATATGGCCATGTAAGGTGTCTAACAACTGGGAATTGTACCCCAATACTGATTCCAGTATTGGTTGCACAATCCCATGCACTCTGGGGGCACCACCATAGCCCCCCGGTACTGCCATACCAGTCTTCTGAGGTTTTCACTGCAGCCCTAGCTGCTGCCACCTCACAGACATGCTTCTGCCCTCCTGGGGCTTGAGCAGCTTAATCCCAGGAAGAAGGAACAATGCATTTCCTTTAAGAGAGGGGTGTTACACCCTCTCCCTTTGGAATTGGTATTACAGGCATCGGAGGGGTATCCTCCCAGAGCCTCTGGAAATGCTTTGAAGGGTACAGATGGTGCCCTCCTTGCATAATCCAGTCTACACCAGTTCAGGGACCCCAAGTCGTTGCTCTGGCGCGAAACTGGACAAAGGAAAGGGTAGTGACCACTCCCCAGTCCATCACCACCCCAGGGGTGGTGCCCAGAGCTCCTCCAGAGTGTACCTGGGTTTTGCCATCTTGGATTCCAAGGTGGTGGGGCACTTTGGAAGCATCTGAGTGGCCAGTGCCAGCAGGTGATATCAGAGTCCCCTCCTGATAGGTGCTTACCTGGTTAAGTGACCAATCCCCCTCTCAGGACTATTTAGGGTCCCTCCTCTGGGTGTTTCTTCAGATTCGGATTGTAAAACTCCAGCAGGAATCCTCTGCATCCTTTTACTTCATCTTCTACTGACGGATCCATCGCTGACTGCTCCAGGGACTCTACAAAACTGCAACAAAGAAGCAAAGACGACTTCTGCAACATTGTATCTTCAGCTCCTGCCAGCAACTGCAACAGTTTCCAGGTTGTGCATCCTCCAAAGGCTGCCTGCTTTCAGCCTGCACCAAAAGGACCGAAGGAATCTCCCATGGAGTGACAGAGTCGCTTTCCTGCTTCCTTGACGGCCAATGGCTTGGACCCCCTCTTCAGACGACAGGCGTCGATCCAGCAGCACAGGTGGTGGACTAAAGTGACTCCAACAGTCCCACTGTCCAGCTGTCCAACTTTGGTGTCGGTAAGGGCTTGCCTCCCCACGCAAGACAGTACCCCGTGCACCACGTTAGTTGCAGTTGCTAAGGCCTGTGTGAGACCTTCCAAGAAGTTCTTTGTGCACAGCACAGCTTAGGCCCCAAGCACTCCATCCTGCGACGCACAGCTTCCCGAGTGGTTCTCTGGCGGCGTGGGAATCCTTTGTGTCATTCTACGTGGGCCTCCATTTGCACCTTCTTTGTCCCCGTGCTGTGGGACTCCTGTGCTTGCTGCCTGGTCTTCTGAGGACTCCCTGAGTTGCTGAGAGCCCCCTCTGTCTACCCCTCCTTGGTAGAGGCCACCAGGTCTCTCCTAGTCCCGGGCAGCACCATTTTCTGCTAACCGCGAGCTTTGCATGTGCCAAGGCTTGTTGGCGGAATCCAGTGATGCAAACCAGACTGCATTCATCCATCCAGGGTGGGACATCTTTTGCACCAACCAGAAACCTGCATCTGTCTTCTTTGGTGCAATACTGACTTTGTCTCCTCACCGGTGGTTCCACTTTTGCACCTTCATCCGGGTTAGCCGAGGCTCCTGTTCTCCCTGGACTCTTCAGTGCTTCTTGGACTTGGTCATCATCCTCCACAGGTCTTCAGGCCCAGGAATCCATTGTTGGTGTCTTGCAGTCTCTTCTGGTTCTTGCATTATCTTCTATCAAGACTTCTAGTGTGTTTTAGGAAATTTGCTGTGTTTTAAATCCTGCTTTCCTGGGCTTTGGGGTGGGGTACATTACTTACCTTTGGTGTTTTCTTACACTTCCAGCACCCCTCTACACACTACACTTGCCTAGGTGGGAAACCGACTCTCGCATTCCACTATTTTAGTATATGGTTTGTGTTCCCCCAAGGCCCATTGCAACCTATTGTGTTTTTCACAATTTGCACTGTTTTCCTACTGTGTACTTACCTGTTTCTGGTTACTGGTGTATATATTGTATGATTTACTTGCCTCCTAAGGGAGTATAGCCTTCAAAGTATTTTTGGCATTGTGTGACTAAAGTAAAGTTGTTTATTTTTGTAACACTGAGTACTGTCTTTCATGTGTGTGTACGTACTGTGTGACTACAGTGGTATTGCAAGAGCTTTGCATGTCTCCTAGTTCAGCCTTGATTGCTCTGCCTACAGCTACCTCTAGACAGCATGGCTTATAGACCCTGACTAGATTTTACTAATAAGGGATAACTGGACCTGGTATAAGGTGTAAGTACCTTAGGTACCCACTACAAACCAGGCCAGCCTCCTACATTTTGTAAAGGCAGTCATTAGCCAATCACATAATGCTGTCATTGCACCACAACAACAGAGATCTCTAAGATAAAATGCCCCATAACTTTAAAAAACGTACCCTACTTACCTGTAATACTGAAAAGGATCAACTGCACACCCTAAACTGTAATCCTGCCAAATCTCATGTTAATCTGTTTCACCTTTGCAACCCCTTGACCAAATCATCACAAAACATTCCATCTTCTACCAAAGTAGAAAAAGCTATAGGTCTGGAAGGTGTTGTGAAGGGACAAAGTTATAAGCAACCAAAATTCTGATATATATATATATATATATATGTATATATATATATATATATATATATATATATAAAACAAGATTCTCTTTCTGTTTTAGCAAGAGAAAACCGCACTCTGTCGTTGTGCCAAAAATACCTTAACTTTTAATACATTAGTGAGATCATAAACAAACAAACAGGGATTCCTGGGACGCCGGAAGCACTACTAGTGCTTCCAGGTAGCATAAACATTTTGCGCATGTTGGCCCCTACCTATAAGAGGGGCCGCGGTGCGGCAAGCCGGTCTTTTCACTCCTGCTCGCCAACCCACAGAGGACGCTGCCACCCTGACGCGCTCTGCATGAATTTGGATTGTTTTGTGTCTTTCTTTTGCTGGGACACTCCGTATCAAGCTCTGCATTTGGAATAAGCATCAGCAGCCCAGTTGTCTCCTGTCTGGGAGTCGCACGGGTTGGACCATTTATGCTCACCTGGCCCGAGTTTACTCAGTTGCAGCTCCAGTGGGGGCCGTAGGGCTGCAGGTGACAGGACATTCGTTGTGGGGTGGACAGCTAATTGTTAGGCAATATCGGCTTTGTTTTGGTTTACACAGTGAGGCAGGGCTGTTTGGGACTGACAGTGTTGCCCAGTGGGCGTCTTTTCTTTGGGGAAAATTAAAAAAAAAAATTAAGACAGTATGCATTTGGGATTGCGAGGCAGGGCTCTTTGGGAGTGGCTGTGTGGCCCAGTGCCCGTTTTTCTTTAGGGAACATTTTAAAAATAAAGGCAGTGTGTGTTTGGGGTTGGGCTGTCAACTTGTGTTCTCTATTTTGGGTTTTGGCACTAAGCAGTTAGGGCCAGATGTAGGAAAGGATTTGCAACTCGCAAACGGCAAAAACTGCTGTTTGCGAGTTGCAAATCGCATTTTCCTATGCAGAAATGCATTCTGCGAGTCGGACCGACTCGCAAAATGCATTTCAGAATCGCAAATAGGAAGGGGTGTTCCCTTCCTATTTGCGATTCCTAGTGGTATGCAATACCATTTGCGACCGCATATGCGGTCGCAAATGGTGTTGCAGTTACCATCCACTTCAAGTGGATGGTAACCCACTCGCAAATTGGAAGGGGTCCCCATGGGACCCCTTCCAGTTTGTGACTGGACCCAAACACATTTTTTCAGGGCAGGGAGTGGTCCAAGGGACCACTCCCTGCCCTGAAAAAATACCGAAACTAAAGGTTTCGGTTTTTTTTTTAAGTGCAGCTCGTTTTCCTTTAAGGAAAACGGGCTACACTTAAAAAAAAATAAACTGCTTTATTTAAAGCAGTCACGAACACGGAGGTCTGCTGACTACAGCAGGCCTCCATGTTTGCGAGTGCCCATAGTCGGTATGGGGCCACAATTTGCGACCCACCTCATGAAAATTCATGAGGTGGGTCATTGCGACCCCATACCGACTCGCAGACGGTGTCTGAGACACCGTTCTGCATAACATTTTGCGAGTTGCAAATAGCGAGTCGCTATGACTCGCTATTTACAACTCGCAAAATGTTTCTTTGCTACATCTGGCCCTTAGTTTTTACCCGATATGGGTACCCTGCATTGCATTTTCAATTGCTGCTTCTTTGCAGGATCTGTTTGGAGAGGACGGTAGTGTTTTTTGAGCATCGTGTCTGGGAATGCGCAGGGTAGTGCCAAGCGATTGCGGACTGAGGCATTGCTGGAGGCATTAATGCTCAGGTTGGATGCCATGGACCAGGCCATCGCATCATTGAAGTCGCAGCCACCTGGGATACCTACAGAGCGGGCTGAGAGGCCTAGGAAAGTTGGAGTGCCTCTCAAGGAGGTATTCCCTCCGGTCCCTAAGAGGGCCTGGGGACAGGGCAGGTGTAAGAAAGATTTGCAGTTAACCAGGGTGCGCGAGGGAGTCAGGGCACCAGCCCTTTTGTAGCTGCACAAGTGGGTCTGACTCTGGCCCCAGATAACTTGGTGCAGACTGCAGTACAACCCAACACCATGGCGGTAATGCGGCTGTGATTGTTAGCCGCCCCTGTGGGTCTGACCCCGGCTGCGGGTATTTCTGGCAAGGCAACAGTACAGGGTAATGCCAAATCAGTTACAGGGCCGGCGGCAGATGGTGGCATTGTGCAGCACGTTGGTGGGGGTATGGCAGTCGGGCCTGTTCAAGCGCATTTAGTGACTTATTTAGCATCTGTTTTGCCTTTGCTCTAACAGGTTGGAATGCTGTCAACACCCCTGGCTTGGGGGGGGGCCTTTGTGGGAACTGGCAAGGATGATGTGTTGGAGAGTGCAAGGTGCTTAGTAGCCTACCTAGGTAACGCAAAGGGCAGTCAAGGGTCACAAGGGGGTTCGGCTGTGCCTGGGCCCGCAACAGGGCTTAATGGGGCCTCCCTGCTACTTTTGCAGCCCCAACAGGGAGCGGGGGGTTCCCGTGCAGCTAACAAACCAAACGTCTAGTGCAACTGGGACTTGGTTAACTGGTAGCCTGCCCGTAGGTGCTGCGACGACAGTGGTGTCTCCTCTACCAGGAACAGCGACTTCAGGTATTGTGTCCTCTTTACCGCCTATAGGTTTGGGTGATGTTCGCTCGGAGCATGAGCAGCTGGGCTTGCATATGTCAATGGAGGTGAAGGAGAAGATATGGAAGGGTGCATATGTGGATATTTTTGACTTATTGGTTGATAAGTCTGAGAAAGAGGAGGCAAAGTGTTGTAAAGAATATTCATACTCTAGGGACTATGCCATTAGACATACAAGAAAAAAGGTGAGGAAACCCTTGTGAATTGGGTTAGAGGTTTCTCAACTTATCAGGCCACTATGGAAGAACGTTACAATGATCTGGGGGCTTAGCTGGCCAGTTATCAAAATAGGATTGTGAGTGCGCATGATGAGTAGGGTGGGTCGGCCTGGAAAGACTATGATAAAGAGTTCAGGAGGATTAAAGATAACAGGCCGACCCTGGAATGGGATCAGGTTGATAACATCACTTGTCTGTGTTATATAAAGCGACCAGTACCTGCCCTTTCAGGCGGGTCTGCTTGTGGCCCAGCAGGAGGAGGGGGGACAAAGAAGGAAGTTTTTGGGATTTTAACCTGTCCCTGACCCCCAGGAAGCTGTAGATTCAAACATTGTTGTTCGTTCTGTGGTTTGGCATCCCACCCAGAATCCAAGTGTTACAAAAAGTCCAAAGAGAAGGACACCAAGAAGCAAGGATGACCGGTTTGAATTTTGCAAAGCTCCTTTCCCAGTTAACTGTACGGCAAAGGTCCTTTACACTAACCATTCAGCAGCACAGACATTGTATGAGGGTTTTAAGGAAGGCTTCAGGATTCCAGCAGAAATTTAAGTGGGCCCCCCTTACTCTAAAAATCAGCAATCTCTCAGATCCAACCCGGGGGTGGCCAGAGCAAAGATTAAAAAAGAGCTGAGTCTTGGTCGGGTGGTGGGTCCCTTTGACCTAGTCTCATTCAATGGCTTTCTTTGTTCCCCTTTGGGGGTTGTTCCCAAAAAAGAACCAGGGAAGTTCAGATTGATTCACAACCTATCGGCTCTCAGAGGTTACTCAGTGAATGAGGCTATTGACTGGGTGTTATTCTCAGTTAAGTACGCTTGCCTTGATTAGGCGATCCAGATGCTTCGGGAGTTGAAACCCGGGTCTCTGTTGGCAAAGTCTGATATTGAGTCTGCTTTCCGGTTACTCCATGTCCATCCTCTGGATTTTCATCTCCTAGGTTTCCAATCCGAGGGAGCCTTTCACATTGATAACTAGCTGCCTATGGGCTGCTGTGCGTCCTGTTTCTCAATCGAGAAGTTTAGCATGTTTCTTGAATGGGGTTTCAGGCGTAAGTTGGGGCACCAATGGGTGCTGCACTACTTGAATGATTTTCTTTTCCTGGGCCTGCCCAGCTCTGAGCGATGCGCAGAGGCCTTAGGGATGTTTCATCAAGTGATGGGGGAGTTTAGGGTCCCGCTTGAGCAAGGCAAGACACTGGGGCCTGCAACCACGATTGAGTTTTTGGGAATTGAGCTGGATTCTGGTGCTGGACTGTCCAGGCTTCCACTGGGGAAGGTCAACACTTTTTCCCGAGCCTCACAGCCATGCCTGGGAGCTAATAAGGTCATATTACAACAGTTGCAGGCTTTGGTCGAGCAGCTCAATTTTGCGTTGCAGATCATTCCTAAGGGGCGCACCTTCTCCCGATCCATTGCCCAGGCCATGTCGGCCTGAAGGTAAAGCATCACAACACCAGGCTGTCAATTGAGGTCAGGCAGGACATGAGAATTTGGGAGTCATTCCTGCGTGACTTTAATGGAACAGTTGTGTGCCTGGATATCCCAGGACCAATGAGGAACTTGGTCTCTTTACAGAGGCAGCGGGTAGGGAAGGATTTGGTGCCATCTTTGGATCAGAATGGTGTGCACAGCGGTGGCCTAAGGAATGGGTGCGGTCTGGGTTGGTTGCTAACATTGGTTTCCTTAAGTTGTTCCCAATTCTCGTGATGTTGTCGGTTTGGACTGCGCAATTCCGCAATCAGTCCATGGTGTTCTGGTCTGATAATATTGCGGTGGTGGACTGCATCAATCAGCAAGCTGCAAAATGCAAATGGCTTACACCAGGCAGCACACAACTGCGGTTTCCTCTTTCGTGCAAATGATGGGGCACACAGATCGGATTAAGTTTTTCTTAGTGAGGAGAGCCTTGAAGGATTGTCAGCGGCTGTAAGGGAATCGATTGCACTCTATGTGCCCCATTGACACAGTCAAATTGGCTCCAGTTCTGGAGTCTCTGACGGGAAGTCAGCCTACGTAGGTCAACAAAAGCAAACAAACACAAATGATGGACGGAATGCAGAACCAATCAAACATCCACCACCAGTCACAGATCTGGGTGTAATTCAACAATTTTTTCAGTCGCCATGCCACCCCAGTTTGGACCCAGCCGTATGCATATCAGTCGTGAGCCTCTTCCCCATGGGAGCAGTCCAGCCTGAACTGATGGGCCAGGTCCTCCCTGGACTGGAAACAAGCATCCTGGGACCAGTTTCAGGGTATCACCCTTCATCAGCCTGGCTAGCTTGAATGAGTGTTTATTTTTTACAAGATGAGGTGCACCTGATGAGGATTGGCAATGAGATTCTTGGAAAGCTTGTTGGCTTGGTTGGTACACATCTCTCACTAGGAGGATGATTGGGGGACAGATAGTAGGGTACCTATGCTGGCCTGTGGCGTAGTGAGATCGAGATTGGTGGGGCAGTTCGGCTTACCTTTCGTTACTTAAGCATGACAGTGATGTCACAGGGCTCTTTAAGGGGTGCTGGGAGGGAAGTGAATATACCATCCAGGGCGCAGGGTTGCGAGAGATCACTGGCAGCTGGTCCTTAGGGCCAACCACCAGTGCATGCGCAATGGGGGCAAAGCTAGCACTGGCCCTCGTGTGCAGGACTGAGGAGTGGAGGGGGTGCCCTAGGAAGGTATCATGGCGGGCAAGCAGGCCCCCTGCACAAAGTGTTCCAGGGGGGGTAGGGTCCTCCCATAAGGAGGGACCCACCCCAGGTCACTTGGAAGGAAGGGTGGATCCAGGGCCAGGAGACACCATTGGGATCAGTCATGATCTCATTCGCAGCCAATGAATTCTGATACACAGGAACATGTTTTAGAAAGTGTTAAGAAACCTGATGTATTAGCATCTCTGTTAAATCTAGACATCTACACACATAAATAAAGCGTAAACATCATTGCAATGATGAGTAACTTTAACCTCTTAAGTGCGGGCGTCGGCCACTGGCCGACGCCCACACACCCTCCCTGGTGCGGGTCACGACCAGTGGCCGACACCAGGAAGGGCATTAATAAATCCTCGGGTGCGTCGCACCCGAGGATTTTTTTTTTATTTTTTTTTCCCCCCCGGGAGACACGGAAGCTACCGTGTCTCCCCCCGCCCCCCACCCGCCCCTTTGTGACGTCAGCGCGCCACGAGGCGCGCTGACGTTGCAAAGGTGTTTTCCCCATGAAAGCAGGAAGCAGCCTTGCGGCCGCTTCCTGCTTTCATGGGGAAAACGGCCTTTTACACGTTCGGGAAGGCCTCGTAAGAAAGGGGAGAGTCTCCCCTTTCTTACGAGGCCTTCCTGAAAATGTTTCCTGGCCCCCGATCGCAGCACAGCTGCGATCGGGGGGGTCAGGAAACATTTTGAAAAGGCCTCGTAAGAAAGGGGAGACTCTCCCCTTTCTTACGACGCCTTCTGAAACTGTTTCTGGCCCCCGATCGCAGCTGTGCTGCGATCGGGGGCCAGAAACAGTTTCAGAAGGCCTCGTAAGAAAGGGGAGAGTCTCCCCTTTCTTATGAGGCCTTCTGAAACGGTTTCCTGGCCCCCGATCGCAGCACAGCTGCGATCGGGGGCCAGGAAACCCCACTAGACACCAGGGATTTCACTTTTGGGGGGCGGCCCCCCCCGGAAAACGGGCCGCCCCCCCCCCCGGCATAATTTTCTTTAAAAAAAAAAAAGGTAGGTGCCCCCTGGGTCCCCTTTCTTACGAGGCCTTCCTGAAAGTGTTTCCTGGCCCCCGGTCGCAGCTGTGCTGCGATCGGGGGCCAGGAAACACTTTCAGGTTTCCTGGCTCCCCCGATCGCAGCACAGCTGCGATCGGGGGGGTCAGGAAACATTTTGAAAAGGCCTTGTAAGAAAGGGGAGACTCACCCCTTTCTTACGAGGCCTTCTGAAACTGTTTCTGGCCCCCGATCGCAGCTGTGCTGCGATCGGGGGCCAGAAACAGTTTCAGAAGGCCTCGTAAGAAAGGGGAGAGTCTCCCCTTTCTTATGAGGCCTTCTGAAACGGTTTCCTGGCCCCCGATCGCAGCATAGCTGCGATCGGGGGCCAGGAAACCCCACTAGACACCAGGGATTTCACTTTTGGGGGGCGGCCCCCCCGGAAAACGGGCCGCCCCCCCCCCGGCATAATTTTCTTTAAAAAAAAAAAAGGTAGGTGCCCCCTGGGGGGGGGGGGGGGCGCAATCGCGCCCCCCCCCCCCCCAGGGGATTTTTTTTTTTTCAAAAAAAAAATAAAATACAAAATAATGAAATGACAGGGGGTCGCCCGTGGGCAGGGTGACCCCCTGTGGGGGCAATTTTTTTTTTAGATGTTGTAGGGTTTCCCTGGGGGCCATTTTGGCCCCCAAGGAAACCATACAACAACTAAAAAAAAATATATGTATATATCTATATATATATATCTATGTAGATAGATATATCTAGGTACATGGATATATCTATAGATATATCTATGTAGATATATATTTATATATATATATATATATAGGTAGATCTGTATCAAAGAGATTTATAAAGCGCGCTACTCACCTGTGAGGGTCTCAAGGCGCTGGGGGGGGGGACGGGGGGGAGGGAAAGGGGCTAGGAGGTTCACTGTTCAAAAAGCCAGGTTTTGAGGCCCTTCCTGAAAAGAAGTAGGTTTTGGGTCTTGCGAATGTGGGTTGTGAGTGCGTTCCATGTTTTGGGTGCAATGTAGGAGAAGGATCTGCCCCCGGTGGTGGTGTGTTTGATGCGGGGGTCAGAGGCGAGAGAGAGGTCAGCTGAACGGACGTTTCGTGTGGGGGTGTGGAAGGTGACTCTCGTTGAGGTAGGCAGGGCCTGTGTTGTGGAGTGATTTGTGTGTGAGGATGAGGATCTTGAAGGTGATCCTTTTGTCAATGGGGAGCCAGTGGAGGGATTTGAGGTGTGGAGAGATGTGTTCGTGTCGGTGGAGGTCGAGGATGAGTCGTGCTGCTGAGTTCTGGATGCGTGTAGTTTGCACTTGAGTTTTAGAGTGGTGCCGGCGTAGAGGGCGTTTCTGTAATCAAGCCTGCTGCTGATGAGTGCGTGAGTGACAGTTTTTCTGGTCTCTGTGGGGATCCATTTGAATGTTTTTCAGTATACGGAGTTTGTTGAAGCATGAGGAGGTAAGAGCGTTGATTTGTTGGGTCATAGAGAGGGAGGAGTCTAGGATGATGCTGAGGTTGCGTGCGTAGTTGGCGGGGTGGGTGCAGGGCCTAGCGTGGTGGGCCACCATGGGGGGTCCCAGGTTTTTTTGGTGAGGGCCAAAGAGGATTATTTCAGTTTTGCTTGAGTTGAGTTTCAGGTGGTTGGCTGTCATATATACATCACTTTTGTCAATATGTGTGTGGTTTCCCTGGGGGGAAAAGGGTCCGACTTGTCTAGTGGCAGTTTTAGTGCCATAAAGAAGCGCAGAAGGTTTATATGCCTACTGCAAAGAGCACATCTGTATTTTATGTAAATAGCTGAGTACATTAGTAAAGTCTATGGAGAGATGAAGGGCACTTTTGCTGGGTGGTAATGAGGGAATCCGAGGAGGAGGGAGTGGGAGCACCAATAATGATTGTTGGACTGGGCGCAGGAGGTGCTAAAGACTGTGACGAATGGTATGTGACAAGGTGTTTTTTGAGTGTCTTGAAAGTACGTGCTGATTGAGGGAAGAAGCGCAGGTAAGGTGGCCTCTACTGTTGCACGTATCTCACACACACCATCGATTTTGTGACTGTCTACGTAGGCTAGTGTTTTAGAGCAACAGTTTAGCCAATAGCAGAGATGGCATCTTGATGGATGACTGCTGCCTGCACTCGGGTTATAGAGGACCGCTCTGACATAGGATCAGAGACTGAGACATCAGATACTGAGACAGCATCTGAGGGATAGGACAATGGCGCAGACTCTGGGAGTGATTTTTCAGTCAGAGGAGTCCCATTCGAAAACTCCTCTTCCAGTACATTATGAGGGAGGTGATGAGGACAGTCCTGCTGTCCCTTCGCAAGCTGTTCGTGCAACTGGGTAATAGTGGGTTAGGCCAACCCAGAGAGCAGGTGAATGCGGCGGCAAGCAGAGAGAGAGTGCTCTCTTGGGAGCTCACCAATTTAGTTCAGCCCCAAATTCCACCACCCAAATCATATTGTGGAGACATCAAAATTGTCTATGGCAAAACAAACTGGTTTTGTAAGGCAGGCACCTGTGTTTTTGGTCCTGGATTCGGCGGCCATATAGAGAAACACACTAAACCCAAACATTTCTGGAAACTAGACATTCGGGGGAGTCCACAGAGGTGTGACTTGTGTGGATTCCCCAAAGTTTTCTTACCCAGAATACCCTGCAAAGCTGAAATGTTGAAAAAAAAAACTATTTTTCTCGCATTTCTGTCACACAAACTACAGGAATATGCTGGGATCCACAACATTCCTACCACCCAGTGACTCCTCACCTGTCCTGATAAAAACACTACCCCACTTGAGTGCCTACACCTAGTGCCTGTGTCAGGAATGGATCACCCCAGGGTCAACAGCTGCCTCACGTAAGGACCAGCATTGACCGTTGTGTGATCTATTCCTGTCGCAGGCACCAGGCCTAACCACACAAGTGAGGTATCATATTTATCGGGAGACTTGGGGGAACGCTGGGTGGAAGGAAATTTGTGGCTCCCCTCAGATTCCAGAACTTTCTGTCACCGAAATGTGTGGAAAACGTGGTATTTTAGCCACATTTTGAGGTTTGCAAAGGATTCTGGGTAACAGAACCTGGTCCGAGCCCAACAAGTCACCTCATCTTGGATTCCCCTGGGCTTCTAGTTTTAAAAAATGTGCTGGTTTGCTAGGTTTCCCCAGGTGCCGGCTGAGCTAGAGGCCAAAATCCACAGGTAGGCACTGTTTTCTATGAAAAAATTTGATGTGTCCACGTTCTGTTTTGGGGCATTTCCTGTCGCGGGCGCTAGGCCTACCCACACAAGTGAGGTATCATTTGTATCGGGAGACTTAGGGGAACGCCGGGTGGAAGGAAATTTGTGGCTCCTCTCAGATTCCAGAACTTTCTGTCACCGAAATGTGAGGAAAACTTGTTTTTTTAGCCACTTTTTGAGGTTTGCAAAGGATTATGGGTAACAGAACCTGGTCCGAGCCCCGCGAGTCACCCCTCCTTGGATTGCCCTAGGTCTCTAGTTTTCAGAAATGCACAGGTTTGGTAGGTTTCCCTAGGTGCCGGCTGAGCTAGAGGCCAAAATCTACAGGTAGGCACTTCTCAAAAAACACCTCTGTTTTCTTCCAAAAATTTTGATGTGTCCACGTTGCGCTTTGGGGCGTTTCCTGTCGCGGGCGCTAGGCCTATCCACACAAGTGAGGTATCATTTTTATCGGGAGACTTGGGGGAACGCCGGGTGGAAGGAAATTTGTGGCTCCTCTCAGATTCCAGAACTTTCTGTCACCGAAATGTGAGGAAAACTTGTTTTTTTAGCCACTTTTTGAGGTTTGCAAAGGATTCTGGGTAACAGAACCTGGTCCGAGCCCCGCAAGTCACCCCTCCTTGGATTGCCCTAGGTCTCTAGTTTTCAGAAATGCACAGGTTTGGTAGGTTTCCCTAGGTGCCGGCTGAGCTAGAGGCCAAAATCTACAGGTAGGCACTTCTCAAAAAACACCTCTGTTTTCTTCCAAAAATGTTGATGTGTCCACGGTGCGCTTTGGGGCGTTTCCTGTCGCGGGCGCTAGGCCTACCCACACAAGTGAGGTATCATTTTTATCGGGAGACTTGGGGGAACGCCGGGTGGAAGGAAATTTGTGGCTCCTCTCAGATTCCAGAACTTTCTGTCACCGAAATGTGAGGAAAACTTGTTTTTTTAGCCACTTTTTGAGGTTTGCAAAGGATTCTGGGTAACAGAACCTGGTCCGAGCCCCGCGAGTCACCCCTCCTTGGATTGCCCTAGGTCTCTAGTTTTCAGAAATGCACAGGTTTGTTAGGTTTCCCTAGGTGCCGGCTGAGCTAGAGGCCAAAATCTACAGGTAGGCACTTCTCAAAAAACACCTCTGTTTTCTTCCAAAAATTTTGATGTGTCCACGTTGCGCTTTGGGGCGTTTCCTGTCGCGGGCGCTAGGCCTACCCACTCAAGTGAGGTATCATTTTTATCGGGAGACTTGGGGGAACGCCGGGTGGAAGGAAATTTGTGGCTCCTCTCAGATTCCAGAACTTTCTGTCACCGAAATGTGAGGAAACTTGTTTTTTTAGCCACTTTTTGAGGTTTGCAAAGGATTCTGGGTAACAGAACCTGGTCCGAGCCCCGCGAGTCACCCCTCCTTGGATTGCCCTAGGTCTCTAGTTTTCAGAAATGCACAGGTTTGGTAGGTTTCCCTAGGTGCCGGCTGAGCTAGAGGCCAAAATCTACAGGTAGGCACTTCTCAAAAAACACCTCTGTTTTCTTCCAAAAATTTTGATGTGTCCACGTTGCGCTTTGGGGCGTTTCCTGTCGCGGGCGCTAGGCCTACCCACACAAGTGAGGTATCATTTTTATCGGGAGACTTGGGGGAACGCCGGGTGGAAGGAAATTTGTGGCTCCTCTCAGATTCCAGAACTTTCTGTCACCGAAATGTGAGGAAAACTTGTTTTTTTAGCCACTTTTTGAGGTTTGCAAAGGATTCTGGGTAACAGAACCTGGTCCGAGCCCCGCGAGTCACCCCTCCTTGGATTGCCCTAGGTCTCTAGTTTTCAGAAATGCACAGGTTTGGTAGGTTTCCCTAGGTGCCGGCTGAGCTAGAGGCCAAAATCTACAGGTAGGCACTTCTCAAAAAACACCTCTGTTTTCTTCCAAAAATTTTGATGTGTCCACGTTGTGCTTTGGGGCGTTTCCTGTCGCGGGCGCTAGGCCTACCCACACAAGTGAGGTATCATTTTTATCGGGAGACTTGGGGGAACGCCAGGTGGACGGAAATTTGTGGCTCCTCTCAGATTCCAGAACTTTCTGTCACCGAAATGTGAGGAAAACTTGTTTTTTTAGCCACTTTTTGAGGTTTGCAAAGGATTCTGGGTAACAGAACCTGGTCCGAGCCCCGCGAGTCACCCCTCCTTGGATTGCCCTAGGTCTCTAGTTTTCAGAAATGCACAGGTTTGGTAGGTTTCCCTAGGTGCCGGCTGAGCTAGAGGCCAAAATCTACAGGTAGGCACTTCTCAAAAAACACCTCTGTTTTCTTCCAAAAATTTTGATGTGTCCACGTTGTGCTTTGGGGCGTTTCCTGTCGCGGGCGCTAGGCCTACCCACACAAGTGAGGTATCATTTTTATCGGGAGACTTGGGGGAACGCCAGGTGGACGGAAATTTGTGGCTCCTCTCAGATTCCAGAACTTTCTGTCACCGAAATGTGAGGAAAACTTGTTTTTTTAGCCACTTTTTGAGGTTTGCAAAGGATTCTGGGTAACAGAACCTGGTCCGAGCCCCGCAAGTCACCCCTCCTTGGATTCCCCTAGGTCTCTAGTTTTCAGAAATGCACAGGTTTGGTAGGTTTCCCTATGTGCCGGCTGAGCTAGAGGCCAAAATCTACAGGTAGGCACTTTGGAAAAAACAGCTGTGTTTTCTATAAAAAAAATAGGATGTGTCCATGTTGTGTTTTGGGGCATTTCCTGTCGCGGGCACTAGGCCTACCCACACAAGTGAGCTATCATTTTTATCGGGAGACTTGGGGGAACACAGAATAGCAAAACAAGTGTTATTGCCCCTTATCTTTCTCTACATTTTTTCCTTCCAAATATAAGAGAGTGTGTAAAAAAGACGTCTATTTGAGAAATGCCCTGCAATTCACATGCTAGTATGGGCACCTCGGAATTCAGCGATGTGCAAATAACCACTGCTCCTCAAAACCTTATCTTGATCCCATTTTGGAAATGCAAAGGTTTTCTTGATACCTCTTTTTCACTCTTCATATTTCAGCAAATGAATTGCTGTATACCCAGTATAGAATGAAAACCAACTGCAGGGTGCAGCTCATTTATTGGCTCTGGGTACCTAGGGTTCTTGATGAACCTACAAGCCCTTTATATCCCCGCAACCAGAAGAGTCCAGCAGACAAAATGGTATATTGCTTTCAGAAATCTGACATCGCAGGAAAAAGTTACAGAGTAAAACATAAAGAAAAATGGCTGTTGTTTTCAGCTCAATTTCAATATTTTTTTATTTCAGCTGTTATTTTCTGTAGGAAAACCTTGTAGGATCTACACAAATGACCCCTTGCTGAATTCAGAATTTTGTCTAGTTTTCAGAAATGTTTAGCATTCCGGGATCCAGCATTGGTTTCACACCCATTCCTGTCACTAACTGGAAGGAGGCTGAAAGCACCAAATATAGTAGAAATGGGGTATGTCCCAGTAAAATGCCAAATTTGTGTTGAAAAATTTGGTTTTCTGATTCAAGTCTGCCCGTTCCTGAAAGGTGGGAAGATAGTGATTTCAGCACCAGAAACCCTTTGTTGATGGCATTTTCAGGGAAAAAACCACAAGCCTTCTTCGGCAGCCCTTTTTTCCCATTTTTTTGGAAAAAACTAAATTTTCACTGTATTTTGGCTATTTTCTTGGTCTCCTCCAGGGGAAACCACCAACTCTGGGTACCATTAGAATCCCTAGGATGTTGGAAAAAAAGGACGCAAATTTGGCGTGGTTAGCTTATGTGGACAAAAAGTTATGAGGCCCTAAGCGCGAACTACCCCAAATAGCCAAAAAAGGGCTCAGCACTGGGGGGGGAAAGGCCCAGCAGCTAAGGGGTTAAAGGTAAATGTTTTGTTTGTCAAAACATTTGGCACCCAGGCAGATTGGGAGCCGGTGCAGGCTCTCTCCAGCCCAGCAACTGTGTTGCTGGGCTGGAGAGAGCCTTCAGTGCATGTGTCTTTGGCCGGCCCGAGACGGCCGGCCAAGCACACATGCTCTGTGAAGGCGTAGAGCACTCCCCCTCTGTGCACGTCACCCCCGTGGCCCCACCTCTTTCAAAGAAAACTATAATAAACATATTTTATTATTGTTTTCTTAAAAAGGTTTTGCAGCTGTCGCTGCTGGCAACATGAGCAACACTCCTCTGCCCAAACGGAGGAGCCGCCACTGGTGCACATATACATAAGGGAACTTTCAGAATGAGTCCCTATTGCCTTTTGCCTCTGCTTCTGAATGGGGTGTGAATATTTTATAGAGTATATTCTCACATCCCTGCATTGCTTACAAATGCACTGTTTCACATATTTTTCTGCCTTACTAAGTACTAGGCCTGGGTGAATTTTACACGGAACGGAATTAGGAAAGCACAAAGGAAGCACATTTTTTGGTAATTCTGAGCTGTGTTGTAAACAAATACTTTAATATGATCAAAACAAATCAAAACACTAGGTCAGTGGTTCCCAACCTGTGGTCCGCGAAGCCTCCTCAGGGGGTCTGTGGCTGCTAAGAAAATGTAATAATATTTACAGATTTAGTCCACAGCTCTTAGTAATGACTCGGTGGGGGGTCCCTGGATACCAATAATGATTCAGTGAGGGTCCCTGGGTTCCAGTAATGATAAAGTTGGGGTCCACAGAAGTCAATGTAAATTAGCACTTTTATAGCGCACTACTCACCCGTTAGGGTCTCAAGGCGCTGTACTCATACCACTATGGAACCCCTCCTGGCTTTTCCCTGTGAGGCACCCACTCCTGAGCACCCCCAGGCATCCAAGCGCTGTTGTGGAGATTAAGCAAGCTATTGCCCAGAGTTGCAGAGTGGGACCCATGAATTAGATTAGGCACCGAGGCGAGAATTATCTGGTCAAGGAGAATTGAGCCCAAGACCTGCCGAAGCGGGACTTGAACCCTGGTCTTGAGCCAGATCTCTGCTTCAGGGTCTGCTGCTCTAACCATTGAGCCACACTTCTCCACTAGAATAGGTTGGGAGCTACTGCACTAGGTGATGCCAGTTGCACACCTTATCATTTGTGAGCTGTATAGTTTTATTAGTAAAGCTGTATGTCTGTGAAAATGCAATGGTCATTTCAATTGAAAATGTGATGACTTTAATGGCAGTGTCCTACTACACCACGCACACTCCCCTCTACGCCACTCCACTCTAATCTGCACCACTCCACACCACTGCACTCCACTCTGCACCACTCCACTTTGCACCACTCCACTTTACACCATACCACTTACACTCTACTCAACTCTGCACCACTCGACTATACCCCACTTCACCATCTGACACTTTACTCTGCATCTCTCTACTGTGCACCACTCTACTTTATGCCAGGGAGCTCTCCTCTACATCTTCCACTTTAAGTGCAAAGAATCTGTCTTTTGCACAAAAATGTCTTCCATCACCATGCTTTCATTCACTCTTCTGTGCTCAACTTTACTCTATGCCACTCTGCAACACTGCACTCTATGCCAGGGCACTCCATGCCAATACTCTCCTCACCTATGCACTCTATTCTGTACCACTCCACTCTACATGCCTGCATTTTAAGAAAATTCTCTGTACACTACTCTAATCTCTGCATCACTGAAATCTATGCCTCTGCACTCTACCCCACTTTACGCCATTACTCTATGCCACTGTACTCCACCCTACATCACTCCACTCAACCCCACTTCACTCTAAGCCACTGCACTCTATGCCATTGCACTCTACCCCCTCTCTATGCCACTGCACACTATGCCACTGCACTCTACACCACCATACACTATTGCACTCTACAACACTTTACTCTGCAACACTACACTCTCTGCCACTGAACTCTATGTCACTCTACTCTGTACCACTGCACTCTCTGCCACTGAATTCTATGTCACTCTACTCTGTACCACTGCACTCTCCGCCACTGAACTCTATGACACTGTACTTTGTACTACTGAACTCTAAATCATCAATCACCATGCACTGATGCACTTTCACCCTGCACTCACACACTAATCAACCTTCATTCATGCACCACTCACCCTGCACAGAGAGCACTCACACCATCCTCCCTGCACTCATACACGGCTCCCACACCTCTTAACTTATTATTAATTCCATAGGCAAAACTTAATGTATTTATCAATGCTTGTTAGTTCAGGTTTGACAAAGCAGCAGCTGGTAGACCTTTTTTGATCACCATAAAAGTGATAAAAGTGCCCACACATTGCACTTCCTCTCTACAAGCGTTTGATTGTGTTCTTCCACTGAAAAAGAGTACTCGTGTTGCACTTATTTTGCATTGTGGGAAAGCTTATCTCAGTACAGTAGGCCTGACTTATGGTGACACACCAATGGTTTGTTCATTATGAAATTTCAAGGTAAAGGGTGTAGGCATGGCTTATTTGTTGTGAAAAGCATATGTTAAAGGCAATAAGCCTTTAAGGGTAGATTGTTATGACACTGTGCTAGAACTTATGTTCCTTATACTGTGCCTGAGATGATTATGGTGACCAGCCAATGATAAAGGGTATTTGGCCTGAGTGGGCCATTGGGAATTTGCGTCAGGTGCCAAAGGTATGATCTGTTTATTATTAAAGGTCACCACAAAGACAGTAGGTGTGACTTATCTATTTTGAAAAGCATGTGTAAAAGGCAACAGACTGTTAATGACTGTAGGAAGGTATTTTGTTACACGGAATCTCACAGATTACAATAGTAGGCAAAGGTTATAAAGGTGATAGTGTTGGTTACGTCTTCTGACAAGACATAGGGGGTGAAGATTTTCAGTTTAAGAATCTTGGTTACAGCCTCTTAGGAAGGGTTGTATATTGTTTTGCCAACTGTAATTTTGGAAATACTATTAATGTTGGGGACTGTGTGCCTAACGGTTTCCTTGTGGGAAAGCACATGCTCAATACAGTATGCCAAGTTAGTTATGGTGACAAACCAGTGATAACGGTTCTAGGCCTACTTGGTTCATTTGGGGAAAGTTATGTCAGCTGCCTTTAGGTGTGTTCTGTTTATTATGAAAAGTTATGACAAGAGCAGTATACATGAGCTATTTACTGTGAAAAGCATTTATGCCTTATTGTGTGGGTTGTTATCACACTGGGTTAAAGCCTATACATGGGAAAATTGCTACATGGAAGTGCAAATAATATCATAGAAAGAAAGGGATTTGATGTTGGTTACCCCTCTGACAACCCCTGGCCCTCTGGGAAGATATATTTTGCCCACTGTGACTCTGAGTGACACTGGTAGGACCTCTTAGTAGTGGGTGGATACTGTTTTACCTAATGTACTTTTATACATATTTGTAAATCTATAAATGCATGTTTAATGGTTGAACTGTGGGTAAGCTTATGATCAATACAGTTTGCTTGAGCTGGGTGTAGCAGTAACGAACTGATAAAGACAGTAGGCCTGAGTCCTTCATGGGACAACCTAACATAGAGCAAACACCTAGTTTTTCTTCACGGTCCATACAGATCTCCATGCAAGGCCTTGCAGTTCTAATATCTACCATGTTTCAAAAGCCAATTGTAGGAAAGTGTCCCATCCAGTCACCTCTCTTGCAGATGTGTGTGTACTGACCTCTGTGGATCGAGACCAAAGTAATAAGGGTGTGCAACATTATTTCTCCAGTACAGTGGGTATACTCCTCCTCATTACATTGGCAAGAGCAGAGACAGGCAGAGTCCACGGTAGAGGCATCTTTCCCATTGCCACAAGCAAACCCAAATTCAGAGATACCATAAGAGCCGCTTCTGGATACGATGTGCCACAGGCAAGGCAGTTCCCTTATAAGATCTCACGTTGCCTATCTTTCCATATGCAGAGTCTCCACCAAGAGTGCAGAGAATCCGCAGTCGTAAAGATTCTTCTTGTAAAATACCTTTGTGAAAAGGAAAGTATGGTAAACTTACACAAAAGTGTAAGTTTACGTTTGTCATTCGGGTCCACATTTTCACTAATATTTTGCTTAAAGGATTCATCTTCGTAAAGCCCCTGCAATATGGAACCAACATCAGTCTGGTAGGATATTTAACATGGAAAAGTTAAAAACATTGTCCGGCTTGTGCTGGTTCCAGGTCAAGGCAGAAGGGTAGCTTCAGAGTGAATGAAAGCATGGTGAGGAAAACATTTTTGTGCAAAAGACACATTCTTTGCACTTAATAAACGCTTTACTCTCGATGAGGTGCAATCATTTAATCACAGATATGGCTATTGCCACAGTGCTGGTAGGCGGATAAGGGAGCAGAGGGATTTGTGATGGGGACAGGGTACTGTACACCCTTAGGTACACGGCAAGTCCTTCCGTTCATGCAACAGATCACTCTGTAGCAAATAAACATCGAAAGGAATTGGTTTTAACTCTGTAGCAAATAAACACAGAAATACATTTATTGTAACTCTAGCAAATAAACACAGAAAGGAATTGGATTTAAGCTCTCTGTAAGCAAGACTCTTTAGCAAATAAGCACAGAAAGTAATTCGTTTTAAACTTGGCGCAACTGAGCTTGTATATTTCCTACTATTATCTACTATTTCTTATGTTGAAGGGTTAATATCTTTCGATTTTTGGTCAATATTTATTATCAATCACTATATTATTGTTTCTGAAATGAATCGTTAACTTATTAGTTTTACTCTTCTGTGTCCTTGGAAACATCCAAGCACTAGAGAAAATTCCGTAGAAAGATCTATGGAGAGGACGCTCAGTAGCCGGGCATCGCAGCTTCATGATGAAATTATTGCCCCTCAACCATCCAATTGGAATCCATTGGACTCAATATCACCCATTAAGCGTGTTAAGAGAGACCATCCGCAAGCACTGCGGGCTCTGGAGATAGCTGGTGGTGCCTGGTGATCATGTTGGCATCAACCCTTTTTGGTTGTGACAACTCCTTCATGCTCTGTCATGCTCTGGGTAGTGAGTGGGTTTTCCTCCTGTGTCGATGTCCCACAAGGACTAAGTACGCATGGAGGTAGCTCTCGGCCCAACTCCAGGATACCATCCTCGACCGACTGAACCAGCATGAAGACGCCAGAGCCTTCTCTTATGGGACAAGGGAGCATGGTTGTTCCCCACTCTCACACAATCATCCAAGGCAAGATGTCCGCCCTCATGGGGATCACTGCTTATGAACTGGGGGCGCCAGTGCTAGGAGGAAGCAGCAGTGATATGCACAATCCCTAGAACACAGAGAACCTCATGGAAAACACACAAGGGTTACAGTGTAGCATGGGTGACATTTTCTCCTAAAAAATAAAAAGGCCGCACTGGTCAAGGACTAACAAGTCAAGACTGGGATGTACATGAGGGGAATGTAGTCCTTCTGTGTAAATGAGAGCCAGTATCCACGATCGGCACTCGAGCGCTGTGTCGGGGCTAGCAGTCCACCGCACATCCCGGACGGGAATGAATTCTTCGCAGTTACTGAATGCAAAGAATCTTGTGCTCGGCGAGGCGGATACATCTCCTTATCCCGAGGCAGCCTCGAGAATCACGCACCCCTACGTGTAGTAATATTGGTGAATTCAGGTGGCCCCATGGCGGAGTGAAGGTGGCAGGGGGCTGAAGATTGCAGCTGTTAGTTCACACCTCAGTTCTTCCTGGACAAATCATGTGACCTTAGGCATGGCCCTGCTTCTCCAGAGAGATGCCTCGTATACTCAACTATAGATACTGTGTGCGATGAAGATGGCTCATAATTTCTACCACTAGTACTGTGCCCGTTTTTTCTAATAAAACATACTTATTAGCAAATAATATTTACTTGACAATAACTTATTTTGATATAGCGCACTGTTATCGTTTTTAATTGTTTAAAGCACTGTTGCTGTTTCCATTTAACATGCGTGAGGTTTGACTGCCCCCGCACTTCTTGAAAGCACTTTTGTTCCGGACTCTAAGCACATATTTGAGCGACTAAGTGAAGTGCAAGAGTGAAGGAGCTATCGACATCCGTGGCACTGGAGGCAGAGTGAGATGACTCGGTACCAAAACACTCCTAATAAAAAATCAAAGCACGGACAGCGCTGAGTCTTTTGTGTAAAATGTAGCAAAAGGATGGCAAAGCCACTAGGTTTGGCCTTGGCAAGCAGGTGCACAGGTTGAATTTATTTTAGCGTGTATTTGCAGCACATGCCACAAAAATAAAAATAATAAAAAACAAAACATGACATCGCTGAAACATGGCATCCATAAGCCTGTTATAAATGTGAACATTTAAAAATAAATTAACCATTGCCTATAATATTAATTTTAAAAGTACAGGTACTTCCTTGTAGGCGGATATACAGGTCTAGAAACTCTTTTTTTAGTTATAATGCACGTGATAACTGCAAAAGTTCTATTGGGTTTGAATTACTGTAACCCGAAGACACAGCTTAAACATGTAAGGTCTAAAGATGAAAAGGGGGTAACGAATGGAAAGAAAAAAGCACCGGAAAAGTAAAGCAGTGGCAAACAAGGTGGCACTAAAGAACTTTTCTGTTGAAGGATGTAAGCATACAATGAACCACACTGTCAGTACTCAAAGTGCGAGACAGCCAATGGCTGAAGCTCGCTGACCCACTTCCCATGATGTAGGCTGTGGCGGGCAGAAGCAAAATGTGAATGCAACCAAACAGACCAATGGCTGAAGAGGGCCGACCCAAAGCCCTTCTATGTATGCATTAGTGCTCGCATTTGTATAATTAAGTTGATTACATGAGACTGGTGAGACAGCTACTAAACTCTCAAAGTTGACCTTAAGATAGTTGAAGGGACAAGAGACGGGGGAGGCGGCGGTGTCTGAGGGGTGGTGAGGATGGGGGAGTCTGCAAAGGCATCACCTGTGCTCAGAGAGAAAGGCAGCATCTCACAGCCCTGGAGTCGGTGTGGCCAGAGTAGTCAGGGACTGGTGAGGCTGCATGGCCTGCACTCTACCTATAGATCACTATTACTAGTTCACTATTGTGCACTCTTTGTTCACTAAGGCCAACTTCCCCGACAACACTGGGCAGCTTTATAAATGTCTTTACTATGTTTTCCAACAGGAGACATACTCTAAATGGCCGTCAGACCACTTTACTAGATTATTCTTGTTCACTGTACACAAATTGAAGCATGGAGGCAGGATTCACTTTCTTTACAGATCATGGTAATATGTTACGATGTCTCTAGTCATTTGCTGAGTGCACAGACACAGTATTTTCATGGCGCTTCGTAACTGGGAGCCAGCAGAACACCGCTAAAATCTACTGATCGAACAAAACAGTTTCAGCAACTTTCTGAAATACCTTTGTCACATATATAAACCTAGTTCATTTCAGATCGCCCAGACGCAGTAGCTTCATGGCGCTTGATAACTGGGATCCAACAGAACACCACTAAAATCTACTGATCGAACAAGACAGTCCTCAGCAACTTTCCGAGACGCCATTGTCACATATTTAGGCCATGAACAAAATACGCGACCGAACCAGTACGTTCAGAGGAAACCTCTGGCCTATGGGCAGCCAGACAAGATTTCATTTACTTGGGATGATCCTATGACCTCTATTTGCTCCTGCAGCACTGCCTGAAGATGACTCAGCGCATACCGCAGCAGAGTACAAGGCACAACAAGAAACCAGATCCCGCTGCATCATAAATGTCACCACTGTTTCAACATCTTCACTTGTAAGAAGCTGTACAGCTTGACATGCATCGCAGCTGACATAAAGCAGACTCGAGAGGCAGTAACAACAGAATACCACCGAAAAGTGATGATAAAAAAAATCTAGGCTCTGTCTTCTTATACATAAAATACCATTTATGGGCTATTGTGGAAAACAGATGAGTTCTCGCTAGACGAGGTGGGTCTGGAGTCGAGCCCAAGAACCTGATTTTGTGCAACGATGGCTGAAAGCCAGCCAGTCCTGAATGTTCTACAGACACGGTGATGGCTTGCCCGGTTGCTGTGGGAACTCACTAGTGTATCGTTATTAGGGACAACTCTTCAACGTTTCGACTGCTATAACTGTGAAGGACCGTCTGCAGCCTAGCCAGTGTGCCATAGCCCCTACTGCAAATAAGGAAATGGGCCTCCCGAGTTTCTGTTTCAATTCTAAAATACAGCAATTAAACAGTCATCCGTGCCCAGGTGTTACTGCACTTGATGCCTTAATGGAACCTACGCCCCTGAGTAGTGTCACGTTAGAGCCCCTTTAGGAGAACACCGCCGGCAGAAATTAATTAATATTTCTTAATGTAACTGACATTTTTCTGAAGTACAATGTTTTGGGCAAAAGAAAAGAAAGGCCAAGATATTTTGGTATTGCATAAAAAATTGTTTCACTTTATAAACAACAACCCGCAACGACAATATCAACCACAGACACAAGTCGCTCAGTGTATGCTTGTGCATAATCGTTAGCACTTTCAAGATTGTCCCGTCGTGCAAAAGAACATCTGATTTAACAAACTGCCCTTACTCGGCAGAGAACATGCAAAAACTACACTTATCTCTCCAAATGTCACAACGTCAGGAAACAGCAGCTTCAAAATACACGTGAATACTAACAGGGTCTCGGGTTCAATTGCACAAGGAGTATTTGCCTTTGGTACGGAATCGCACTGCAGCCAATTCATCGCTGAAAGCTTCCCCTAAAGGTCAGACGGAAGACGTTTACCTGTACACCAAGCTGAGCGCTGAGTAAAGAGTGATGAAGACGAAGAACTCCCTGTACAGCAGTTTGTAAATGCTTCCGCGCCATTTCAGAAGTAGACGGTGAAATCCAAAAAAGGTGGCATTGGCGACTTTACTGGAGTAAGTGACCGTCATCCTCCAGGCCGGCTCGTGCGCGCTGGAGGACACCACAGAGGGGAGGTAACACTACCGCGGGATCGGGTGGCGCGTGCTTCGCCGCGAGAGACCCCAAGGAAGCAAAGAAGCTGGAACCACAGCACGCGGCCATCTGTTGCGTCGTCTATTTATAGGAGGCCAGAGGGAACTCTCAGGACTGAGCTGGGATTTTTACATTGAAAACGAGAAATAATAAAGGCCTCTTGAAGGACTGAGTTAGTTCCAAGTAGCGAAGGAACTACAACTGTTGACTTTAATGGGAGTATATGTCATCGTGGTAAACATTTCTCATAGAATCCAGGAACCCCTACAAACGCTTTGTATTATCGGTTCATAGAAAATATAGAGCTCTTCAACTTTTTGTAAAGGGATATCTGCCACCTACATTCATATATAAAAATATACATTCAGAATCTGATAACTGGATTACACATTACAATACAAAAATTAAGTTAAATATTTGTAAAATTAATCAGTGGATAATATTTTGAACACGAAATCAGCTTTCACGTATGAAATTGTTTGCATCTGCTTGCAAACACGTTAAGATAGTTTTCCCTGTGGTCCAAATACCTCGTTTGACAAGCACTGGCCTCGTTTATGCTTTTTGCCAATTGCGCACATTTGCACGCGTCAAAATGTATGTGCGAGCATAGCTTGCCATCTTGAAACGGCCGTGATGCATGCGTGACTTGTGACGCACCGCTTGAGTCATATGCATGTCAGCCATTTTTTGTACTTCGTTTTTAACATTGCAGATGGTCATATTAGAATGGTAAAAGAACAAAAGCAAGGGCGCTTGAAGCACAACGCATGTTGATCATAAGCACTTTGCAGCTGCCGGGTCCTTGTAAAAAATGTAAAAATATAAAAAAATAAAAATTAACACAAGGAGCAGGTTGAAGAGCACGACGGGAGGAATGGTTGGGGAACAGAAAGGAGGTCATATAGGCGGTGGAGGCAGAAAAAAGCATGGGGAGAGTGAGAGAGCAAGGAAACGCATTCCGAAGTGCTGAATACTAAATAAACAAACACTGGCAAAGACGAAACCTCTGGACTTGTCTGCACAGCTTCGCATTAGCACCACTATGTTTTATAATTTTTGTGATTTATTTTTTCTTTATTGGAAAAGGCTGGAAGAGAGTTTTGGGGCCATATCATGAGCCTGTTCTCAGAGTTGCACCAATGCTAAAGATGTCTGTGCATTTGATTTTTTCTGTCTTCAGCACATACATTAACTCTAAACATATCTGGGTTAGCACATCGACTGCAGACAGCAGAGCTGTAAAAACGGGGCAGTAATTGCACCTTTGTGTATCCGACCTCTGCTTTCAGGAACACGTGCAGTAGCTCAGAGATTTTAGAAGTTAGTGTATGCGCTATTGATGCATAAAAGAAATGAGCAGACCCCTTCTGCGTCAGCACAGCCCAAAACATGGGACCATGATATGCCCATTGGTCAGACCAACTGACTTTGTCATTTCCTGTTTGTTACACCTGAGCACTAAGGCCCTAGTTACAACCCTGGCAGTCGGTGATAAAAAAATGGTAATACTGCCAACAGGCTGGTGGAAACTACTGCCAAATTATGATCATGGCAGTGAGAACTCAGATAGACAGGCACTTTACCACACCGACCGCCAGGGCGGAAACACAGCCACGACGGTGGTAGCTGCCAACAGCCAGGCGGAAGTCAATGTTCTGCCCACTGTATTATGAGACAGGTAATCTCCCCCTTTTCCGGGGCGGTACCAACAACATCAAAAGCCTGGCGGAAACACTGCACAGAAGGGAAAGGACTCACCTTTGGAGACACAGGGAAGAACCACGCCGCCATGGAGCCCGAACCGCAAATATTTCCAATGATTTTCTACGTTCTGCTCCACCATGAACACCAACAACGTTGAAGACAAGGAGAGTGACTACAGCCGCCTAGCATACAGGGGAAGGGGGGAGGAAAAAGAGAGTGACACACACACGCAACACACACACCCCCACCCCCAACAACATACACACAATCAGCTGCAGTAATAAAACATACTTACCCCGTAACCCTGAGGAATAATGCAAGGACAACAGGAATGTGCAAAAGTGAGTGTAATAATAACAACACAGTAGAAATATGAAAATGCAATGTAATGGTATATACATATGTACAGTTCAAGGGACACTGCCCAGTCCTCATTGTGCGTGGGCCACAGGGCCACAGGCCAAAGTCCAAGACCCCGCTTGTCACCTGCACCAACACAGAGAGAACACTGGAGGGGCATCAGTTGGAAAATAGGCAGGTATGTCAGGGGAATGGGGGGGCACCTTAGCCGGCAGATGGAACAACACCACTGGTTCTGGAGGGCGGAACATACCCTGTGCTTGGTGCTGGGGAGTGCAACGCCACAGTCTCTGAAGTGGGTGTCTTGCCCACATGCTCTGGAGGGGGCAACATGCCCCGTGCTTGGTCCTGGGGACTGCAAGGCCACAGTCTCTCAAGTGGGTGACTTGCCTGTAGGAGGCTGGCCTGGCTTATAGTGGGTACCTTGTGGTACGTACACCTTGTGCCAGGTCCAGTTATCCCTTATTAGTAGAATAGAGGTGCTTCTAGCAGCTTAGGCTGATAGAGGTAGCTATGGCAAAGCAGCTTAGGCTGAATAAGGAGACATGCAAAGCTCCTACTATACCACTTATATCATATAGCACAATATCATAAGAAAACACAATACTCAGAGTTGCTAAAAATAAAGGTACTTTATTTTAGTGACAATATGCCAAAAGTATCTCAGAGGATACCCTCACTTAGGAGGTAAGTAATATACACAAATTATATGTACACAAACCCAAAACAGGTAAGTAACAGTAAGAAAAGTAGTGCAAACAATGAAGAATTACAATAGGTAGACATAGGCCTGGGGCAACACAAACCATATACTCCAAAAGTGGAATGCGAATCACGAATGGACCCCAGGCCTATGGGAGATTGTAGAGGGTCACTGGGACTGGGAGAAAACAGTAAGGGTGTCCAAAATACCCCACCCCAAGACCCTGAAAAGTAGGAGTAAAGTTACCCTACTACCCCAGAAAGACAGTATAGTCGTGATAGGGGATTCTGCAAGAACCACAAGCACCAGCAAAACACTGAAGATGGATTCCTGGACCTGAGGACCTGTAAAGGAAGGGGACCAAGTCCAAGAGTCACGAAAGTGTACGGGGGGGCAGGAGCCCATTAAACCCCGGATGAAGGTGTGCAAAAGGGCTGCCTCCAGGTGGAAGAAGCCAAAGATTCTGCAACAACAAAAAGGGCTAGGAACTTCTCCTTTGGATGGAAGATGTCACACGGCGTGCTGGAGGTTGCAGAAGTGTTTCCAGGCAGAAATACCGCAAACAAGCCTTGCTAGCTGCAAGAGTCACGGTTGAGGATTTTGGGTGCTGCTGGGGACCAGGAAGGACCAGGATGTCGCCCCTTGGAGGAGGAGACAGAGGGGGCACTCAGAAACTCAGAGAGCCCCCACAGAAGCAGGCAGCACCCGCAGAAGTACCGGAACAGGCACTTAGAAGATCTGAGGACAGCGGTCGACTCAGAGCCATAAAGGAGGGTCCCACAATGTCGGATTTCAACTCAGCGAGTTGGGCAATGCAGGTTGGAGTGCTGGGGATCCAGGCTAAGCTGTGCACAAAGGAATCCTTGGAAAAGTGCACAGAAGCTGGAGCAACTGCAAATCACGCAGAACACAGGTTTGTTTTCTGGCGTGGGGAGGCAAGGACTTACCTCCACCAACTTTGGACAGAAGGGCCACTGGACTGTGGGAGAAACTTGGACCCAGCTCCTGTGTTCCAGGGACCACACTCGTCAGGATGAGAGTGGACCCTGAGGACCGGTGATGCAGAAGTTTGGTGCCTGCATTTGCAGGGGGAAGATTCCGTCAACCCACGGGAGATTTCTTCTTGGCTTCCAGTGCAGGGTGAAGGCAGACGGCCCTCAGAGCATGCACCACCAGGAAACATTCGAGAAAGCCAGCAGGATGAGGCGCTACAATGTTGCTGGTAGTCATCTTGCTACTTTGTTGCAGTTTTGCAGGCGTCCTGGAGCAGTCAGCGGTTGATCCTTGGCAGAAGTCGAAGAGGGAAGTGCAGAGGAACTCTGGTGAGCTCTTGCATTAGTTATCTGAGGAATAGCCCAGAGGAGAGACCCTAAATAGCCAGAAAAGGAGGTTTGGCTACTGAGAAAGGAGGCTTTGCTACTGAAAGAGGTAATCACCTATCAGAAGGGGTCTCTGACGTCACCTGCTGGCACTGGCCACTCAGAGCAGTCCATTGTGCCCCAACACCTCTGAATCCAAGATGGCAGAGGTCTGGGACAAACTGGAGGAGCTCTGGGCACCTCCCCTGGGAGGTGCAGGTCAGGAGAGTGGCCACTCCCCTTTCCTTTGTCCAGTTTCGCGCCAGAGCAGGGCTGGGGGATCCCTGAACCGGTGTAGACTGGCTTATGCAGAGATGGGCACCATCTGTGCCCATCAAAGCATTTCCAGAGGCTGGGGGAGGCTACTCCTCCCAGCCCTTCACACCTATTTCCAAAGGGAAATCAGAGGAAATCCTTTGTTCTGCCTTCCTGGGACTGGGCTGCCCAGGCCCCAGGGGGGCAAAATCCTGTCTGAGGGGTTGGCATACGCAGCAGCTGCAGTGGAGACCCCGGAAAGGCAGTTTGGCAGTACCTGGGTTCTGTGCTAGAGACCCGAGGATGCATGGAATTGCCATGTTACATGGCCATGTTCGGAGTTACCATTGTGACACTACATATAGGTAGTGGCCTATATGTAGTGCACACGTGTAATGGTGTCCCCGCACTCACAAAGTCCGGGGAATTTGCCCTGAACAATGTGAGGGCACCTTGGCTAGTGCCAGGGTGCCCACACACTAAGTAACTTGGCACCTAACCTTCACCAAGTGAGGGTTAGACATATAGGTGACTTATAAGTTACTTATATGCAGTGAAAAATGGCTGTGAAATAACGTGGACGTTATTTCACTCAGGCTGCAGTGGCAGTCCTGTGTAAGAATTGTCTGAGCTCCCTATAGGTGACAAAAGAAATGCTGCAGCCAATAGGGATCTCCTGGAACACCAATACCCTGGGTACCTAGGTACCATATACAAGGGAATTATAAGGGTGTTCCAGTGTGCCAATAGTCATAAGCCTGCTGTGACAATTGTGAAAAGCAGAGAGAGCATAAACACTGAGGTTCTGGTTAGCAGAGCCTCAGTGACACAGTTAGGCACCACACAGGGAACACATATAGGCCACAAACGTATGAGCACTGGAGTCCTGGCTAGCAGGATCCCAGTGACACATATCAAACACACTGACAACATAGGGTTTTCACTATGAGCACTGGGGCCTGGCTAGCAGGATCCCAGTGAGACAGTAAAAACACCCTGACATATACTCACAAACAGGCCAAAAGTGGGGGTAACAAGGCTAGAAAGAGGCTGCCTTCCTACATTGCCCACATGCTATGGAGAGGGCAACATGCCCTGTGCTCTGTCCTTGGGAGTACAAGGCCACAGTCTCTCAAGTGGGTGACTTGCCCACATGCTCTGGAGGGGGCAACATGCCCCGTGCTCTGTCCTGGGGAGTGCAAGGCCACAGTCTCTCGAGTGGGTGACTTGCCCACATGCTCTGGAGGAGGCAACATGCCCTGTGGTCTGTCCTGGGGAGGGCAAGGCCACAGTCTCTCAGGTGGGTGTCTTCCCTACTGGTTCTGGAGGGGGCATCGTGCCCTGGGGTTGGTGGTTGTCTTCCCCACTGGTTCTGGAGGAAGCATCGTGCCCTGTGCTCTTGATCCTGAGGAGGCTGGGGTTGGTGGGTGTCTTCCCCACTGGTTCTGGAGGGGGCATCGTGCCCTGTGCTCTTGATCCTGGGGAGGCTGGCGTTGGTGGGTGTCTTACCCACTGGTTCTGGAGGGGGCATCATGCCCTTTGCTCTTGATCCTGGGGAGGCTGGGGTTGGTGAGTGTCTTACCCACTGGTTCTGGAGGGGGCATCGTGCCCTGTGCTTTTGGTCCTGGGGAGTGCAAGGTCACAGTCTCTCAGGTGGGTGTCATACCCACAGGATTTGCAGGGGGCAGGCCGCACAGCAGCCCATGGAGGCAGGACTGCATACCGTCCACTGGCGGTGACAGCTGCTCGGTGGTGGTGGTGGTGCTGCTGCAGCCACTGGTGGGGGGAGGCTCCAGCCCATCCCCTGCAGCCTTGGACAGCTGCCCACTGGTGGTGGTAGTGCTGCTGCTGCTTGTGGGAGGAGGCTCCAGCCCATCCCCTGCAGCTTTGGGTGGCTGACCACTGGTGGTGGTGCTGCTGCTGGTGGTGGTGGGTGGAGGCTCCAGCCCATCCCCTGCAGCCTCGGATGGCTGTACAACCATGGTTGGGGGTGGGGGGCTCCATCTGAGTCCCTGCACCAGGTCCCTTGTCCTTCCTGCCTGCTGGTGCTGGCTCCTTGCCCTTCCTGGCAGCAGCTGGGGCAGGCTCCTTGCCCTTCCTGGCAGCAGCTGGGGCTGGCTCCTTGGCCTTCCTGGCAGCAGCTGGGGCTGGCTCCTTAGTCTTCTGGCCTGCAGCTGGGGCTGGCACCCTTTCCTTGAGGCTGCCTGGTGGCCCGGATTCTTTCCCACCATGAGTGGGCTACTGGGCCCGTGGACTGGGAGGCTGAGGTGCTTGCCTGGGTTTTTGCCACCCTGGCCAGACGTGAAGGACGGGGAGGAGGGGTAGGGAAGAGGTCAATGGTAGAGAGGAAAATCTTCTTAGGGACATTGGGGCGGGGAGAGGGAAAAGGTTTGGGAGTGGAGGAAGAGGGAGTGGTTGTAGGAGATGTCTGTCTGTTGTGTTTGGATGCAGGTACATGAGCTGGATGCTGTTGTGAGGTGGATGGCTGTTGGGTTTCTGAATGCTTGCGTTTGTGTACCTTGGGAGGGGGTGACAGACACCGTGGGAGAGGACACAGGGGATGTGTGCATGGCTGTTGTGGAGGTGTCTGCCAGTGAGGTGTGTGTTCTGCTAGGTGTGGTGGTGATGCTGGTAGTGGATGAGAATGTAGTGCATGCCGGTGTGAGTGTAGACGCAACTGGGAGGGAGGTTGAGAAGGAGGAGGAGGGGGAGACAGTGGAAACAGTGGATGTTGGTATGTCTACATCTGGATGGTGAGTGCCTGGTGGTTTGTGTGAGTGCCTGTGGGTTGATGTGTGGTTCTTGTGTTTGCCTGTGCCACTCTTGTGTGTTGTCTTGTGTGCATGCTCGCCTGCCTGTGTGCTTGGGATAGGTTGGGGTTGAGGGGAATGGGATTGGTGTCAGAGTCACCAGATCTTCGGGGTCTGTGCACGTTCCCAACGCGTCCACCACTGAACAGCTCCAAGACTCTGATAGATAAATCACGGAGACTGAGAGAGTTCAAGAGGGGAAGAGGGGATTAGGAAGGGAACAGCTGGGAAGGAGAACTGTAGTAAGAAAAAGGTTAGAACACACAATATGAAAATTATATCTCCTGAAATCAATACTAGACTATGATTCTAAGCCTAGTCACTCTGAAAACATGAACAATCTAAGAGTTAAGTTTAAAATGACTAAGTTTCAAGATGGCCGGATACCTGTAAGGGAATCAAGATGAATTCAATGAAAACTTTCTTATTCAAGTACTTTCCTTTACATGAGAATCAGAAAAAACATTCTGACTAAATTTTAAACCAGTCATATAAATCCTGTTTTGAGAATGTATACTAGGACCATACAATATTGCATCTAGAAACTCTGGCCTTCTGTGTCTCTTAAAATGTTTCAACACAAATTGCGCATATTGCATATATATATATATATATATATATATATATATATATATATATATATATATATATATTAAACACCATAAAAGGATTGTGCACCATGAATAACACAATATGGATTCAGGAAACAAATCACATAACTTGTCAACTCGAATATTACATAATAAATATCTTAGAATAGTGGCATACAATAAACAACATGAAATAAACTCGAGGAGAGAATCGTGCGTCTTGCCGATTCGAGTGTCACCATGTAAAATACCAAGAAATGGTAGCACGCAATGAATATCAAAGTCAAATCATCATTAATCGAATCGCACGTCTTGCCGATTCGTAAAACACGATGTAAATGTCAAGAAATAACAGCTCACAATAAATAACAAGATCAAAGTACAATGAAACGAATCGGCTTCTTTTGCAGATTCTTAATCCACCATGTAAATGTAAAGAAATGGTAGTGCGCAATGAACAACAAAGTTAAATCCTCATGAAACGAGTTGCGCGTCTTGCCAATTCGTAAAACATCATGTAAATGTCAAGAAATAGTAGCGCGCAATGGACAACAATGTTTAAACACCATAAAACGAATCGTGCGTCTTGCCGATTCTTAAGCCATCATGCCAATGTCAAGAAATGGTAGCACGCAATGAATAACAAAGTCAAACCTTTATGAAACAAATCGCGCGTCTTGCCTATTTGTAAACTACCATATAAATGTCAAGAAATGGTAGCGCGCAAGTAATCTGTTACTCATTTAAGAATTAAACCAAGAATATGAAAATTCTCAATAACGGTGTCGGAACAGTCCAACCACCGTCTTACCGCCTGGAACAATGATCACCAATGAAGGATGAAGGGCAGAAGACTGGAAGATCCAAATAGGCCGCCGGGACAGGAGGTCAGGAGAAGCTGCTGTTCTGCACCGGGACCTCTGAATAGTGAGCACTGGGAGTTGGGCTGGCTCTCTTTTATAGAGTCTTGGCCCAGCCCAGAACCACGCCCAGGCATGTTGCAGGGAAAGTCTCTGGAAGGCCCTGGAAAGGGGCCACACCCTAACACACTCTGAAAACCTGCAGCAATACATTGCAAAGGAACAGTCTTTGTAAGCATATTAAAAATAAGTTTTCAGGATTGAACTCTGCAATGCAAAAGGTTAAACCACAACATATCAGCACAACGCATAAATTACGTTGTTTTGAGAGTGCTGGGTTTTTGCATTTTTGTCGCCAATAGAGCGCGTACTACTCTGGTGTTGACAGTACTCCCCTCTCCCAGACGCGCTCTATGGCCTGGTTTGCTTGGATTAAGATGATGAAAGTATCTCACAAGTACTGGAGCATGAACATCAGATGCGGAAACCCATGAGTTACTTTCAGGACCATAACCTTTCCATGAGATTAAGTACCATAGATTAGGCCCTCTCAGTTGAGAACCCAACACTTTCTTGACTTCGTATTCTTCTTCCCCTTGTACTAGAAAAGGAGCTGGATGAGGGTGGACCTTTTGGACTGCCTTTTTCAAGAGGGAAGTGTGGAACACTGGATGAATCCGTAAGGATCTGGGCAATTGTAGTTTATAGGTCACCGGATTGATTTGCTGAAGGACAGTATAAGGACCTATGAATTTGGGGTTAAACATGTGCTTCTTCTTGAAGTCTATGGGGGTCATTCTGACCCTGGCGGTCTTGGACCGCCAGGGCAAGAATGACGGAAGCACCGCCAACAGGCTGGCGGTGCTTCATTTCCCATTCTGACCGTCGCACCGCCGGGGACGGTGGTGTCCCGCCGATTTTCCCCCGGCGGTGATAATCCGCCAGGGCAGCGCTGCAAGCAGCGCTGCCCTGGGGATTATGCCCCCTTACCGCCAGCCTGTTTCTGGCGGTTTACACCGCCAGGAAGAGGCAGGCGGTAAGGGGTGTCCTGGGGCCACTGGGGGCCCCTGCACTGCCCATGCCACTGGCATGGGCAGTGCAGGGGCCCCCTAACAGGGCCCCGGCCTGCTTTTCACTGTCTGCATGGCAGACAGTGAAAAGCGAGACGGGTGCAACTGCACCCGTCGCACCGCCGCAACACCGCCGGCTCCATTAGGAGCCGGCTCCTGTGTTGCGGCCTCATTCCCGCTGGGCCGGCGGGCGCTAACATGGTTAGCGCCCGCCGGCCCAGCGTGAATGTTGGAATGGGGGCTGCGTTATTGCGGCCGCATGGCGGCCGCTTGGCGGTTCCCGTCTGGCGGGCGGCAGTAGCCGCCCGCCAATGTTAGAATGACCCCTTATATGTTTTGTGGAAAGCCACACTTTGTCACCTGGTTGATATTGTGGTCCCTCACAATGTTTCTTGTCATAATGTCTTTTATATTTTTGTTTGGCTTTTTCTAAATGCTGTTGAATCAGTTTCTGGGTTTGATGTAAATGCTGAATGGTTTCTGACACGGCTGGAGTAAGAGAACTTTCTTGAGGAATTGTGATGGGCAAGGTGTCAGTATGATAGCCAAATAAACCAAAAAAGGGTGTAACGCCAATAGAAGTGTGGAATGAGTTATTGTAAGCTAACTCAGCTAACCAGAGCATAGATGTCCAAGAATGAAGTGCCTTTTCTGCGTAGGCACGTAGGTATTGTTTCAAAGTCTGATTTAGTCTCTCCGTTTGACCATCTGTTTGAGGATGGTGACTAGTAGATAGCGTAGATGTCACTTGGAGTGTTTTACACCATGTCTTCCAGAAATTGGAGGAAAATTGTGACCCCCGATCGGAGAGGATAACCTTTGGCAGTCCATGAAACCGAACCACTCTGTTCAGTAAAATAGTTGCCAATTCACTAGAAGTGGGCAATTTTTTACAGGCGATGAACTGTCCATATTTCGTGAGACTATCTACTACCACCAGAATTACAGAATGCTGTTGAACCACTGGCAGACCGGTAATAAAGTCTAAAGAAATGTGCTCCCATGGACAACTTGGGGTTGGAAGTGGATGTAACAACCCTTTTGGTTTTGAATGACTTGTTTTAATGCGAGCACAAACTTCACAGTTGTTTACCATTGCTTTTATACCTTTTGTTAGGGTAGGCCACCAAAAATAGCGTTGGATCAGTTCAAGAGTTTTAGGAGTACCTGGGTGACCTGCCGTAGGTATAACATGCAACCAATGAAACACTATCTTGCGAAGTTTGGTAGTGGGTACGAACAAACGAGCGTCATGAAAGTGTAAACCTTGCTTGATTGACCATTTGGGATCTGCTTGGGCCCATGTTTGCCATTTTTCAACAGTGAAAGAGTTGCGAATTTCTTCAAAGAAATCTTCAGTTTTTATGATACATAGAACCTTGTCAGGAGAAATGATAGCTCTGGAGGCTTGAAATGCAGGCAACGTGGTAGACTCTTGACGGGACAAGGTGTCAGCCTTGCGATTATCTTTACCAGGCCGGAAGGTTACTACAAAATCAAATTCGGCAAAAAAAAGCATCCAGCGTAATTGCAGAGGGGTCAAAAGTCTGGTGGAACTCATGAATTGAAGATTACGATGATCAGTATATACTGTGACAGTGTATTTGGCACCCAACAAATGATGTCTCCATTCTTTAAAGGCGTCACGAATCGCCAGCTCTTTTTCAGTAATGACATAGTTCTGTTTGTCTTCCTTCAACTTCCGAGACATATAAGCTACAGGATGAAGTTGACCAGTGTCTTTATTTCGTTGTGATAAGACGGCTCCTATTGCTACATCTGAAGCATCAGCTTCCACTATGAAAGGTTGATTCGCATCAGGATGAGTCAAGACTGGGTCAGTGGAGAAAGCTTCCTTCAAAGTCGAGAAGGCTTGATCAGCTTTTGGGGACCATACAAACTTTTCTTTCTTTCTTAGTAGCTTAGTGATTGGAGCCACTGTCTGTCTGGGAGAAATGATTTATGAACCTCCGGTAAAAATTTGCAAACCCCAGGAAACATTGTACATCACGAACAGTCTTTGGGGTGGGCCAATCAGATACGGCTTTTACTTTCTTTTCTGCCATCACCATACCTTGAAGGGTAAGAATAACCCCTAAAAACTCAACTGTGGTAACATGAAACTCACACTTGGTTAGTTTGCAATATAAATGGTGTTTTGGAAGGGCTGCAAGAATTGTCTTGACATGTTGGACATGTTTGTTTTCATTGTCTGAGTAGATCAAAATGTCATCGATGTAGACTATGGCAAATATGTCGAGGTACTCTCTAAGAAAGTCATTCAAGAAAAATTGAAATGCTGCTGGAGCATTACACAGACCAAAAGGCATGACGGTGTATTCAAAAAGGCCATATCTTGTCTTGAACTCTGTTTTCCATTCGTCACCCTCTCTCATTCTGACAAAATGATAAGCACCTCGAAGGTCAAGCTTCGTGTAGATTTTTGCTCTCTTTACTTGTTCCAATAAGACCGGAAATAGGGGTAAAGGATATTTATTCTTTATGGTGACTTTGTTCAAACCCCTATAGTCGATGCAAGTTTGAAGTTCTCCATTAGCTTTTGGAACGAAAAACAAAGGCGAAGTTGCAGGAGACTTAGAGGGGCGAATGAAGCCATTCTCCAAAAATTTATCTAGGTATTTTCGTAAATGTTGATTTTCATGTTCTGACAGGGCATATACACGACAGTTGGGAAGTATCGCACCTGGGGCTAGATAAATTTGACAGTCATAAGATCTATGAGGAGGTAGAGTCTCTGCTCCTTTCTCATCAAATACATCTTTGTAATATGAATACTGTTTGGGCAGCTGAATTTCTTTCTCCGTGGCAGTTGCAAACTTTTGGTACTTGAATCTTTTGGAGACATTGTTCGTTACATAGCGCAGATGAGAACACGATTTTTCGTTCTGCCTAATTGATCTCTGGATTGTGATGAATTAACCATGGCAAGCCGAGGATAATCCCATATTGGTAAGCATGGATCACGTCAAGGATGATTTTCTCTTTATGTTTCTTTCTTTGATTCTTATCTTCACAAATCATCAACAAGAGGATAGTCTGAAGAGTTACCGGACCTCCAGTCAAGAGTTTTCCATCGACTGCCTGGATGATTTCTGGGGTCTTCTTTTCAATACATGGGATCCCCCATGCACAAACCAATTGGACATCAACAAAGTTCCCAGTAGCCCCAGAATCGACTAGAGCTTTTTTGAAATAGATCTTTTTCTTGACCTGAACTCTTATTTCCAGTTTAAGATGTCTAGATTGTAAAGGGTCCATGGTGACACCCAAGAGCAACCTTCTCTGCATCTTGGGTGTTTTAGTTTTCCAACTCGACTGGTGCATTGGCTGCGACCTTCTGAACTGGACCTTGCTTGTTCTTTGGTTTGATTGGACAATCTTTGGCAAAATGACCTTTTCGCCCACAATAAAGACATTGTAAATTTTTTCTGCGTAGGTCCTTTTCATCTTTGGTCAAAGGTCTTCTGATGGTTCCAATTTCCATCGGTTCCGGGGTTCTTTCTTTCGGAGTTCTTGAGTCTCTGTTATCATGAACGCGCCATGAATATTTTTCAATCTTTTTGCGCATTCCTTTACGTTCTGCTAAACGATGATCAAGTCTCAAGACAAGATTTATAAATTCTTAACAGTCTGTAGGTTGTGGGTCGATTTGCGCTAAGATATCTTTTAGTTCCTCTTTGAGTCCCTTGTAAAACAAGACCGCTTGTTTTTCTTCAGGCCAGGATGTCTCGGCAACCAGCCGGTTAAAGTTGGCTAAATACGACACTAGGTCTTGATTCCCTTGGTGTAAATCTAATAATTCACGATCTGCTGACTGCGTTACAGTTCTACGATCAAAAACTCTGTCAAATTCACAAACAATATTTCTCCAGTTGTACAACAAGGGACTATTTTTACGCACAAGAGGAATTGCCCAAGTAGCTGCATCCCCAGACAGATATGATAACAAGAAAACTACTTTGGACAGGGCATCGGGGAACGTATTTGGTCTGCAGGTGAAGTGTAGTTCCACTTGAACCAGGAAAGATTGCGCTTTCGAAGGGTCATGTGAGAAACGTTCTGGGGGAGCTAAAGGAATTGCAGAAGGAACATTTAGGGAAATCAGATTACTTCCAGAAGCCTGAGAAGAAGTACCTGGCCAAGACACACCTGTGGGACTTTGTTCCTTCTTCTCTACCTTATCTTGCAACTGACTCACTCTCTCTGCTAAGCTAGTTGTCAATTCTTTGGATGATACCACCTCTGCTTGGAGCTGGGTGATAGCCTTGACTAACTCATCTAGCGTGGCCATGCTGAGAACATACACAAGCCAGGAGGATAATAATTTGTGGGCTCACTATTCTGTCAGAGTCACCAGATCCTCGGGGTCTGTGCACGTTCCCAACACGTCCACCACTGAACAGCTCCAAAACTCTGATAGATAAATCACAGAGACTGAGAGAGTTCAAGAGGCGGAGAATGGATTAGGAAGGGAACAGCTGGGAAGGAGACTTGTAGTAAGAAAAAGGTTAGAACATCCGATATGAAAATTAGATCTCTTGAAATCAATACTAGACTATGATTCTAAGCCTAGTCACTCTGAAAACATGAACAATCTAAGAGTTAAGTTTAAAATGACTAAGTTTCAAGATGGCCGGATACCTGTAAGGGAATCAAGATGAATTAAATGAAAACTTTCTTATTCAAGTACTTTCCTTTACATGAGAATCAGAAAAAACATTCTGACTAAATTTTAAACCAGTCATATAAATCCTGTTGTGAGAATGTATACTAGGACCATACAATATTGCATCTAAAAACTCTGGCCTTCTGTGTACTCTTAAAATGTTTCAACACAAATTGCGCATATTGCAGATATATATATATATATGTATATATATATATATATATACTATATATATAGTAAACACCATAAAAGGATTGTGCACCATGAATAACACAATATGGATTCAGGAAACAAATCACATAACTTGTCAACTCGAATATTACATAATAAACATCTTAGAGTAGTGGCATACAATAAACAACATGAAATAAACTCGAGGAGAGAATCGTGTGTCTTGCCGATTCGAGTGCCACCATGTAAAATACCAAGAAATGGTAGCACGCAATGAATATCAAAGTCAAATCATCATTAATCGAATCACACTTCTTGCCGATTCGTAAAACACAATGTAAATGTCAAGAAATAAAAGCTCACAATAAATAACAAGATCAAAGTACAATGAAACGAATCGCGCTTCTTTTGCCGACTCTTAAGCCACCATGTAAATGTCAAGAAATGGTAGCGCGCGATGAACAACAAAGTTAAATCCTCATGAAAAGAGTTGCGCGTCTTGCCAATTAGTAAAACATCATGTAAATGTCAAGAAATAGTAGCGCGCAATGGACAACAATGTTTAAACACCATAAAACGATTTGCGCGTCTTGCCGATTCTTAAGCCATCATGCCAATGTCAAGAAATGGTAGCACGCAATGAATAACAAAGTCAAACCTTTATGAAACAAATTGCGCGTCTTGCCTATTTGTAAACTACCATATAAATGTCAAGAAATGGTAGCACGCAAGTAATCTGTTACTCATTTAAGAATTAAACCAAGAATATGAAAATTCTCAATAACGGTGTCGGAACAGTCCAACCACCGTCTTACTGCCTGGAACAATGATCACCAATGAAGGATGAAGGGCAGAAGACTGGAAGATCCAAATAGGCCGCCGGGACAGGAGGTCAGGAAGAAGCTGCTGTTCTGCACCGGGACCTCTGAATAGTGAGCACTGGGAGTTGGGCTGGCTCTCTTTTATAGAGTCTTGGCCCAGCCCAGAACCACGCCCAGGCATGTTGCAGGGAAAGTCTCTGGAAGGCCCAGGTAAGGGGCCACACCCTAACACACTCTGAAAACCTGCAGCAATACATTGCAAAGGAACAGTATTTGTAAGCATATTAAAAATAAGTTTTCAGGATTGAACTCTGCAATGCAAAAGGTTAAACCACAACATATCAGCACAATGCATAAATTACGTTGTTTTGAGAGTGCTGGGTTTTTGCATTTTTGTCGCCAATAGAGCGCGTACTGCTCTGGTGTTGACAATTGGGAAGAGGAAGTTGGAGGGGGGAAAGGTGGAAACAGGGACAATGACTGCCATCAGAGGGGAGGCCACAGCCTGGATTGATCTCTGTTGGGCCGCCATGCCAGTGTGAATGCCCTCCAGGAATGCATTAGTCTGTTGCATCTGGGCTGCCAGCCCCTGGATGGCATTCACAATGGTTGACTGCCCTACAGGGATGGATCTCAGGAGGTCAATAGCCTCCTCACTCAGGGGAGCAGGGTTAACTGGGGCAGGGCCTGAGGTGCCTGGGGCGAAGGAGATGCCCACCCTCCTGGGTGAGCGGGCACGGGAAGCACGCTGAGGGGCTGCTGGGAGGGCTGTGCTCGTACGGGGGTGGCGGATGTACCTCTAGCTGGAGTGGGCACAGAGGTGTCCACCACCACCAGGGAGCTTCCACCGGAGAAGGTATCTGTGTCTGAACTGTTCCCTCCTGTCTCTGCCGTGGTGCTCCCCTCGTCCTCCGTCCCACAAGTGCCCTCAGAGTCAGAGGACTCTGCCTCCTGGGTCCTGTGGGATGCAGCTCCCTCCGTCGCCGGTGCCTCTGTTTTTCTGCCAGATGATGCTAATGCACATAAGGATAGGGTGACAAAACAAAAAGGGGGAGAAGAGACAAAGGATACACTGGGTCAATGGCTGCACCAACACCACCATTAGCGTACACACCACCGTCACACACAGGGAACAGCCCTACGCACTATGCATTGCACTACCACTTACAATGCTAGCCACCAAGGCATGAGGAGGGGCACATACCTCCAAATGCAGCATACCTGGGACCCACACAGCCCTGACCAGTTGTGGATGCCTACGACCTAGGTAGCAGGATTATCACTTCAGAACCCTGGCCAACATGGGACCTACTCTGCAATGTCAGGCCTGGCCTAGGGGCACCCACTGACACACATATCCCACCCGGGTACCCCCCTACCATTCGTAAGTTGTAATGATGTGCGCTGTACTCACCTCCTTGTGGCTGCTGTGATGCCCTCTATCACCAATCCAGCTCCGGATAGGCCACCGCCAGTATGCGGGCCATGAGGGGGGTCAGAGTTCGACAGGCACCCCTTCCTCGTTGGGAGGCCATCCCTAACTGGGCCTCCACCATCTTCCATGCCCAGCGTCTCAGGTCCTCCCACCATTTCTGACAGTGGGTGCTCTGCCTGATGTAGACCCCCAGGGTCCGCACGTCCTTGGCAATGGCACGCCATATACCTTTCTTTTGATGGGTGCTGACCTGAAAAGAAATACACACAGGAAATGGTATCAGTCAGACCATCCTCCCTGTTACACTTATGGCCCACCATACCCCTTCACATCACCATTTGCACACAGATGGCCCAGCGCACAATCAATATGCCGCCCAGGGGACATCCACCCACCCCCCCACACAAGGCCTTCACACACATCACTCCATGCATTCATGCCACATGCTTCGTGCTCATAGTGTACTCACCTATTGGTCTGGAGGCCCATACAGCAGTCCGAACTGGGGTAGGACACCATCCACCAGTCACTCCAACTCCGCCAAGGTGAAGGCAGGGGCCCTTTCCCCAGTCACACGAGCCATGGTAGGTTCCAGACACAGGTCACAGCAGCACATGCAGTGTAGGTCCTCTCCTGCTGAAGGTCAGGTAGTAAGTGAATGATCAGATAGAAAATGGCAGTCACGTCTGCGGCGGTGCATACCGTCACCGCCGGTGTACATCACCATTGGCCACTGTACCCCCTAGAGCCCAATGTTAACCAATGAGGAGTTGCATGGCGGTTCCCGACCGCCTACCGCAATGGCGCACAATGTCAGCGGAATTACCTCACTTCCACCTGTCCCTCCACACAGGACAGGCGGACGCCATTTCGGGGGGGGGGGGGGGCAGGCCCTGGATAATAACTGCGTAATAGTTAAAAATAGGACACACAGGACATATACCACTTAACCATTACAAATTAACATCATGCATTGTACTGTTGTGGCTCCGATGTTCATTTTGTGACCGGCTCCTCGCTCTTTTGTCCCTTAGACTGCAACCGCTGTGGATGAATAGGAGATGGAGACATATCCCCATGTACAGACCTCGGGTGGACTTGGCAACAATGGAGGACAGGCACATTATCCTGGCCTATAGACTTGACAGGGCCACAATCACAGAGCTGTGTGCCCAACTGGAGCCTGACCTGATATCTGCTATCCATCACCCCACTGGGATCCCCCCTCTTGGTCAAGTCCTATTTGTGCTCCATTTCTTGGCAACTGGTTCTTTCTAAGTGACAGTGGGCTTGGCAGCAGGAATGTCACAGCCAATGTTCTCAATAGTGCTGACAATAGTGTTGTCTGCCCTAATTAACGACGTATACAGCTACATTGTTTTCCCCCAGGTGGAGGATTTGGCCACAGTGAAGGCTGACTTCTATGCAATGGGACATATCCCCAGTATAACTGGGGCGATTGATGGAACTCATATTGCATTTGTCCCCCCCCCAGGCAAAATGAACACGTGTTCAGAAATCAAAAGAGTTTCCACTTCATGAATGTACAGATGGTGTGCTTGGCGGACCAGTACATCTCCCATGTCAATGCTAAGTATCCTGATTCGGTGCATGATGTCTTTATCCTGAGGAATAACAGTATCCCTAATGTGATGGCCCAACGACAGAGGCACCGGGTGTGGCCAGTAGGTGAGCCCTGGTTCCCACCCAGTAGATGTTGGTGTATGGGTATGGTGTGGGCCATATAGGATGGTGTGTGCCTAAATGTTGTCCCTCAATATTTACAGGTGACTCAGGTTACCCCAACCTAGAATGGCTACTGACCCCTGTGAGGAATGCCAGGACAAGTGCAGAAGAACGTTACAATGAGGCACATGGGCGAACAAGAAGGATAATCAAACGGACCTTTGGCCTCCTAAAGGCCAGGTTCAGATGTCTCTATCTAACTGGGGGATCTCTGTGCTACTCACTCAAGAAGGTCTTCCAGATAATGGTGGCATGCTGCATTTTGCACAACCGTCCCTTGAGACGCCATGTGCCTTTTCTGCAGGAGGAGGAGGCTGGAGATGGACGTGTGGCAGCAGTGGACCCTGTGGACAGTGAGGATGAGGAGGCAGAGGATGAGGGCAACAGAACAGCAGTGATTCGACAATGCTTCCAATGACACACAGGTAAGACAGTGTTACTTCACATTTCATTGCCATTATTTAAATTATCTTTGGCACTGGCAAGCTGTTATTTCCCACTTCTATGCCCATTCACTGTACCCTTTGGCAACCCATTTTGCAGATGTTGGTGCCCCACTATCGCTCCTGGTGTGATCACTGCAGCCAACTAAAGGTCTTTCCTTTGTGAACATTACTGTACAGTTGAACTGCAATGTTTGAACCTGGTTAAACAAATACATACTTAAATAAGTTTGACATACTCCATACTTATATTTTTTCAAAGGGTGTTTATTGAAGTGCTAAGAAGAAGAGGGGCAAGTGCATTGGGATGGGGTGATGATAAAGGAAAGTCCAGAGTATTGTTCCAGTCTATTTGGTGCACAGGTGCATCGCCCAAGGGGACATAGGAAGGGGAGCAATGGCAGTTCAAGGTGGACAGGGTGACAGAGTGGGACACAAGGGTGACAATCAGGAGAGTCTCATTTCCTGGTGGGGGTCTTGGCAATAGTCTTTGGCTTCTGCCTGGATCGCAGGGAATGTTTGGGGGGTGGTTCACCATCTGCGGGGAGAGGGGTGCTGGTGGCATGTTGGTCCTGTGGCGGGGCCTCCTGTCCACTAGCGGAAGTGGAAGGCATTTCAGATGTCTAGCTAGTGGCAGGGGCCCACTGTTGTGGGACTGTCTCCCTCATAATGTTGGCCATGTCTGCCAGCACCCCTGCTATGGAGACCAGGGTGGTGTTCATGGCCTGCAAGTCCTCCCTGATCCCCTGGTACTGTCCCTCCTGCAGGCGCCTGCTCTCCTACACGTTGTCCAGGATCTGGCCCAGCATATCCTGGGAATGTTGGTAGGCTCCCTGTATCTCCTCAAGTGCCTCCTGGAGAGTCGGTTCCCTGGGCCTGTCCTCCTCCGGCGCACAGCACTCCTCCCAGTTTCCCTGTTGTCCTGTGCCTCTGTCCCCTGAACCATGTGCCCACTGCCACTGACTCCAGGTCCCTGATTGTCTTGGTATGAGGTGTGCCCTGGGGTCCCTGTATTGGTGGACACACTGCTGATTGGTGTGCCCTGGGGTCCCTGTAGTGGTGGACACACTGCTGATTGACGTGTCCTGGGTACAGAGGTATGAGTACACTGGGTGGGTGCTTTGGTGGTGTTTCCAGATGGGGGAGGCTCTGTGGTGGTGTGTGACTGTGGCTGGGTAACCAACTGTCCAGAGGTCCCTGATGGGCCAGGTTGGTCATCCAGATCCAGGCGACCAGAGTTGCTGTCATCACTGTGGGCCTCTTCAGTTGGGGGACTGGATAGTGCTGGCACCTCTTCTCCGCTGACATCGGGTGGGATACCTGTGGGGATGTAAATGCTGTGTTATTGTTTCTGTGTGTGACATATTGTGCATCGGTGGGTTGCCCTCTTTGTATTTGCCCTGGCAGCTTTCACTTGTGTACGTTGGTGTATGGTGGGATGATTAGTTCTCTCTAATGTGCATGCTTTAGTGATAGGTGTCCATGCAGGTCTGTGAGTGGTGTCCATGCATTGGTATGGCATGCAGGGCTTGGCACTGGGATGAGTGAGATGTGATGGTGGGGGTGTGAGAGGTGGTGGAGTGATGGGAGTGAGGGTGAGGGTGGGGGTATGTGATGGCATGCAGGTAGGGGGGTGATAGTAGTATAGAGATGACTTACCAGAGTCCAATCCTCCTGCTACTCCGGCCAGGCCCTCAGGATGCATGATTGCCAAGACTTGCTCCTCCCATGTTGTTAGTTGTGGAGGAAGAGGTGGGGGTCCACCGCCAGTCCTCTGTACAGCGAGTTGGTGTCTTGCTGCAGTGGAACACACCTTCAACCGTAGGTCGTTCCACCTCTTCCTGATGTTGTCCCTTGTTCTGGGGTGCTGTCCCATGGCGTTGACCCTGTCCACGATCCTCCTCCATAGCTCCATCTTCCTAGCAATGGATACCTGCTGCACCTGTGCTCCAAATAGCTGTGGCTCTCCCAGATGATTTCCTCCACCATGACCCGCAGCTCCTCCTCTGAGAATCTGGGGTGTCTTTGTGGTGCCATGGGTGTTGTGTGAGTTGTGTAGGTGAGGGTGTGTAGGGTGATGTGTTGGGGTGTGTGATGTGGGGTGCGTGGGTGGTGTATAGGTGTAGGTGGTGTGTGGCTCTGGTTTTGTCGGTAGTTGTGGTGTCTGTCCCGTGCCACTCGTTTGTATTTGTAAGGGGTTGTGGGTAATGTGGGTGTGTGTTTTATAGTGGTGTGGGTGTGTGGGTGTGGTGTGTGTATGGGTGTCAGGTGTGTGTTATTTAAGTTGTCCAATGTAGTGTTGTTTTGTATGTGTGTGTATTTTGAGCGCAACGGTATGTACCGCCAATGGTTTACCGCCATTGAATGTCTGCTGCAGTGATTCGTGGGTCATAATGTGGTGGGCGTTGTTCTGTTGGTGTAACAGTATGGGTTTGGATACCGCCAATTTATTTGTGTCTGTGGCTGAATAGTGGCGGATTTGTGTGCGTGTGTCATAATATGGTGAACAGATATCCGCTGCCGCAGTGGTATGTTGGAGGCAGTCAGCATGGTGGTAAGTGGGATTTACCGCCAATGTCATAATGAGGGCCTATATGTTGTTCACAGTCTGGAGTCGTGTGTTAATCTTCCTATCAAACATACTCAATCCATTGCCTATATGTAGTCAGCAGTTTATGTATTCTGTTCCTGTCACGAAAGTAAAATCTGAAGCATTATTATAATTTCATTGGACATTCTTCTGAAAAATGTAGTTGATTTATGTATTTTGTCTGCAGTGTCACATCAACGCATTGATTGATAGATTGAATTTCCTTTTTTTTTAATAAAAAATAATCATAAAAGTACAAAGCATTACAATTTACATAAATCATATGGTGAACAATCAGACATGTTAAAAAAACCATAAAATTTTAAAAAGAAACATGGCCATAATCCGACCATGGGTTCTTAAATAAAAAAATCATATATTCTGTCTACAGAAGCCATAAAAATCTAAGGCCCAAAGTTCATAATCTTGTTCCAACACAAGGCATTTTCAAAAAAGTTGGAAACTGCAACTGCAACCATGGAATCATTCAGCAGTTGTAAATATAAGAAAGCAGGGCGATATTGATAAAAACCCTTGTTTTAAGAATGAAAAGAAATCTTCTCGAGAAGCATAAGTTGCAACGGATAGAACCTAGTCTAAACCTGGTGAGAGGGACTCTTTTCCATGGGTTTCTGACAAAGGAAAGATAGGGTTCTGGGCCAAGAGTAGTATTTCAAATCATCTGGGCCCTGACTGACTTACTATCCAAGGCTGCGTTTTCTCTACTTTCACTGAGCTGCGTTAATAGCAGGTCCTTCACGGTCTTTTTGTCAGCCCGTTTCAACACTTCAGGATTAAAAAATAATTCTGGGTGCCCCATTGATAAAGCTAAAGATCTAATATAGTTAAGCCATGGGATTTTAAGGTCTAAGTCAGTGGTTCCCAAACTTTTAAGTTCTGTGGACCCCCATTTTATCAATAGTGGAGCCCGGGGACCCCCACTGAATCATTATTGGAACCTGGGGACCCCCACTGAGTCATTACTGATAGCTCGGACCTAATATTATTAAATTTTTTAAGCAGTCGCGGACCCCCTGAGGAGGCTTCGCGGACCCCCAGGGGTCCCCGGCCCACAGGTTGGGAACCACTGGTCTAAGTCACAACTGAGGCACTCCTCAATCACTTCACTGTTAAAAGTTGCCATTTCCCCACTCCAGACAGATATCCACAACAACATAGGCGCAATTTTGCATGATCTTCTGCAAAGACCAGATCCAACTCCATAAACCGGCTTGAACTAGTTGGTTCCACCCCAATGGCTTTCTGCAAAAACTATTTTCTTTACGCTGAATAGATATACAGCTATAGTATACCCAGATTCCAGCACCATATAATAGTACAGGTAAACATTTTATCTTGTAGATCTGCAGCCATGGTAAAACAAGGCTTGCTGCCAACTAAACAAGCAAATATAAAGACCGCCCCACATGACTAGTCAAAGCGCAGACGGCGGTTTGCGAGACATTTGGTCCACGTACAGTGCTCATCAATGGTGACACCCAGATATGAGAAGGAGGGTACCCTTGTTATCACCTGATCCTTAATTAAGTTCGGCCTAAGTTTCAGGTTCTGCTTCCCACAAACCATAAAATGTGTCTTAGAAGTGTTAACATCCAGTTGCAGGTCGCCCATAAAATCAACAAACAGATCCACCAGAACTTTAAGACCATTTAGTTTGCGAAAAAGGATGACAACGTCATCTGCATATAATAAAGAGGGGACAGGATTATTTTTGACTTTTAAAAAATCTTGGCCATGGCTGATGTGAATTCAGGCCATTTATATGTAGTAAAAATAGGATTGGTGCCATAACGCACCCCTGCCTGACTCCCCTTGCTAGTTTAAAGACATCAGAGCATTCCTCTGCCTTTCCAAATCTAACTGAGGCGTTAACAGCTTGGGGGAGTGCCCGAAGGAAATTTACCAAAGGTTGGGGTAGCCCAAGATCTTCCAGGACTGACCATAGCTTTGATTGAACAATCCTATCAAAGTCACAGCTCAGGTCCATAAAGGCAAGGTAGACAGCGCCCTTCTTGGCTACCACATACATATACCCACCAATAGATTAAGATTCAGGCACTGTTTCATTGTCCCTATGCCCTCTCCATATTGGGCCGGGCAGATAATATTATTTGCTTGGATCCATTCTTCGATACGAAGGAGGACAATACGTCCCACTATCTTAACAGTGGAATCCAGCAAGGAGATGGGGCGGTAACACGCTGGGTCCTGTCTATACCCTTTTTTTAAAACGGGCATTATTACTGCTTACTCCCATAAGCTAGGGATACCGGTTTGCGTTGCAGCGTTAAGAACATTCGTTAATAGTGGAACCCACAGGGCAGCATTTTTCTTATATAAGTCCATAGGGATGCCATCTGGGCCAGGGGCTTTATTGGAAGGGCTTCCCATGATGGAAACCTGAACTTCCTCCAATTTAAAGTCTAAGTGCAACGTCCACCTCCACCAATTGTTCTACACTATCTAGTGAGTAGACCCTCTTGAAGTGGGCAACCCATTTTTGGTTGGGTATAGTGGTCCCTACATTGTCAGGGGAAGCTAGATAAGCAGGCTTCCCGTTCACTATACGCGAGAAGGACCTGACATCCCCAAGCTTGCAAGCACCCACTAACTGCTCCCACCTCTCTTCTTGGAGGCATTGCTTCCTGAGTTAGTTTTATTGCCTCCTTGTAAGCAGCCCTAGCTTCACTGATAGAGTGGGGGTTCCTTGGGTGGTCCTTAAGGATTTTGTGGAGGTGTTTACTGGCAATACGGCAATTCTTATCAAACCATCCATCTTTATAGTCTTTTAACGGTCCTTGAAGGTCCAACATAATGGGTCTGAAGCTGCTATTCAGAGAATGAAAATCAGCCAGAATAGCTACTGGTGGGGCCTCAAATAGTAAGAGGGAGCTAGAAAACACATTCCTGCATCTCTTAACAATCTCCACCAATAGGATGGGGATTGAAACTTTCCGCCAGCTGAGCCTCCTACCTTAGCCATTTGGAATCAGCCCACCCATACCTGGAGTCAAGTTCACAGTCCCAGTAGCGAGAGTAACCATTCTAGCTTTAATGGCATTATGGTCACTAAACAGTTGATTGTGGATCAACCCCTTGGTAAAACACCCAGCAAAACTATTAGAAATAAAAATACAATCAATTATAGTCCCTTTTCCCCACCCAACAAAAGTAGATTTGAGTAAGTCAGCTTGCCACACTCTCCAGCATATTACAGAGACTGGCACGTCTCACTTCAGTCACCAGCAGCTTACCTCTAGGATCCGGGGGTTCTGCGGGCGATACCCATTCTTCCATAAGGAGGGGATCTACACCCAGAGGGGCCGTTCCTATTTTGGCATTAAAGTCTCCTGCTGAAAGGACATAAGAACAACCCAACTTAGGGGCCACCCTCTCTTCCAAGATCAGAAGTGCTTGGAATAGAGACCTGATCTGACACCCCGAGTAACAAACTGAGTTATAAAAGTTTACAACAAAGAAATTAAACTTTTCATAAACCACAACCCAAGATATCTGTATACCACTGTGCCTAAGAGGGATTGGAACAACTCGTAGCTGTGCAGTTACTCAGAATAATAGAGCCAAACCACCACTAGCTCTTGACCCTTGTAAAGAAGTTGCTAATACAACATGGGTCTCAAAACCCTGTACAGAAAACAGCTCCTGTGCCCATGTTTCTTGAAGTAATATGATGTCATACTGGTCGATGAACGTAATCCACTGAGGCTTGGAGATTTTATTCCCCAGACCCGCACAGTTCCATGAAAGGAAACTTAGTTCCCTGGGTGCGCATGCGGGAATACCCTCCTGAGGGGCATAAACATCTGGCTTACCCCACCTGGAACCCCCATAGGCACAGTGATAGTTTGCCAATCTAATTCACCAAGATCAGACAGGGGGATGGACCTATTTCTGGTGGGTATCGTGGGAGCAGAGCACAGCTCTAATCTCTGATCCCAATAATTAAAGCCCCAGGCTACTGACAGGGTGGTGGGCTTATAGAAAAATCCTAAAGGCAAAATCCTTATGCCGGGTCCCATCATAGAAGGTTGACTGGCAGTGAAAATCAACCTCCCCACCATATCCGGGGTTCTATAATTAATCACCATACAGTCACCCTCCATGGACTTATTTGTAGAACCAGTCCACTCGACTCTCTGCACAAATAGTATATTCCTAGATTCCATGGGGCAAAAAGTAGTGTTTGGCTCAGCCAGTGACAAACCTTGTTCTGCAGGTTTTCAGTTGACTCACAGTGGGGAAACTCAAGGGGGGATACACCAACTAATACTGCCACGAATGGGCAGCGCTCAGGCAGCAGATTCAGATGGGAAGTCTTCTAGATGGCGCAAATTGAGCAATCTTATCCGGGTTATTTCTAGGGACCCCCCTCTGTAGATTGTCCCTGATTCGCCATGTCCCTCCCAACTTCACGAGACAAGGGGCGCCTTATAAAACCTAATGAGGAGCCCTCAGCACGAGATTGTGGGGGATGAACATTAGAAGGAGCGGAAGGAAGAACTCCTGAGAAAGGATGCCCCCCCCTCCCTAAACTCTTGATTACTAACGGCTTCTTTCTGCAGGCAACTATCCTCACATCTTCTTTCCTCCAGCACCGGTGACCCATGAGTGGTCAACGTAGGATCTGGCCTATTCACAGCGGAGATCAAAGTCTCCAATTTGGATAACCTTTCTAGGACTGGAGCCAGACACTGCTCAACAATATTTTTAAATTTATCCAGTACATGATCCCACTCCTGGCTGCCATCTGGGACCCCCACCTTGCTGCTCTTAAAACCTCTTTGCTCTGGTTGCTTGGGCTGTCGCTTCACTTTAACTGGCGGAGCACTCTTTTTGGTTATGGGTGGGGTCTGTATTGAAGAGTCCACCAAGTACTCCCTCCCAGCTACTGCCTCTCTTGGGTGGGTGTCATCAGGGGGTCCCAAGGGCGAAATATCTGAGGACCCTTTGGAGTAGTGGAGGGAACGTGACCGTGGAAGGACCCTCAAGTTGCCCGCCACTCAGGCCCATCCCCGGCTCCTAAGATAACCTCCTTTCTGCCAAATCGATTTCTTTTGCAATCACGCCCGTAGCCCGGGTTAGGAAGGAGTCAATCGTAGATCCCTTCTGCGGTTTTGGGGATGCTACCTTACTCTCCTGCAGTTTGCGTCTTCCCATATTGTGACCCTAGGGCTCTAAAAGCCTCAATACACCTCTATGTAAATAAGAATGAGTTTACGGGGAGGGCAGGCCCAACTATTTGCTGATACATCACAACAAAACATACATGATAAAACAAGGCAGGAGCCAAAACCAGTGTGCCCCCTTGCGCTATATAGTGCTCATTGGAAATGGCAAGTGGGAGCAGGTGATTTTGAAAATGACCGCCTCCTGGGGCCACAAAGCAGTCTGGGATATGTAGTCCCTTGTAGCAGAGTTTACCGCTTCCCACGCAGTGGTGTGCCCCTCTCGCTATATAGCGCTCATTGGAAATGGCAAGTAGGAGCAGGTGATGTTGAAAATGGCCACCTCCTGGGGCCACAAAGCAGTCTGGGATATGTAGTCCCTTGTTGCAGAGTTTAGCGCTTCCTGCGCAGCGGTGTGCCCCCTCGCGCTATATAGCGCTCTTTGGAAATGGCAAGTGGGAGCAGGTTATGTCGAAAATGGCCGCCTCCTGGGGCCACAAAGCAGTCAGGGATATGTAGTCCCTTGTACCACAGTTTACCGCTTCCCCACATCAATGCATCATTTACCAGTCTGGTACCTCATCTTTTCACATTCTCTATTAGTGGTTTCACGTGAAGTAATATGATGCAAAAACTGTTCTACCAGCTCCTCATTTTATTGTCACTATTGTGTATGTGTCTTCGTTTGGAGGCACATCTCTTTCATAATAATATTTACTGTGGATTGGAGCAAGTTTCTAAAGTCCCAAATACAAGTTTACGAAATACTCTGTTTAATATATTTTATGGGCTGAAGGGAAAGACTATAGTTACAACTACCATTGAATATGGCCTGCTCGTACCGTAGAATGAAACAAAAGCAAAAAAGGGAAGTGCCATTGCAAAACAGTGAACAATTGGCAGGCAGGCGAAAAAGCACAAAACAACCAAAATACTTGCTAGGGTGTTGTCTTCTAGACAGTGTCTGAACACTGTCCAAATTACGTTGTTTTGTTCAGTTAGCTGGCTGAATGGCAACTCATGGAAAGAAACTTAGAATGTAGAAAACAGATGGACCTTTGCATCCCTGTAGTTTAATAGCTTTTACCTTGCATTGACAGTAGAACTGATAACGGTACTTTTGTGTTTTAAAGAACAATGGCCCCTATAGAAAAGAAATAACATATAGCAAAAGAATGCCAAATTTAATCACAAATCAATTTTAAATATATTGTAGCATGCAATAGTCATGAAAGCGTGCCAGTGAGATAAAAAAAAAAATCTTGGTCCTCAAACAAACGTGATACACACATTTTCATAAGTCAATGTGGAAGTGTATCAAAACTGTTTCACATAAATACAGCCAGAACATGACAGTCATTGAATTAAAACTGGTCTGTAACAAAAGGTTGAAGGTGCTTTGGATCCCTTTAAAGATATCATCGGGAGTCAAATATAGTTAGGAGCCCGAGAAGTGACTAAAAAAGGGGGAGAGGGAAAGAAATGAAGCATGAATAAAATTATACGGAGGCACCTTGTGTGACAGTTCTCAATAAATGGTCAGCGCTTCATGTTTACTCACAGCAGAGTCGAGGTCTAGTAGAGAATAATCTGAGGAGAGGCAGACAAAGGAAAATTGAAGAGGACCTGGGGACACCAAGCAGTGGGAATGTCTAGAAGGGGTTGAAATGGCCTACCCACCAATGGGAGGTCTGAGTGAGGCATACAGGTAGTGATTGGATCAGTTGGAGACGTAACAGAGTGCATGGGCAGAGCTCTCACCAATAATATGAGCTGTGAGAGCTTAAGTGGGGCTATGGCAAGAATTAAACAATAAATAGGAGCAATCCACAGTAAAAATGCAAGCACAGGCGTTGTGGGAGGAGTGAGCTGCCTAGCATAGGGCCAGAAAAGCCTGCGATGTGGGTGGAGGGCTATCTCCCGAATATTAGCAGCAGTGGATCTGTGAATAGAAGTTTTGGTGTGGGATCCTCTGAGCGATCTCAGGAGGTGCTGTCTCGGGAGGGTTCGTGGAATTACATAGATGCTGAGGAACAATTATAGTAAATAAAAATAAGACACCTCATGTGGGCCATCTTGGAGGAAGCACTGTACAAATGGTGGACATGCTGATAGAGGCAGACAGACAAGACCACACACTTTTCACCAGTTGTTTGACTAGTCACTTGGGAAAGCCTCTTGATATCAATTTCTCAAGAAAGATATTTGCATCTCCAAAAAAGTAATTTTTCCATTTACAATGATGTCTCTCCTAAAGAATTGGCCATAAGAAGCACATCTTGAAGAAATCTGGGGTAGTAACCTGAATTATCCAGAAGTGAATTTCTGTAAGTAGGAAATTAGGGCCCTTCTAAATAAAACAATATATAATTGATGTATCACTTGGAGTTATTCAAACCACGCCATGACAGAAAGATACAAGACTATACCTATTTTCAATATTTTTGCCCACACACTGTTATGTACTGAAATTTCCCTGGTAAGCACAGGTTTGTCATTTGTCCCTACTGAGCGTACTGAGTTCTAGGAACTCCAGGCAGAACTTTTGACATTTTTTTGCAAACTCAGATTAAGGGGCTTCTTTTTAGATAATCTCTCCAGCCAAAAAGCATACATTACAGGACTAAGGGCACCTTTGTACTTTTCAGCATCAACCAGCTCTGTCCTAAGTGAAATACGTACCTTTGATACAGTAGCCCTGAAAGAGATCCTGGGATTACAACAAACATCTATTCACACCTTACAATATCTACACACAAGAAAGAACTGCATTACATACTCTTAAAGAATACATCACTTATCATCAAACAGCTGACAAAGGAGTGGGTATAGTACTATGGGTTATGGACAATTAGAAGCTTAAATTGCAACACCAACTAGTTAACAATGAACACCACACTGAAATGACTAGATACCTCACAAAACAAATTCAAGTCAAAATCCTCAAACTTAACTAATGAAGACAAGGAGGTAGATTTTTTGAGTCCTAATACATTTCTTTACAATAATGTCAAAAATGCACACAACCCTGTACTATACATGCTACACAAAGTACATAAGAACTGCAACTCTCCACCAGGCAGACTAACAGTCTGTGAATGTAGGTCTATCCTGCAACTAATTGAGTAAAATACATTCGACTTCATAAGAAAATTCACATCCCTGACAGGATAGTAATATACATGACAGTATGGATTTTATTAACATGATTGAAAACAAACCTTTTGACTACTTGCATGCTAGCAGCATTAGGCATGGATACTGATATCCCCCAAATTGATGGCGTACCTGTTATTCAAAACCTCTTAGAGACCAGACCCAGGCCTTACCAAATTCCTACACCATTTATAATTTCTCTCCTCAATTTAGCCCTTCCTCGAAATGTATTTTTATTTGACAACCAATTTTCTAACAAACCAAAGGCACTTCGATGGGAGCAATATTTGTTTCCAATTTTGCTATTCTGTTTATGGGAAATCTAAAATCCTAAAACATTCTGGCTTCTTCCAATTCCTTTTGCACCCATATTCTATTATGAAAGAGCTACAGCAATGCTATTTTTGATCTGGCAGGGCCATAATTCTGTGTTTATAGTGTCACTCAATTAAAGTTGTAATGTGTTGCAATTTACTATGCATTGTCACTTCTCAGAATAATATTTTCTCGACTTGACAATCATGATTGATAGTCAATTATACACCTATTTTAAATACCAATGAGAGGATTACACTTTTGGCTTATTCAGGCTACCATCCCAGACCTCTTTGAGATTTGCTTTCCCTATGGCTAATTCCTTAGGATAAGACATCATTGTAAATGGAAAAAAACATTTTTTTAGAAGACAAGTATCTTGCTTGAGAAACTGATATTTAGAGGCTATCCGGAGCAATGACTCAAATGCTTGATTGAAAGAGTTTGGTACTGTCCCAGAGGTTCCCTCCTGGAACCAAACCAAAAAGAAAAAAATAACAAACCTGGTATGTGTGATTACTGTTTCATCAGCATCAAACCTGGTAACAAAATGTATCAAGCTACACTGGAAATTTCTAACAGCTGGGGACCTTAAAGTGTGCCCCCTGTGTTTGCCTTCAAGAAAGGAAATAACCTTAAAAATTACCTTGTCCGTGCAACTCATACTATACTGTGAGTGCCCTCTTCATGACCTCCAGCACAACGTCTCCAACTGTTTTAATCATTAATACCTGTATACCCCACTCAGACCTCCCATTGGCGAGTCATCTATTTTTACCCCATAGAGACATTCTCACTGTTTGGTGACCCCAGGTACCTCTCTTAACTCCTTCCTTTATCTATCTCTTCTCAGATTATTCTCTACTAGGCCTCGACTCTGTTGGAAGTAAACATGGTACACCAACCATTTATTGTGAACTGTCACACAGTGCCTACATATGATTCTTATTCATGCTTCCTTCCTCTTCCTCCCCCCTTTTTGATCACTTCTTGGGCTCCTAACTACATTTGAATCCTGATGATGATCCCGTATATTTAATGGGATCGAAACACCAGTGACCTTTTTTTTGACAGACCCATTTTAATTGAACAACTTTGTGATATACAGACTGTACTAATGTGAAATAATTGTGGTACACATTCACGTTTGCTTGAGCACCAAGCATATTTTTTATCTCACTCGCACTCTTTAATGAATATTGCTTGGTACAATTTATTTAATTTGGATTTGTGATTACATTTGGCATACTTTCATTATGTGTTATTTCTTTGCTGAGACCACAGTTACCTAGTGTTTCCAGGGTTTTCCTTGTGCTTTCAGATGAACTATATTGTTGCAGCGCCTTTTACTACTAAGCAGCCACTGTAACAGAAAGGAACATTTGGAGTAGCCCACTGACGTCTAATACAAGTTTAATAAAAAAATACAGCAAGTAGCAAAAACCTTATTAGTACTAATTTGCAATTTCAGCTGACTATTGCTTTGTTGTCTGAGCCGCTGCAGTATACAATGGTAAATTCACTTCATTTTTTATGCTCTTTTATATATTTTCTATAGTGCAGCAACTGGAAGATAGAACATGTGGTATAACAGACATTCAAAAGAGCCACAAACGAGCAGGTGCATGGAATGTGAGAAGATCTTGGGCAGGGTTTACAGTGGGGTAAGATAGAAAGCTGACTAATTGTGCCTACTTGTCTATGTCAACTTTAAAATACACCTAGCTTTACTCCAACAGTCAGGCTAACTGCGCGATGTACATCATCAAAATACAACATGGCAGTATGTTTAAAATGTGTGTTAATGTGCTACAATACAGAGGTTTTAATTGTACTAAAAGGTAAAAAAAATATTTTACATTATGCCTGCACTGTTCAACAATAAATCTAGAACTAGCATAAGCATTCATTCCCGTTTCAGCTTTATTTAGCTTTATGAGAACATCATTGTTAGCCATCTTGGAGTACTGTATGCTTTAGTCAGAAGTGAAGAAATTTGTTAAAAAACATGTAGTGCAAAAATGTTGTTAGCATTGTGTGAGGGTGCTCCCTCCTGTTTTCCCTTCCCCTTACCTAATAATTACAGGGATAGCTGTCTGTCTGTCCTTGGGGTCCTGTAAACACCTGTTGCAAAGAGTATTGGTAAGGGTGGGTAAGAACCTACACTTAGCGATAGGCCACTAATCCCCACTAGGTTCAGTTAGGTCTCAATAAATTAACCCCAGCTCAACTCTTGGTAGCTTGGCAACAAGCAACAAAGCTTAACTTAGGAGACAAAGCTGGTAATTTTGACTTTGATGGTAAAAACCGCCTACCGCCACAGTGACGGATGCCAAAATACCGCCACCGGGGGTACCATCAGTCTGCCATATTATGAGCACTGCAGGACTTCTGCCACAAGAAGGGCGGAAATCTGGCAATGTTCATGGTGGCGGACGGTGGTAAGGTGGTGCTGCTACCACCAGCACAGCCACGCCAACAGAAAGCCGCCAGCCATATCATGACCTGTGATACGGCCTGGCAGTGTACTGCCGGCGGTAGCAGTGCCCCTTCCCGTTCCCTGCCGGAAGACCTCCTCAACAAAGGTAAGTCGGGCTTCCGACAGTGGAGGTGGTTGGGGGGGGGGGTGTTGTGTGTGTCTTTGAGCGTGTGAGTGAGTGTGTGAATGCATTTGTGTGTGTTGTGTTTTTTGCGTGGTTGTATGCGTATGAGTGAATGCATGTAATAATGGTGAAGTGAGTGTGTGTCTGCACGTCAGTGTGCTTGTGTGTAAGAATGTGTGCGAGCATGTCTGGAAGTATGCATGTATGAATGTGTGTATGCCAGTGTGTGTATGAATGCGTGTTGCCAGTGTGAGTGATTGGGTGTATGCGTTTCTGTGGGTGTGTGTGTGTATGGTGGGTGGGGGAGTGAGAGGATCAGAGGTGGTTGTGGCTATTGTGTATATGGGGGGTGGGGGCTTTGGATGGAGGTGGGCACAGGTAAGTGTTGGGGGGGTAGGCCCTGTCACCGATAGGGCCTACGCCATGGTTTTCGTGGCATTGCTAACGCCACGAAAACCATAGTGGCAGACCGGTTCATAATGCCGCTAGCGGTACTGTGCCGGCCGCCGGGCTGGGGATTGATATCTCCGACCCGGCGGCTGATACCGCCATGGCAGTATGAGTGGGGAAGTGGCCATTCTCATAACATGGCGGTATGTACCGCAAGCCTGTTGGCGGTTCAACCCCCGCATTTACACTCACCGCCGGGATCATAATGACCCCCAAAGTGTGTAAAGTATTCAAATATCACAAAAGAGTAATAAAATAAAACACAAGAAACAGTTTAAAAATCCAAAACTAATTTATAAATATAGGAAATATTGCTATCTTTAATTTGACACCAAAACAGATAAAATCAGATAAGGGGAACCAGAGATATGAATTGTTAAAGAATGTTTTTAGGGCATAGAAACTAAAAGCGCCACTCAGGATATCTATTTGCACCTCGACCGGGGCAAAGTCAAAGTGTGAGGCCGACCGTGATGAAGCCCTGCTCGGCTACAACAAGTGGGAGGCCTCGGTCAAAAGTTTACCTTCGGACTTAGTCTTTTTCTCAAAATTTTTCTTACTGGGGCGAAGTCGCAGATTGGATCCGACCTCCCTGGAGCCCACTTCGGATTCACATCGCAGGAGACCTCAGTGAAGAGTTCTACCTTCGGACTTAGTGATTTTTTCGGGATGGAAATCTTTGTCCGGGCCGAAGTTGAAATTGGAACTGACGTTCCTGGAGCCCTCCTAGAATACGCTGCGCGGGAAGTCCCAGTCAACTTTTTACGTTCGGGCTTTGTCCACTTTTTTGGAGCTTTTTCTCTCAGACATCGGACAACCCTCCACAGCCAAAGCCAATTTCGAGTCATCGTATGGCCTTTCCAGGAGCTCCTGGTGAAATCCTGGAAGTCTGCGCTCCGGAGCTTTTCAGCAGGATGAACCTGCAAGTCAGGCCTGGTCGCGGTCGACGTAAGCGGGTTTGACTCACAACTTCAGGTCAGTCCCTTTTGGAGCTTTTTACCAAAAGTCCTCCATTCTTCTACAAACTTATGGATCTTCTTCCAGAATGTCTTTGAAGGTCTTTTAGGAGTTCACCGCTCACCCCAAGGTTCCATTGTCTAAGTTGCTCCTTGAGGGTTAGGACTCCAACTCCTAGAATGCACCGGCTCAAAATTGAAAATGACCATTGGACAGTGGTCAGCTGGTCAGTTTCTTCACGATATGATGCAGGGGACTCTGGTTAGTTATTTTCTACCTGCAGCAAACAGGGAGTCCCTTCTTCAACCAGTTGAAGCCAGGCAAAGTAATTTTTGTGGTAAAGCCCAAGTGTGGAGCTGGTGCAGTCCTTCAGGGTGCAGTGTCCAGGTGTAGGTCAGGGGTCCAGCAGGGCAGTCCTTCTTCTTCTTGTCTTTGTTCCTGGTCGGGATCTGAGGTGTGGGTTCAGCTCTGCCATATTTATCCTTGCTCCTGAGATGGAAAGTAGGGGGGGCAACTGTCCAATCACAGGCAGGCGACCACCCTCTTGGATGACCACTCCCTGGGAAGTGTGGCAAAAATCAATCCCATGGAGCAACATTCTTTAAAAATCCAAAATGGCAGAAATTCAATTTTGGAGGTAAGATCTGGCTGAGTCCACCCACTGGTGTGGCTAATATTCCTTAACACACCCGTTTCCTGCCCTCGCCTAATCTAATCCAGTGGGCACCTGGTTGTCTGGGTTTTCAGGAAATGGGGGAGGTCCTGAGCTGCTCCATATGTCCTTCCTTCTTTTGAAGTCCAGTTTGGCTGCTTACCCTTCGCCCTGTTTCACCATCTGCTGAGGCAGATCTCATCCCCCAGGCACTTCCTCTGTCCTCAGACCAGGCCACTTCACACCTCATCAAGGCAGCCTGGCCAGGCTGCCAGAGGCTGGCCAATCAGAGAAGGACACTACAGAGCTGAAGTTGGAAACATTCAGGTAGAGTTCTAAAACTATTTTCCTGAACTAGTTATAATAAATTCAACTATGGCAAGTTATTGGATTTATTATAACAATCAGTTTGATACCAAGCTTGAAATATCTAGATCCTTTTGAGACTTTAATGATTAAAAATAAAGTCTCCCCATTTTAGCCTATGGAGCTCATTCACTACAATAAAGGAAAAACGAATTTGGCTATTTTCCCTCACCAGGGCTTATAAAACATTTTTATACGGTCCCTGCTTGTAGTTACACTGCATCCATCACTGGGGGCACCTAGACCACACCTTAGGGGTGACATATGTAAAAATAAGGTAGTGTAAGATTGTGGAAGTACTTTTAATTCCAAAGTCGAATTTGAAAGTAATTTTTATTTGAAAGCAGCCACCAAGGCAGGCCTACTTTAAAATGACACTGGGCACCTCAGCAGTGCACCTATGGGTGCACTACCTGTGCTGAGGTCCCTAAACCTACAAGCCCTACCAAGTACTAGGGACTTATAGGTAGGTTGATGCTGCCAATTATAATTTAGCCTAATTTGCATATCCTCTTTACACACAGCTCTGGCCTGGACTGGTAAGAAGTACCCAGGGCACAGCCAAGAGTCAGTAACCACCAATATCTGACCAAAAGGTTTCGGGGTGACCAGGGCAAAAAGGAGGACTTTCCTACAACAGAAATATCTGTAAGAGAAAAGGGACAACAAGTTACTAACAACACAAAAGGCAGGGTCCACCTAGTACCGAACAATGAAATTGGAGTTTGTTGCAGGAGGTTAGGGGCATGACCATGTCGGAGGACAAGAAGGTGGATTGGTTGGACGGGGCAACAAAAACTTCCTGGTGTTCACTTGAGGGGGAGCACTCCAACAGGGAGATGGAGATTCACTGAGGAGGGAAACAGGAGGAGAGAGAGGACGAGAAAAGACCCGCCGTGGAGGAGACCGAATGGTTTGCCGGAGACCAAGAGATTGAGGAGGACCCGGAGACATGATTCGAGGAGTGGTGGACGCCGCCAGATGGGACACAGCAGCCCGTCGCAACTCGGGACAGTTGTGGCTAGTGCAGTGAGTGAGCAGGGACAGAGATGGGTGGTAGGGGAAGGAATGGGCTTAAGCCTATACTGCAGGAGAACTTTTGGCATTCAGGAGAGGCCATAGAGTTTTGGTTCTCATTTGTGGTTTCGGTATTTGGTTGTCGCCCCCCCTTCTTAAGTTTGGATGCAGCAGCCTCAATAGCAGGTACTTTATGAAGAGGAGTAACCAAACCTGCTTATTGGAACAGAGGGAAGGTATTTTGGACACCCCAGTCTAAGTAGGCCCAGAGATTGAAATCCCACTGCTGAGAATTTCCCAACCCTTTCCTCACGGTGCACTTTTCATTATTTTTCTTTTTACAGTGTTGGGCAAAGGTGTTATCTCCATTTGTGGCATTCACCCTAAGAACAGCAATACCGCTGTCTGAATGAGGGGTGACGAGAAAAAACACAAAGTCACAAACAGGGGGTTGGTGGTGCCTGAATAGAAATCTTGGCAAGAAACATAATACTTACCACATTGTCCGACTTCTTTTTGAGGTTGCTGGTTGAAGTGACCATCTCCGAGCCCTGAAAGACAGAAATAGAAGTACATCACTACGCCTTTCAAGTTGCTAAAGATGACTACCCAGGTATACCCGTGAACTGTTCTGGTTCGGACATTTCTTAATTTTCTTTACCCGCATAAACTCCAGCCTGATATGCAGTGATTCAAGAAATCAGGCAAAATTTGCTCAATCACCAAGCCCCCGAAGCCATATTTCTGCTCTTCCCTCTCCCACGCTGGTTTGTAACTATTAGGCCAAATACAAAAGTATGTAAAATAATATTAATATTTACATATGTGTATTAGCCATTTTTTTTAGCTTAAACACACTGAGTTTCATCCATTTAATTTATCTATGCTATGTATGCACAGTGTTAAAGGTGATTAATATGTGAATGATTAAAACGAGGGCTCATAAAATCAGCCAATTTGAACCATTTATTGCACATGCTCAAATCACTATGTTGCTCTTGTGATAAATGTTAGCTTCAGGCCAGGCATCACTACCTGGATCACAACAGAGCTCGTAAATTAGTGACGTACACCATGATGATGTACTGACAGGATGGTTTGCAGTAGTAAAGATCACCAAATGCTGCAGTCTGCTATACTGCATACAAGACACCCTCTGCATAGTGGATATGATGCATGGATGTTGAGGCTAGTCAGAGGCCTGTATGTTAGAGCCGTAGTGGTAGAAACCATTCAAATAGAGCCAATGGCTGAAGTGAGCATACTCCCTGCCCATTGTATATAGGCTGTACAAAGAAGATTGACAATTCAACAGATCAATGGTTGCAGAAGAATGACTCAAAGGCTCTTTCTACATGCAGTACTATTAAGAATATGGTATATTATTTTTTGATATTGCAGTATGCTTGCATGATATCAAAAGTTATATCTCTGGGCAATGCCTAAAAACATAGTCCCCTGACATATGCAGTGAAAGGATACAATTCCAGTTCAATTAGAACACTGTGAGACAGAAATACTCAAAGGCAGGGCGGACACAAGAATAGGGAGGAACGCCATCAAATCAAGAGCAGACAACTGAAACAGACAACAAGTCAGTAGCTCTATAAACAAGAACTTGACCCAAAGCCCACTCTAAATATATATGTATTGGAAACAATAGATCTGCCGACACTTAGGTACATGCTAAAATGTGGCTTTAAAATATCTGTGGCTGCAGTTTATATTTACATAAGATGGTAAGCTATTTGCAGACTACAAAGCTGTTCACGATAGGCATTTCCCTCCAGGCATCCTCAAGCCTACACAAAGGCAATTGATTAAATCTGTGATACTTTATGGTTCATTGAAACAGCAGACCAGGAAGTTCGACTTATGTTCACAGTCACAAGAATATAATTCCAACTGTACAGTTTCTATTTCAGATTGGAAGGCATACACCCTGATTTTATTAAAAGGTATTGTTTTCAGAAGTTACTTAAACATAGATAGGTTGAGCCATGTCTCTTTCTGATCATATTTTCCTAGTATTAGGTTTAAATTATTAAAACTCTCCATCATTGTCTTTCTGTTTATCCAAGATGATGTTTAAAGAACCCCCAAAATAAACTGTAATATTAGCAGTAATAGCCCACAAGCTGATTTGTAAAATAATTATTGTCACTTTATTGCTTCTAAAATTATATTGAGGGGTGCGTTGTACAAACAGAGTGATCTAAAGCCACAGGTTTTCTTTAAAGCCAGCAGTGTGCATGTACAGAGGCTCCTTTTGTATAAAAAGATTGATTTGTTGGGGTTCAGAATATGCAATGAATAAGTAAGACACAGTAAATGGTTGAAACCCTGACATTCTGACTCAAGCCTGGGATTTAACTTTTCTACCAGAGAGCCAACCCCAATTGCTACAGTTAAACAGTGAAGTTAAATTAAGTGAGATTTATTCAAATATGGATCATGAACATTAAGGAACTTTTTAAATGACACACAAGGATTAAAATGTTGGAAACAGATCAGCTTAAAATAAACAATCAACATTTTGGAAATGACTACCAAAGAGTTATTTTGACTCCTAAAGACTTTTGGCGGAAAAAATGCCAACTTGCTCATGAGAAATGTGTGCCTAATTTTCAATTGTAAGACGTTCACGAGCAACATCACGCCTTAAACTGTGGCTGAGCATGAGAAACGCTGGCGATTTAGAAGCAAAACAGTAAAACAACTACAATTGAATTTACAAAATTAGAGTGCCAGGGTGTGGGCAGGTAAAAGCAATACAATGGGATAAACAAAGTGCACAACACTGATTTGTTGCCACGGGTGGCATCAGTGGCCTTGTGCTGGTGCTTGAAGCCACTGCTATTCCTCTAGTGACTCTTGGCGTCTTGCCAAGCAATCAAAATGTCCCCTTCCTGTTTAGAATCTTTTCCAACGTTGAGCGTTATAGTGCGCAAAATGAAAACTTGGATATAGCATATAGTATTGGACATGTTGAAATTTAAATTCAAACCAATCACACTAGAAACACGCTTTGTGAGAGATGGGCAAGCAAGCACATACTATTAGTAATACAAATACCATTGACTTATAAAAATAAAAAAACATTACAAACCCATCAGCAATAAACAGATTGACCATCACGGCTACTGTTAAAGTATCTTCCTATGAAAGCATTGGTATCATACTTCATGTATAGCCTGCAATCTATAAAGATACAATGCACTGCCATTGTTATGTCTTGGCTACCACCACTGTACAATTTCATGTTAGTTCTTTTTTCACGTTTTGCCCGCTGCACTATTGGAAGACGCCCTTCTCAAAATGGGTTTTTAACCATATCAAGCTGGTTCCCACAAGGGCACATGCACACGCATGTGCAGCAGACACCAAGAAACTGGTTTATAACTTTTGAAGAAACCCATTCAGTGATGGCCTTTGCGGATGCACATCCATCTACTGCAGCTATCTTTGAAAGAGTTTGTTCAGATATTACAAAGACATCCAGAGATGGTCACCGTGGCATGCATCCAACGCAGCCATCGTTAAATGTGTTTGTTCAAACAATACAAATACATGTAAAGATGGCCACTATGGTTGTGCACACATCCACGGTGGGCATCTTTAAATGGATTTCTAATCTTTGAACAACAAACCTTCTTAAAGACTGCCACTGCAGATGCATACCTATGTATAGTGCTTTTCTTACAGAAAATCATTGGCGGAGCCAATAGGTTTCACTGCCAAGCCATATTGGTTTTGCCAATGCTTTTGTCAGTAAATTTGCACCAGTGGTTGCCGGTGGAACCCACCGGCACTTAGTGTTAGGGACCGGGATTCTTTGTGTCTGTCCTGCAGGAGGTGGTCCTGCCAGTCCGATGCAAGAGAGCCCTTTCTAACATTTACTGGGCAGCAGGGAGGGCCAGCTGTGCTCTTCTGTCCTTAAAGTCCCACGACTGATCAAGCTAAGTCATTCCTCTGTCCATATGGCATAATACTTGGCTCGAAATCCAGTGAGGGAGCCTGACTTCTTCTCTGGGGCTTTGGAGAGGAGGGGGCTCACTCACACTCGCTTGCACTCAGTCTTACATCTACTTCTTATTCAATCTTATTCACACTTACACTCACTTTGACTTACTTTGACTCACTCATTCTCACTTGGTCTTACTGACTCACATAGTCTCACTCATTCTCACTGTGATCAACTCAGTCTCACTCATTCTCCCTTAGTTTCACCCAGACCCACTTATTTTCACTTTGACTCACTTAGTCCCACTCAGTTCTACTCATTCTCACTCATTATGACTAACGTCGTTTTCTTGTGAGTCAATCATTCTCACTTGGCTCCACTCCGACTCACTATGATTCACTCACTGTCACTCAGTCCCACTCATTCTCACTTAGTCTCCAGCTGACTCAAATGTTCTCATTGATTCGCTCAGCCCCACATATTCAAACTGACTCTGCCTCAGTTATTCCAGACAGTCTCACTCATTCTCAGTCAGCTTCACTCATTCTCACTCTGACTCAGTCCCACTCTTGCCAATCACACACTATCACTATGACTTAGTCTCCGTCATTCCCATTCATTCTCATTTATTCTGACCCACTCAGTTTCACTCTAACTCACTCAGTCCTACTCTGGCTCACACAATCTCACTCCTTATGCAGTGTCAGTTTCAATTATTCTCACAGTCTCACTCAATCTCGCTCACTCTGACTCAATTAGTGTTACTAATTTTCAATGACTCGTTCTGTCTCTTTCATTCTTTGACTCACTAACATTCACTCAGACTGTGACTGCTGCAAATGGGTTCAGTCCATTTAGCATACCCAGGCTAGTTGTTTTTTGATCACTCAGTTTTTATACCTTTACTGTGGATGAGTCTCCCTACCTGTGCCTCACTCCCAGCAATTAATTAAACTGCACATGTTTACCACCAATGTCCGCCTTTAAAGATAAGGCTGCTGCAACACAGCTAGGGTAAGAGGCCTTGGGCTGGTCTCATGTGAACATGTGTGCACACGCATGGGTGCATGGGTACAGGCTGCATATAAGACACTGCACCTGTGCACAGCCTGGTAGCTGCGCATAAGTAACCTGCCTGTGGCAGTTTTAAACTGCAAATTTGACCTGTTAAAATACCCCTTTTACAGGCCTAATCTTCCTTTCAAATGTTAATAAGTCACCCATATGCAGGCCTTATTGCCCGTAAAGGCTGGGTGTAGATAGTTAAAAGTAGGCCATATAGAATATATTGTTGAACATGCTCTTACCGTTATATACCCACAAACGATTTTCAATGTAGCAAGGCTGGCTGCTGACATAGGGACTCAGTGGGCAACATTATTACATTTATTAAATGCTAAATTCGGACTGGCAGCACCTAAAAAACTACTTCTTACACTCTCTTGAATTGCAATTTAAAGTAGGGGCGGGCGGTAAACGTAGTTTTGCCCACTCCACTTTGAGCGCGGAGTTCGTCAAAAACTCCACCACCTGCAGCGTGGCAGAGATTAACGAGCTGCTAAACCAGGGCGACTGCAGGTGTGTTTTGAGTTAGGACTGTGCTTTCAGCTACAAGTTAGTTGATAATGCCCTGATAGGCTCTAACGCAAAGGAGGAAACAATCTGAAGTGAGGAATAAAAAGTACAAATTAACTAAATAGTGGAAAACGCCACCAGCAAATTAACTTTCTCAATAAGTTAAACAGTTAAAAAAACATTCAGAGGAAGGGTTGTTTCACCTGCTCTTTCTATGCAGTTCAGGGTGTACGGCGCCTGTCTGATAGCAATCTTCCCATGGTGTGGACTAACCTGTTACCCGCAGTCTGGAATAAAATATGTGAGAAGTGAACACGCTCTCCGCCAGGAAGTTTGCAATGCATAGCTCTGTGATGAGTGGCTAGAGCTGGATTCATTAGAGGTACTTGTGCCACGTGACTGCAGAGGAAAATAAAGACTTTCAAAGTCTTCTTCTAATGCTTCTAAGAAAACTAGAAGCTTTAGAAGTAAACATCCCACTGGGAAATGCACATTGGAGGCAGACAGTGCACAAAAGGGCCTGGGTGTAGAGGGAGTGGGTCTTTCTGACAGGATGGCTGGGGAAGGAGTTGGGATCTGCTCTGATTACACCTCAATGGGGCTTATCCCAACACACACACAAAGAGACCCGACACCAGCCTTCTATTTCACTAGCTGGGCAGGAGCTAAAATCAGAAATGAGAAAGGTTAGACAAAGGCGGGAATTCCCCCACCTACAAGCTGGATGGGGCATGAAAGTGGGACCCCAGGACATGAAGGAGAGAAAGACTTTGGATCTGGACTGCGGTAGCCACAACACCATGGACAACTAAATCTGACCAGCGGGGATGGAAATATTCATCTTAAAAGGATTTGGACTTTGGCCCTTTGAGAAAAACAAAGCATGTGAGGCTGAGTTGCAATTTCCAAAATTCCCCCTCCCCCCGGGTGGGCCATTGCCTGGGGGTTGGTGCAAGGTTAATTTATTTATTTGTTTCCAGGGAGGGAGTGAGCGCGGTGCCTCCTCCCTAGACTCACTATGGAGCATGGGTTCCCCAACCCCTGGGCTGATGCAACATTTAATGCATTAAAGGTAGAGACAGGGAGAGACAGGATCCTGGACTTCATGCTTAGGACCCAGGAGAGCAAGCAGACATCTGCTTCTCTATAAGAAAACAGCTGATAAAAGGTACTCTGACGTAGCCGGAGCAACAGCAGAAGTGCGGCTTCTGTGACAAGCATCCAATGTGTGAGTGTTAGGGTGAGAGAGTGGGGCAACCAGGGGTGGGCTCCCATGCTACCCCAAGCATTCAGACCTGCATCTGGATGCCTAATGGCTGGGACACCCAAGATTAAAAAAGAAAAACAAGAAAAGGAAGACTCCCAGCTCTCCCAAACAGCAGGAGAACCACTTCTAAAATATTCACTGTTCCACTAAGGAGCACCCCATTATGCCCTGCGGGGCTTAGTTTGCCTAAAGGTTTCTCAGCTTGTGGTAGCACCACGATGGCAGGCACACCATCAGCATGTTTTAAATGTACTCTGGGGGCTGCTGGAAGTGCAGCAGTCTTCACCTCTAACTTTAACATTAACCCTACATCTTCCAGGTCCTAATATGTATGACCTGGGGAGACTGCATTTCTTTTTCAAGCACTTCCAAAGCTTGCATTTATGTTCTACTAGAAGTGCTGGAACTGGTTTTATGGCTGCATTCGATGTGGCCTGAGTGTTTAAAAAGATAAACATGTTATTTTGATTTTCAATGCTTTAGTGACAATATTTTGCTTATAGCGATTCTTGATAAACACTGCAATGCTTTATTGAAAATAATGATTGCCTATAAACCTGGTTATTGATTTCAAGGATTATAATGGTGATTTTAATCTTCTGAATTTTTGGTCTTTCAATGTGGTAAGCTTTGAAAAAACCATTAGGTTTAACTTATTGTATTGCTGTGATGACCCCTTGACAAACCCAATATGGCTATCTTACTTAAAGTGTTCCACCTGTTGTGTTGTCCTATCTGGTATAGGTGCAGAGAGGGTACTGTGCTTTAAAGGGTCATGACCCAGTAGAGGTTAAATGTGATTTCAGGATGTCACCAAAGGTGTTTTATCTGCCTAATGTATATATTTGTAAATTAACATGTAGTGTTTAGTAATGTGTGTATTATAACTGGACTTTTCCCTTTCAAACAAAACGTAATGACTGGACAATCATTTGTTGAGTGTTATTATTGTCTGCCAGTGAGTGGTGATTACTAGCCCAAGCCATGCCCCCAGAGAAGTGTTTGGTGTCCTCTGCTTTGCTACCCTGAGAGTGCCAAGCATTATATTAGGATGCTTGGCTCCCAAAATGGAGAAAGTTGTGGCTCTATTACTTACACTAGCCTCACACCCTGCACAAGTTATAGCCCATTTTCCAACAGTGACTCACTTAGTCTCCCTCTAATTCACTCAGTCTCACACACAGAAACACTCATTTACACCAAGTCTTTCTTCCTCACTGTCATTCATTCACACATACTCACTCTTCCTATCACGCATTTTCACTGACTCAAACTCACTCCTTTACTGAAGTTCTGTCATTTTCACTCACACACAAATAGAGATACTCAGACATACCCATACTCTGTCAAAGACACACATTCTGTTCTGATCCATATGCACACAACATCTAAAAGCTTTCTTTACTTACCTTTCTGCCAGTATATGTACCATTTGCATTCCTGCTGCTTCTTTCTGCCTCCAGTGCTAGAGTGGGAAACTGAAACCTCGATCCTTCACAGTTACAAATTCGAGGGTTCAGTCTCTGCATTTCACCACACCCTTTCCCAACTCTGTGCCGAGTTGGGAAAGGATGGAGTGACTGGCTGATTGGTGTGTTGCCACGGGCACTGCATGGCTAAAGCTTACAGCACCCACAACTACCTTTAGCTGTGATGCTTTAGAACATCACAGATGGGGGAGGCACAGAGGTGTGCCAGGGCCCTAAGGTCAGGGCTGGGATTTCACTAACCCTGGATAATCTCTGTAATGGCTGGTGCGGGCACATTCATGAGCCTGCATTAGTCATCAGATAGTGTCACTAGCTGCCTCAGAGTGTTGCTGGGCAGCATTTCTTTTAATATACCAAGAGTGAATAATTGATTATTGTTAGAAATTGGGTTTCTGGTTGGCAGACATATGCACCCTGTCCAAGTAGGAACCACAGTGCTAGTCAGGGTAAGTCACTGACACACCCTAAATTAGCCTGTTCTCACCCCGTGGTAGCTTGGCACAAAAGGATTAACTTGAGAGGCCACGTGTTAAGTATTTGTGCAACACTTCAAACAGTAAAACAGTGAAAACACCACACAAAAAGATACCACAAAAATCCATTAACTAGAACCGAAGTTATGAATTTTTAAAGAATGAACTGAAATGCAGGGCTTAAAAGCATAAAGCGCCAAGCAAGCCTATCTGGTCATGCTACATCGGGACAAATCTGAAAGTTCAGGCTGACTACGATGAAGCACAGGCCAGGTACAGTGACCAGCCTTGGCCTGCTGCAAAGTACCTTCAATGTTGAGGGCGATGCAAGAAGCAGAGGAGGCAATGGATCATTGTCGATCCTTAGGATGGAGGCAATGTGTTGGTTCTGAGCTGCACAAAGTCGGGGATGCGTCAGAAATGAAGGTGATTTGCTACTCCATGTGAAACATTTGATCCTTGCAGCAGAGGCGATGCGTCCGCTGTTCCAAGAAGCACAACGTCGCGGACTCTTGCTAGAGCAGCACTTTATACTCATGCCGAGGGGTCCAGGACTGGATTGGCACCACTTGGAAGGGAAGGCTCACAGTTGTCAGAGTCTAGGTGTTGTAGCAGGTGAGTTGGAAGTTTTTTATGTGCTCGAGATTTCAGAAAGCAGGAGGTCAGTCAGCTGTTTCTTTGAGTAACTGTGGGTATTGGGTACAAGTAATTTGGGTCCAGTCCTTCTTACCCAGGCAAGGAGGACAACAGGCAGCAGGTCAGCACAGCAAGAAAGCAGATCTTGAAGAGCAGCAGTCTGGCAGATTGGCAGTCCTTCAGCAGCACAGCAGTCTTTCCTGGCAGAGTAGCCACAGATCCAGAAGTGATGGGGTCAGAAGTCTAGTTCTTATACATAGTGGTGCCTTTGAAATGGGAGATACTTCAAAGAAGGGCTTTGGAGTGCTCATAGGCGCTCCCTTTCTGCCCTGGCTACAGACTCACTATAGGGGGTTAAGCAGTCCTTTGTGTGGGGACAGGACAAAGCCTATTCATCTGTAATTGTGAGGCTGTGGCCAGCTCCTCGCTCCCATCCTGCCCATGATGGTCCATCAGGATGTGGTTGGCCCATCAAGTCACACCTAAGTTCCCTTTGTATGTGGCTGTCTGGAGGGAATATACAATGGCCAGCTGTCACCCACCCCAGACGTGTATTGGAGGCAGGCTGCAGAAACACAGGACTAAGAGCAGGAAATTGCTAACTTTCTAAAACTGACATTATCAAAGTTTTAACAATAAATCTGATTTTACCATTAAAGAGGATTTATCATTACAATTTCATAGGTACTAAACACAGCAGATCCACCTCCTCTCAATCAGGAATTACAGCTTATTAAATGTAATAAGGAATCCACAATGTTAACTTATGAGAGGGGTAGGCCTCAAAGTAGTAAAAACAAATGTGGGAGTTTTTCTGTACCAGGACATGTGAAACCTAAAAGTACATGGCCTTCCTTTTAATTACACTACACCCTGCCCTGTGGTCTTTCTGGAGTATTTTGTTTTAGAAAAAGGGGAATAATCCAGGGACATGGGTATAAAACAAATTTAGAACACAAGTGGTCCCCAATGGGGAAGTATAGCCCTTGACTTCCACGGTCATATTATTTAAAGGAACCCTTCTCCTAAGTAATATTACTCATACATTTAATGTAATTTATTCATAATTCAAACCAAGCAATACTAAAACACAATCATTTCATATATTGTAAAAAGGTGCTCCTACATCGTGATAGTGCTGTGCAAAGTGACAAGGTGAGTAGAAAGTGCACTGGTGCTATATATATCAATACATACATGTTACTGGTTTTTTCGAAGGAGGGGGGAGAATGGGAGTTATATGTAGTATAACACAAGATAAACATAACACACAATTGAAGATCTCTGTCATTACACCTCAGCTTCCACATCACCTACTAAGCCATTCACAGTCAAAGTGACACAAATGGACCTTTTGACAAAAATTATTTTTGAGTACGCAAGTAGTACGCTAGTAGTTCTACTTTATGTATTAAAATGCTTTCAACTCTGGACGGAGATCTCCACCCAGGATTGAAAGATGTCATCAGTTTGGAGATTTACACCCATGCATAGATGGAAATCTGTGTGTGAGGAAATCTCCACACATAGATTTTCATTTGAGATTCAGGTACAAAGGCCCATATTTATACTTTTTTTTGCCGTGTTTGCGTAGTTGCTTTACTCAAAAGCAGCGCAAACTTACAAAATATAATTGTATTTTGTACGTTTGCGCCACATTTGCATCAAAAAGTGGTGCAAATGCGGTGCAAAAAAAGTATACATATGGGCCAAAGTCTTTTAGCTGCATTCTGTGTTTAACTCATAAGAACTGATCAGGAAGGCAAAAAACAAGTGAAATGGAACCATCTTCATTCCTACCTGCCTGCTCACTTTCAAAGTCTTGTCCTACTCCCTCCCCCTCTTCTTTCTTCTGCATTTGCTTAATCTTTTTCACTCCTTTCACCCAGCTTAATCACCATTTTCTACTGATTTAGCCATTTTTTAATCTCCTTCGTGCCCTGTATGGCCCTCGATCTTTTGACCTTCTCTTTTCATCACACAGTTGTTTTCTTTCTCCCATCCTCTTTTACGCTCTTTTCGTTGCACCTGCATTTATTCCTGCCTTTCAGCCTCCTGTTATATTTATAAACTGGAGCTCCAAGGTAAATAATGAAATAACTTTCAAATATGCCAGCAAGTTAACACTCACACTTCCATCTGCTGTGATCGGCAGGTCACATGTCATCAAGGCCAACTTCCATCCTTCTAAGGTTGGTTAAGTGACTACCATTAAAATGGATAATAGCTAGGAACATCTTTTATTTATTTATAACTCTTAGAAACCTTAGCATTGCCACATGAATCCCTATACAAAAAATAAATTATTATTTTTGGTATAAACGAAGATAGCAGTGGTGGTGATGATGTGGAGGGGACAGGACTGGAGACAGTGTGATAAATAGTGTGACCAAAGGAGGCAGTGGTAAAACACTACTACATTCATGTATGAAAACCAATAACAAATCGGGAAAATAATCACTACTGCTTCTTTCTCACTTCTTCAAACCCCTCCCATTCCGTGCTTACATTTAAATATTTATTTAAAGCCTGACTGACCTACATATTTAAATATTACTAATAATGTTTAGTGAATAGTGCATTTATTTGCTGTGTTTCTTTCCTTCATTTGATCACTACAAACTGCTTTTCTTGGGCTTCCTCTGTCTATTTGGCTAGTTCAGTTTCGAACATTTAGGGGGTCATTCCGACCCCGGCGGTCAAGGACCGCCGGGGCCGGGGTCGGCGGGAGCACTGCCAACAGGCTGGCGGTGCCCCGCAGGGCATTCTGACCGCGGCGGTTTGGCCGCGGTCAGAAGAGGAAAACCGCCGGTCTCCCGCCGGTTTTCCGCTGCCCGACGGAATCCTCCATGGCGGCGCAGCTTGCTGCGCCGCCATGGGGATTCCGACACCCCATACCGCCATCCATACCGCCCGCCAGGAACAGGATGGCGGTATGGGGTGTCGTAGGGCCCCTGGGGGCCCCTGCAGTGCCCATGCCAATGGCATGGGCACTGCAGGGGCCCCCATAAGAGGGCCCCACAAAGAATTTCAGTGTCTGCTGTGCAGACACTGAAATTCGCGACGGGTGCAACTGCACCCGTCGCACCTTCCCACTCCGCTGGCTCCATTCGGAGCCGGCTTCCTCGTGGGAAGGGGTTTCCCGCTGGGCTGGCGGGCGGCCTTCTGGCGGTCGCCCGCCAGCCCAGCGGGAAAACCAGAATGGCCTCCGCGGTCTTTCGACCGCGGAGTGGCCATTTGGCGGTTCCCGCCAGGCGGGCGGCGGTGGCCCTTAGTCACATTACTTACAACTCCAGTGTCCGTGGGCTTTCTTAAGTTCCAGAGCAGGGTATTTCAGAAGGTTAGGAAGGTGTGGAGGAGCTTGAGAAAAGACATTAATTCTTTGCATTACTCCCCAATCCATCACCCCCTAATCTCTGTTCTCCTTGTCCCAGTGCTTGCAGTTCGAAGCGCCCCACCTCTGACAGAACGTTTCACCACGTTTATGACCAAAGATCACCTTCTACATAGATTTCTTCTATTCCTATTACCAGTTGTGGCTCGTGGCAGGGAAAAGGGGCGGCGCGTGGTAGGGAGGATGGGTGGGATGAAAATTTTAAAAATAAAAATAAAACTTGCCTTTTTCCAGTGTTGCGCAGGTCCATCCGCTCCTCTTCTGTCGCTCCAGGCTGCAGGTACAGCCTGCCCTGTTGCGCTGGGAGCACCCAGCCAGGGCGCTCCCAGGCAGACCAGGAGCCTGTACAGGCTCTCTCCAGCCTGGCAACACAGTACTGGGTTGGAGAGACCCTATGCACATGTATGTTTGGCCGGCCGGAGATGGCTGGCCAAACATATATGCGCAGTGAGGGGGAGTGCTGTGTACCCCCCTGCCCACGTCACTCCCGTGGCCCCGCCCTCTCTTATAGAAACAACATAAACTAAGTTTATTATGTTGTTTCTATAAAAGTTTTGCAGCTCCTGAAGCTGACGGGGTGGTGGTGCTCCTATGACCAAGCGGAGGAGCCACCCCTGCTTATTACTTCCCCAAAAATGCTCCTCCCTCTTGCACTATTTGCCGTATTTCTTCTCTGCCGTTGAGGGGGGGTGAGCCACACTTTATAATTTCATGCTCAATGTTTTCCTCTTGTTTGGATTGAGGTGTGCATGTATTGTTTCTTTATTACATTAAAACTGCTGTTGCGGACATGTATAGTCTTTAACTTATATTATAACAGTGATTCTGGGCATGGATTGTTTTTACTTACATCATGGCCACTGTCGCTGGGCGCAGGGCGCAGGGGGGTTTCTTTGCACCGATTGCCCTCACGCTTCCCGTTCATGTGCTGAGGTGAGATCTCATTGCTAAGCAACTATAAAACAGGAAGAGGGCTTGTGACAAATTGGGTCACTGGTTGAGGAGTGTAAACAGCCACAATTTGTGTCAGGGTGAAACATAAGCAAACCCCAAATTAACCTTTGCTCAACCCTGTGGTAGCTTGAAACAAAAGCAGTCAGGCTTAATTTAGAGGAACTGTGTAAAGTATTTATGCAGCACATAAACAGTAATAAAGTGAAAACACAACATGAAAAAACCCCACATCAATTGAGAAAAATAGGGTAAATTGCAACACATTACTTGACACCAATATCCAATTAGTAGCACCACAGATATGCAATTTTAGAAGTTTTATGAAAATCAAGCGTTAAGAAGCAAAAAGCGCCAAACGGGGTTATATTGTCTCAGTGAACCAAGTCCAAGTCATAACTCCAGGACGATCAAGATGAAGCACGTACCGTATAGAGGACTTAGTTCAATTTGCTGAAAAGTACCTTGTCGGCCTGGGCATCAAGAAGCGAAGTTCTTGCATCGAGCAGGCCGGGGTCAAGGAACCGTTGACCTGCACTGTGAAGTGCGGAGTCGGGATACATTGTGCAGCGGTGGAGTCAAGGGCCATTGACAAAAAGCTGCAATGCAAGGTCCTGCATCATCATCGAGGAAGCGGGTGGGACTTGCAGAGACTTGCCATGTTATGTGTCGAAGGAAGGTAAGAGATGCAACGCGCTGGCCGATATTGGAAGTGGGCTGCGTCTACATCGAAGAAGCCATTGAGGCTTACAAGGACCTGTGCTGAGATGTGTCGGCATAGAGGACAACCTGCGTCATGCTGGACTGAAGTCAATGGCGGGCTGCATGGTGCTAAGTCAAAATGCAGTGACATGCATCAATGTCGAAGAACCCTGTAAGGTCTTTGTGACTTTGAACAGGGGGCCAACCAACTGACCCTTGGAGATTTACTGAAGTTGCGGGTCCACAGAAGTAGGGTGGGTCTAGAAGAGCAGCTTTCAGCAGCAGAAGAGTTCTAGTGTAGCAACAGCAGGCCTTGGGCAGCAAAGCAATTCTTGATCAGTAAGCAGGTCGTCATGGCAGACTTCACAGCTGGGCAGTTCTTCCTGGCAGAGTCCCCAGATTGATAACTGATTTGAGGAGTTGGGTCTGAGGGTCCAATATTTATACTTGGTGTCAGCTTTGAAGAGGGGGAAGCTTCTAGAGCCTTCCTCCTACAGAGGTGTCTGGAATTTCCTGCCTCCCAGCCCTGGCCCCAGTGTGTCTGGGGACAGAAAGACTAGTGTGAAACTGCTTGTGTGATGTGCTGAGGCAGAGGCTTTGTGAAGTCAAGTATGGTAGGTGACAGCTCTGCCCCCCTCATGCCCCGCAGCCAACACCTATTCCCTCTTTGTCTTATAGCCTGGGAGCAGTACACAAAATCAAACTGCCAGCTACACCTAGTCATTTGACCCAGGATACAGGCTGGAAGCACCAAATGGCTGGGACAAGAAATGCCAACTTTCTAAAAGTGGCATTTTCAGAATTGTGACTTAAGTTCCAATTTTACCATTAAAGAGGGGTTTAAATTACAATTCTTTAGAGACTAAACTCAATACTCCTACCTGCTCCCAATTGAACGTTATCACTTCTTAAATGTAATAAGGTAACCCAATGTTATCGTTTGGGAGAGGCAGGCCTGTTCAATTGGCTGTCTAGCTCTTACCATACAGATGACTTTTATGTATTAAAAAGGAAGGGTTAAGCCAGGAACAAGGTTTACTTTGCCAGTTCAAAATTGCAGTTTAATTTACACATTCAGGCTGCAATGGCAGGCATGGGACATGTTTAAAAGGGCTACTTAAGTGGGTGGCACAATTAGTGCTGCAGGTCCACTAGTAGCATTTCATAAGCAGGCCCTGGGTACTTGTACATGTTGCACCACTTTACTAAATAACTGATGTTGTGATGTTGTGTATTTGATGCTACCCTAGTCTCTTCATATGAACACATATTTTTCATGTAGTACTAAAAGAAATGATTAATGATTTCCGTACATGGTCATGTCAGCAGCCTAATGCAAGTGCTATATAAAACCGACATTTCTCCATGTTGTGTTATTATATTAGTCTTACGTTTATTATGACTTTTATTATAACTTCACCTATGTCAATTATTGTGATGTCATCAGGGTTAGGACAATGTGACATCACTTCGTAGTTAGATTGAGAGTCAAAGGTCATATGTCACTTCCTGTGATGTCATTAAGGTCAAGGATGTGTGATGTCATTTCCATTGCCCCGGGCATTTTGGTGAATCGCCGTTCATGTGTAAATCTAGGGCTTGTAGACTACCTCCAGAATTGAAAAAAATTGGGCCTGCATTGGCCCACCCTAACGCACCCTTGGCCCATCCTGATAAAAATTCCTGGATCCGGGCCTCTGGGTGAGTTTGGAGTAACCTATAAGTTCTCTACATCCTATTACCCTGAAACAACTGGGCTTGTTGAAATATTCAATAAGACCCTCAAAGTCATGATTATGGGCCTGCCTCAGTCCATAATGCAGAAGGGGAGACACTCTATTGCAATTGCTGCTGTTCTCATACAGAGTTGTGCCACAGAGAGGGGTGGGTCTAGCCCATTGAACTCCTTTATAAATACCCTATTAGGGGTCCTCTTAATTTTGAGAGAGGACTCCTGTCTTCCAAGGAGCATGATGAGTCAGCAGAGAGTGGTAACATCTACCCTACTCTGACACCAGAACAGGAGAGAAACTGTCACCAGTTGTGGTGAATCCAATTTAGATTTATTGGGACTCAGGAGATTAGGTTAGCCCTTTCACTTACAGGCCTGTGCCCTCGTCACCTAGTGACTTTTAACCTACCTAACTTGCTCTGTTTTAGCCCATTTATTTTATTATTTATTTTACCCACTTGGCAGCCAAGGAAGTAAAGGTTACGTCCTTGGCTGCAGCGCTGAGGCGCCAAGGACACAACTCTTATGTCCTTGGATCGGCTCATGGAGGGAGAGCCGAGCCTCAGCGCCCTCCAAGGCAGGGATGGAAGGGGAATTGCTTCCCATTCGACCCCCACCCCTGACCCCCGTGGCATCTGATGACGTCAGCGTGTGATTGCGCGCTGACCTCTTCAGAGTCCTACACCTCCGCGCTGGAAGCTCAGCTTCCAGCATGGATCGGAGGAGTAATGCAAAAGCATTTCTCCTCCAATCACGTGGAGGGGCTGAGGGAGGCATCAAAGGAAAGGAAAGGCCTTCCTCTGCATTTTGGCTGCCCATAAATGTATTTAAAATTTATTTTTAGGTCATTTCTGCCCCCCACCGGGGCAGCTCGGCCTCTTATATCCCTGGATACCAGGGATATTTTTGTTTTTGTTTACTTTATTTTTCTATAGGCAAGGGTCACTCCCCTGGGGGGCAAACTGTATTTAGGCCATTTCTGGGGGCAGATCAGTATATTTTTATTAGGCCAATGTGCCCCCAAGGGGGGCAGAAACCACTAGACCACTAGAAACCACTAGACACTTATTTTCTCGCTTTAATTTAACAGCAGCAGTCAACTATAAAACTACAAATCCCATATGGCAAAAGAAATAAGCCAATGGGAAGAGAAACGTAGTCCATCAGATACAACCAATCAGCAAAGTATGCACCAAATTATGACCTCACTTGACTGCGAACAGCCCTGTTTTCTTGCTGCTCGCAGTCAAGTTAAGTATTTCTCTGCGTATTTATTTATATATTTTGGTATTCTCTCTGTTGTATGGCATATATTATGCATTTATTTCTGTTTGCAGGCTTCGCGCTGCACTTTTGTTTGATTTAGGCTCTGTTCAGATTGCACTTTGCCGCACTGTCTCTTGCGTGCTTTCCCTTGCGCTTTGCTGCCTTGTTTGACAGTTGGAATTCGTTCCTCAGATAGCAGCCGCCATTTCATACCGCTTCTGAGGAACGATAACACGCTACTCACTGCGCTCTGTGGAACGTCGTTGGGCCAGGTTTTTCCTTCGTTTTTCCTCTGTTTTCCTTCGTTTTCTCCTCGCTGAGTCTCCTGCTTCCTTCCATCAGTGAGAGCTCATTTATCACACCCTCGTTACCTCCCCCTTTTCTTCTCAATACACGTCCATAGGCGGGGCTTTTTCTTTCAGGTCCACTCCCTTGGGTTTTTAACACTTTATTGTCTGAACTGTTAGTTATTTCAACCACATTTATTTCAAAATGGAAATTTATAGTTCTCCTTTAATTCAGGAGGCTCTGGAGGAAGAAACCAACATTAAAGAGGAATTGAATAGTTTTATTAAAGCCTCTGTACAACAGGCAGTGTCTGCCTCCATTAATAAAATTACAAAACATTTAGAAACTTCTGTTGTTAACATCATGTCTAAAACAATGTTGGCCCATTCTGTGGGGGAAGGCAGAAAACGCCCTTTAGTTAATTTACAATCTAAAAAACATAACTTGGCGCTATTGGTTGGTGAGGTTTCCTCACGCAAGGCAGAGGACGTGGCTCCTCACAGGCCTCTTTCTAAGGAGGATAATACTCATGAAAAACAGAAGATTTCAGCTAAATGCACAACAAAAGATTTCGGTCAAGACCCAGAACTTGTTACGTTTTTTACTAAATATGGCAAAGACCCTCGCAATGGTGTAGGTAAAGCTTGGTCCTCTTGTCAGGACAAACCTTTGGATGTGGTTGGTCCACTGACTCGTATTTTTGATCTGGCAGAATTGGCTAGGTTGGATAACTTTACCATAGACTCTGAGGAACTGTCGCTTTGGGTCCAACATGCTTTCTGTCTGCTGGGCAATGCTAATTCTGCCCTCATGCATGAATGCAGGAAGGGCCTCCTCCTCAAACTGGATCCTAAATTGGTTAACCTTGCTACTGTGGATCCTGGTGTCAAGGCGGAGGTTTGCTTTTTGCTGATTCTTTTGTCAAAGAGCTGAGTAAATGTGTCTCTACTTCACTATACAAGGCATCGCAATCCTTGAAGAAAATGTTTTCCCAATGTGTTTTTGCCAAGGCTGGCAGAGGAAGGAACCGCTTTGACGGCCGTGGTTACAACAACCAAGGTCCCAGAGGCTCTTACAATAGCTCCTACCAGGAATATAAACCTTACTTCTACCCGCAAAGAGGCAGGGGTACCCGTGGCAAGGGCTTCAGAGGTTCCAGCCATTCTAATCAATCAAGTGAGTGTTTATTCTGGACTTTTTGTTCCTATAGGGGGTCGTCTTCATTTTTTCTTCTAAAATTGTTGGCAATCACAGCAGACCTTTGGGTTTTAAACACAGCTCAAGGTTATGTTATTGAACTCTACTCAGAACCTTTTCAGTCCTCCCCTCCTCTTTCACCAAAGTTCTCAAAAGAAATGTTCAATCTCATTTCTTCAGAAGTGTAGTCCCTTCCCAAATACAAGCTATTCCTCATTGTCATCCCGACTCGTCAGGTTTTACCACCTCCATCTTTTTAGTTCAAAAGAAAAACAAGAAGATGCGACCAGTAATCAATCTCAGGTTATTCAATCAGTTCGTAGTTTACCGCCATTTCAAAACGGAAACGATTCTTCACCTCAGGGACACCCTTCTTCAAAACGACTGGATGGTTCGTTTGGATTTGCAAGATGCCTATCTCACCGTCACTATTCATCCAAGTAGCAAACAATTTCTTCTGTTTCAATGGTTAGATCAATTCTTCCATTTCACATGCCTTCCATTTGGTCTCTCTTCAGCTCCTTGTGGTTTTGCCAAGTTAAGGAAGCCTGTCGAAGCTCTACTGAGAGCTCAGGGGGTCAGACTCATTATTTACCTGGACGATATACTCTTAATGAACCAGAGTATTCCATCTCTTCAATCCCACATCTCTCTTACCTGCTCTCTTTTAAAGGATCAAGGATTCCTTCTCAACAAAGAAAAATCTTTCCTTTCTCCAACCCAACACATAGAATTCCTCAGTTTCGTAATAAATTTGGTTTCTGCCACTCTACACCTCCCTTTTGCAAAGGTAAAATCTATAAAATCAGAAATCCTTCAGGTTCTGCGCAGTTCTTTCCTTTCTCTCAAGTCCCTCACATAGTAGGTCTTCTCTCTTCTTCTATCCAAGCCATCTTCCCAGGTCCTCTCCATTATCGGGCTCTCCAAAGATTAAAAATTTGGCATTTAAGAAAAGGCCTCGCATACTCAGACTCTGTTTCGTTAGATCAGGATTTTCATGTGGAACTTCAGTGGTGGCTCCTTCATTTAGATGCCTGGAACGGCAGAACAATATTTGCTGCAGCCCCAGATCTTGTGTTAGAATCAGATGCAAGCCTCTCGGGTTGGGGAACCAGCTGTGGTCCAATATCGACTGGAGGTACATGGTCTTTAGAGGAGTCCAGATTGCACATAAATTGTGTAGAGATGCTTGGAGGCTCAGAAGCCTTGCAAATAACATAGTTTGCTGCGTTATCCTTCTTAGAATGGACAACATTTTGGCAGTACGATATATAAACCATTTAGGGGGTACAAAATCCAAACCTCTTGCAAAAGTAGCCAAAGCCTTCTGGGGATATTGCCTTTCAAACCAAGTTTCGGTTTGTGCAGAGTATCTCCCGGACGGCCTCAATTCTGTAGCGGATTGGCACTCTCGACATTTACGAGATTCAAGCTACTGGAAACTCCATGCCCCGATCTTTCATTACATCCAGGACAAATGGGGTCTACTGTCAATAGATCTTTTCGCTTCTCGTCTCAACTCCCAGCTTCCTCAATTTCACAGTTGGCACCTGGATCCATTAACGCTAGCCTCAGATGCTTTCTCACAGGACTGGTCTATTTCCCTAAATTACGCCTTTTCCCCCTTTCTCATGATCAGCAGGTTACATGTGCAGCTAAGGTGTCAAAGGGCAACTCTAGTACTCATAGCCCCCTTCTGGCAAGCCCAGATTGGGTTCCCAACCCTTCTAGAGTTATCCATAGATTTTCCCTTTCTCCTTCCTGCCTTCCCCCTGAATAGTCCTCAAACCTAGTTCTAGACAATCTTCTCACCCTTTCAGTATGGAAGATTTCTTGAATTCCCAATCTCTCCCTCCCATTTCGTCAGAAGCTTCTAAATATATCACTCAGTCCTGGGCTCCAGGAACTACAAAGACCTATAAGTCAGCTTGGTCTTTATTGCACTGCTGGTGTTTGAGAAAAGATATCAATCCCATTTCAGCTGATGTAATCTTTGTTATCAATTTTCTCACATAGGAAGCTAGCGAAGGAAAATCTTTTTGTACTATAAATCTTTAAAGGTCGAATCATTTGCATATCAACAGAAAACCAGTAGGAGAACATCCTCTCGTTTGTCGACTTTTGAAGAGAGTACAATTCTCTAATGCCCCTGTCCCCAGATACAGTAAGTTATGGGATGTCAATGTTGTTTTGCATCTGTTTTTGTAATGACCTGATAATGCTCTACTTTCTGCAAAATTAACTATGTTACTTTGTTTTATTTTGATTAAAAGATTGTTTGATGTTAGAGCCTTAGACGTTTCCTTTCCTCAATTTACTCCATTAGGTGTGGTGTTCACTGTATCTTGGCGTACCAAAACAAATCTCACATCAGTTGTCTATCCCTATTTTCCCATTTTATCCTAAATTGTGTGTTGGACAATGCCTGAAAATGTATGAGCAGAAAACTGCTGATCTAAGCACGCCCTCTGTTTCTCAACTTTTCATATCCTTTAGAAAACCTTACAAACCAGTGTCTTCTCCTACTCTGGCTCGTTGGGTCAAATGGATCATGTCCCTCGCTGGTATTGATACTTCCACTATGGGGCCCATTCCACCAGAGGAGCAGTGGCTTCCAAGGCCTTCTGGGCTGGCTCCGGTCTAGAGGACATTCTTAGATCAGCTAATTGGTCCAATGATAATGGGTTTAGAGCTTTTTATTGTAAACCTATTGACAATCCTTCTTCGACTGTTATTAATGTGCTTTAAAAAAGCATTATAGGAGTCTCCGGTCTTGACATAAAATGTAGATTTTCCTAGTAATTTATGAAGAAAAGTCTTAATTTTATTAAAGACACGGAGGTGAGTATTATCCCTCCACAAAGTGTTTTGGGGCATTTCCTTTCCAGGCACTAGGCCTACCCACACAAGTAAGGTACCATTTTTATCGGGAAACTTCGGGGAATGCTGGGTGGAAGGAAATTTGTGGCTCCTCTCAGATTCCAGAATTTTCTGTCATAGAAATGTGAGGAAAAAGTGTTTTGGGGCCAAATTTTGAGGTTTGCTAAGGATTCTGGGTAACTGAACCTAGTGAGAGCCCCACAAGTCACCCCATCCTGGATTCCCCTAAGTGTCTAGTTTCCACAAATGCCGGCTGAGCTAGAGGCCAAAATCCACAGATTGGCACTTTGCACAAAACATCTCTGTTTTCTTTGTGAAAATGTAATGTGTCCATGTTGTGTGTTGGGGCATTTCCTGTCATGAGCACTAGGCCTACCCATACAAGTGAGGTACCATTTTTATCGGGAGACTTTGGGGAACGCTGGGTGGAAAGAAATATATGGCTCCTCTCAGATTCCAGAACTTTCTGTCACCGAAATGTGAGTAAAAAGTGTTTTTTGGCCACATTGTGAGGTTTGCAAAGGATTCTGGGTAACAGAACCTAGTGAGAGCCCCACAAGTCACCCCATCTCGGATTCCCCTAGGTGTTTAGTTTTTAAAAATGCACAGGTTTGGTAGGTTTCCCTAGGTGCCAGCTGAGCCAGAGGCCAAAATCCACAGCTTGGCACTTTGCTAAAAACAGCTCTGTTTTATTTGTGAAAATGTGATGTGTCCATGTTGTGTTTTGGGGCATTTCCTGTCACAGGCGCTAGGCCTACCCACACAAGTGAGGTACCATTTTTATGGGGAGACTTGGGGGAAGGCCGGGTGGAAGGACATTTGTGGCTCCTCTCAGATTCCAGAACTTTCTGTCACTGAAATGTGAGGAAAAGGTGTTTTTTGGCCACTTTTTTAGGTTTGCAAAGGATTCTGTGTAATAGAACCTGGTGAGAGCCCCACAAGTCACCCCATCTTGGATTCCCCTAGGTGTTTAGTTTTTTAAAATGCTCAGGTTTGGTAGGTTTCTATAGGTGCCAGCTGAGCTAGAGGCCAAAATCCACAGCTTGGCACTTTGCTAAAAACAGTTCTGTTTTGTTTGTGAAAATGTGATGTGTCCATGTTGTGTTTTGGGGCATTTCCTGTCACAGGCGCTAGGCCTACCGACACAAGTGAGGTACCATTTTTTTGGGGAGACTTGAGGGAACGCCGGGTGGAAGGAAATTTGTGGCTACTCTCAGATTCCAGAACTTTCTGTCACCGAAATGTGAGAAAATGTGTGTTTTTCTGGCCACATTTTAAGGTTTGCAAAGGATTCTGGGTAATAGAACCTGGTGAGGGCCCCACAAGTCACCCCATCTTGGATTCCCCTAGGTGTCTAGTTTTCAGAAATGTGCAGGTTTGGTAGGATTACCTAGGTGCGGACTGAGCTAGAGGCCAAAATCCACAGCTAGGCACTTTGCAAAAAACAGGTCTATTTTCTTTGGGAGAATGTGGTGTGTCTACATTGTGTTTTGGGGCATTTCCTGTCACGGGCGCTAGGCCTACCCACACAAGTGAGGTACCATTTTTATTGGGAGACTTGGGGGAACACTGGGTGGAAGGAAATTTGTGACTCTTCTCAGATTCCAGAATTTTCTGTCACCGAAATGTGCGGAAAAAGAGGGTTTTTTGGGCCAACGTTTGAGGTTTGCAAAGGATTCTGGGAAACAGATCCTGGTGAGAGCCCTACAAGTCACCCCATCTTGGATTCCCCAAAGTGTCTCGTATTAAAAAATGCACAGGTTTGGTAGGTTTTCCTAGGTTCCGGATGAGTAAGAGGCCAAAATCCACAGCTAGGCACTTTCCAAAGAACACGTCAGTTTTCTTTGGGAAAATGTGATGTGTCCATGTTGTGTTTCCTGTTGTGGGCATTAGGCCTACCCACGCAAGTGAGGAACCATTTTTATCAGGAGGCTTGGGGGAACACAGAATAGCAGAACAAGTGTTATTGCCCCTTGTGTTTCTGTACATTTTTTTCCTTCCAAATGTAAGACTGTGTAAAAAAGACGTCTATTTGAGAAATGTCCTGTAATTCACATGCTAGTATGGGGGCCCCAGAATTCAGAGATGTGCAAATAACCACTGCTTCTCAACACCTTATCTTGTGGCCATTTTGGAAATACAAAGGTTTTCTTGATATCTATTTTTCACTGTTTATATTTCAGCAAATGAATTGCTGTATACACGGTGTAGAATGAAAACCCATTGCAAGGTGCAGTTCATTTATTGGCTCTTGGTACCTAGGGTTCTTGATGAACCTACAAGCCCAATATTTCCCTGCAACCAGAAGAGTCCAGCAGACGTAACGGTATATTGCTTTCACAAATCTGACATCACAGGAAAAAGTTACAGACATGGAGAAAAATTGCGTTTTTTTCACCTCAATTTCAATACATTTTTTTTATTTCAGGTGTTACTTTCTGTAGAAAAACCTTGCAGGATCTACACAAATTACCCCTTGCTGAATTCAGAATTTTGTCTAATTGTCAGAAATGTTTAGTTATCTGGGATCCAGCATTGTTTTTCCCCCATTTCTGTCACTAACTGGAAGGAGACTGAAAGCACAAAAAATAGTAAAAATGGGGTATGTCCCAGTAAAATGCAGAAATTTTGTTGAAAAATTGGGTTTTCTGATTTAGGTCTGCGTGTTCCTGAAAGCTGGGAGGATGGTGATTTTAGCATCGCAAACTCTTTGTTGATGCAATTTTCAGGGGAAAAAACACAAGCTTTCTTCTGCAGCCCTTTTTTCCCATTTTTTAAAAAAAACTAAATTTTTGCTGTATTTTGGCTAATTTCTTGGTCTCCTTCAGGGGAACCCACAAACTCTGCATACCACTAGAATCCCTAGGATGTTGGAAAAAAAGGACGCAAATTTGGCGTGGGTAGCTTATGTGGGCAAAACGTTATGAGGGCCTAAGCACAAACTGCCATAAATAGCCAAAAAAAGGCCTGGCACCTGAGGGGGAAAAGGCCTGGTAGCGAAGGGTTTAAGATCGCTGCCATTGTTTATAGTTATAAAAAAGTTTTGATTTGTGTTATCCATGCCACTCTGTGAAGGCATCACTATCAGCGTCATGGTCAAGTGATGTACATAGGTATTAACAACCCTTCCCTTTCTCAGTTACGTGTGATAGGAACATAATGTACACTTTTTGGGGTTTGTTTATGTAATTGCTGCCACAAGTCTGCCTCCTTATCAGTTGTTTGGGAACATACCTGCATCAGGGGTCCTACATGATCTGTATAATTACATCTCACACAGACAAGGTCATCAGAGTGATTCTTTCCAGATGCTATCTATGCTGCACGTCACCTCGCTGCAGAACAGGATAACTTCCATTCCACCACAACTCCCCTGAGATGTTGTAATCTAGAGTCCAGGAGCAAGGCTGCCTGAAATCACCTTTGACTGTTTGGGTTTTTGGTCGGGTACTGCTTGTGAGCCGGGAGGGTTGGACCGACAATTGCGATTTGTTGTAGGAATGGCTTAGTTGCCTTCAAGCAAAAGTGCTGTCTCCCCTAAACCAGCAGTCTCGCCTAGGAGCAAGAGTTCAACTACGACACAGTTATTGAAGCAGTTTTCTTTTCTGTTCCCTCTCACCCCTGGACTGACACATCTGTGTAACCATGACATAGATAACAGACAGTATCCTTGTCAAAAACAAAATTTACAGGCTGTCGGATGAGGTGAGGGCTAGTATTAAGGAGAACGGCTCCAAGGTGCTGGCATTAGGAGTGACTGGGCCATTCAACAGTCCCTGGTTCAGCCCAGCTGAACTGGTGCTCCACTGGTAGTGACAGGCAACCTCAGACCAGGTGGCATGGTTTCAGGGTGCTTGTCTGGGGAGGGAAGCATGCTAGATCATGTCTAATAGGGCATGAAGTCTCTGAAGATAGACTCTCCTCACAAACATGCCCTTCCTTATTGTTCTGTCTCTTTCCTTCTTTGGAGGCATGGGTGTAATTGTGAAGCCCCTGTCTAGAGGAAAAGAATTTGACAACATCAAGGCACAACAATACCGGCTCAAAATTGAGCCCATTTGACACTAAGTACAAATCTGTTTTAATGATGGATGACAGTAATGTGGGACTTGGGTCTGTTTTACTAAAGGAACATGATGGAAGTTTGTGAATGCAGTAGATGCAACCAGGTTTCTTAGAGTTACAAAAACACAGTTACTGCACATTTCAATTGGAAACGCTTGTGTGTTGGGGGGGAACAAATAGCTTAGGAGGTATGTGTATGGCTTGAATTCACCATTCGTACGGATCACAATCTTCTGGCAGATCTATTCACTACAAGTGGTGATAAGAGACAGACTCCAAGAGTTGCAATCTGGCAATACAGACAGTATCAATTAAACGAAAGACCGAAAGGGGTAGCGGAAGTGACATCAAACACCATTTGGCCTTTACTTTAGCTCATACACACAAATGCATAATTATGCATACACTCACAATTATACATACACACACTCTTTCTCACATAAACACACTTTCCCATGCACACAAGATTCATTTCAAAGCAAATTTTTACTTACAGCAGGTGCCAGGGAGAGTCATAATATTCCAGCTAATTGTACTCCATTTTTTATTACACTAATATTGAATAATAATGCATTTTATGACAAGACCGGAGGCTCATATTATGCGTTTCTTTTCTTACTTTTAATAAATAGCAGCAGTCAAGAAACATACTACAATTCCCAGAAGGCCAGAGAACCAGAGCCAATGGGAATAAAAACGTAGTTCAAAATACTGTACACCAATCATATACGAACATATGCATTGTGACATCACTTGACTGCGAACAGCCCTCTTTTCTTGCTGCTCGCAGTCAAGTTAAGTACCCTTTTTTCACTTCTCCATATATTTATTGGTTACATTAGAGTGTATATATATTTTATTATTAACTATATTTGTGGTTTTTCGTTTATGTGCTTGACACGCTGCTCGCGTGCTTTATTTATTTATTTCAGCCCCTAGTCGGCAAGTTGCCGCATTGTGTTAGCGTACGGCGCCTCGGGCGCTTCGTTTTCCAACGGCCTAACGTTCTGGCGGTTGGTGCGAAGCGTCTGAGGCATCGTTCGTGTGCTGCGCGTTATTCCTCTCTAACGTGCTCCCGTTTCACTGAGGCTGCTAATACCTGGCTTCCCGCTGTTGTTTGCCTCTCCTCTGAGCCTTTTTTTTTAATACATCCGGCTGGGTCCTCTGACTTGCGTTCAGTTAAGGCTGGGATTTCCTGATTTTTTCTGCATGGTGACGCCCATAGGCGGGGCCTTAGTTCCTTGATAGCTTTCTTCCCTTTTTAACCCCATAATTGCCAGTTCCTTTTTGTTTAACTATGGAACCAGACAACTCCCCCCATTTACGAGATGCTGATGACATTAGGCATGAGCTCTATGCCTTTATAAAATCTTCTGTCCAACAGGCAGTAAATTCCTCATTACAAAAAATTACAACAAATTTAGAATTTTCATTTTCAGATATGATTTCTAAATCCATATCGGCCCAGGCTGCGGGGAAATGCAGTCAGCGCCTCTCTCCTTCAAAAAATCCCAAAAAATTACGAAAAATGGCGCAAAAGAGAAGTGAGGCTTCCTCACATGTGGCAGAGGACGCGGTTCATCAAAAGGCTCCCTCCAAGGAGTATAAAAATCTGGACGTTGGGAAACCAAGTTTGAAACATAAATCTAAATCAAAAAATACTATTACCCCTTTGTATATTTCGTCCATCCCTGACACAGATTATGATGTATCGGATTTGGACTCTGACTCCAATGTTTCGGATGTTAGGGATGACGTTTCTGTCTTCCCTCCTCCATTAAAGAAATCTAAATTGACCTCTCTCCATTCTTCCACTCCTATTTCCCTTATCGACCCTGAAGGTTTCCCAATGTTTGACCCTTCAAATATCCTTCATCCCAATTCTACTGAATGGGTTCCCGTGGATCACGTTGCCCAATATGTTTTCGCAAACTTTTTCTGTCCTTTAGATAAACAAACTAGAGCTAAATTAAAATCTGAATGTCCCTGTCCCTCTCTAGCCCAACACCTCTCGGCTACCCCTTTCTATAGATCAACCCCTTCTAAAAAGTTTTACCAAAATGGGCAAGGATCCACACAAGGGAGTGGATAAGGCGTGGTCCTTCTGCCAAGACAAATTGATGGACATTTTGGGTCCCTTAACCCGCATTTTCGACATTGCAGAAGCGGCTAGGATTGATGGCTCATTTATTGATCCTGAAGAGCTTACCCTGTGAGTGCAACATACTTTTTGCCTTCTGGGTAACGCAAATTCCGCTCTCACCCACATGAGACGAAAAGGCTTACTTCTAAAGCTCGACCCGAAGTTGGTTAACCTGGCATCGGTCCAACCCAACGTCCACACTGATAGCGCACTATTTGGTGACTCTTTCATCAAAGATTTAAGCAAATACATAGCAACTTTAACGTCATTGGATAAAGCTCAGCAATCGCTAAAAAAGATGTTTTCCCAACGGGTTTTTGCAAGGGCTGGCAGAGGAAGGAACCGCTTTGCCGGCAGTTCCTATCCAAACCAAGGTTCCAGAGGTTACCATAACGCCTCCTTCCAGGAATATAGACCGCAGTTCTACCCTCAAATGGGCAGAGACTTCCGCTCCAGAGGCTTCAGGAACCCAAGATCTTCTACCCAACCAAGTAAGTCTTTTATTTCCTTCTATTCCCATAGGGGGGCATCTCCGTTTTTTCCTAACAAAATGGCAGGAAATCAAGGCAGACCCATGGGTTCTCAACACTATTCAGGGCTATTCCATAGAGCTCTATTCAACCCCAGTCCAAACCTTATTCCCTTCTCTTCCTCGTTTTTCCTCAGACATGGCTCTCCTTATTTCTTCTGAAGTGCAGTCCCTGCTGCAAAAACAGGCCATCTCTCCCACCTTTCCCGACCCATCAGGATTCAACAGCTCCATTTTTCTAGTTCAGAAGAAGAACAAAAAGATGTGTCCTGTAATAAATCTCAGAGGTTTCAATCATTTTGTAGTATATCATCACTTCAAAATGGAAACCATCCTCCATCTGAGAGACACCCTGCTTCAGCGAGATTGGATGGTCCGATTGGATCTTCAAGATGCGTATCTGGTCGTTCCAAACCATCCTCATTTCAGAAAGTTCCTCCAATTCCAATGGGCAAATCAGTATTTTCATTTTACATTTCTTCCCTTCGGGCTATCATCGGCTCCATGGTGTTTCACCAAGCTCATGAAACCGGTAGTGGCCTCGCTCAGGGCTCAAGGAATCAGACTCATAATTTACCTTGACAACATTCTCCACATTCTTTCTTGAATCATCTATCCATATCGTGCTCCCTTCTTTCGGAACTAAGTTTCATCATAAACAAGGAAAAATCCATTCTAATACCTTCTCAAACTATAGAATTCTTAGTCTTTCAGATAAATTCAATTTCAGCCTCCCTCATGCTTCCCTCTGCAAAGATCAAAACCATAAAGTCGAAAATTCTTCAAATCTTGCACAGTTCTCAGATCTCTCTCAGAACATTAGCGCGGATTGTAGGTCTCCTCTCTTCATCAATTCAGGCTATTTTCCCGGGTCCCCTGCATTGCAGAGCCCTTCAGAGGTTAAAAATTCGAAAAGGCCTCTCCTATTCAGATGGCATTCACTTAGACGTTTACGCACGCACAGAACTCCAATGGTGGATAGACCATTTAGACACTTGGAACGGAAGAACTATTTTCGCATCAACCCCAGATCTAGTATTAGAATCAGATGCAAGCCGAACCGGCTGGGGGGCCCGGTGTGGACCAATCTCGACTGGATGTACATGGTCATCCGAGGAGTCCAAAATGCATATCAACTGTTTAGAGATGCTTGCTGGCTCCCTTGCGATCAAAAGCCTTGCAAAAAAACAGAGTTCGTTGTGCCATCCTTCTCAGAATGGACAACATCTCTGCAGTTCGATATATCAATCCTCTCGGAGGCACAAAATCCAAACCCCTGGCGGAATTAGCCAAGGGCTTTTGGGAATATTGCCTTTTAAACCACATTTCGGTTCATGCAGAGTATCTTCCGGGATCTCTGAATTCAGTTGCAGACTGGCATTCCCGCCATCTTCGAGATTCAAGCGACTGGAAACTCCACGCTTCCATTTTCCAACACCTTCAATATTTGTGGGGTCCTGTTGTAATCGATCTTTTCGCATCCCGTCTCAATTCTCAACTTCCTCAATTTTACAGTTGGTGCCCAGATCCTCAGGCTTTAGCATCCAATGCCTTTTTACAAGACTGGTCGCTTACCCTCAACTACGCCTTTCCCCCTTTTCTCATGATCAGCAGGGTATTGGCTCAGTTGAGACGTCAACAAGCCTCTCTAGTGCTCGTAGCCCCATTTTGGCATTCACAAGCCTGGTTTCCAAACCTCTTAAAGCTGTCAATAGATTCCTTCCTTTCTAAATCTACTGCTAGACCCCTTGGGCCGTCTTCATCCTCTCATTCTGGAAAATGTGTTGACAACCTCAGCATGGAAAATATCGGGCAACCCCGTCTTTTCCCTTGCATTTCGACAGAGGCTTCAAAATATATCTCTCAGTCCTGGGCCCCAGGTACAAAGAAAGCTTATCAATCAGCCTGGTCTATTTGGCATAGCTGGTGTTTGGGAAAAAACATTGATCCCGTTTCAACAGATGTAATCTTTATAGTAAATTTCCTAGCGGCAGAAGCAAGTAAAGGTAAGGCTTTCCGTACTATCAATTTGTACAGATCAGCTATTTCCCCTAACCATTCTTTTGTTAATGGGAAACCAATTGCAGAACACCCTCTCATTTGCCGTCTACTAAAGGGAGTAAAAGTTTCCAATCTTCCTCTTCCTAAATACAGTCAATTATGGGACGTTAATATTGTTTTGAAATTTCTATTGTCATGGCCCGATAATCCCATGCTTTCTTTGAAAATTTTATCTGCGAAAATAACTATGCTATTGTGTCTTGTTTCTATTAAACGCCTCTCAGATGTCAAAGCATTAGATATTTCCAATCGTCAGTTTACTCCATCTGGAGTTTTGTTTACTGTGGTTCGCCGAACCAAAACCAATTTATCTTCAGTTTTTTACCTATATTTTCCTGACCATCCCAAATTATGTGTTGGACAATGTTTAAAAGTGTATGAATTGAAGACTGCAGATTTGAGAACTCCCTCTCATTCTCAATTACAAATTTCTTTCAAGAAACCTCACAATCCTGTTTCGGCTGCTACATTAGCCTGGTGGGTTAAATGGTTAATGTCCTTGGCTGGTATAGATACTTCCATGTTTGGAGCCCACTCCTCCAGGGGTGCCATGGCTTCCAAAGCTTTTTGGGCGGGTTCCCGTTTAGAGGATATTCTCAAGTCTGCAGATTGGTCTAATGACAATGTATTTAAAGTTTTTTACTGTAAACCTGTTGATAATGTTTCATTTAATGTCATTAATATGCTTTGAACTCGCATAATATGAGCCTCCGGTCTTGTCATAAAATGTAGATTTTGCTATTTCTATGACGGAAAGTCTTAATTTTATTAAAGACACGGAGGCGAGTATTATCCCTCCACTTATCTTAATGTTGTTTATTTCCCACCCCCCTTTCTCTAGCACCATTGGCCATCACTCAATCTTCTACCTAGGACTTCGACTTACACTTGGTCTTCTACTCGTCATACTGGCAAGACGCCACTCACCGCTCCTTTTTCTGTGGATCGAAATTTCCAGGATCTTTCGTGGTTATCCCGGTGTTTGAACTTTTGTTTGGATGTTATATCCTTCCTTATGGCAATTCTTATTTTATTTCCCATTTTCCCATTGTTTAATGCCTATTGACTCTCTCGCAAGAAAAGAGGGCTGTTTGCAGTCAAGTGATGTCACAATGCATATGTTCTTATATGATTGGGTACAGTATTTTGAACTACGTTTTTATTCCCATTGGCTCTGGTTTGCTGACCTTCTGGGAATTGTAGTATGTTTCTTGACTGCTGCTATTTATTAAAAGTAAGAAAAGAAACACATAATACTCACCTCTGTGTCGTTAATAATATTAAGACTTTCCGTCATAGAAATAGGAAAATCTACATTGTTCACTATTAGTGTAATACAAAGTGACAAAAAACAAGGAGTTTGAAGCCCCAACCGATATCCATAAGGACGAGCGGCTCCTGTGTTCCTGGCGCTAATTTTGACACCTCTGACGCTAGGGATCACAAATGCAGTGTCAGGGGTCACATGGGGCTAACTAGGAGTCGCAGCTGCAACCCCTGGTGACCCCCATAACGTCCACGAATGCATATACCAAGAATTTCACTTTCAAGTGGAATATGTCACAGGCGTGGTAAACATTTTGGCTTACTGTCTCTCACATCTGCCTGTACAGAAGACTGAGAGGGGCATAGAGGATATTCATGTGAGATAGCCAATGGATACATCGCTAGAGATGAATGGACTTCTGCAGCAGAAGGTGATGATGTTTTTTAGCAAGTGAAGTAATTTTGAGGTTCTAGTTGGCCCAACAATACGAAGTTAAAGTAGGAAGTTCTGACATTTTTCAGTGTGGCACTGGAATCGTCTCTTCATGACAAATTGGCGTTGAGAGTGGAGCAATTGGTGGTTCTCAACCCTTCACATGAGAACATTTTAAACATGGTCCACAAAGGGCATCCAGCTAGGAGCAGTATGAAAAGAGTCGTTTAAGGCAGTTTTTGGTGACTTGGTATAAAAAAAAGTGTGGAACACAGAGTGAGATTGTCTACTGCATGTGCAGTAAAAGCAAATCTTAGTGGTATCGCCTCGAGAAAAGATGACCAGGCTGAGCAAAGCACGGGAAAAAGGGTTGTTGGACATTATGGGACCAATACGTTTGTCACGGTGTCCCATATATGTTTCGGTGCTGGTTCACCAATTTTCACAATAGTTGGAGGTCCAAATAATAAATCAAGTAATCTCCAGTATGATGTTTTTTTTTTTTTTAATCTCTTTTATTGCTTTATAACTGTATGACAACGCATATATGACGAAACAACTCCACAATTTTGTGATCCCCCCTCCCCTTCCCTTCCCCCTACCGCACATTCTATCAATTGCATAAATGTGTTAGATCAATTCACAAATAAACAACAGAGTTATCCTCTTGTACAGTCTCCTGTATAAGTATCTTGGTTAGTTATGCAGGATCCGGTTCTGAGAGATTAGCCTCAGCATCAGAATTAGAAGTGTTGGGTGCTCTAAAATTGTCCAGTATTGTATTCCACTGCTGAACATTGTCTCTAGTTCTTAGGCCTCTGAGGGCCTCCCTCAATAGCACTGTCCCTTCGGCTTCCGCCCATTTAATCAACGCATTTCTCCATCGGTTTATCTGTGGTCCCTTCGGATCTTTCCAGTGCAAAGTTATTTCTCTCCTTGCTAATATCAGGGCCAGGTCTATGAACCGGTTTGTAATTTTATGCTTGCTGGGGCGTGGGAAATCCCCCAAGGCCACCACAATGGCCGATCGGAGTAATGTTCTGCCCGTGCAGTAGGAGAGCGCCCCAAATATCTCTGCCCAGTAATCCCCAACTAGTGGGCAACTCCAGAGCATGTGTAACAGTTCCGCTGCCAGTTCTGCACAGCGTGGGCAACTGGCATTTTCTACACCATAAATCTTTGATATCATATAGGGGGTTAAGTAGGTCCTATGAAAGACATATAAATGTATTAATTTAAACCTGGCATTCCTGGAGACTGTGTATATGTGTGAGGTTATTCTGGACCACTGTGCGTCGTCTATTGTAACGGCCAACTCCCCCTGCCATTTGGTCTTAAGTTTACTTAAGGAAAGACATGTGCTGGTTAGCAAAGAGGTATATATCCCTGATATCAACCCCCCTTGGTCCCCTATAGTGCATAGTTGGTCACAAGTAAGATGTCTGGGGGGTTCCTCCAGCCCTGTGCCCCATTGCTTACGGAGAGTTCTAACAATCGCGTTATAGGTTAGGAACAGCCCTGGTGGGAGCTGGAACTTTTCTTGTAGTTCTGCATAGGTACATAGTCTCCCATTATTATATAGAGCCCCTATGGTGTCGATCAATGATATGAATTGGGCGATGCCCCCTATCATATGATTTCCCGCGATAGACTTCGAGCAAGTCAGGGGGGCCTCTGGTGAGTATGGAGCTCTGGTGTGCGTTCTCTTTAGGTATTGTTCCCAGCAGTAACGTGATGCCTCCCACTCTACCGGCAGTGGCCTATTCTGTTTTTTGGGGTTTAGTAGTATGCCCAAAATTCTATCTCGGGAGCAGTGGAGAGGGGCTCTCAGGGCCTCCCCCACTGGATGTGCTCTGAGAAACTGCGCCAGCCACTGAAGTTGGCTCGCCCAGTAATATAATTCGAAGTCGGGAACGGCTATACCACCCTCCGCTGTCGGTCTCTGGAGGGTGCGCAACGCAATCCTATGTCTGCTGGGTCCCCATACAAATCAAGTAATCAAGGACGTAATTGCTTTAAATACTACCCTCGGTATTATGAATGGAATGGTTGCGAAGTAGTATAACACTCTAGGCAGCGCTATCATCTTAATCAGCGCAACTCTCCCAGTGACCGCCAGCGGAAGCGTCCGCCAGAATGTCATGCTGTTTTTGATATTCCTAATCATGCTCTGTATATTCCCGTCCAGTAGTTCTTCAGAGGAGTGATAGATATTAACCCCTAGGTATCTGAATGTGGACGGGGACCACGGGAGGCCTCGACTGTCCGTTGGCTCCCTGATGCCCCTGGTAGCCGGAAAAATGGACGATTTCCCCCAATTAATCCGGAGCCCAGACGCAGCACCAAAGTTGTCCAACAATGTCATTGCTCCCGGCAGGCCGGTCTCCACGTTCTGGAGAAAAAGTAACATGTCATCTGCATATAGGACAAAATGATGTGTCCAGGCATTGATTGTAATGCCTTCATAAAACCTCTGGGATCTAGCCGACTGGGCGAGAGGTTCAACCGCCAAGGCAAAGAGTAAAGGTGACAGCGGGCAGCCCTCTCTAGTGGCCCTACCTATGGCAAAAGAAGGGGATATTGTGCGGCCTGTGCGCACTCGCGCCGTGGGGTTTGTGTAAAGAAGCCTCGTCCATTTAACGAAACCTTCCCCCAGTCCCAGCTGTAGCATGACTCGCTCCAGGTATTCCCATCGCAGGCTATCAAAAGCCTTCTCGACATCTATCGAGATGATCACTGCTCTAGATGCATCAGAAGGGAGGGCATGAAGGAGTGAAATCAGTCGTCAAATATTTTAGGCAGTGCTACGCTGTGGGATAAATCCCGATTGGTCCTGATGGATCAACGAGGACATGTGCGGTAGAAGTCTGTTAGCCAGCACCCTGCTTAGTATTTTATAATCTAAGTTCAACATTGATAGTGGGTGGTATGATCGAACGTCCATTGGGGATTTGGTGGGTTTCAAAAGAGGAATCATTATAGCTTCCGTAGTGGAAGGAGGCAAGCTATTATTATTCCATGCCTCCGCATATAATATACTGAGTTGGGGAGCTAGTAAATCCTGGTACATAAGGTAAAACTCCAGGGGGAGACCATCCGCTCCCGGGACTTTGCCCCTGGCCATACTCTGAATTGCAGTCTTGATTTTTGTAAGTGATATGGGAGTCGCCAGGGCCATTCTGTCCTCCACTCCCAATGTAGGGAGGTTGAGGTTTCCCAGTTCTTGTAATTGAGCGTCGCTCAGTAATGCAGTGGGAGGGGCATATAGCTCCGAGTAATATTCGTGAAAGGTAGCATTAATCTCCTTCTGTCCATACACTTTGGTACCCGGGGTGACCTCCAGCTCTACCACTATGGTTTGTTGCTGAGGTGGTTTAACCAACCAGGCCAGAAGGGCACCCGCCTTATCACCCTCCACGTGCTGCCTCTGTAAAAATTGCTTATAATCAAAACGAGACAGTCTAAAGTTAGCTTCCGCTATTCCAGCCCTTGTCTCTTCCAGTTGTGCTGAAAGGTCGGGCTGTGCCGGGTGTTTGCGTTCGAGATCTCTAAGTGAATCCTCAAGACCGTCTAGTTCAGTCTCCAACACCTTACGTACTCCCACAGTCGTGCCAATACAATAACCCCTAATCACTGTTTTAAAGGATTTCCATTCGATGGATCTAGATGAAGCAGTCTCAGCATTGTTCCTAAAGAAATCAGTGATATGCTTACTCAGTAGAGCCTTAAAAGCTTCGTCCTCAAGGGATTCGGCTCTTAGGTGCCAAGTGGGAATCAAATGTCTCTCACCGCACCAGGTCAAAGAAATTAGTAAGGGATTATGATCCCAGATGGTGCGGCCAAGATACTCGGCCTTCGTCACCGCAGATTGCACATCCGGAGAGGCCAAAAAGGTGTCTAGTCGTACGTGCAGATCGTGGACTGCTGAGTAAAAAGAATACTTACTGTTGAGGGGGTTAAGTTTGCGCCAACAATCCGTTAGTTGCCAGTGTCTCTGCCACTGCAGAAAGTACAATGCTGTTTTATGGATTGTGGATTGCAACAATGGTGGGTGCGATCTGTCCATTGTGGCATCCATTACACAATTAAAGTCCCCTCCTATTAGTGTGGTGCTGGTGAGGAGCGTACTCATGACCAGCGATAATCGATCTAGAAATTTCCCCTGGTCGTGATTTGGGGCGTGTAGGAGGCTGGACTGGCTTGTAGTGAGTACCAAGGGGTACTTGCACCTTGCACCAGGCCCAGTTATCCCTTATTAGTGTATAGGGTGTCTAGCAGCTTAGGCTGATAGATAATGGTAGCTTAGCAGAGCAGCTTAGGCTGAACTAGGAGACGTGTGAAGCTACTACAGTACCACTTAGTGTCATATGCACAATATCATAAGAAAACACAATACACAGTTATACTAAAAATAAAGGTACTTTATTTTTATGACAATATGCCAAAGTATCTTAGAGTGTACCCTCAGTGAGAGGATAGGAAATATACACAAGATATATATACACAATAGCAAAAATATGCAGTATAGTCTTAGAAAACAGTGCAAACAATGTATAGTTACAATAGGATGCAATGGGGAAACATAGGGATAGGGGCAACACAAACCATATACTCCAAAAGTGGAATGCGAACCACGAATGGACCCCAAACCTAAGTGACCTTGTAGAGGGTCGCTGGGACTATTAGAAAATAGTGAGAGTTAGAAAAATAACCCTCCCCAAGACCCTGAAAAGTGAGTGCAAAGTGCACTAAAGTTCCCCTAAGGACAAAGAAGTCGTGTTAGAGGAATAATGCAGGAAAGACACAAACCAGCAATGCAACAACTGTGGATTTCCAATCTAGGGTACCTGTGGAACAAGGGGACCAAGTCCAAAAGTCACAAGCAAGTCGGAGATGGGCAGATGCCCAGGAAATGCCAGCTGCGGGTGCAAAGAAGCTTCTACTGGACAGAAGAAGCTGAGGTTTCTGCAGGAACGAAAAGGGCTAGAGACTTTCCCTTTGGTGGACGGATTCCTCTCGCCTTGGAAAGTTGTGCAGAAGTGTTTTCCCGCCAAAAGGACACCAACAAGCCTTGCTAGTTGCAAATCGTGGTTTGGCGTTTTTGGACGCTGCTGGGGCCCAGAAGGGACCAGGAGGTCGCAAATTGGACCTGAAGAGAGAGGGGACGTCGAGCAAGACAAAGAGCCCTCACTGAAGCAGGTAGCATCCGGAGAAGTGCCAGAAACAGGCACTACGAGGATGCGTGAAACGGTGCTCGCCGAAGTTGCACAAAGGAGTCCCACGTCGCCGGAGACCAACTTAGAAAGTCGTGCAATGCAGGTTAGAGTGCCGTGGACCCAGGCTTGGCTGTGCACAAAGGATTTCCGCCGGAAGTGCACAGGGGCCGGAGTAGCTGCAAAGTCGCGGTTCCCAGCAATGCAGCCTAGCGAGGTGAGGCAAGGACTTACCTCCACCAAACTTGGACTGAAGAGTCACTGGCCTGTGGGGGTCACTTGAACAGAGTTGCTGGATTCGAGGGACCTCGCTCGTCGTGCTGAGAGGAGACCCAAGGGACCGGTAATGCAGCTTTTTGGTGCCTGCGGTTGCAGGGGGAAGATTCCGTCGACCCACAGGAGATTTCTTCGGAGCTTCTGGTGCAGAGAGGAGGCAGGCTACCCCCACAGCATGCACCAGCAGGAAAACAGTCGAGAAGGCGGCAGGATCAGCGTTACAGAGTTGCAATAGTCATCTTTGCTACTATGTTGCAGGTTTGCAGGCTTCCAGCGCGGTCAGCAGTCGATTCCTTATCAGAAGGTGAAGAGAGAGATGCAGAGGAACTCGGCTGAGCTCATGCATTCGTTATCTAAAGTTTCCCCAGAGACAGAGGCCCTAAATAGCCAGAAAAGAGGGTTTGGCTACCTAGGAGAGAGGATAGGCTACTAACACCTGAAGGAGCCTATCAGCAGGAGTCTCTGACGTCACCTGGTGGCACTGGCCACTCAGAGCAGTCCAGTGTGCCAGCAGCACCTCTGTTTCCAAGATGGCAGAGGTCTGGAGCACACTGGAGGAGCTCTGGACACCTCCCAGGGTAGGTGCAGGTCAGGGGAGTGGTCACTCCCCTTTCCTTTGTCCAGTTTCGCGCCAGAGCAGGGGCTAAGGGGTCCCTGAACCGGTGTAGACTGGCTTATGCAGAATTGGGCACATCTGTGCCCAAGAAAGCATTTCCAGAGGCTGGGGGAGGCTACTCCTCCCCTGCCTTCACACCATTTTCCAAAGGGAGAGGGTGTCACACCCTCTCTCAGAGGAAGTCCTTTGTTCTGCCATCCTGGGCCAGGCCTGGCTGGACCCCAGGAGGGCAGATGCCTGTCTGAGGGGTTGGCAGCAGCAGCAGCTGCAGTGAAACCCCAGGAAGGGCAGTTTGGCAGTACCAGGGTCTGTGCTACAGACCACTGGGATCATGGGATTGTGCCAACTATGCCAGGATGGCATAGAGGGGGCAATTCCATGATCATAGACATGTTACATGGCCATATTCGGAGTTACCATGGTGAAGCTACATATAGGTAGTGACCTATATGTAGTGCACGCGTGTAATGGTGTCCCCGCACTCACAAAGTTCAGGGAATTGGCTCTGAACAATGTGGGGGCAGCTTGGCTAGTGCCAGGGTGCCCTCACACTAAGTAACTTTGCACCTAACCTTTACCATGTAAAGGTTAGACATATAGGTGACTTATAAGTTACTTAAGTGCAGTGTAAAATGGCTGTGAAATAACGTGGACGTTATTTCACTCAGGCTGCAGTGGCAGGCCTGTATAAGAATTGTCAGAGCTCCCTATGGGTGGCAAAAGAAATGCTGCAGCCCATAGGGATCTCCTGGAACCCCAATACCCTGGGTACCTCAGTACCATATACTAGGGAATTATAAGGGTGTTCCAGTAAGCCAATGTAAATTGGTAAAATTGGTCACTAGCCTGTTAGTGACAATTTGAAAGTAATGAGAGAGCATAACCACTGAGGTTCTGGTTAGCAGAGCCTCAGTGAGACAGTTAGGCACCACACAGGGAACATATACATGCACACCTATGAGCACTGGGGCCCTGTGTGACAGGGTCCCAGTGACACATACATATAGGCCACAAACCTATGAGCACTGGGGTCCTGACCAGCAGGATCCCAGTGACACATAACAAACATACTGAAAACATAGTGTTTTCACTATGAGCACTGAGGCCTGGCTATCAGGATCCCAGTGAGACAGTGAAAACAGTGACAAACACCCTGACATACACTCACAAACAGGCCACAAGTGGGGGTAACAAGGCTAGAAAGAGGCTACCTTCTCACAGGGCGTAGAGTCCCGCAAGGGTTACCTCCCTCCCGTCCAGTCTACCAGAAATCACTACATATCTCCCTTCCGTGTCAATCAAGGTATGGAGAACCTGCAATGGGACGCCCGGGCGGATCCATATCAACACTCCCCTCGCAAACGCTGAGTGGGCAGTGGCGAAGATTTGTCCCCTCCAGCGCTTTTTCAGGGCTTTAACCTCCTGCTCTAACAAATGGGTTTCTTGCAAGATAGCTATGTGCACCCCCCTTCGTTTAAGAAAATTGTGGACCTTGTATCTTTTGGACATGATATTTAGGCCCCTAACATTCCATGTGATTATCTTGTATTCTGTGGCCATAGTCTAAGGAGGAATGTGGAGGTGGCCTGCAAACGCCGCTCTATTACAATTAATGGATGTACCTTTCCAGATCAGTAATCTGAGGTGTGAGCTGTCTAGGCCGTGAAGTAGTTGTGCGTGATATACCCTTATAACAACAAGAACAAAATCAAAACCCCTTTGCAACTCCCTCTCCCCAGGACCGGTACCTACAACTCTCCCCGTCCAAACCATTACAACCATTGTAATCTTAATTATCAACCTATTGGAAGGAGGTGCGCCAGAGACCAAGAGGTAGTGCCCCGTGCCATTCCCCGGGCCCAACCACGTGGAATGTGCCGGTTAGGAAGTGACATCCAGGGTCATATCGCCATATAGTCATGGGTGGGACTGAGCAGGGCCCCCAAACAAAGTGAAGATCACCCACAGACGCTAGCTCACTTGCCAGCTTACTACTTCATTGAGGTCATATAAGCTCATCTGCTGTTCTCGGGGTGATTGGCGGCAAGCTGATAAGAGTGTCTCTGGAGGACAATGAGGAGTGTTCGCAGCTTGAATCGACATCCGATGCAGCCTCCGGGGTCCGATCCGTGTGGAAGTCTCCTCCACTCAGTGCTGCTGCCGTTTCCACCGCATCACGCATCTCCTGAAGTGACTGATGTTTTGATGGGGCCGCCTCTGTGGTCTTCTTCCGAGATCTACTACGTTTCTTCCCAGGGGTTCGAGAAAGTCGGTCGCAGACTGTTCTGCAGGGGATTTTCAGTGATTCTAGCCAGTCCATCGCAAATTGAGGGGTGAGGAAAAAGTGGGTCCTATTATCGTATTCCACTCGGAGTTTAGCCGGAAAGAGCATGGCATACTTTATACTATGCTCACGTATGGTGCGCTTTACTGCAATGTACGATGCCCTCTGTGATTGTGTCTCTCTCTCTGGGAATATCATGACTTTTTGACCATCCAACTGGATCTCTCCTTGCTGGCGGTATTGCGACAGTATGTAGTCCCTATTTTTATGGTGGAGTAATCTGGCGATTATCTGCCGCGGTCTGGCTCCCGGTGGAGGGGGCCCGCCGGGGACCCTGTGGGCTTGTTCCACTGTGAAAAACACTGAGAAGCCCTCTGGGGCCACCGTGTCTCTAAGCCATTGCTCCAAGAACGTTTCCATATTAGCTGCGATGGACTCTGCCCCCACCGGAACCCCCACCAGTCTGATGTTATCCCGTCGGGCTCAGTTCTCGGCATCTTCTGCCCTCGCCTCCAATGTTTTGAACCGGGTGGCCAGGTCTTTAATTTCTGAGGACGAGGTTTTCTGTGCCGCTGAAACCCCCGTCAGCATACTCTGATGTGAACCCACTATTTCCTTTAGTTTACGGTGGTCATCTCGTAAAAGGGAAAGGTCTGTGGTAAGGTTGTCAATCTTGTGTTCTAGTGCTTCGCGGGATTCTTTAATGGCCAGCAGCACAGTGTCCAGTGTTGTTTCTTGTTGCTCATGTCCAGCTTGTAAATCATTGGCGGGTGTTGGGGGTGGGTTCTCGGTGGGTGAGGAATCCCCCGCTGACGGCCTGTCGTGTTTTTTGGGTGTTACCATTGTAATAGGAGAGCAACTCGCCTCAGGTAGGCGATGGTCGTTCAAATTAGTAGAAGGTGGCACTGTTCGCCAACATCGTCCAACCTGGGTGTCGCTTTTCCCCAGTCCCAGCACTCTTACATGAGAAGCACTGTGAGATATCCTCTGTTTTGGGCAGCCCGTCCTCGAGGGTGTTCCCCCGCAGTTATGTATGTGCTGGTCGCCGGTTAGAGCAACCGGAGAATGCAGAAAGGCAGAGCTAAGATCTCACCTCCGGTAGGGCATCAGTCAGCAACATCCGCATAATGTTCTGGTAAACAAGGGAGGGTACAGCTGCGGTATCCCTGTTCCCCCCTTCCAACCGGCAGGGCGTATAAGAACGAGGTCCCTGATTCCCCTCAATGTGCCGATATTAGCTCCCGCCTCACAGTCTCACTGGCCTCATGGCAGCCGGAGATCCGACCCGTCGGAGCCGTCCCTCTCTCACCCGAAGTTCCAGGGGCTCCGCACCTCATCTACTCCTCGCTACGTTCCCCAAGGTCCGCCGGTGCTCCACTTCATATCATTGCTCTCGCCGTCAGAGACAAAGGGCCTTGTACCCCTGGGGCGCTTCGATAGGTGACGTGAGAGTCCTCACCACTGCGGGTCCGTTGCTCTCCCTCAGCCGCGGGGCCGCAGCCGTGATGGATTCACTGCTCAGCCGCGGCCGCCATTTTGGGTCGCAGCAGCCGCGGAGCAGTCAGGGCAAATTTCGGGCAAAATCCACTTCAAAGGAGGGGCGCCGCGGTCCCTACCCATGCTGGATGCCCTCCGACCACCTCTCTCTTCAATTTTCAAGACCTCCGGTCGTAATTATGGCAGGATTCATGCGTTGGGCCCGGTTCGTGGCCCGGGAGCGTCGCACTATGCGTGCAGCTCCATCGGACCCAGGCCACGCCCCCTAATCTCCAGTATGATGTTAAGCTTTCTTTTGGAAGTATTTTAGAGAGGTTTCTCTGAGAACAGTGTAAGGGAAAGTAGAGTGTAGTTCACATCCACTGAGATGACTGGATTGGTTCCCAGTCATGGTACAGAACACACATGCACCTCAGTATCTCATCGGCAAAGCAACGGCATTGTGGAAAGGTAGACTGGGGTGTTACACAAGGGCGTGCAATTGGCCCTAACCAATAGATTATATGCAGGAAGGCTATCAAAAATTTGTAGGGGTGTATCGCACAACTCCCAGGAATGTGGGTGACAAATCCCCTTTTGAAAAGGTGAGAGGACGGGAAGCAATATTCAATCTGATGATAACATTTGATAAATGATTTGTGTTCCAGAAAAGAACCGGCGACTGGACGAAAGCAGGAGATGTAACACTCTGCGATAGCTGAAGATTTTGAAAATTATATTCCGGAAGACCAAGGTAGAGGGCATTTGCAACAAATGCGGATATCATTGGAGCGATAAGGAATAATCTTTTTAGCCGTCTTAATCTCCCTCGAGTAAAAGAAACAGGTTTAGGTAACTTTAGAAATTTAATGAGAGTAATTAAAACCTGGATCAAAAATAAATCCCAAATTGCACACAAATGGCACCTAAAATGGAGAAGGATCAACATTAGGGGGCCGCCACCCAGAAGTACACATTGAAGAGGAACCTCTACTGAACATGACTTCAGTTTAACTTCAAATTAAACTGATCTGAACAGGAATCACCATCTATTTTCATAATAATGTGAGTGTAAAATCTGAGTGTGGTCTGCGCAGCAATCAAGGAACAAGGGTCCCTAATTAGGAAACTTAATAAGAAAAATTAGTATAACCAAATTTAATGACAAAATATATTGAAAGAAATATCAAATGATAAAAAACAAAAGTATTTTTCCAAAAATTAAAAAGTGACAGTGAGAAAAAACGTGCTCGGTGTTCATAAAAATACAAATAAATTAAACATAGTTCATATTTTCTGTTCCTAAGGACGACTCAGTGCTTTTGCTTTTACATAACATGCTGCAGTTCTTTTATTTTCTTGCACCAACTTATTCTTGGTCGGATCATGCGTTTTAATGAAAGAAAAAAAGCAAAGTGCTGCAAAAAGAGTATGCTAAGGGGAGGCCGCAGCGATCGTCGTGTGCTCCCTAGGTAAACATTAAGGGAAGTCCTAAACTTCAGAACAGGGTTCCTGCTATAAGATGGACGGACGCGTACAGGGGTTGAAATGACTTTCCTCTTCTGGAAACCTGTTTGTGCCAAGCAGTGCTCGTCGGTTACATCATAAACTCCAGAGGGAGCAAAAACAACTCTTAGCAGCTGAGCGTGCGCGTTTTTAAAGGATAACTATAAATATACCTGCTGTGCAGCCCAAGGTTTCCTGCAGAGCTGGATGTCACGAGAGCCCGCATGCGTCAATCTTCACCTAGTTTCAACCCATGTACAACTGTATCCGACGGTACCGTCTGATGGTATTCAGCATGTACAGCCGCTCTTTCAGGCGTCCTTCTCACACAGCAGGACTCTGAAAAGGTCAAATTAAGGGGGGTGCGCACAATGATTTACGAGATTGGCCTTTAATGTGCTATTTCGCTCGAGCTTGAACCGTCATAACAGAAGGGCGGCCAATGGCCTTATACCATGGATACAGTAGACTCGCCTGTGAATAAATTGGCAAGTCAGCTCACTGGGCTAATGCATTTCCTACATATAACGTAAGCATCCCCTTCAGGGAACTGTGTGTAATCTTGAGGCAAAAGGCTTGTATGAGGTGAAGTGGGTACAAACCTGCTCTACTTCCTAGAACTAGGCGAATAATCCCAAGAAAAATTAGGGAGTACCACTACTCAACCCAAAAGAAGCACTAAGAGCTGCAGTCTGCTGCCAGCATGCCGCGCCAGCAAGCACATCATAAGGGGGAACGCCACGGGCAGCAGCTACACCTATCATACCACACACACACTCACATACTGTAACACGGACACCCACACATTCACAACACGCACGGCAACACTACACATTTATCCACAGCTAAAGGCCACACAACATTCCCACACACAGCAACAACAACAAAACTACTGCACATATACAAATACATTCCACACACTCACACTCAACACTGGCCAGGGACTGTCCACACATACAAGCCACATATATATCCAATGCCATGGCACACACAACACCGCCATCAAACAAACCTTCAATGGACACACACATCAACCACCCACACAGCACAATGAAAGCACAATGCCATGCACAAAACATAGAGAGACAAATGGACAAAAGAGACAAACCACACCATAACAACAATACATGCAAATCTGGGGTGGGACCATCAGGACCATACATGAAAGGAGGCTGTACTGGGACACATATCATGTTGAACAGGGCCTCAAACAACATGCACACAGGAATTGGCCCTAATTGGATCTCAGGGACAAGCAGTATCAAAAACAATTGTCATGCACAGCCACACGGGGAAGGGCAAGTCAACAAAGCATTCGCGATTCACACTCCATGGGACATACCCCCACACCATAGCGCTGCAAGGGACCCACACCTAAATGGACACATGCACACTCAAATGCAAAGCAGATTTTCACAACTCAACACACTACATGTCTGCACTAACAAAACTCAAGAACACACACAACACATGTAGACAATAGCTACATCAGGAGATAAGTCCTACCCTATATATGCCCACATCACTCAAAACATAAAGAAACGCAACCCACAACAAACACAAAACAATGCCACAGTGCTAACATTGCACCTACACATACCCATCACACAACGGACTCCCTTCCATTGGGGGCCAACAGCTTACTGCAAAAAACACTACACGGAGCAGCAAGCAGGCCAAAAACACACAACTACAGGCACACAACCAATGTCAGCCAGGAACAACAGAAAGCTAGGGAAGGAAATGCAGGACAAAGGCTGCCCAACAAACCAATAACTGGTTGGGATTATTGAAATGTATTATTTTTAAATAAAGTCCAAGGCCTTATGGCCAGTCCGAGCATGTTGCCCAAAAGTCACAGTGTTGGGCCCCTACTTGACTCCTGACAGCCATGTAACCTCCACAGGTAGGGGCTTTGAGGGGGCAGGCAGGCACCTCAGGGATTATAAGGGGGTGATTTGATGGGGGGGTTTTAGGTTTTGGCTTGGGAGGGGGATCCCTCTTAGGAGGGGTGGGCTTCTTTTTGGTGGGGGAGGCGCATGGGTGCTTGCAGGGGGGGCAGGGTGGGCCTTGAAGGTGGAAGGGATGGCCTTGGAGAGGGTCGAGGTCCTTCTGGGCGTGTCACAGGGGTACCAGGGAATAGGGGCAAGGTCAAACTACAAAGAAAATGTTTCTTAGACATATGGGGATGGGAATCAGATGGGGGTTGGGATTTGGAGGTTGAGGGAGTGGTTGTCTGAAGTGTAGAAGTGGATGTCTTGGGTGTGTGCTTGTGGGAGGTATGCTTGTGTGTGGTGAGTGTCTGTTGGGTGGGTGAGTAAAGGCATTTATGTGTCTTGGGTTGAGGGGGTGGAGGTGCAGGGGGATGCTGTGGTGGGTGGGTGACTGTTGGGGTGGTGACTGCAGTTATGGTGTATGTGTTGCATGTAGGTGTGTCTGTGGTGTCTGCAGGTGTGGTGACGGGTGGATGTCTGAGGGTCTGCTGGGATGGTGTCTGCAGGTAGGATGGGTGTGGTGGCTGTATTAGTGACTGTTGTAGTGGTGTCTGTATGAATGCCAGATGTTGTGTTTGTGATGCTGGAGGTAGAGGGTTGTCAGGGCAAGTCATGACTGTTGCTGTGTCTGCAGGTGGATATCGTTTATATGCGTATCAGTGTGTCTTGTGGTGCCTGTGTTTGTGTGCGCTACCCTTGCAAGTCTGTCTGTGTGCTTTGGGTAGGTCCGGGAAGGGGGAAGTTGGACTGGGAAGAGGAAGGTGGAGGGGGGACGGAAGACAAGGGGTGACGGGCTGCCATCATTGTGGAGGCCAGAGCCTGAAAAGATCTCTGTAGTCCAGTCATTTCACCGTGAATGCCCTCCAGGAACGCGTTGCTCTGCTGGACCTGGGTTGCCAGTCGTAGGATGACATTCACAATGGTGTACTGATCCAGAGAGAGGTCAATAGCCTCCTCTCTGAGGGAAGCAGGAGTAAAAGGGGCTGGGGCAGACTTGCCTGTAGCAAAGGAGACATCCAAATGAGTGGGGAGCAACAGGGAGGATGGTGATAGAACAGGGGTGGCAGATAAGGATGGTAGTGGGGGGGTCCCTGATGGGTCCACTACCACTAGGGAGTGGCCACTGGAGGATTCCAAGGATGATGATACGGATCCGGTCTCCCTCGTGGCACTCCCCTTACCCTCTAGGCCACTGGGTCCTCCTGTGTCACTGGTGTTTTGACCCGAGGTCCCATTGCCAGATGATTCCCTAGTCGACTCGGCCCTGTCTGCTTCGCCTGCCGGTGATGATGCTGCCAAAAGAAGGTGAAGTAGGGTCATAACATGGACATGAAAACACTTCAATCACAACTCTGAAAGACAAAACATACCATTATGTCAAATGGCCCCCAACATGAAGTGACAAGCAAAGTGGCACCATCATGTGCCAATACAAAACCATACATGCCATCTGGAATTACAAAAGTAACACATGAGTAAATCTTGGTCTCAGAAAACTACAATAGCATGGATGAAGTCTAGCTACCACACTAACCATACCACAACTATATGACCACTCCACCTTAAATCTGTGCCACATACAGCACACCCCAGTGAACCAGTTGCCAACAATTGGATCCCATTGTAAGGTACCCTACCAATTACACAGACACAAGCCTATGCACACATCTGAAATGCACTGATGTAATGCACCAAAAAAAACTGATTTTGCTAAGGAAATGCAGACAACTCTGGCACAAATGTGCCATACCTGGAATAGGTGACATGGAAACATCCATATCACTATGGACATATCCCAACAATGCCCAAAATGAGTAAAGGAGGTACTAGCATGGTCACTCAGACGTGCTCCACATGTGGTGTTGCAAAGAACAACAATGAAGTCAGGTCCTAAACCTCATGGGGAGATGTCTCCAGAATACACACAAGAAGGATCCCGTAAGGCCCAGTATAGTCCCCACCAATATCTCACACCCATTTCCATGTTTGCATCTGTGTGTATTTGCAGTAGACATCTGTTCTGTGCAGGAAGGAGTTGCACAGTCCTTGCAATCACTAACAGAAGGAGCTCAACTTGTTGTCCAATGAGAAGCAACATCACTAGCCGTGTCTCAGACATGGCAAGCAGATCATCTGTCTGCGGATGAATCCCTGACCCTAAACACCTGTGATGCAAACATCACTGCAAATCAATCCATGATGCATCCCAACAGTCAAAGCACAATCCCAAAACACCACACAGGTACTGTGAACCTACAACCACCAATCCATAACAAGGGTACAAATGATCATGAAGTGGATCCACACCATGGCCCTACCTGTCATGTCCCTCATAGCTACTGCAGTTACACATGACTAATGACACACTATGAGGCATGAATGTATCTGTCAGACGGCATACGATGATGACACAGTCCTGTCTGGGGCATCAGAGTAAATGGACAACCATTGCAGATGTACCATTATGATAACAGGACACCATGCACATATATGTGAGAGATTCCAGACATCACCCCATCCGCATGGCTAGCACACGCCTACATCTAATGCATAGATATGTATCCCAGTGGGAATGGAGCACATGCAAACACGTAGGCACAGTGATGACACATCACCCATGACAATGCACATTGTCCAATTGTCCACTTACCAAGGGAAAGTAGTTTGCTACAGCCACCAAGATTTAGCCATGTAAGTCATCTCATACGTATGATGGACACCCATGCAACAGACTTCTGTGAGGCACCAGCACCCAACATACATTGGAGAAAACTTGCCCCTGGGAGGCAAATGTCTGCCTACACATATCCCCAGACACATGGCAGAGGACAGTGAACCACATCCTACCTAAATTTGTACTGTGACATTTGGGAGGAGTGATCTGTGGGTGAAAACTAACACCCACCAGATTAGGTAAAGCAGAATATTTGTACATTAAACATAGCCATAGGTGCTCCCTGCTGTGTAATTGGACTGAGTGTTCCCCACAGTATAGTCCACGGTCCCAACTCCAAAAGGATGAGCATACCAGTTGGAAACACATGGCGCGTCTACACCAATTTGATCCCAAATGATCTGCGACACATCCCACATTGTGGGCCATTAGGGGGGTCTTTGTCTGACGGACACCCCGTTCTCGTTGGGAGGACAGCCCCAGCTGGGCCTCTGCGATCTTCTAGGCCCAGTGTCTCAAGTCCTCCCTCCTCTTCCGACAATGGGCAGTCCGCTGGCTGTGGACCCCCAGGGTCCAAATCTTCTTGGCTATGGCTCTCCAGATCCCCTTCTTCTGATGGGCGTTGACCTACATGGATGCAAAAGACAAGACAGAATATCATGTCCACAAGTCCCATACAAAATAGCACATACATGCCAGTGCACCAAGTTAATAACATCCTGTCGGCAATCCTGTCCACCTGTAGCACATAGCAGTCATTGGACACATGGACAAGACTACAAACACTCCCCAATAGGGTGCCCTATACCCTCCCCAGAGCTCAGGCCCTGTGCTGACTAAGCAGGTCAATTGAGACTTTTGTGGGACATGCGCTAGCAACATGACATTGATCAGGAACACTATGGAACACATCACACAAAGTGGCAAGTGGCATAAACCACCTAGCAAACAATACACACAAACATCCACTACCTCTGAATGTCACCCGCTGCATACAGTACCTACGAGTCACAGCAAGCCTACAGACTGACCCATCACGCTTGGACCACAATGAAATGAGTGACATGTTGGGCACCCAAATAGTCGAGCCTGTCTATGTGTGGACAAGTGTAGATATAGATGCAGGCACCTGCTACTTCAGGGGGTGAGGGTCTGGGGGTCACATCCACTTTACAAAACACACTTCCACACATGTGTTCACTAAACCTAGAGTGTCTTAAGAGAAACCTGACCATGCATTGTACATTCCTACTATAAGCCCATACAACAGAGACCGATATCATGGCACACCAGTTAACAATGCACTGTTTGCAGATGTACAATGACCAAAATGCAAAAACCCTGCACAGGGCACACTAGACATGGATGAAAGAGACAACAGGGCTGTGGGATCTGTCAAGGCTATGTAACACACATTGTCAAGTGAGCATCAGCCATGGATCACCACCCTGCCCTCAATGCAATTCCCATTTTAATCAGTGGACAGAGGCTTAGGAAACTGCATTTTGGCACCGAGGCATGATCTGGCTACATCACATGTTGTGCAGGGATACAGGGTGTGGGCACAGTGTCACACTTGCATTGCAAAATGGAATCAGTACCAACCCAGGTTACAACTGATAATATGAGTACCAGCGTGAGCAGACAGACCTACACAAAACACCATATCCGACAATCACATGCATCACAGTACATCATGTAGCCTACAGCCAATTGCCATTGGGTGTCTATGTGCAGAGCCGAGGGGCATAGTGAGTCATTACCTGGCTTCCGTACAGTAGTCCAAAAAGGCCAGATGATTACTGTGCCAACATAGACAGAGCTCAAATAGCAATCAAATGACACATACAACATGCATTCACCCCTCCTGTTGTCATGCAACCACACATTGATAAGATCTTCTGGCAAGAGTTGCCTGGGGATGGCTGTCATGACACCTCACCTAGTCATGTGCCTCCAACATAAGTTGTGTCAGGGAACACTCAATTCACACTCACCACATTGTCTCAGGAATCCAAACCTGTCACTTGATATAGAAACATACCCATCGACTCACCGATTAATGCACACTGACAGCCCATACAGGGCTTTGATTCCACAATCTGACAACTGGGCCTAAACCCAGGCTAATGAAAGCTAAGATGAGAAAAGTGTGCACATGGGGAACTTACCTGCTACTCTGGTGCACCACTGAGCTGTTCATACATGGGTAGGACCTCATCCAACAGCTTCTCCAGCTCTTGCAGCGAGAAGGCAGGGGCCCTATCACCTGTAGGACGTGGCATGATTGCTCCCAGAGGCAGTATACAGCAGCTCAGGTAGTGGAGGTCTTGCTGGCAGCAGTGTCAGGAGTCAAGTGAGGGATGCAGCAGAAGATGGCGGTCACGTCCGCCACGTACGTGACCATCACCACTGGCGGCCACTGCCATTGGCCCAAAACCGCCACAGACAGCAATGTTCTCTTATGGCAGTGTCTGCAGCAGTAGCATTCACCTACCGCCATGATGACTTCTGCTGGTGGTCGAAGGCAGTTCCTAATGTCAAGTGGAACAGGTCAGACATCCACCATTTTAGAGGCATACAATGTAATTAAACACTATTTTTAATGCGTCGCAGTTCACCAAATGTTATCCTGGTGATTCTGGAGTGCTGGCCTGTCCTGTCATGTAGGTCAATCATCTTAGTAATTATATTGGTATGTGGTCCAGCACATATAACAGCATAATTGGGGCACAGCCACCACCCCCTCCCCCACGGGCAATCCAGGATTTGGGGCACCGAATCACAGTCCAAGTGGCAAGTTACATGCAGATATTGTTGCTGGCCAGACAGATGATGTGTACACATATGTGGAAAAGCAAGGGGGTAACTTGTTACTAATGTGTAATTGTTAGTGGTGATGTGTGCTGTGTATCATCTCCTCAGTGAATCACATGACTTGTCACAGTTCGTATCTGACATGTATTATAAAAATTGCAAGGGACACAATGAATGACGGCCATATTCTCCTTTTGTCCCACATAGTTACCCTGGGAGGAGAAGGATCAGACAACCTCCTGTGTACCGTCCACTAGCTGATCTGCAGGTCATGGAGGACAGACATGTAATCCAGATATACCACCTGAATAGGCAGATAATCGTGGATCTTTGTCATCAGTTGGAGCCAGATCTGATGCCAGCTATCAGTCATCCAAATAGCACACCACCCATTGCAGAATTCATGTCAGTGTTGCACTTCCTGGCCACAGGGTTCTTCCAAAATATAGTGGCCCTAACTGCTGGGATGTCCGTGCCTATGTTCAGTCTGGTCTTGAAGGATGTCCTCTCAGCAATGTTGAAACACATGGACAGCTACATCCGGTTTCCTCAGTTTGTGGATTTTGCTCATGTGAAGGCTGAGCACATCTATGCTTTGGCACACATCCCACATGTGGTGGGAGCCATTGATGGTACCCATGTAGTCTTGGTTCCACCGCACGGCAATGAACTGGTCGATTGGAACATGAAGAACTTCCATTCCATCAATGTCCAAGTAGTTTGTTTGTCGGACCTCTACATTTCCCAAGAATTTGCCCATTACCCGGGCTGAGTCCATGATGCCTTCATCATATGGAATAGTGCTATTCCACAGCTAATGACACAATTGTACCCAGAGAGGGCGTGGCTGATTGGTACGTGACATATGTCATGTGTGTTTGTATGCTATGTCTGCTGCTAGTGAGATGATGCTTGGGACTCATGGTTGCACACATGTCATATTCCCTTACAGGGGACTCTGCATACTCAAACCGTCCATGGTTGTTGACACTGATGAGGAACCCAACTATGCCAGGGGAAGTCCGCTTCAAGGAGGCACATGGAAGGACACAGCGTGTCATGGAACGGGCTTTTGGGCTCCGGAAAGCAAGATTCTGGTGCATTGATAAGACTGGTGGAGCCCTCCTCTACTCACCCGGAAAAGTGTGTAAGATCATTGTGGCCTGCTGCATGCTCCACAATCTTGACCTGAGGAGCAACATCCCATACATTCCTGATGAGGTGGAGCTGGCAGTGCCATCTAGTGAGCCTCTGGAAATGTCAAGTGAGGATGACGGGTGAGATGAGGATGAAGGTGGAAACCTGCGGGCAGATCTCATCAATCACTACTTCACTTGAGGGTAAGTATGTGATGTTCTGTCATTACTGTAACTACATGGGGTACTGTAGGGGTCAGGATTTGTTGAGAAGGGTATCTCTGTCACCATGAGACAGGGTATCTCATGCTATGCATCATACAGCCAAGGTTTGCTGGCTACATCAGACTTGATGATCTCCTTTGTTTGGGGCAATCACATTGCACTGTCAGGGAAACACTTGAAGTTTGAAATGTGGTTTGTGTCTTATGAAATCAATCAATCAATCAATCACAATATTTGTAGAGCGCACTACGTACCCGTTAGGGTTTCAAGGCGCTGAGGGGGGGGGGGTTGCTACTGGTCGAAGAGCCAGGTCTTAAGTAGTCTCCTGAAGGCTAGTAGGTCCTGAGTCTGTCGCAGGGCGGTCGGGAGGGTGTTCCAGGTTTTGGCGGTGAGGTAGGAGAAGGATCTGCCACCGGAGGTCTTGCGCTGAATGCGGGGAACGATGGCGAGGGCGAGGTTGGCGGAGCGGAGTTGACGGGTGGGGGCGTAGAAGTTGAGTCTTTTGTTCCGGTAGGCTGGTCCGGCGTTGTGGAGTGCCTTGTGAGCGTGGGTGAGGAGCTTGAAGGTGATCCTCTTGTCCACGGGGAGCCAGTGGAGGTCTCTCAGGTGGTGGGAGATGTGGCAGTGGCGGGGTACGTCGAGGACCAGCCGGGCGGAGGCGTTTTGGATGCGTTGGAGGCGTCGTATGTCTTTTGCTGGGATGCCTGTGTAGAGTGCGTTGCCGTAGTCTAGCCTGCTGCTGACCAGGGCCTGGGTCACCGTTCTTCTGGTTTCCATTGGGATCCATTTGTAGATTCTACGGAGCATGTGGATGGTGTTGTAGAAGGAGGAGGAAACTGCGTTGACCTGTTTGGACATGGAGAGGGAGGAGTCGAGGATGAAGCCCAGGTTGCGTGCGTGGTTGGCAGGTGTAGGCGGGGCTCCCAGCGAGGTGGGCCACCAGGAGTCGTCCCAGGCGGAGGGGGTGCATCCGAGGATGAGGACCTCCGCCTTGTCAGAGTTCAACTTCAGGCGGCTGTTTCTCATCCACTCGGCGATGGACTTCATTCCCTCGTGGAGGTTGGCTTGGCGGTGCGCGGGTCTTTGGTGAGGGAGAGGATGAGCTGGGTGTCGTCGGCGTAAGAGAGAATGTTGAGGTTGTGCTGACGGGCCAGTTGTGCGAGGGGGGCCATGTAGACGTTGAACAGCGTCAGGCTCAGTGAGGAACCTTGGGGGACGCCGCAGATGATGTTGGTGGCTTCGGAGCGGAAGGGAGGGAGGTGGACTCTCTGGGTTCTGCCGGAGAGGAAAGAAGAGATCCAGTTGAGGGCTTTTTCTTGTATTCCGGCTTCGTGGAGGCGTGTTTTCAGGGTGCGGTGGCAGACCGTGTCGAAGGCTGCGGATAGGTCCAGGAGGATGAGGGCCGATGTTTCGCCGTTGTCCATTTGCTGTCTGATATCATCTGTGGCGGCGAGAAGGGCAGTCTCGGTGCTGTGGTTTCGTCTGAAGCCGGACTGGGAGGGGTCCAGGATGGAGTTGTCCTCGATGTGGTGGGTGAGCTGAGCGTTTACGATCTTCTCGGTGACCTTCGCCGGGAAGGGAAGCAGGGAGATAGGTCAGAAGTTTTTGAGGTCGTTGGGGTCTGCTTTGGGCTTCTTAAGGAGGGCGTGGATCTCGGCGTGCTTCCAGCTTTCCGAGAATGTCGCAGTTTCGAAGGATAAGTTTATGACCTTTCGTAGTTGGGGGGCGATGGTGGAGTCGGCCTTGTTGTAAATGTGGTGGGGGCATGGGTCTGATGGAGATCCTGAGTGGATGGAATTCATGATCTTGAGTGTTTCTGTGTCGTCTATGTAGGTCCAGGCGGTCAACCGGTTGGTGCAGGTGGAGTTTTTGGGGGTGGGGTCCGACGTGGGTGTGGTGTTGAGGCTGTCGTGGATGTCGGCGATCTTCTGATAGAAAAAGGTGGATAGGGCGTCGCAGAGTTCTTCGGATGGTGGGATGTCGTTGATGTTGGCGCTGGGGTTGGAGAGCTCTTTCACGATGCAGAAGAGTTGTTTGCTGTCGTGTGCGTTGTTGTTCAGGCGTTCTGTGAAGTGGGATCGTTTGGCAAGTCTGATTAGCTGGTGGTGCTTGCGGGTGGCATCCTTGTGGGCTGTAAGGTTGTCGGGTGTGTGATCGAGAAGCCATTTCTTCTTTAGTTTCTGGCAAGCGCGTTTGGAGGTGAGGAGTTCGTTAGTGAACCAGGCGTCTTTTTTCCTTTCATGGTTGTCGGTGGATCTCTTGAGTGGTGCGAGGGTGTTGGCGCAGTCGTTGATCCACCGTCGTAGGTTGAGTGCGGCGGTGTCTGGGTCGGTGGGGTCGGTGGGTGGGTTCAGGGCGAGGGTGCTGGTCAACTGGTCTTCGGTGATTTTGCTCCAGCGGGCGGCGGGGTGGTTGTTGGGGGCGGTGGTGTTCGATATACTTCTTGAAAGTAAAGTGGATGCAGTGGTGGTCGGTCCAGTGCAGTTCGGTGGTGTGGTTGAAGGTGATGTGGGTGCTTGCGGCGAAGATCGGGTCCAGCGTGTGGCCGGCGATGTGGGTGGGTGTGTTGACGAGTTGTCTGAGGCCGAGGTTGGAGAGGTTGTTGATCAGAGATGCGTTGTTGGCGTCGTTGTTGTTCTCCAAGTGGAAATTAAGGTCTCAAAGGAGGATGTAGTCCGTGGAAGGGAGCGCGTGGGTGCTCGTGAGGTCGGCGATGGAGTCGCTGAAGGGTGCTTGTGGTCCTGGGGGTCTGTAGATGAGTGTTCCTCTGAGAGTGGTGTTGGGGTCAGTGTGGATTTGGAAGTGCAGGTGTTCGGCGGTCTTGAGGGTGTCGTCCGTGTGGGTGTGGATTTTGAGGGTGGATTTGTGGGCGATGGCTATTCCTCCTCCGATTCCGTTGGTGCAATCCCTTCTGGTGATCTTGTAGCCGTCCGGGATGGCTATGGCAATGTCAGGTGCTGAAGAGTCGTTCCACCAGGTTTCGGTCAGGAAGGCTACGTCTGGGGCGGTGGTGTCGAGCAGGTCCCAGAGCTCAATGGCGTGCTTGCGTGCGGAGCATGTGTTGAGGAGTATGTAGTGGAGGTGGTTTCTGCCGGTTGTTGCGGGTTTCCTTGGTCTGTCGCAGGTGAAGTTGCGGCAGGAGAAGGGTCCTTTGGTGTTCTTCGGTGAGGACTGGAAGCATGTTGTGGAGCGGCCGGGGTTGAGGGCGATGAGCTGGTTGGCCGTGTAGCGGCGTCTGGCGGTCATACGGACCAGGGGGGGTGGCGCTGTGCGTGGTCCAGGCGCGGAAGGGCGCAGACGGGTTGCCTCTGGCGCGCCAGCGGCGCGGACGCGCAGCACCAGCCATTAAGAAGGGAGGGGGGAGGGAGGAGCAGCTGGGAGGCGGGAGGGCGCAGCGAATGGGGGCGCGAGGGGGTTGGGGCCGCAGGGAGGCAGCGGCGGGGAGTGCGGCTCAGAGAGAAAAACAGGGGAGTGCACAAGGGGCAAAAAGCAGTCACAGAGCGAAAAAAGCACAAATGGAGGCAATTGAAACAAAACGCACTGAAAAGCAAGGCACAGAATACAATCAGTGCAAACGAGTCTAGCGATGCTCACCAGAAGCCCACTAGACACCAGGGTTGAGGCGCAGGCGGATGCCTGCGGGTGGAGGAGGACCTCGAACACGCGAGCAGCAGCGTGGGCGGGGGTCAGGGACACGGACACAGCAAGGTGGTGCTGCGGACGTGGGGGAGCGAGCTCCTGACCGAAATCAGGTCAGAGGTCGCTCACCCTCGACACGCAGCGCCAGACATTAAGAAGGGAGGGGGGCGGGAGGAGCAGCTGGGAGGCGGGAGGGCGCGGTGAATGTGGGCGCGAGGGGGGCGGGGCCGCAGGGAGGCAGCGGCGGGGAACGCGGCTCAGAGAGCCGATCAGGGGAGCGCATAAGGGGCAAAAAAGCGGTCACAGAGCGAAAAAGGCACAAATGGAGGCAATTGAAACAAAAGGCACAAAAAAGCAAGGCACAGAATACAATCAGAAATATGGCAAAAACGGCACAATGCACACGAGTCTAGCGATGCTTACCAGAAGCCCACTAGACACCAGGGATGAGGCGCAGGCGGATGCCTGCGGGTGGAGGAGGGCCTCGAACACGCGAGCAGCAGCAGCGTGGGCGGGGGTCAGGGACACGGACACAGCAAGGTGGTGCTGCGGACGTGGGGGAGCGAGCTCCTGACCGAAATCAGGTCAGAGGTCGCTCACCCTCGACGCGCAGCGCCAGCCATTAAGAAGGGAGGGAGGAGCAGCTGGGAGGCGGGAGGGCGTGGCGAATGGGGGCGCGAGGGGGGCGGGGCCGCAGGGAGGCAGCGGCGGGGAGCGCGGCGGGGAGCGCGGCTCAGAGAGCCGATCAGGAGAGCGCACAAGGGGCAAAAAAGCGGTCACAGAGCGAAAAAGGCAAAAATAGAGGCAATTGAAACAAAAGGCACAAAAAAGCAAGGCACAGAATACAATCACAAATACGGCAAAAACGGCACAATGCACACGAGTCTAGCGATGCTTACCAGAAGCCCACTAGACACCAGGGATGAGGCGCAGGCGGATGCCTGCGGGTGGAGGAGGGCCTCGAACATGCGAGCAGCAGCGTGGGTGGGGGTCAGGGACATGGACACAGCAAGGTGGTGCTGCGGAAGTGGGGGAGCGAGCTCCTGACCGAAATCAGGTCAGAGGTCGCTCACCCTCGACACGCAGCGCCAGCCATTAAGAAAGGAGGGGGGAGGGAGGAGCAGCTGGGAGGCGGGAAGGCGCGGCGAATGTGGGCGCGAGGGGGGCGGGCTGCAGGGAGGCAGCGGCGGGGAACACGGCTCAGAGAGCCGATCAGGGGAACGCACAAGGGGCAAAAAAGCAGTCACAGAGCGAAAAAGGCACAAATGGAGGCAATTGAAACAAAAGGCACTAAAAAGCAAGGCACAGAATACAATCAGTGCACACGAGTCTAGCGATGCTTACCAGAAGCCCACTAGACACCAGGGATGAGGCGCAGGCGGATGCCTGCGGGTGGAGGAGGGCCTCGAACACGCGAGCAGCAGCGTGGGCGGGGGTCAGGGACACGGACACAGCAAGGTGGTGCTGCGGACGTGGGGGAGCGAGCTCCTGACCGAAATCAGGTCAGAGGTCGCTCACCCTCGACGCGCAGCGACAGCCATTAAGAAGGGAGGGGGGAGGGAGGAGCAGCTGGGAGGCGGGAGGGCGCGGCGAATGGAGGCGCGAGGGGGGCGGGGCCGCAAGGAGGCGGCGGCGGGGAGCGCAGCTCAGAGAGCCGATCAGGGGAGCGCACAAGGGGCAAAAAAGCGGTCACAGAGAGAAAAAGGCAAAAATGGAGGCAATTGAAACAAAAGGCACAAAAAAGCAAGGCACAGAATACAATCACAAATACGGCAAAAACGGCACAATGCACACAAGTCTAGCGATGCTTACCACAAGCCCACAAGACACCAGGGATGAGGCGCAGGCGGATGCCTGCGAGTGGAGGAGGGCCTCGAACACACAAGCAGCAGCGCGGGCGGGGGTCAGGGACACGGACACAGCAAGGTGGTGCTGCGGACGTGGGGGAGCGAGCTCCTGACCGAAATCAGGTCAGAGGTCACTCACCCTCGACGCGCAGTGCCAGCCATTAAGAAGGGAGGGGGGAGGGAGGAGCAGCTGGGAGGCGGGAGGGCGTGGCGAATGGGGGCGCGAAGGGGGCTGGGCCGCAGGGAGGCAGCGGCGGGGAGCGCGGCTCAGAGAGCCGATCAGGGGAGCGCACAAGAGGCAAAAAAACGGTCACAGAGTGAAAAAGGCACAAATGGAGGCAATTGAAACAAAAGGCACAAAAAAGCAAGGCACAGAATACAATCACAAATACGGCAAAAACGGCACAATGCACACGAGTCTAGCAATGCTTACCAGAAGCCCACTAGACACCAGGGATGAGTCGCAGGCGGATGCCTGCGGGTGGAGGAGGGCCTCGAACACGCGAGCAGCAGCGTGGGCGGGGGTCAGGGACACGGACATAGCAAGGTGGTGCTGCGGACGTGGGGGAGCGAGCTCCTGACAGAAATCAGGTCAGAGGTCACTCAACCTCAATGCACAGCGCCAGCCATTAAGAAGGGAGGGGGGAGGGAGGAGCAGCTGGGAGGCGGGAGGGCGCAGCGAATGGGGGCGCGAGGGAGGCGGGGCCACAGGGAGGCAGCGGTGGGGAGCGTGGCTTAGAGAGCCGATCAGGGGAGCGCACAAGGGGCAAAAAAGCAGTCACAGAGCGAAAAAGGCACAAATGGAGGCAATTGAAACAAAAGGCACAAAAAACCAAGGCACAGAATACAATCAGAAATACGGCAAAAACAGCACAATACACACGAGTCTAGCGATGCTTACCAGAAGCCCACTAGACACCAGGGATGAGGCGCAGGCGGATGCCTGCGGGTGGAGGAGGGCCTCGAACACGCGAGCAGCAGCGGAGGTCAGGGACACGGACACAGCAAGGTGGTGCTGAGGACGTGGGGGAGCGAGCTCCTGACTGAAATCAGGTCGGAGGTCGCTCACCCTCGACGCGCAGCGCCAGACATTAAGAAGGGAGGGGGGCGGGAGGAGCAGCTGGGAGGCGGGAGGGCGCGGTGAATGTGGGCGCGAGGGGGGCGGGCCGCAGGGAGGCAGCGGCGGGGAACGCGGCTCAGAGAGCCGATCAGGGGAGCGCATAAGGGGCAAAAAAGCGGTCACAGAGCGAAAAAGGCACAAATGGAGGCAATTGAAACAAAAGGCACAAAAAAGCAAGGCACAGAATACAATCAGAAATATGGCAAAAACGGCACAATGCACACGAGTCTAGCGATGCTTACCAGAAGCCCACTAGACACCAGGGATGAGGCGCAGGCGGATGCCTGCGGGTGGAGGAGGGCCTCGAACACGCGAGCAGCAGCAGCGTGGGCGGGGGTCAGGGACACGGACACAGCAAGGTGGTGCTGCGGACGTGGGGGAGCGAGCTCCTGACCGAAATCAGGTCAGAGGTCGCTCACCCTCGACGCGCAGCGCCAGCCATTAAGAAGGGAGGGGGGAGGGAGGAGCAGCTGGGAGGCGGGAGGGCGTGGCGAATGGGGGCGCGAGGGGGGCGGGGCCGCAGGGAGGCAGCGGCGGGGAGCGCGGCGGGGGAGCGCGGCTCAGAGAGCCGATCAGGAGAGCGCACAAGGGGCAAAAAAGCGGTCACAGAGCGAAAAAGGCAAAAATAGAGGCAATTGAAACAAAAGGCACAAAAAAGCAAGGCACAGAATACAATCACAAATACGGCAAAAACGGCACAATGCACACGAGTCTAGCGATGCTTACCAGAAGCCCACTAGACACCAGGGATGAGGCGCAGGCGGATGCCTGCGGGTGGAGGAGGGCCTCGAACATGCGAGCAGCAGCGTGGGTGGGGGTCAGGGACATGGACACAGCAAGGTGGTGCTGCGGAAGTGGGGGAGCGAGCTCCTGACCGAAATCAGGTCAGAGGTCGCTCACCCTCGACACGCAGCGCCAGCCATTAAGAAAGGAGGGGGGAGGGAGGAGCAGCTGGGAGGCGGGAAGGCGCGGCGAATGTGGGCGCGAGGGGGGCGGGCTGCAGGGAGGCAGCGGCGGGGAACACGGCTCAGAGAGCCGATCAGGGGAACGCACAAGGGGCAAAAAAGCAGTCACAGAGCGAAAAAGGCACAAATGGAGGCAATTGAAACAAAAGGCACTAAAAAGCAAGGCACAGAATACAATCAGTGCACACGAGTCTAGCGATGCTTACCAGAAGCCCACTAGACACCAGGGATGAGGCGCAGGCGGATGCCTGCGGGTGGAGGAGGGCCTCGAACACGCGAGCAGCAGCGTGGGCGGGGGTCAGGGACACGGACACAGCAAGGTGGTGCTGCGGACGTGGGGGAGCGAGCTCCTGACCGAAATCAGGTCAGAGGTCGCTCACCCTCGACGCGCAGCGACAGCCATTAAGAAGGGAGGGGGGAGGGAGGAGCAGCTGGGAGGCGGGAGGGCGCGGCGAATGGAGGCGCGAGGGGGGCGGGGCCGCAAGGAGGCGGCGGCGGGGAGCGCAGCTCAGAGAGCCGATCAGGGGAGCGCACAAGGGGCAAAAAAGCGGTCACAGAGAGAAAAAGGCAAAAATGGAGGCAATTGAAACAAAAGGCACAAAAAAGCAAGGCACAGAATACAATCACAAATACGGCAAAAACGGCACAATGCACACAAGTCTAGCGATGCTTACCACAAGCCCACAAGACACCAGGGATGAGGCGCAGGCGGATGCCTGCGAGTGGAGGAGGGCCTCGAACACACAAGCAGCAGCGCGGGCGGGGGTCAGGGACACGGACACAGCAAGGTGGTGCTGCGGACGTGGGGGAGCGAGCTCCTGACCGAAATCAGGTCAGAGGTCACTCACCCTCGACGCGCAGTGCCAGCCATTAAGAAGGGAGGGGGGAGGGAGGAGCAGCTGGGAGGCGGGAGGGCGTGGCGAATGGGGGCGCGAAGGGGGCTGGGCCGCAGGGAGGCAGCGGCGGGGAGCGCGGCTCAGAGAGCCGATCAGGGGAGCGCACAAGAGGCAAAAAAACGGTCACAGAGTGAAAAAGGCACAAATGGAGGCAATTGAAACAAAAGGCACAAAAAAGCAAGGCACAGAATACAATCACAAATACGGCAAAAACGGCACAATGCACACAAGTCTAGCAATGCTTACCAGAAGCCCACTAGACACCAGGGATGAGTCGCAGGCGGATGCCTGCGGGTGGAGGAGGGCCTCGAACACACGAGCAGCAGCGTGGGCGGGGGTCAGGGACACGGACATAGCAAGGTGGTGCTGCGGACGTGGGGGAGCGAGCTCCTGACAGAAATCAGGTCAGAGGTCACTCAACCTCAATGCGCAGCGCCAGCCATTAAGAAGGGAGGGGGGAGGGAGGAGCAGCTGGGAGGCGGGAGGGCGCAGCGAATGGGGGCGCGAGGGAGGCGGGGCCACAGGGAGGCAGCGGTGGGGAGCGTGGCTTAGAGAGCCGATCAGGGGAGCGCACAAGGGGCAAAAAAGCAGTCACAGAGCGAAAAAGGCACAAATGGAGGCAATTGAAACAAAAGGCACAAAAAACCAAGGCACAGAATACAATCAGAAATACGGCAAAAACAGCACAATACACACGAGTCTAGCGATGCTTACCAGAAGCCCACTAGACACCAGGGATGAGGCGCAGGCGGATGCCTGCGGGTGGAGGAGGGCCTCGAACACGCGAGCAGCAGCGGAGGTCAGGGACACGGACACAGCAAGGTGGTGCTGAGGACGTGGGGGAGCGAGCTCCTGACTGAAATCAGGTCGGAGGTCGCTCACCCTCGACGCGCAGCGGCAGCCATTAAGAAGGGAGGGGGGAGCAGCTGGGAGGCGGGAAGGCGCGGCGAATGGGGGCACGAGGGGGGGCGGGCCGCAGGGAGGCAGCGGCGGGGAGCGCGATCAGGGGAGCGCACAAGGGGCAAAAAAGCGGTCACAGAGCGAAAAAGGCACAAATGGAGGCAATTGAAACAAAAGGCACAAAAAAGCAAGGCACAGAATACAATCACAAATATGGCAAAAACAGCACAATGCACACAAATCTAGCGATGCTTACCAGAAGCCCACTAGACACCAGGGATGAGGCGCAGGTGGATGCCTACGGGTGGAGGAGGGCCTCGAACACGCGAGCAGCAGCGTCGGTGGGGGTCAGGGACACGGACACAGCAAGGTGGTGATGCGGATGTGGGGGAGCGAGCTCCTGACCGAAATCAGGTCAGAGGTCGCTCACCCTCGACGCGCAGCGCCAGCCATTAAGAAGGGAGGGGGAGGGAGGAGCAGCTGGGAGGCGGGAGGGCGCGGCGTATGGGGGCACGAGGGGGGCGGGGCCGCAGGGAGGCAGCGGCAGGGAGCGCGGCTCAGAGAGGCAATCAGGGGAGCGCACAAGAGGCAAAAAAGCGGTCACAGAGCGAAAAAGGCACAAATGGAGGCACCTGAAACAAAAGGCACAAAAAAACAAGGCACAGAATACAATCACAAATACGGCAAAAACGGCACAATGCACACGAGTCTAGCGATGCTTACCAGAAGCCCACTAGACACCAGGGATGAGTCGCAGGCGGATGCCTGCGGGTGGAGGAGGGCCTCGAACACGCGAGCAGCAGCGTGGGCGGGGGTCAGGGACACGGACAAAGGAAGGTGGTGCTGCGGACGTGGGGGAGCGAGCTCTTGACCGAAATCAGGTCAGAGGTCGCTCACCCTCGACGCGCAGTGCCAGCCATTAGGAAGGGAGGGGGGAGCAGCTGGGAGGCCGGAGGGCGCAGCGAATGGGGGCGCGAGGGGGGCGGGCCGCAGGGAGGCACCGGCGGGGAACGCGGCTCAGAGAGCCGATCAGGGGAGCGCACAAGGGGCAAAAAAGCAGTCACAGAGCGAAAAAGGCACAAGTGGAGGCAATTAAAATAAAAGGCACAAAAAAGCAAGGCACAGAATCCAATCACAAATACGGCAAAAACGGCACAATGCACACGAGTCTAGCAATGCTTACCAGAAGCCCACTAGACACCAGGGATGAGGTGCCGGCGGATGCCTGCGGGTAGAGGAGGGCCTCGAACACGCGAGCAGCAGCGTGGGCGGGAGTCAGGGACACGGACACAGCAAGGTGGTGCTGCGGACATGGGGGAGCGAGCTCCTGACCGAAATCAGGTCAGAGGTCGCTCACCCTCGAAGCGCAGCGCCAGCCATTAAGAAGGGAGGGGGTAGGGGGGAGGGAGGAGCAGTTGGGAGGCGGGAGGGCGTGGCGAATGTGGGCGCGAGGGGGGCGGGGCCGCAGGGAGGCAGCGGCGGGGAACGCGGCTCAGAGAGCCGATCAAGGGAGCGCACAAGGGGCAAAAAAGCAGTCACAGAGCGAAAAAGGCACAAATGGAGGCAATTGAAACAAAAGGCACAAAAAAGCAAGGCACAGAATACAATCACAAATACGGCAAAAACAGCACAATGCACACGAGTCTAGCGATGCTTACCAGAAGCCCACTAGACACCAGGGATGAGTCGCAGGCGGATGCCTGCGGGTGGAGGAGGGCCTCGAACACGCGAGCAGCAGCATGGGCGGGGGGTCAGGGACACGGACACAGCAAGGTGGTGCTGCGGACATGGGGGAGCGAGCTCCTGACAGAAATCAGGTCAGAGGTCACTCAACCTCAACGCGCATCGCCAGCCATTAAGAAGGGAGGGGGGAAGGAGGAGCAGCTGGGAGGCTGGAGGCTGCGGCGAATAGTGGTGCGAGGGGGGCGGGGCCGCAGGGAGGCAGCGGCGGGGAGCGGGGCTCAGAGAGCCGATCAGGGGAGCGCACAAGGGGCAAAAAAGCGTTCACAGAGCGAAAAAGGCACAAATGGAGGCAATTAAAACAAAAGGCACAAAAAAGCAAGGCACAGAATACAATCACAAATACGGCAAAAACGGCACAATGCACACAAGTCTGGCGATGCTTACCAGAAGCCCACTAGACACCAGGGATGAGGCGCAGGCGGATGCCTGCGGGTGGAGGAGGGCCTCGAACACGCAAGCAGCAGCGGGGGTCAGGGACACAGCAAGGTGGTGCTGCGGACGTGGGGCAGCGAGCTCCTGACCGAAATCAGGTCAGAGGTCGCTCACCCTCGACGCGCAGTGCCAGCCATTAAGAAGGGAGGGGGAGGGAGGAGCAGCTGGGAGGCGGGAGGGCGAAGCGAATGATGGCGCGAGGGAGGCGGGGCCGCAGGGAGGCAGCGGCGGGGAGCGTGGCTCAGAGAGCCGATCAGGGGAGCGCACAAGGGGCAAAAAAGCGGTCACAGAGCGAAAAAGGCACAAATGGAGGCAATTGAAACAAAAGGCACAAAAAAGCAAGGCACAGAATACAATCAGAAATACGGCAAAAACAGCACAATGCACACGAGTCTAGCGATGCTTACCAGAAGCACACTAGACACCAGGGATGAGGCGCAGGCGGATGCCTGCGGGTGGAGGAGGGCCTCGAACACGCGAGCAGCAGCGGGGATCAGGGACACGGACACAGTAAGGTAGTGCTGCAGACGAGGGGGGAGCGAGCTCCTGACCGAAATCAGGTCAGAGGTCGCTCACCCTCGACGCGCAGCGCCAGCCATTAAGAAGGGAGGGGGGAGGGAGGAGCAGCTGGAAGGCGGGAGGGCGCGGCGAATGGGGGTGCGAGGGGGGCGGGGCCGCAGGGAGGCAGCGGTGGGGAGCGCGGCTCAGAGAGCCTATCAGGGGAGCGCACAAGGGGCAAAAAAGCGGTCACAGAGCGAAAAAGGCACAAATGGAGGCAATTGAAACAAAAGGCACAAAAAAGCAAGGCACAGAATACAATCGCAAAAATGGCACAATGCACACGAGTCTAGCGATGCTTACCAGAAGTCCACTAGACACCAGGGATAAGGCGCAGGCGGATGCCTGCGGGTGGAGGAGGGCCTCGAACACGCGAGCAGCAGCGTGGGCGGGGGACAGGGACACGGACACAGCAAGGTGGTGCTGCGTACGTGGGGGAGCGAGCTCCTCACCGAAATCAGGTCAGAGGTCACTCACCCTCGACGCGCAGCGCCAGCCATTAAGAAGGGAGGGGGGAGGGAGGAGCAGCTGGGAGGAGGGAGGGCGCGGCGAATGTGGGCACGAGGGGGGTGGGGCCGCAGGGAGGCAGCGGCGGGGAAAGCGGCTGAGAGAGCCGATCAAAGGAGCGCTCAAGGGGCAAAAAAGCAGTCACAGAGCGAAAAAGGCACAAATGGAGGCAATGGAAACAAAAGGCACTAAAAAGCAAGGCACAGAATACAATCAGTGTACACAAGTCTAGCGATGCTTACCAGAAGCCCACTAGACACCAGGGATGAGGCGCAGGCGGATTCCTGCGGGTGATGGAGGACCTCAAACACGCGAGCAGCAGCGTGGGCGGGGGTCAGGGACACAGACACAGCAAGGTGGTGCTGCGGACGTGGGGGAGCGAGCTCCTGACCGAAATCAGGTCAGAAGTCGCTCACCCGCGACGCGCAGCGCCAGCCATTAAGAAGGGAGGGGGAAGGGAGGAGCAGCTGGGAGGCAGGAGGATGCGGGGAATGTGGGCGCGAGGGGGGCGGGCCGCAGGGAGGCAGCGACGGGGAACGAGGCTCAGAGAGCCGATCAGGGGAGCGCACAAGGGGCAAAAAAGGGGTCACAGAGCGAAAAAGGCACAAATGGAGGCAATTGAAAGAAAAGGCAGAAAAAAGCAAGGCACAGAATACAATCACAAATACGGCAAAAATGGCACAATGCACACGAGTCTAGCGATGCTTACCAGAAGCCCACTAGACACCAGGGATGAGGCGCAGGCGGATGACTGCGGGTGGAGGAGGGCCTCGAACACGCGAGCAGCAGCGTGGGCGGGGGTCAGGGACACGGACACAGCAAGGTGGTGCTGCGGACGTGGGGGGAGCGAGCTCCTGACCGAAATCAGGTCAGAGGTCACTCACCCTCGACGCGCAGTGCCAGCCATTAAGAAGGGAGGGGGGAGGGAGGAGCAGCTGGGAGGCGGGAGGGCTCGGCGAATGTGGGCGCGAGGGAGGCGGGGCCGCAGGGAGGCAGCGGCGGGGAATGCGGCTCAGAGAGCCGATCAAGGGAGCGCACAAGGGGCAAAAAAGCAGTCACAGAGCGAAAAAGGCACAAATGGAGGCAATTGAAACAAAAGGCACTAAAAAGCAAGGCACAGAATACAATCAGTGTACACGAGTCTAGCGATGCTTACCAGAAGCCCACTAGACACCAGGGATGAGGCGCAGGCGGATTCCTGCGGGTGGAGGAGGACCTCGAACACGCGAGCAGTAGCGTGGGCGGGGGTCAGGGACACAGACACAGCAAGGTGGTGCTGCGGACGTGGGGGAGCGAGCTCCTGACCGAAATCAGGTCAGAGATCGCTCACCCTCGACGCGCAGTGCCAGCCATTAAGAAGGGAGGGGGGAGGGAGGAGCAGCTGGGAGGCGGGAGAGCGTGGCGAATTGGGGCGCGAGGGGGGCGGGGCCGCAGGGAGGCAGCGGCGGGGAGCGCGGCTCAGAGAGCCGATCAGGGGAGCGCACAAGGGGCAAAAAAGCAGTCACAGAGTGAAAAAGGCACAAATGGAGGCAATTGAAACAAAAGGCACAAAAAAGCAAGGCACAGAATACAATCACAAATACGGCAAAAACAGCACAATGCACACAAGTCTAGCAATGCTTACCAGAAGCCCACTAGACACCAGGGATGAGTCGCAGGCGGATGCCTGCGGGTGGAGGAGGGCCTCGAACACGCGAGCAGCAGCGTGGGCGGGGGTCAGGGACACGGACAAAGGAAGGTGGTGCTGCGAACGTGGGGGAGCGAGCTCCTGACCGAAATCAGGTCAGAGGTCGCTCACCCTCGACGCACAGTGCCAGCCATTAGGAAGGGAGGGGGGAGCAGCTGGGAGGCCGGAGGGCGCGGCGAATGGGGGCGCGAGGGGGGCGGGCCGCAGGGAGGCAGCGGCAGGGAGCGCGGCTCAGAGAGCCGATCAGGGGAGCGCACAAGGGGCAAAAAAGCGGTCACAGAGCGAAAAAGGCGCAAGTGGAGGCAATTGAAATAAAAGCCACAAAAAAGCAAGGCACAGAATACAATCACAAATACGGCAAAAACGGCACAATGCACACGAGTCTAGCAATGCTTACCAGAAGCCCACTAGACACCAGGGATGAGGTGCAGGCGGATGCCTGCGGGTGGAGGAGGTGCAGGCGGATGCCTGCGGGTGGAGGAAGGCCTCGAACACGCGAGCAGCAGCGTGGGCGGGGGTCAGGGACACGGACACAGCAAGGTGGTGCTGCGGACGTGGGGGAGCAAGCTCCTGACCGAAATCAGGTCAGAGGTCGCTCACCCTCGAAGCGCAGCGCCAGCCATTAAGAAGGGAGGGGGGAGGGAGGAGCAGCTGGGAGGCGGGAGGGCGCGGCGAATGGGGGCACGAGGGGGGCGGGGCTGCAGGGAGGCAGCGGCGGGGAGCGCAGCTCAGAGAGCCTATCAGGAGAGCGCACAAGGGGCAAAAAAGCAGTCACAGAGTGAAAAAGGCACAAACGGAGGCAATTGAAACAAAAGGCACAAAAAAGCAAGGCACAGAACACAATCACAAATACAGCAAAAACGGCACAATGCACACGAGTCTGGCGATGCTTACCAGAAGCCCACTAGACACCAGGGATGAGGGGCAGGCGGATGCCTGCGGGTGGAGGAGGGCCTCGAACACGCGAGCAGCAGCGTGGGTGGGGGTCAGGGACACGGACACAGCAAGGTCGTGCTGCGGATGTGGGGGAGCGAGCTCCTGACCGAAATCAGGTCAGAGGTCGCTCACCCTCGACGCGCAGCGCCAGCCATTAAGGAGGGAAGGGGAGGGAGGAGCAGCTGGGAGGCGGGAGGGGGCAGCGAATGGGGGCGCGAGGGAGGCGGGGCCGCAGGGAGGCAGCAGCGGGGAGATTGGCTCAGAGAGCCGATCAGGGGAGCGCACAATGGGCAAAAAAAGCGGTCACAGAGCGAAAAAGGCACAAATGGAGGCAATTGAAACAAAAGGCACAAAAAAGCAAATCACAGAATACAATCAGAAATACGGCAAAAACGGCACAATGCACACAAGTCTAGTGATGCTTACCAGAAGCCCACTAGACACCAGGGATGAGGAGCAGGCGGATGCCTGCGGGTGGAGGAGGGCCTCGAACACGCGAGCAGCAGCGTGGGCGGGAGTCAGGGACACGGACACAGCAAGGTGGTGCTGCGGACGTGGGGGAGCGAGCTCCTGACCGAAATCAGGTCAGAGGTCGCTCACCCTTGACGCGCAGCGCCAGCCATTAAGTAGGGAGGGGGAGGGAGGAGCAGCTGGGAGGCGGGAGGGCGTGGCGAATGTGGGCACGAGGGGGGCGGGGCCGCAGGGAGGCAGCGGCGGGGAACGCGGCTCAGAGAGCCGATCAGGGGAGCGCACAAGGGGCAAAAAAGCAGTCACAGAGCGAAAAAGGCACAAATGGAGGCAATTGAAACAAAAGGCACAAAAAAGCAAGGCACAGAATACAATCAGAAATACGGCAAAAACAGCACAATGCACACGAGTCTAGCGATGCTTACCAGAAGCACACTAGACACCAGGGATGAGGCGCAGGCGGATGCCTGCGGGTGGAGGAGGGCCTCGAACACGCGAGCAGCAGCGGGGATCAGGGACACGGACACAGCAAGGTAGTGCTGCAGACGAGGGGGGAGCGAGCTCCTGACCGAAATCAGGTCAGAGGTCGCTCACCCTCGACGCGCAGCGCCAGCCATTAAGAAGGGAGGGGGGAGGGAGGAGCAGCTGGAAGGCGGGAGGGCGCGGCGAATGGGGGTGCGAGGGGGGCGGGGCCGCAGGGAGGCAGCGGTGGGGAGCGCGGCTCAGAGAGCCTATCAGGGGAGCGCACAAGGGGCAAAAAAGCGGTCACAGAGCGAAAAAGGCACAAATGGAGGCAATTGAAACAAAAGGCACAAAAAAGCAAGGCACAGAATACAATCGCAAAAATGGCACAATGCACACGAGTCTAGCGATGCTTACCAGAAGTCCACTAGACACCAGGGATAAGGCGCAGGCGGATGCCTGCGGGTGGAGGAGGGCCTCGAACACGCGAGCAGCAGCGTGGGCGGGGGACAGGGACACGGACACAGCAAGGTGGTGCTGCGTACGTGGGGGAGCGAGCTCCTCACCGAAATCAGGTCAGAGGTCACTCACCCTCGACGCGCAGCGCCAGCCATTAAGAAGGGAGGGGGGAGGGAGGAGCAGCTGGGAGGAGGGAGGGCGCGGCGAATGTGGGCACGAGGGGGGTGGGGCCGCAGGGAGGCAGCGGCGGGGAAAGCGGCTGAGAGAGCCGATCAAAGGAGCGCACAAGGGGCAAAAAAGCAGTCACAGAGCGAAAAAGGCACAAATGGAGGCAATGGAAACAAAAGGCACTAAAAAGCAAGGCACAGAATACAATCAGTGTACACAAGTCTAGCGATGCTTACCAGAAGCCCACTAGACACCAGGGATGAGGCGCAGGCGGATTCCTGCGGGTGAAGGAGGACCTCAAACACGCGAGCAGCAGCGTGGGCGGGGGTCAGGGACACAGACACAGCAAGGTGGTGCTGCGGACGTGGGGGAGCGAGCTCCTGACCGAAATCAGGTCAGAAGTCGCTCACCCGCGACGCGCAGCGCCAGCCATTAAGAAGGGAGGGGGAAGGGAGGAGCAGCTGGGAGGCAGGAGGATGCGGGGAATGTGGGCGCGAGGGGGGCGGGCCGCAGGGAGGCAGCGACGGGGAACGAGGCTCAGAGAGCCGATCAGGGGAGCGCACAAGGGGCAAAAAAGGGGTCACAGAGCGAAAAAGGCACAAATGGAGGCAATTGAAAGAAAAGGCAGAAAAAAGCAAGGCACAGAATACAATCACAAATACGGCAAAAACGGCACAATGCACACGAGTCTAGCGATGCTTACCAGAAGCCCACTAGACACCAGGGATGAGGCGCAGGCGGATGACTGCGGGTGGAGGAGGGCCTCGAACACGCGAGCAGCAGCGTGGGCGGGGGTCAGGGACACGGACACAGCAAGGTGGTGCTGCGGACGTGGGGGGAGCGAGCTCCTGACCGAAATCAGGTCAGAGGTCACTCACCCTCGACGCGCAGTGCCAGCCATTAAGAAGGGAGGGGGGAGGGAGGAGCAGCTGGGAGGCGGGAGGGCTCGGCGAATGTGGGCGCGAGGGAGGCGGGGCCGCAGGGAGGCAGCGGCGGGGAACGCGGCTCAGAGAGCCGATCAAGGGAGCGCACAAGGGGCAAAAAAGCAGTCACAGAGCGAAAAAGGCACAAATGGAGGCAATTGAAACAAAAGGCACTAAAAAGCAAGGCACAGAATACAATCAGTGTACACGAGTCTAGCGATGCTTACCAGAAGCCCACTAGACACCAGGGATGAGGCGCAGGCGGATTCCTGCGGGTGGAGGAGGACCTCGAACACGCGAGCAGTAGCGTGGGCGGGGGTCAGGGACACAGACACAGCAAGGTGGTGCTGCGGACGTGGGGGAGCGAGCTCCTGACCGAAATCAGGTCAGAGATCGCTCACCCTCGACGCGCAGTGCCAGCCATTAAGAAGGGAGGGGGGAGGGAGGAGCAGCTGGGAGGCGGGAGAGCGTGGCGAATTGGGGCGCGAGGGGGGCGGGGCCGCAGGGAGGCAGCGGCGGGGGAGCGCGGCTCAGAGAGCCGATCAGGGGAGCGCACAAGGGGCAAAAAAGCAGTCACAGAGTGAAAAAGGCACAAATGGAGGCAATTGAAACAAAAGGCACAAAAAAGCAAGGCACAGAATACAATCACAAATACGGCAAAAACAGCACAATGCACACAAGTCTAGCAATGCTTACCAGAAGCCCACTAGACACCAGGGATGAGTCGCAGGCGGATGCCTGCGGGTGGAGGAGGGCCTCGAACACGCGAGCAGCAGCGTGGGCGGGGGTCAGGGACACGGACAAAGGAAGGTGGTGCTGCGAACGTGGGGGAGCGAGCTCCTGACCGAAATCAGGTCAGAGGTCGCTCACCCTCGACGCACAGTGCCAGCCATTAGGAAGGGAGGGGGGAGCAGCTGGGAGGCCGGAGGGCGCGGCGAATGGGGGCGCGAGGGGGGGCGGGCCGCAGGGAGGCAGCGGCAGGGAGCGCGGCTCAGAGAGCCGATCAGGGGAGCGCACAAGGGGCAAAAAAGCGGTCACAGAGCGAAAAAGGCGCAAGTGGAGGCAATTGAAATAAAAGCCACAAAAAAGCAAGGCACAGAATACAATCACAAATACGGCAAAAACGGCACAATGCACACGAGTCTAGCAATGCTTACCAGAAGCCCACTAGACACCAGGGATGAGGTGCAGGCGGATGCCTGCGGGTGGAGGAGGTGCAGGCGGATGCCTGCGGGTGGAGGAAGGCCTCGAACACGCGAGCAGCAGCGTGGGCGGGGGTCAGGGACACGGACACAGCAAGGTGGTGCTGCGGACGTGGGGGAGCAAGCTCCTGACCGAAATCAGGTCAGAGGTCGCTCACCCTCGAAGCGCAGCGCCAGCCATTAAGAAGGGAGGGGGGAGGGAGGAGCAGCTGGGAGGCGGGAGGGCGCGGCGAATGGGGGCACGAGGGGGGCGGGGCTGCAGGGAGGCAGCGGCGGGGAGCGCAGCTCAGAGAGCCTATCAGGGGAGCGCACAAGGGGCAAAAAAGCAGTCACAGAGTGAAAAAGGCACAAACGGAGGCAATTGAAACAAAAGGCACAAAAAAGCAAGGCACAGAACACAATCACAAATACAGCAAAAACGGCACAATGCACACGAGTCTGGCGATGCTTACCAGAAGCCCACTAGACACCAGGGATGAGGGGCAGGCGGATGCCTGCGGGTGGAGGAGGGCCTCGAACACGCGAGCAGCAGCGTGGGTGGGGGTCAGGGACACGGACACAGCAAGGTCGTGCTGCGGATGTGGGGGAGCGAGCTCCTGACCGAAATCAGGTCAGAGGTCGCTCACCCTCGACGCGCAGCGCCAGCCATTAAGGAGGGAAGGGGAGGGAGGAGCAGCTGGGAGGCGGGAGGGGGCAGCGAATGGGGGCGCGAGGGAGGCGGGGCCGCAGGGAGGCAGCAGCGGGGAGATTGGCTCAGAGAGCCGATCAGGGGAGCGCACAATGGGCAAAAAAGCGGTCACAGAGCGAAAAAGGCACAAATGGAGGCAATTGAAACAAAAGGCACAAAAAAGCAAATCACAGAATACAATCAGAAATACGGCAAAAACGGCACAATGCACACAAGTCTAGTGATGCTTACCAGAAGCCCACTAGACACCAGGGATGAGGAGCAGGCGGATGCCTGCGGGTGGAGGAGGGCCTCGAACACGCGAGCAGCAGCGTGGGCGGGAGTCAGGGACACGGACACAGCAAGGTGGTGCTGCGGACGTGGGGGAGCGAGCTCCTGACCGAAATCAGGTCAGAGGTCGCTCACCCTTGACGCGCAGCGCCAGCCATTAAGTAGGGAGGGGGAGGGAGGAGCAGCTGGGAGGCGGGAGGGCGTGGCGAATGTGGGCACGAGGGGGGCGGGGCCGCAGGGAGGCAGCGGCGGGGAACGCGGCTCAGAGAGCCGATCAGGGGAGCGCACAAGGGGCAAAAAAGCAGTCACAGAGCGAAAAAGGCACAAATGGAGGCAATTGAAACAAAAGGCACAAAAAAGCAAGGCACAGGATACAATCAGAAATACGGCAAAAACGGCACAATGCACACAAGTCTAGCGATGCTTACCAGAAGCCCACTAGACACCAGGGATGAGGCGCAGGCGGATGCCTGCGGGTGGAGGAGGGCCACGAACACGCGAGCAGCAGCGTGGGCGGGGGTCAGGGACACGGACACAGCAAGGTGGTGCTGCAGACGAGGGGGGAGCGAGCTCCTGACCGAAATCAGGTCAGAGGTCGCTCACCCTCGACGCGCAGCGCCAGCCATTAAGAAGGGAGGGGGGAGGGAGGAGCAGCTGGGAGGTGGGAGGGCGCGGCGAATGGGGGCACGAGGGGGGCGGGGCAGCAGGGAGGCAGCGGTGGGGAGCGCGGCTCAGAGAGCCTATCAGGGGGAGCGCACAAGGGGCAAAAAAGGGGTCACAGAGCGAAAAAGGCACAAATGGAGGCAATTGAAACAAAAGGCACAAAAAAGCAAGGCACAGAATACAATCGCAAAAACGGCACAATGCACACGAGTCTAGCGATGCTTACCAGAAGCCCACTAGACACCCGGGATAAGGCGCAGGCGGATGCCTGCAGGTGGAGGAGGGCCTCGAACACGCGAGCAGCAGCGTGGGCGGGGGACAGGGACACGGACACAGCAAGGTGGGCTGCGGACGTGGGGGAGCGAGCTCCTGACCGAAATCAGGTCAGAGGTCGCTCACCCTCGATGCGCAGCGCCAGCCATTAAGAAGGGAGGGGGGAGGGAGGAGCAGCTGTGAGGCGGGAGGGCGCGGCGAATGTGGGCGCAAGGGGGGCGGGCCGCAGGGAGGCAGCGGCGTGGAACACGGCTCAGAGAGCCGATCAAGGGAGCGCACAAGGGGCAAAAAAGCAGTCACAGAGCGAAAAAGGCACAAATGGAGGCAATTGAAACAAAAGGCACTAAAAAGTAAGGCACAGAATACAATCAGTGTACACGAGTCTAGCGATGCTTACCAGAAGCCCACTAGACACCAGGGATGAGGCGCAGGCGGATTCCTGCGGGTGGAGGAGGACCTCGAACAGGCGAGCAGCAGCGTGGGCGGGGGTCAGGGACACAGACACAGCAAGGTGGTGCTGCGGACGAGGGGGAGCGAGCTCCTGACCGAAATCAGGTCAGAGGTCGCTCAACCTCGACGCGCAGCGCCAGCCATTAAGAAGGGAGGGGGGAGGGAGGAGCAGCTGGGAGGCAGGAGGATGCGGGGAATGTGGGTGCGAGGGGGGCGGGCTGCAGGGAGGCAGCGGCGGGGAACGCGGCTCAGAGAGCCGATCAGGGGAGCGCACAAGGGGCAAAAAAGCGGTCACAGAGCGAAAAAGGCACAAATGGAGGCAATTGAAACAAAAGGCAGAAAAAGCAAGGCACAGAATACAATCACAAATACGGCAAAAACGGCACAATGCACACGAGTCTGGCGATGCTTACCAGAAGCCCACTAGACACCAGGGATGAGGGGCAGGCGGATGCCTGCGGGTGGAGGAGGGCCTCGAACACGCGAGCAGCAGCGTGGGTGGGGGTCAGGGACACGGACACAGCAAGATCGTGCTGCGGATGTGAGGGAGCGAGCTCCTGACCGAAATCAGGTCAGAGGTCGCTCACCCTCGACGCGCAGCGCCAGCCATTAAGGAGGGAAGGGGAGGGAGGAGCAGCTGGGAGGCGGGAGGGGGCAGCGAATGGGGGCGCGAGGGAGGCGGGGCCGCAGGGAGGCCAGCAGCGGGGAGATTGGCTCAGAGAGCCGATCAGGGGAGCGCACAATGGGCAAAAAAGAGGTCACAGAGCGAAAAAGGCACAATGGAGGCAATTGAAACAAAAGGCACAAAAAAGCAAATCAGAGAATACAATCAGAAATACGGCAAAAACGGCACAATGCACACAAGTCTAGTGATGCTTACCAGAAGCCCACTAGACACCAGGGATGAGGCGCAGGCGGATGCCTGCGGGTGGAGGAGGGCCTCGAACACGCGAGCAGCAGCGTGGGTGGGGGTCAGGGACACGGACACAGCAAGGTCATGCTGCGGACGTGGGGGAGCGAGCTCCTGACCGAAATCAGGTCAGAGGTCGCTCACCCTTGACGCGCAGCGCCAGCCATTAAGTAGGGAGGGGGAGGGAGGAGCAGCTGGGAGGCAGGAGGGTGTGGCGAATGTGGGCACGAGGGGGGCGGGGCAGCAGGGAGGCAGCGGCGGGGAACGCGGCTCAGAGAGCCGATCAGGGGAGCGCACAAGGGGCAAAAAAGCAGTCACAGAGCGAAAAAGGCACAAATGGAGGCAATTGAAACAAAAGGCACAAAAAAGCAAGGCACAGGATACAATCAGAAATACGGCAAAAACGGCACAATGCACACAAGTCTAGCGATGCTTACCAGAAGCCCACTAGACACCAGGGATGAGGCGCAGGCGGATGCCTGCGGGTGGAGGAGGGCCACGAACACGCGAGCAGCAGCGTGGGCGGGGGTCAGGGACACGGACACAGCAAGGTGGTGCTGCAGACGAGGGGGGAGCGAGCTCCTGACCGAAATCAGGTCAGAGGTCGCTCACCCTCGACGCGCAGCGCCAGCCATTAAGAAGGGAGGGGGGAGGGAGGAGCAGCTGGGAGGCGGGAGGGCGCGGCGAATGGGGGCACGAGGGGGCGGGGCCGCAGGGAGGCAGCGGTGGGGAGCGCGGCTCAGAGAGCCTATCAGGGGAGCGCACAAGGGGCAAAAAAGGGGTCACAGAGCGAAAAAGGCACAAATGGAGGCAATTGAAACAAAAGGCACAAAAAAGCAAGGCACAGAATACAATCGCAAAAACGGCACAATGCACACGAGTCTAGCGATGCTTACCAGAAGCCCACTAGACACCCGGGATAAGGCGCAGGCGGATGCCTGCAGGTGGAGGAGGTCCTCGAACACGCGAGCAGCAGCGTGGGCGGGGGACAGGGACACGGACACAGCAAGGTGGTGCTGCGGACGTGGGGGAGCGAGCTCCTGACCGAAATCAGGTTAGAGGTCGCTCACCCTCGATGCGCAGCGCCAGCCATTAAGAAGGGAGGGGGGAGGGAGGAGCAGCTGTGAGGCGGGAGGGCGCGGCGAATGTGGGCGCAAGGGGGGCGGGCCGCAGGGAGGCAGCGGCGGGGAACACGGCTCAGAGAGCCGATCAAGGGAGCGCACAAGGGGCAAAAAAGCAGTCACAGAGCGAAAAAGGCACAAATGGAGGCAATTGAAACAAAAGGCACTAAAAAGTAAGGCACAGAATACAATCAGTGTACACGAGTCTAGCGATGCTTACCAGAAGCCCACTAGACACCAGGGATGAGGCGCAGGCGGATTCCTGCGGGTGGAGGAGGACCTCGAACAGGCGAGCAGCAGCGTGGGCGGGGGTCAGGGACACAGACACAGCAAGGTGGTGCTGCGGACGAGGGGGAGCGAGCTCCTGACCGAAATCAGGTCAGAGGTCGCTCAACCTCGACGCGCAGCACCAGCCATTAAGAAGGGAGGGGGGAGGGAGGAGCAGCTGGGAGGCAGGAGGACGCGGGGAATGTGGGTGCGAGGGGGGCGGGCTGCAGGGAGGCAGCGGCGGGGAACGCGGCTCAGAGAGCCGATCAGGGGAGCGCACAAGGGGCAAAAAAGCGGTCACAGAGCGAAAAAGGCACAAATGGAGGCAATTGAAACAAAAGGCAGAAAAAAGCAAGGCACAGAATACAATCACAAATACGGCAAAAACGGCAAAATGCACACGAGTCTAGCGATGCTTACCAGAAGCCCACTAGACACCAGGGATGAGGCGCAGGCGGATGCCTGCGGGTGGAGGAGGGCCTCGAACACGCGAGCAGCAGCGTGGGTGGGGGTCAGGGACACGGACACAGCAAGGTGGTGCTGCGGACGTGGGGGAGCGAGCTCCTGACCGAAATCAGGTCAGAGGTCACTCACCCTCGACGCGCAGTGCCAGCCATTAAGAAGGGAGGGGGGAGGGAGGAGCAGCTGGGAGGCGGAAGAGCGTGGCGAATTGGGGCACGAGGGGGGCGGGCCGCAGGGAGGCAGCGGCGGGGAGCGCGGCTCAGAGAGCCGATCAGGGGAGCGCACAAGGGGCAAAAAAGCGGTCACAGAGCGAAAAAGGAGCAAGTGGAGGCAATTGAAATAAAAGGCACAAAAAAGCAAGGCACAGAATACAATCACAAATACGGCAAAAACGGCACAATGCACACGAGTCTAGCAATGCTTACCAGAAGCCCACTAGACACCAGGGATGAGGTGCAGGCGGATGCCTGCGGGTGGAGGAGGTGCAGGCGGATGCCTGCGGGTGGAGGAGGGACTCGAACACGCGAGCAGCAGCGTGGGCGGGGGTCAGGGACACGGACACAGCAAGGTGGTGCTGCGGACGTGGGGGAGCAAGCTCCTGACCGAAATCAGGTCAGAGGTCGCTCACCCTCGAAGCGCAGCGCCAGCCATTAAGAAGGGAGGGGGGAGGGAGGAGCAGCTGGGAGGCGGGAGGGCGCGGCGAATGGGGGCACGAGGGGGGGCGGGGCTGCAGGGAGGCAGCGGCGGGGAGCGCAGCTCAGAGAGCCTATCAGGGGAGCGCACAAGGGGCAAAAAAGCAGTCACAGAGTGAAAAAGGCACAAACGGAGGCAATTGAAACAAAAGGCACAAAAAAGCAAGGCACAGAATGCAATCACAAATACAGCAAAAACGGCACAATGCACACAAGTCTGGCGATGCTTACCAGAAGCCCACTAGACACCAGGGATGAGGGGCAGGCGGATGCCTGCGGGTGGAGGAGGGCCTCGAACACGCGAGCAGCAGCGTGGGTGGGGGTCAGGGACACGGACACAGCAAGGTCGTGCTGCGGATGTGGGGGAGCGAGCTCCTGACCGAAATCAGGTCAGAGGTCGCTCACCTCGACGCGCAGTGCCAGCCATTAAGTAGGGAGGGGGAGGGAGGAGCAGCTGGGAGGCGGGAGGGCGTGGCGAATGTGGGCACGAGGGGGGCGGGGCCGCAGGGAGGCACCGGCGGGGAACGCGGCTCAGAGAGCCGATCAGGGGAGCGCACAAGGGGCAAAAAAGCAGTCACAGAGCGAAAAAGGCACAAATGGAGGCAATTGAAACAAAAGGCACAAAAAAGCAAGGCACAGGATACAATCAGAAATACGGCAAAAACGGCACAATGCACACAAGTCTAGCGATGCTTACCAGAAGCCCACTAGACACCAGGGATGAGGCGCAGGCCTGCGGGTGGAGGAGGGCCACGAACACGCGAGCAGCAGCGTGGGCGGGGGTCAGGGACACGGACACAGCAAGGTGGTGCTGCAGACGAGGGGGGAGCGAGCTCCTGACCGAAATCAGGTCAGAGGTCGCGCACCCTCGACGCGCAGCGCCAGCCATTAAGAAGGGAGGGGTGAGGGAGGAGCAGCTGGGAGGCTGGAGGGCGCAGCGAATGGGGGCGCGAGGGGGGGCGGGCCCGCAGGGAGGCAGCGGTGGGGAGCGCGGCTCAGAGAGCCTATCAGGGGAGCGCACAAGGGGCAAAAAAGCGGTCACAGAGCGAAAAAGGCACAAATGGAGGCAATTGAAACAAAAGGCACAAAAAAGCAAGGCACAGAATACAATCGCAAAAACGGCACAATGCACACGAGTCTAGCGATGCTTACCAGAAGCCCACTAGACACCAGGGATAATGCGCAGGCGGATGCCTGCAGGTGGAGGAGGGCCTCGAACACGCGAGCAGCAGCGTGGGCGGGGGACAGGGACACGGACACAGCAAGGTGGTGCTGCGGACGTGGGGGAGCGAGCTCCTGACCGAAATCAGGTCAGAGGTCGCTCACCCTCGACGCGCAGCGCCAGCCATTAAGAAGGGAGGGGGGAGGGAGGAGCACCTGGGAGGCGGGAGGGCGCAGCGAATGTGGGCGCAAGGGGGGGCGGACCGCAGGGAGGCAGCGGCGGGGAACGCGGCTCAGAGAGCCGATCAAGGGAGCGCACAAGGGGCAAAAAAGCAGTCACAGAGCGAAAAAGGCACAAATGGAGGCAATTGAAACAAAAGGCACTAAAAAGTAAGGCACAGAATACAATCAGTGTACACGAGTCTAGCGATGCTTACCAGAAGCCCACTAGACACCAGGGATGAGACGCAGGCGGATTCCTGCGGGTGGAGGAGGACCTCGAACAGGCGAGCAGCAGCGTGGGCGGGGGTCAGGGACACAGACACAGCAAGGTGGTGCTGCGGACGAGGGGGAGCGAGCTCCTGACCGAAATCAGGTCAGAGGTCGCTCAACCTTGACGCGCAGCGCCAGCCATTAAGAAGGGAGGGGGGAGGGGGGAGGGAGGAGCAGCTGGGAGGCAGGAGCACGCGGGGAATGTGGGCGCGAGGGGGGCGGGCCGCAGGGAGGCAGCGGTGGGGAACGCGGCTCAGAGAGCCGATCAGGGGAGCGCACAAGGGGCAAAAAAGCGGTCACAGAGCGAAAAAGGCACAAATGGAGGCAATTGAAACAAAAGGCAGAAAAAAGCAAGGCACAGAATACAATCACAAATACGGCAAAAACGGCACAATGCGCACGAGTCTAGCGATGCTTACCAGAAGCCCACTAGACACCAGGGATGAGGCGCAGGCGAATGCCTGTGGGTGGAGGAGGGCCTCGAACACGCGAGCAGCAGCGTGGGCGGGGGTCAGGGACACGGACACAGCAAGGTGGTGCTGCGGACGTGGGGGAGCGAGCTCCTGACCGAAATCAGGTCAGAGGTCACTCACACTCGACGCGCAGTGCCAGCCATTAAGAAGGGAGGGGGGAGGGAGGAGCAGCTGGGAGGCGGAAGAGCGTGGCGAATTGGGGCGTGAGGGGGGCGGGCCGCAGGGAGGCAGCGGCGGGGAGTGTGGCACAGAGAGCCGATCAGGGGAGCGCACAAGGGGCAAAAAAGCAGTCACAGAGTGAAAAAGGCACAAATGGAGGCAATTGAAACAAAAGGCACAAAAAAGCAAGGCACAGAATACAATCACAAATACGGCAACAACAGCACAATGCACACGAGTCTAGCGATGCTTACCAGAAGCCCACTAGACACCAGGGATGAGTCGCAGGCGGATGCCTGCGGGTGGAGGAGGGCCTCGAACACGCGAGCAGCAGCGTGGGCGGGGGTCAGGGACACGGACACAGCAAGGTGGTGCTGCGGACATGGGGGAGCGAGCTCCTGACAGAAATCAGGTCAGAGGTCACTCAACCTCAACGCGCAGCGCCAGCCATTAAGAAGGGAGGGGGGAAGGAGGAGCAGCTGGGAGGCTGGAGGCTGCGGCGAATAGTGGTGCGAGGGGGGCGGGGCCGCAGGGAGGCAGCGCCGGGGAGCGGGGCTCAGAGAGCCGATCAGGGGAGCGCACAAGGGGCAAAAAAGCGTTCACAGAGCGAAAAAGGCACAAATGGAGGCAATTAAAACAAAAGGCACAAAAAAGCAAGGCACAGAATACAATCACAAATATGGCAAAAACGGCACAATGCACACAAGTCTGGCGATGCTTACCAGAAGCCCACTAGACACCAGGGATGAGACGCAGGCGGATGCCTGCGGGTGGAGGAGGGCCTCGAACACGCAAGCAGCAGCGGGGGTCAGGGACACAGCAAGGTGGTGCTGCGGACGTGGGGCAGCGAGCTCCTGACCGAAATCAGGTCAGAGGTCGCTCACCCTCGACGCGCAGCGCCAGCCATTAAGAAGGGAGGGGGAGGGAGGAGCAGCTGGGAGGCGGGAGGGCGCAGCGAATGATGGCGCGAGGGAGGCAGGGCCGCAGGGAGGCAGCGGCGGGGAGCGTGGCTCAGAGAGCCGATCAGGGGAGCGCACAAGGGGCAAAAAAGCGGTCACAGAGCGAAAAAGGCACAAATGGAGGCAATTGAAACAAAAGGCACAAAAAAGAAAGGCACAGAATACAATCAGAAATACGGCAAAAACAGCACAATGCACACGAGTCTAGCGATGCTTACCAGAAGCACACTAGACACCAGGGATGAGGCGCAGGTGGATGCCTGCGGGTGGAGGAGGGCCTCGAACACGCGAGCAGCAGCGGGGATCAGGGACACGGACACAGCAAGGTGGTGCTGCGGACGTGGGGGAGCGAGCTCCTGACCGAAATCAGGTCAGAGGTCACTCACCCTCGACGCGCAGCGCCAGCCATTAAGAAGGGAGGGGGGGAGCAGCTGGGAGGCGGGAAGGCACGGCGAATGGGGGCACGAGGGGGGCGGGGCCGCAGGGAGGCAGCGGCTGGGAGCGCGATCAGGGGAGCGCACAAGGGGCATAAAAGTGGTCACAGAGCGAAAAAGGCACAAATGGAGGCAATTGAAATAAAAGGCACAAAAAAGCAAGGCACAGAATACAATCACAAATACGGCAAAAACAGCACAATGCACACAAGTCTAGCGATGCTTACCAGAAGCCCATTAGACACCAGGGATGAGGCGCAGGTGGATGCCTACGGGTGGAGGAGGGCCTCGAACACGCGAGCAGCAGCGTTGGTGGGGGTCCAGGGACACGGACACAGCAAGGTGGTGCTGCGGACGGGGGGAGCGAGCTCCTGACCGAAATCAGGTCAGAGGTCGCTCACCTTCGACGCGCAGCGCCAGCCATTACGAAGGGAGGGGGAGGGAGGAGCAGCTGGGAGGCGGGAGGGCGCGGCGAATGGGGGCGCGAGGGGGGCGGGCCGCAGGGAGGCAGCGGCGGGGAGCGCGGCTCAGAGAGCCGATCAGGGGAGCGCACAAGGGGCAAAAAAGCGGTCACAGAGCGAAAAAGGCACAAATGGAGGCAACTGAAACAAAAGGCACAAAAAAACAAGGCACAGAATACAATCACAAATACGGCAAAAACGGCACAATGCACACGAGTATAGCAATGCTTACCAGAAGCCCACTCGACACCAGGGATGAGGCGCAGGCGGATGCCTGCGGGTGGAGGAGGGCCTCGAACACGCGACCAGCAGCGTGGGCGGGGAGTCAGGGACACGGACAAAGGAAGGTGGTGCTGCGGACGTAGGGGAGCGAGCTCCTGACCGAAATCAGGTCAGAGGTCGCTCACCCTCGACGCGCAGCGCCAGCCATTAAGAAGGGAGGGGGGAGCAGCTGGGAGGCCGGAGGGCGCGGCGAATGGGGGCACGAGGGGGGCGGGGCTGCAGGGAGGCAGCGCAGGGAGCGTGGCTCAGAGAGCCGATCAGGGGAGCGCACAAGGGGCATAAAAGCGGTCACAGAGCGAAAAAGGCACAAGTGGAGGCTATTGAAATAAAAGGCACAAAAAAGCAAGGCACAGAATACAATCACAAATACGGCAAAAACGGCACAATGCACACGAGTCTAGCAATGCTTACCAGAAGCCCACTAGACACCAGGGATGAGGCGCAGGCGGATGCCTGCGCGTGTAGGAGGGCCTCGAACACGCGAGCAGCAGCGTGGGTGGGGTTCAGGGACACGGACACAGCAAGGTGGTGCTGCGGACGTGGGGGAGCGAGCTCCTGACCGAAATCAGGTCAGAGGTCGCTCACCCTCGACGCGCAGCGCAAGCCATTATGAAGGGAGGGGGTAGGAAGGAGCAGATGGGAGGCGGGAGGGCTCGGCGAATGGGGGCGCGAGGGGGGCGGGGCTGCAGGGAGGCAGCGGCGGGGGAGCGCGGCTCAGAGAGCCGATCAGGGGAGCGCACAAGGGGCAAAAAAGCAGTCACAGAGCGAAAAAGGCACAAATGGAGGCAATTGAAACAAAAGGCACAAAAAAGCAAGGCACAGAATACAATCACAAATACAGCAGAAACGGCACAATGCACACGAGTCTGGCGATGCTTACCAGAAGCCCACTAGACACCAGGGATGAGGGGCAGGCGGATGCCTGCGGGTGGAGGAGGGCCTCGAACACGCGAGCAGCAGCGTGGGTGGGGGTCAGGGACACGGACACAGCAAGGTGGTGCAGTGGACGTGGGGGAGCGAGCTCCTGACCGAAATCAGGTCAGAGGTTGCTCACCGTCGACGCGCAGCGCCAGCCATTAAGAAGGGAGGGGGGAGGGAGGAGCAGCTGGGAGGCGGGAGGGAGTGGCGAATGTGGGCGCGAGGGGGGCGGGGCCGCAGGGAGGCAGCGGCGGGGAACGCGGCTCAGAGAGCCGATCAGGGGAGCGCACAAGGGGCAAAAAAGCGGTCAAAGAGCGAAAAAGGCACAAATGGAGGCAATTGAAACAAAAGGCACAAAAAAGCAAGGCACAGAATACAATCAGAAATACGGCAAAAACGGCACAATGCACACAAGTCTAGCGATGCTTACCAGAAGCGCACTAGACACCAGGGATGAGGCGCAGGCGGATGCCTGCGGGTGGAGGAGGGCCTCGAACACGCGAGCAGCAGCGTGGGCGGGGGTCAGGGACACGGACACAGCAAGGTGGTGCTGCAGACGTGGGGGAGCGAGCTCCTGACCGAAATCAGGTCAGAGGTCGCTCACCCTCGACGCGCAGCGCCAGCCATTAAGAAGGGAGGGAGGAGCAGCTGGGAGGCGGGAGGGCGCGGCGAATGGGGGCGCGAGGGGGGCGGGCCGCAGGGAGGCAGCGGTGGGGAGCGCAGCTCAGAGAGCCTATCAGGGGAGCGCACAAGGGGCAAAAAAGCGGTCACAGAGTGAAAAAGGCACAAATGGAGGCAATTGAAACAAAAGGCACAAAAAAGCAAGGCACAGAATACAATCGCAAAAACGGCACAATGCATACGAGTCTAGCGATGCTTACCAGAAGCCCACTAGACACCAGGGAAAAGGCGCAGGCGGATGCCTGCAGGTGGAGGAGGGCCTCGAACACGCGAGCAGCAGCGTGGGCGGGGGACAGGGACACGGGCACAGCAAGGTGGTGCTGCAGACGTGGGGGAGCGAGCTCCTGACCGAAATCAGGTCAGAGGTCGCTCACCCTCGACGCGCAGCGCCAGCCATTAAGAAGGGAGGGGGGAGGGAGGAGCAGCTGGGAGGCGGGAGGGGGCGGCGAATGTGGGCGCGAGGGGGGCGGGGCCGCAGGGAGGCAGCGGCGGGGAACGCGGCTCAGAGAGCCGATCAAGGGAGCGCACAAGGGGCAAAAAAGCAGTCACAGAGCGAAAAAGGCACAAATGGAGGCAATTGAAACAAAAGGCACTAAAAAGCAAGGCACAGAATACAATCAGTGTACACGAGTCTAGCGATGCTTACCAGAAGCCCACTAGACACCAGGGATGAGGCGCAGGCGGATTCTTGCGGGTGGAGGAGGACCTCGAACACGCGAGCAGCAGCGTGGGCGGGGGGACAGGGACACGGGCACAGGAAGGTGGTGCTGCGGACGTGGGGGAGCGAGCTCAAGACCTAAATCAGGTCAGAGGTCGCTCACCCTCGACGCGCAGCGCCAGCCATTAAGAAGGGAGGGGGGAGGGAGGAGCAGCTGGGAGGCGGGAGGGCGCGGCGAATGTGGGCGCGAGGGGGGCGGGGCCGCAGGGAGGCAGCGGCGGGGAATGCGGCTCAGAGAGCCGATCAAGGGAGCGCACAAGGGGCAAAAAAGCAGTCACAGAGTGAAAAAGGCACAAATGGAGGCAATTGAAACAAAAGGCACTAAAAAGCAAGGCACAGAATACAATCAGTGTACACGAGTCTAGCGATGCTTACCAGAAGCCCACTAGACACCAGGGATGAGGCGCAGGCGGATTCCTGCGGGTGGAGGAGGACCTCGAACACACGAGCAGCAGCGTGGGCGGGGGTCAGGGACACAGACACAGCAAGGTGGTGCTGCGGACGTGGGGGAGCGAGCTCCTGACCGAAATCAGGTCAGAGGTCGCTCACCCTCGACGCGCAGCGCCAGCCATTAAGAAGGGAGGGGGGAGGGAGGAGCAGCTGGGAGGCAGGAGGACGCGGGGAATGTGGGCGCGAGGGGGGTGGGCCGCAGGGAAGCAGCGGCGGGGAGCGGGGCTCAGAGAGCCAATCAGGGGAGCGCACAAGGGGCAAAAAAGCGTTCACAGAGCGAAAAAGGCACAAAGGGAGGCAATTAAAACAAAAGGCACAAAAAAGCAAGGCACAGAATACAATCACAAATACGGCAAAAACGGCACAATGCACACGAGTCTGGTGATGCTTACCAGAAGCCCACTAGACACCAGGGATGAGGGGCAGGCGGATGCCTGCGGGTGGAGGAGGGTCTCGAACATGCGAGCAGCAGCGTGGGCGGGGGTCAGGGACACGGACACAGCAAGGTGGTGCTGCGGACATGTGGGAGCGAGCTCCTGACCGAAATCAGGTCAGAGGTCGCTCACCCTCGACGCGCAGCGCCAGCCATTAAGAAGGGAGGGGGGAGGGAGGAGCAGCTGGGAGGAGGGAGGGTGCAGCGAATGGGGGCGCGAGGGAGGCGGGCCGCAGGGAGGCAGCGGCGGGGAGTGTGGCTCAGAGAGCCGATCAGGGGAGCGCACAAGGGGCAAAAAAGCGGTCACAGAGCGAAAAAAGCACAAATGGAGGTAATTGAAACAAAAGGCACAAAAAAGCAAGGCACAGAATACAATCAGAAATACGGCAAAAACAGCACAATGCACACGAGTCTAGCGATGCTTACTAGAAGCCCACTAGACACCAGGGATGAGGCGCAGGCGGATGCCTGCGGGTGGAGGAGGGCCTCGAACACGCAAGCAGCAGCGT